>NC_092258.1:12500686-13208186 GCF_036320965.1 Panulirus ornatus
ATGTGTCGGAGGTGGAGGGAACGAGGAGAAGAGGGAGACCAAATTGGAGGTGGAAAGATGGAGTGAAAAAGATTTTGTGTGATCGGGGCCTGAACATACAGGAGGGTGAAAGGCGTGCAAGGAATAGAGTGAATTGGAGCGATGTGGTATACAGGGGTTGACGTGCTGTCAGTGGAGTGAATCAAGGCATGTGAATTGTCTGGGGTAAACCATGGAAAGCTGTGTAGGTATGTATATTTGCGTGTGTGGACGTGTGTATGTACATGTGTATGGGGGGGGGGGGGGTTGGGCCATTTCTTTCGTCTGTTTCCTTGCGCTACCTCGCAAACGCGGGAGACAGCGACAAAGTATAAAAAAAAAAAAAAAAAAAAAAAAAAAAATATATATATATATATATATATATATATATATATAGATAGATAGATAGATAGATAGAGAGAGAGAGAGAGAGAGAGAGAGAGAGAGAGAGAGAGAGAGAAAGAGAGAGGTACACAAGGATCACATGATACCACAAGCGAGAGTCTGTATCTCCCCGGACGATCCACAGGGTTCCTGCAGCAACAACGTGATCCCGGGCAGCAAGCTGAGCAGCGGCTACTACGAGTACACGGCCCTGGGCGCCGACTCCCTCCTCGTGCCCAAGCCTGTAGGAGCAGGTCGGTCTGTCCACACCTTCTGAGGTTCACTGGTTACAGTAATGACGGTCTTATCCGGTGGTGGCTCGAACATACGTTGCTTGAATATATTCTTTCTTAAACTAGGAAATTATGATGTGATATGTATTTATATATTATTACCCCAGGACCAGTTTTTTGAGTCCTGGTGTTACCTAGGACCTTTCTAAAGGCTCCAGCTGCCCGAGGGTACGCTACTTCCAGTAGCAGGGAACTGTAGCCTTCTTTGGAGTGAGAAGTTATTTTGATGAGATGTACTGCCGATGATACAGTCTCATTCCAAAAGGTGACTCTTATCTCGCTATGTAACCTTTTGCGGGCGGAGTCTGGTAACACCTTATAATGTATATACTTAGTCGCCCTTTCCCGCGTTAGCGAGGTAGCGCCCGGAACAGACATAGAAAAACCTCATTCACTCGCACTCAGTCTCCAGCTGTCATGTGTGATGCACCTAAATCACAGCTCCCTATCCACTGCCACGCCCCATAGACTTTTCCATGGTTTCTTCCGTCTGCTTCACATGCCCTGGTTCAGTTTATTGACAGCACGTCGCTCCCTGCATGCCACATAGCTTAAATTCACTCTTATCCGTGCATGCCTTCCACCCTCCTGCATGTTCAGTCCCCGATCATTCAACATATTTTTCGCTCCATCTTTTCATCTCCAATTTGGTCTCCTGCTTCTCCTTGTTCCCTCCACTTCTGCCTCCGGCTTCTCCTTGCTTCCTCTACTTCTGCCTCCCGCTTCTCCTTATTCCCTCCACTTCTGCCTCCCGCTTCTCCTTACTCCCTCCACTTCTGCCTCCCGCTTCTTCTTGCTAACTCCACTTCTGCCTCCCGCTTCTCCTTGCTCCCTCTACTTCTGCCTCCCGCTTCTTCTTGCTAACTCCACTTCTGCCTCCCGCTTCTCCTTGCTCCCTCTACTTCTGCCTCCCGCTTCTCCTTATTCCCTCCACTTCTGCCTCCCGCTTTTCCTTATTCCCTCTACTTCTGCCTCCCGCATCTCCTTGTTCCCTCCACTTCTCCCTCCCGCTTCTCCTTACTCCCTCCACTTCTGCCTCCCGCTTCTTCTTGCTAACTCCACTTCTGCCTCCCGCTTCTTCTTGCTAACTCCACTTCTGCCTCCCGCTTCTCCTTACTCCCTCCACTTCTGCCTCCCGCTTCTTCTTGCTAACTCCACTTCTGCCTCCCGCTTCTTCTTGCTAACTCCACTTCTGCCTCCCGCTTCTCCTTGCTCCCTCTACTTCTGCCTCCCGCATCTCCTTGTTCCCTCCACTTCTGCCTCCCGCTTCTCCTTGTTCCCTCCACTTCTCCCTCCCGTTTCTCCTTATTCCCTCCACATCTGCCTCCCGCTTCTCCTTATTCCCTCCACATCTACCTCTCGCTTCTCCTTGCTAACTCCACTTCTGCCTCCCGCGTCTCCTTGTTCCCTCCACTTCTGCCTCCCGCTTCTCCTTGTTCCCTCTACTTCAGCCTCCCGCTTCTCCTTGTTCCCTCTACTTCAGCCTCTCGCTTCTCCTTGCTAACTCCACTTCTGCCTCTCGCTTCTCCTTGCTAACTCCACTTCTGCCTCCCGCGTCTCCTTGTTCCCTCCACTTCTGCCTCCCGCTTCTCCTTGCTCCCTCTACTTCTGCCTCCCGCTTCTCCTTGCTCCCTCCACTTCAGCCTCCCGCGTCTCCTTGTTCCCTCTACTTCAGCCTCCCGCGTCTCCTTGTTCCCTCTACTTCAGCCACACACTTTCCCTTATTCCCTCCACTTCTGCCTCCCGCGTCTCCTTGTTGCCTCCACATCTGCCTCCCGCTTCTCCTTACTCCCTCCACTTCTGCCTCCCGCATCTCCTTGTTGCCTCTACTTCTGCCTCCCGCTTCTTCTTGCTAACTCCACTTCTGCCTCCCGCTTTTCCTTATTCCCTCTACTTCTGCCTCCCGCGTCTCCTTGTTCCCTCTACTTCAGCCTCCCGCGTCTCCTTGTTCCCTCTACTTCAGCCACACATATCCTCTTCGTCAACCTGTCCTCACTCGTGTTCTCCGTTTGTCTTCACCTAACAGCGCCTGACTCACGCTCGTATCATCGTTATTTGACGACAGACAATACAGTCACGCCGGGGGACTTCTCGCTCCGGAGGAGTCCATAATTTCCCTGCTTCTGGTTGCAGCGCAGCCTGGAAGCTATGAGAGCCGCATCAAAGGGTCCTGGGCTTAGATATAATGATAGATTATTTATCTCAAAGAAAGAATTCTTCATAAAACAAAAATGATAAAAATCTAGTCTGTTTTCGTCGGCTAACATATGTATCACACACACACACACACACACACACACACACACACTATATATACTTGTTTCACAAACACAAGGTTGACTGCGACCCAACATGACCCCCAGTTCATAAGTACGACGTTCCCTTCGTCAGGCAAGTGTAGCCACGGCGGGTCTATGGACACCTCGGTCATGACGGAGGCCACCGGTGGCATCAACAAGGAGACTACCTCACCCTGCTTCTCCCCTCACCACCATCTCCACCAGCAGGCAGTCGACCTGGCCATCAAGGTTAGTCTCCCCACCAGCAGGCAGTCGACCTGGCCACCAAAGGTTAGTCTCCCCACCAGCAGGCAGTCGACCTGGCCACCGAGGCTAGTCTCCCCACCAGCAGGCAGTCGACCTGGCCACCAAGGTT
This sequence comes from Panulirus ornatus, assembly GCF_036320965.1. Lineage (NCBI taxonomy): Eukaryota > Metazoa > Arthropoda > Malacostraca > Decapoda > Palinuridae > Panulirus > Panulirus ornatus. The sequence goes on from NC_092258.1 coordinate 12,504,037, forward strand.
AGTCTCCCCACCAGCAGGCAGTCGACCTGGCCACAAAGGTTAGTCTCCCCACCAGCAGGCAGTCGACCTGGCCACCAAGGTTAGTCTCCCCACCGTTGCTTTTCTCCACTCCCCCTCCGCTGTCTCCCCGTACCCCCGACACCATCACCCATCCACCTCATCGGCTGGTGGGTGCGTTCAAGTCTGTATCCTTCAGTCTGAACTCATTTTCCACAAGAGTTTAGTCGTAATTTGAATCTGATTATGACCAGACCATCACTAGAGGACCAAGAGGGCTAGTGAGGTGAGGTTTACCCCCTTCTGCTACTTCGACAGGCCAGCGAGAGCTACATCTCCACCCTGAGAGACGCTGTCGGCGATGATCACTTCCTGAACCTGCTGGATCTGTACCGTGGATCCGCCCTCTCTATTGTCATCGACAAGACGCTCTCCATGGCCCAGGAGATCAACGCGGTGAAGGAGGAGGCCAAACTCATTGTCGAGAAAACCCATCCTGAGCTCTTTGTTTTCGTCCCATTTGGAGACCCGAGTGAGTGTCCTTGTTCGTATACGATGATGAGGTCCCTTCTTAAACTGTCTTGTTGTCTCTGTCTTCCCTATTGGGTGGAGTAGTGGGTGCCTCAGTAGGTGGCTTGCTTCGAGCCTTAATGGGTGGCTTAGGTGGTGGGTGCCTTAGTGGGTGCCTCAGTGGGTGGCTTGCTTCGAGCCTTAATGGGTGGCTTAGGTGGTGGGTGCCTCAGTGGGTGGCTTGCTTCGTTATCTAATGGGTGCCTTGGTGAGTGGCTTAATGGGTGTCTTAGTAGATCCCTTTGTGAGTGGATGAATGGTTGCCTCAGTGGATGACAGTGGGTGGCTTATTTGGTGACTTAGGGTGTGCTTTGGTGAGTGACTTAGTTGATGGCTTTCTCGATGGTTTAGCGAGTTGCTCAGCTGTCTTTGTCCCGCTTGGGGTCCCTCATGTGTACACCTGCTGCCCGTCTTTGTCTGGGAACCCTGGTCAATACGCTTGCAAACTTTCTCAACGAACTGAACTGAGAGAAAGCAAGTCAAAGAAAGAGAGACGCCAGATGTTTGACGTAAGATCTGGTCATTGTTTCAAGAGACAGGTCGACGTACAAATTACGATAGGTCCTCTAATGTGTAATGAACGTACCAACTTTACTCAAGATGTCCTGAAGTTGATGAAGGAGGCAGTGTTGTTGTGGTATGAGCATGTGGATGGAAGAGATGAGAGGAAAGTGACAGAATGATTGCCAGCGACGGAGGCAAGAGGGATTTAGTCTTAAGTGGAAACAAAAGGATGAAGTAGAAGCTTAGAGTGAGGTAGACTCTGTATGGCCTGCCCTACCATGCATCTAGACATCATAATGAATACAGACAAATAGCAAAGTTTCCCGAATACTGTTGCATATGTTTGAGGTGTCAAGAGAGAGAGAGGGAAACAAATGTTAATCTCACAGTAACCAAGCTGATACCTGTATTACTCCTGCCCCTTGACAGACTTCGGCCCCGTCACCAAGACCACAAATGCCACTGAGTTCCTACAGGTTCTCGAGGACCTCGAACTGGACGCCGGCTGCTGCTGCCTGGAGGAGAAGTTCTGGCACGGCCTCCAGCTGGCGCTCATCAACACCCCAGACTACTCCAACGTCTACTGCTTCACTGACGCCGGAGCCAACGATGCTGAGATCATGGAGGGCGTCATGGCACTGGCCTCCTCCAAGCACTCTAAGGTTAGGTCCTGTGCCCTCGGAGTTCGTCCATAACCACACAGTATCTTCCTCTTCACAGCGTCCTGTAACTAAGGTTAGCAGCCTGTAGCACGGGGGAAGCCAGCTGGTCAGTGTGAGCTGGGATGAGTGAGGCGGGGAAGACAAGGGACCTAGCCATGTCTGCAGGATTTCACGGAGGTGTTTAGGGGCAATGCAAACGCCTTAACCTGAGTTACAAGTTAGGAGTCGTCAGGAGTTATTACTCCTAGGGTTAAGATGGCAGATTTGATGCGTCATTTGTTATGGTCTAGATGATTATCGTTGATGTGAGAAGGGAAACAGTGGATGGTTGACTTGTTCTCAACGGTCCTCCACTGTAGAAGTGGCAATATCTTCCACTGTCAGTTCTTGTCTGACCCATACCACCACTGTTCCAGTCCTCGACGGTCTACCAAGTTCTTGCAGGATTGTAAGTGATTTTAAGCTCCCTATTTCATGTCACTACTTCCTTATACATTCACCTTTCTGTTCATTTGTGCTTCCACACCGCTACCTCTCTCCTGAGTGAGTGGCATGGATCCTGTACAAGTCCCTTTCAGTAGCTAAGCTACATGGTGGCGCGCCTTTCGTGCTGAAGGGTTCTTGAGCTACTGATGTGTTATGACGTAACGAGACAACCAGCTTCATGTCTTAATGTCTGCGAACTCACGATCTTTCAGGTGAGCATCATCTACAGTTACGACAACGGCTACGACAAGCAGGGCCGCGCGTGCCCGGGCTACACCGTCTCGGGCACTGACGAACTCAAGAAGCTGGCCGCCATCTCCGGCGGACAGTTCATCGAGATCGACAAGTTCGACATTGACGACATCGTGGGCATCCTGGAGACGGGCGTGGAGGAGAGCAAGGTGGGTGCTGAGGGAGGGAGAGTGGGGTCTCTGTGATGAGGGAGGGACTGTGGGGGTCTCTGTGTTGAGGGAGGGACTGTGGGGGTCTCTGTGTTGAGGGAGGGAGAGTGGGGTCTCTTTGTTGAGGGAGGGAGAGTGGGGTCTCTTTGTTGAGGGAGGGAGAGTAGGATCTCTGTGATGAGGGAGAGACAGTAGGATCTCTGTGTTGAGGGAGGGACAGTAGGATCTCTGTGTTGAGGGAGGGACAGTAGGATCTCTGTGTTGAGGGAGAGACAGTAGGATCTCTGTGTTGAGGGAGAGACAGTAGGATCTCTGTGTTGAGGGAGGGACAGTAGGATCTCTGTGTTGAGGGAGGGACAGTAGGATCTCTGTGTTGAGGGAGGGACAGTAGGATCTCTGTGTTGAGGGAGGGACAGTAGGATCTCTGTGTTGAGGGAAGGACAGTAGGCATCTCTGTGTCAGTGTTTACAGTCATGTTACTGGAGCTGATATCCTTCGCCTCCAGCAGAAAATTATGAGGCCATCAACTCATTCATCTGTCACCCGGTGAGAGACGCAGCATCACCTGTGTAAGCCATGACGAATGTGATGGTGCCTCATATAATACACCGCTGGGTTGAGGGAGTTCGCTCCAGCAGACGTGACCAAAGCTCTGGTAGTAGAGTGTCGTGTCTGTGTGTAATACAGGAAGGTGAGGATACATGGTGACCTTATGTGCTATGTTCTAACAACCTCTGGCCTCACCAGGTGGGGATCAGGGCCAGGGACGGGGTCACGGGTCATCACGAGGTCAACTTCCCCATCGATGACTCCATTATCGACTTCAGTATAGTCATCACGGGAACCATCACCGGCGCTACACTCACAGATGAAAAGGGTGAGGCGTGTGTGTGTGTGTGTGTGTGTGTCTGTGTGTGTCTGTGTGTGTGTGTGTTAGTTTTGTAGACGTGTGTGTGTGTGTGTGTGTCTGTGTGTGTCTGTGTGTGTCTGTGTGTGTGTGTGTGTTTTGTAGTGTATGTGTGTGTGTGTGTGTGTATGTTTAGTAGTGTGTGCGTATGTGTATGTGAGTGTGTGTGTGTTTTGTTGTGTGTGTGTCTGTGAGGGTCTGTGTGTGTTCTCTTAGAAAAGCAATACAGGAGGGGAGGATTATCAACGCTCTCGGTCCAGCCTTTCTTCGTCGCCTTCTGCGACACGCAGGGGATACGTGGGTAGTATTCTTTCTATCGAGAACATTATCTCGGAAAGCAAAAATGGGTATGTTTGAAGGAATAGTGGTTCCAAGCAATGTTATATGGTTGCGAGGCGTGGGGTATAGATAGAGTTGTGCGGAAGAGGGTGGAGTGCTGGAAATGAGATGTTTGAGGACAATATGTGGTGTGAGGTGGTTTGATCGAGTAAGTAATAATAGGGTAAGAGAGATGTGTGGTGATAAAAAGGGTGTGGTTAAGAGAGCAGAAGAGGGTGTTTTGAATTGGTTTGGTCACATGGAGAGAATGAGTGAGGAAAGATTGACCAAGAGGATATATGTGTCAGAAGTGGAGGGAACAAGAAGTGGGAGACCAAATTGGAGGTGGAAAGATGGAGTGAAAAAGATTTTGAGTGATCGGGGCCCGAACACGCAGGAGGGTGAAAGGCGTGCAAGGAATAGAGTGAATTGGAACGATGTGGTATACCGGGGTCGACGTGCTGTCAATGGAATGAACCAGGGCATGTGAAGCGTCTGGGGTAAACCATGGAAAGTTGTGTGGGGCCTGAATGTGGAAAGGGAGCTGTGGTTTCGGTGCATTATTACATGACAGCTAGAGACTGAGTGTGAACGAATGTGGCCTTTGTTGTCTTTTCCTAGCGCTACCTCGCGCACATGCGGGGGTAGGGGGTTGTTATTTCATGTGTGGCGGGGTGGCGACGGAAATGAATAAAGGCAGACAGTATGAATCATGTACATGTGTATATATGTATATGTCTGTGTGTGTATATATATGTATACGTTGAGATGTATAGGTATGTATATTTGCATGTGTGGACGTGTATGTATGTACATGTGAATTTGGGTGGGTTGGGCCATTCTTTCGTCTGTTTCCTTGCGCTACCTCGCTAACGCGGGAGACAGCGACAAAGTAAATATATATATATATATATATATATATATATATATATATATATATATATATATATATATATATATATATATATATATATATATATATATATATATATATATATTGAAGTGTCATATACCTTCCAATTGCCTCGTGTGATTTTGTTTTTTGTCGTAGTTTCCCATAAGAAACGCCTGACAGTAAGTTGTGTGGCAGGTAAGTGGTATGACCTGATGGACGAGGCAGCACTGAACGCGACCAGCAACGTGGAGGTCATCTCCCACACGGACTCGCTCAAGGTCATCGCCTTCACCAGCCCTAGGCTCGGCGAGTGGGCCTTAGAGGTAAGCCTCTCTCTCTCTCTCTCTCTCTCTCTCTCTCTCTCTCTCTCTCTCTCTCTCTCTCTCTCTCTCTCTCTCTCTCTCTCTCTCTCTCTCTCTCTCTCTCTCTCTCTCTCTCTCTCTCTCTCTCTCTCTCTCTCTCTCTCTCTCTCTCTCTCTCTCTCTCTCTCTCTCTCTCTCTCTCTCTCTCTCTCTCTCTCTCTCTCTCTCTCTCTCTCTCTCTCTCTCTCTCTCTCTCTCTCTCTCTCTCTCTCTCTCTCTCTCTCTCTCTCTCTCTCTCTCTCTCTCTCTCTCTCTCTCTCTCTCTCTCTCTCTCTCTCTCTCTCTCTCTCTCTCTCTCTCTCTCTCTCTCTCTCTCTCTCTCTCTCTCTCTCTCTCTCTCTCTCTCTCTCTCTCTCTCTCTCTCTCTCTCTCTCTCTCTCTCTCTCTCTCTCTCTCTCTCTCTCTCTCTCTCTCTCTCTCTCTCTCTCTCTCTCTCTCTCTCTCTCTCTCTCTCTCTCTCTCTCCTCTCTCTCTCTCTCTCTCTCTCTCTCTCTCTCTCTCTCTCTCTCTCTCTCTCTCTCTCTCTCTCAAATGAATCCGTGGGTCCTAATGTAACATTACGTACCTTTACAGACTACGATTAAAGGGAAATTTCCCGAAGAGCAACGAAGAAGTAATGAGAGGGAATAGTAATGCCTCACACGGTGTAGGGAGAACATCTGGAGAGTGTGATGATGCAAAATGGACATGGCAGGATGTTGCTGTATGCTCATGATGCGGTAACAGAGCTACAGATAACGGTAGTGGGAGGCGAGGGAGTTGGAAAGGGTAGGAGCGTGTATAACAGAAGTGTGACACTGTTTGGGTAAAGACGTTTGGCACTGTGACAGCAGTAGGAGTGTAGCAAAGTAGGCGTGCGTTTGTGGGTTATGGGAACCACAGCTGTTTTGACACACCTAGAACCTGGACTGGTGACTCTACTACCACGAGAATGTGAGGAAGACAGGTGGCTGAAATGGACCTGGAAGTGTGGGTATGATCCGGCACTGGGGAAATCCCAGGAAGATCCAACACAGAGAAGTACTTGATGAATGCAAGACCGAGACCTGGGCTGGAGTGATGTGAGGAGGAGTGATGTGTAGTGCTAGTGTGTTCCTATGTCGATACACATGAGGTGAGTCGGGAGATGTGGAGAGGAAGAGTCAGGGTGAGGATCTGTGAGGAGAGACACACGTTCTGAGAGGCGTCTTGATGGGGTCATCTGCGCACCCTGAGGTCGTGGTGTGGAGGGCGTGATGTGTGACCCTGCCTCGCATACACAGACAGATTCTCTTAAGACATTTAAGAAAACGAAGCGACCAACGTCTTCAGATATGATCCTTGTTGTATGATAGTGCTGTACGTAGTCTGAGGTGCTCACATCACCGTCGTTAGCCACCTACAACTCAACATGAGTCAGTCGCTCACAACTATCATCACTTGTCTTGACTTTGTCTGAGTCTGGAAAGAACATGGGAGCAATGACGCGGGAAACGCGAGAGCAGTGCTACAGTACGAACTCCGTTGAGATACAGAAGGTAGATAATGATAATGATCTGGGTTTTAGTAATCTCTGGTTCATATAAAGCCAAGTGAACATGGAACAGAAGTGCTAAAGAAGGGCGAACAAATTCATCATCTGCTGAGCCACATAGTTCACAGCCAGTGATGGTGTGCTTGTGTAACACAGTTCACTGAAAGACAGAATGACATTAGCCTCACGTTGTTAATGTTGTAGCTGAACGGTTGTCTTCGTTCTTGGGGGTCAGATGGATGGCAGCAACGAGTACAGCGTGTCAGTCAGCGCCACCTCCACCCTCGGCTTCCTGGCGAGCTTCGCTGAGCTGGAACTCCAGCCTCCCCGACCTAGCTACGTGGTGAGCTACGGACGTCCTCTCATAGGTGAGTTGATCAGAGGAACTCGAGAGATGCGCCAAGGTGTGCAAGGTGAGAGAGAGTAGAATGTGGTACTGTGGTAGGAGCAGTGTGTACCACTGTGGCAGAACTGTGTGCCACTGTGGTAGGAGCAGTGTGTGCCACTGTGGTAGGAGCAGTGTGTGCCACTATGGTAGGAGTAGTGTGTGCCACTGTGGTAGGAGCAGTGTGTGCCACTGTGATAGGAGCAGTGTGTGCCACTGTGGTAGGAGCAGTGTATGTCACTGAGGTAGGAGCTGTGTGTACCACTGTGGCAGAAGTGTGTGCCACTGTGGTAGGAGCAGTGTATGCCACTGTGGTTGTAGCAGAGTGTTAGTAGCCAAAGCGTAGGTAAATATAGAAGGGTTCTGTAGATAAGATTAAAGCAGTAGAAATCTGTCTCAATCTAATCTCATCATTTCCAAAACAGTTGAGCCAGCGTAGGAATCTAAGGTCAAGTTAGGAGGAGAAGACAAGCATAGGTTACTATATACCAACCTGGATGACCTCTGATCTGACCAGGGCATCTCAGGTCAGTTCCCACAGTCCTCACATGACCACCATAAATAAAGATGCATCATCAGTTTTTGATCGAAAATTGGAGTCATTCCAAAGACAGGAGATGGAGACGTTGCGAAGGTTATTTGGACAATATATCTCATCCAGGCTGATGGGGTGTTGGGTAGACACACGTGTAGACAGACATGAGACCATCCAATGCTAATGTTCATTGGACGTCTCAGACACCACAGATGACATATGCAGCAGGAAAGGTCATAAGGTATAGTTATAATTATCATCATTATCATCATTATCTCAACACCAACTCAACACAAGACCAGTTATGGATTTCAAGTCAGACAATCATAGATGCATTAGACATGAGAAAGGTGTCTTGGGTTAATGACAATTTAAGAAACTGATCAACAGGTTGTTAATAATGCGACTACCCCAGAGAGAGCGTGAGGTTAAGGGAGGTGTTGTCTGTCCGCAGGGAAGCAGTACTACGTGGAGGTGATGCTGGTGGGTTACCTGGAGAGCCAGGTGGACATCGTCACAGCCATGGAGTTCGTGGATGAGGTGAGACGCGTCACTCTGGCTGTGCTGCCTCGGGAAGGTGAAAGTGGTGTCAGCAATGTACAGACTCTGACCAGGCCCGACTCCACTCCTCTGCTCCCGCGTTAGCGAGGTAGCGCAAGGAAACAGACGAAAGAATGGCCCAACCCGCCCACATACACATGTATATACATACACGTCCACACACGCACATATACATACCTATACATTTCAAACTATACATACACAGACATATACATGTATACACATGTACATATTCATACTTGCTGCCTTCATCCATTTCGTCGCTACCCCGCCACACATGAAATAGCATCCCCCCCCCCCCCCCCCACGCGAGCTCGCGCGTAGCGCTAGGAAAAGACAGAAAAGGCCATATTCGTTCACACTCAGTCTCTAGCTATCATGTGTAAGGCACCGAAACCACAGCTCCCTTTCCACATCCAGGCCCCACAAAACTTTCCATGGTTTACCCCAGACGCTTCACATGCTCTGGTTCAATCCATTGACAGCACGTCAAACCCCGTTCACTATTCCTTGCACGCCTTTCACCCTCCTGCATGTTCAGGCCCCGATTGCTCAAAATCTTTCTCATCCCACCCTTCCACCTCCAATTTGGTCTCCAGCTTCTCCTCGTCCCCTCCACCTCTGACACATATACCCTCTTTGTCAATCTTTCTTCACGCATTCTCTCCATGTGACCAAACCATTTCAACACACTTCTGCTCTCTCAACCACACTCTTTTTATTACCACACATCTCTCTTACTCTTTCATTACTTACTCGATCAAACCACCTCACTCATGTCCTCAAACATCTCATTTCCAATGCATCCACCCTCCTCCGCACAACCCTATAACATTGTTGGAACCACTATTCCTTCAAGCATATATATATATATATATATATATATATATATATATATATATATATATATATATATATATATATATATATATATATATATATATATAATTGTGCAAATGAGGATAATGTATAGATTTGTAATCAGTGCAAGAGATTTGGTATCCACAGATGTTCACCTGTATACTAAACATCGACACTTACAACACAGTAAGACCTGAAGTTCCATTAAGTTTATAGAGAAATTTACGTTTTAATTTCGTGCAGACGTTACCTGCTGGGAGGCAGGGACTCGCATAGTGACTGTTGCGCTTTGAGTCAATGGGTGAGGAAGGTATCTCCAACACTACCCTCCATCAAGGTCGGTGGGTGAAGGGGGTCTCCAACACTACCCTTCGTCAAGGTCGGTGGGTGAGGGGTGGTATCTCCAACACTTACCCTCCGTCAAGGTCGGTGGGTGAGATGGTAGCTCCAACACTCTCCTTCATCAGGGTCGGTGGGTGAGGGGGGGATATCTCCAACACTTTCCTCCATCAGGGTCATTGGGTGAGGTGTTATCTCCAACACTCTGTTAGGGTCGGTGGGTGAGGTGGTATCTCCAACACCCTCCATCAGGGTGGGTGGGTGAAGTGACATCTCCAGCACTCTCCTCCGTGAGAGTCGGTAGGTGAGGTGGTACCGCCAACACTCCTCCATCAGGGTCGGTGGTTAAGGTGGTATCTCCAACAATCTCCTCCATCAGGGTCAGTGGTTGAGGTGGTATCTCCAACACTCTCCTCCGTCAGAGTCGGTGGGTGAGATGGTATCTCCAACACTCCTCCATCAGAGTCGGTGGGTGAGATGGTATCTCCAACACTCCTCCATCAGTGTCGGCGGGTGAGATGGTACCTCCAACATCCCTCCATCAGGGTCGGCTGGTGGGAAAGGTACCTCCAACACCCCTCCGTCAGGGTCAGACAGAGAGAGAGAAACAGTCCTCGAACATCAGGCACAGATCACTGTCTTGAGACACTGCTGAACACTGGGCCATATCGTCCGTTAGACACAAGCAGAGTGAGAAGACAGTGACAGACAGGAGTTAAAGAGGTGGAAGAATACTGTAGTAATGATCTCAATATGACCTTAGTGGGTTAACTGAGACAAAGGAACGGAATGAGATAGGCATCTTGACCTCATCACGTACTCCAGAGTCAATACAAGTTAAACATGGGAGACAAGAGTCATACGAGAGTCAGAGGTTCTACATAACACTCATATGACCCACGAGAGCGAGACAAGATCCCAGATACTCATAATGTGGTGCCTCGCTCCCACAGGGGTCAAGAAACATCTAACTATATGCCTTCTGAAACTTGATGGTTTTTGATACTTATATAACGTATGAGACATTTGCACACACACACACACACACACAACTGATGGTAAATGGTCACCAGTGAACCTTCGAAGTTGAGCAGATTTTTACCGACATGATACTGGGCGAGGCGCTTGATATATCTGAACTCAGGTCCTCCTGGACACTGCTGCCTTCTGGACACCCCAACATCTTGGTTCGCTAACCCAGAATCACACTGACCACACGGCTGCCACGCCCACCTCCTGGCTGCCACACTGTCTTATCTCTGGCTAATGGCAAATATTTGATCCTATTTCCTTTTTCATATCAATACATATTCCAAAAAATGTATCGAGAGACTTCCAATCCTTTTTTTACTTGCAAGCTAAAGACGATGCTGCTGTCACTCAGGTAAACAAGATATATTTCCAGTCTTGGATGTTGCTACTCACCATCCAGGGCGTCTCCTGGCTTGGCCTTGTGTTTCCTCGTGTTTTGAACTATGACGTTTCTGGTCGTTGATCTACAACCACAACTGCTCCATACACTGCAGTGTTGTGTTACATCTCCTTGACCGCCACTCACATAAACTATGGCACTCATCAAAACATTCCTATATACACTTTCATCCCAGAGTTTATGTAAAGTGATAAAATCAGGTACACAAAGGCTTCCGTGTACGAAAATCCACACAAAGGAGGGATGAGGTGAACGCCTTCCACAAGTACAGAACTACTTGTCCTGTGGTCGTGGGTACAATCCTGGACAGAAATCTTGGGACGCCTCAAGCAGGGGCATCCGTGTGGTCGAAGCTGTACGGAACACCCAGTCTCTACCTGATGTGGTACAGGGAGTGACGGAGCTTCGATCATACGTGTCTCAAGACTTCTGTCCTCGACTGATCCTGGACAGGTGGATACACAGGTGCTGCTCTTGACGACCTTTGTGCTGGTGTTCCTCCTTGACCTGACCATTCTTGACCTTCCCCTCCAGAAAGGAGTGGTGCTCTCCCACGTCAACTACCATGGCATGTTGGACGACCTCTTCTACATCCTGTCGGAGGACCTGCCTGGCGTCCCCTTCTACATACAGATTGATGGCTTCATCCAGACAGGTATGACTAGTGGATGTTATCTCGTCCATCAACCTCCCTCTGGAGGGCTGGGTTTATAGTTATCATCCTACTTCACACTGTGTGTATCTGTTCGTAAGTGTATGTGGACACATTTGCTTATCGTCTCTGTACGTGCTGGTCTTACAGGTCTAGGGATATGAGTGCACATTTGTTGGTTTAAAGACTAAAGAACGTTTTTGAAATTAGGGTCAGTCCATCATATTTTCTTTATACGTACTATGAAGCAGAGTGTGGGCGTCTGTGGGTATTTTCACATCCCTCTCACATCTGTTACCATACGAGTTTGAGATTTTTCATGTCGTATTGCCTTAAGGTAGTGCACTTGTATGCAAGAAGTCAGGGCTGATTCTACGGTTTATTACATGCATGAAACAGGATCCATTCTTTCAGCAGAATGAGGTGAGCAGCAGGGAAAATTATATGTATCGTCATTTGTTTCCCCATTTCTGTGTATGATGATGGTAGTGGCCTGAACTTTGTATGTTCCTCATAGTAATGATAAACATATGTATAAAATCAACGTGAATTGAGTTTCATATCTTATCAAGATACAGTACAGGGGTCATAAATGTATTGTTTAAGATGGATCTCATACAACACAGGCTCTATCCAGGACGTCAGTTTGAAGGCAACTTTGAGTATGTATGTAGTACCACAGGGGCAGTGTGTGTGTGTGTGTGTGTGTGTGTGTAGGGCCAGATGGGTTGTATATGTGTAGGACCACAGAGGCAGTATGAGTGTAGGACCACAGGGGCAGTATGTCTGCATTACCACTGGAGGACAATATTCACAGTGTTATGATATAAGGAGGCGGTTGTGTGTGTTACACCTGGGGTCGGGGAGAGGCCCACCGTGTTCATGTAACACGAGGCATACCATGGTGAGTGGATGGAGCCTCAGGTGGAGTGGATATGACCATATGTAGAGTGGGAACCACTTCAGTGGAGTGGATATGACTTCATGTAGAGTGGAAACCACATCACTAGAGTGGATGGAACCTCACATGGAGGTTTAGAGAAGTGGATAGAACCCAACGTGGAGTGGGAACTACTTTAGAAACCTACTTTAGAAATGGGGACAAATTCAAGTGGAGTGGGAACCACTTTCGAGGGGTGGATCAGGCTGGAGTTCCCACTTTATAAGTAAATATGGTGCTGTAAACTTCAGTAACATAGGAGATATATGTGAACAATAGGCATGAACAACGTACCCGTCTAGCACAAAAATATACTCAATCCATATGGCTTTTCACGACCACCAGCATATATGTGGACCAGTATGTTGGTGTCGGTGGTTTGATCATGGTCACACAGGGTATGGAGGGACACCTGCAGGGTGATGCCTCCCTCCCTGCTGGTCACTCTGGGGTGATCATGTAAGCCACCGTCAGTAGATGTGCCACACATACACACATACATGATCTGTCATCGTCGTTATAGCTCGTACTGGCGACAATGATGATGGAGTCTATGTCGTTGCATCATTGCTTCTCCTCCTCCCCCACTGCAGGCAATCCTTTCAGTCGTCTTTTCCCAACGATGACTCTGGCGGTGGAGTGCCGGGTGGAGCTGCTGGTGGAGGAATCAGTGCTCTACGCCAAGCCCGGACAGTCCACCAAGGCCTACTTCCGGGTCCATAACTTCGGCCCTGAGGCTCAGTTCGAGTACACCGCCGTCGACGAAGAGGGCTACATCTTCACCTGGTTGCCCAAGGCGTGAGTTCTCTCGAGGGACGTTACGTGTCTGGAGGGGATCACGGGCGGGCAGGGTCAGTTCTGTGGCGGCTAGACGCCACGTAGAAGGAAGACTTGTGGTGTTCTTACTTGGGAAGAGTTCAGCTAAGGAATTGCTCTGTGTTTTTGGGTTTTGGAGCCATATGTTCAAAAGGTCAGAGAGAGAGAGAGAGAGAAGGGGGTTATCTATAAACAATTTCATTATATTTCGTATCTTTTCATTTCATGAAATGTTTGTTTTTTAAATTCATTCTAATCCACGAAACTGAAAACGTCTGTATGGGTTGCCCCTTCGGCCAGGTCCACCATACCGTCCCTGGGCACTGAAGACGTGGAGGTACATTTCCGTGTACCGTCCAACGCCCCGCCAGGTACCACCAGCACCGTCACCTTCACGGCCGCCTCCCTCATCTCCAGCACCAACGTCAACACCTACATCACCCACTACCTCGTCATCGACACCGTCAGTACTCTCACAGTCTCACTTGAGTCCCTGCGACTCGGGGGAATTCTATGTTGTAGTTCTTGGTATCTCGGACGCTTCCAGCGGGGTGTAGCAACGAGATCTGATCTTAAACACTTTTGACTCGTCCTTGATCCTCTTCTGTCTTACACAGCTTCCTCTCTGGCCTGTCTATGTCCGTATGTATCACTGGATCAACCTCTACATCTCCCTCTTTCAACAGTGGCGTCCCTCGGGGTTCTGTCCTGTCTCCGACGTTCTTGTCTTCTTTTAATCAGTAATTTCTCTCTTCAGCAGATAACAACCTTCACTCATAACCTGACGACTCAACACTTCATCAGTCCTACGCTTCTTTCAAATCCTTCCCATCTTCTCTTGCTCGATCTGTATCTCGTCTCTCGTCACAACTGCCTCTGTTGGCTCAGTTTTGGACAGGATTTCCCAGTGGAACAGCAGTAACGTAATTGAGTCATTGCCTCTTAAGACCAAGTGTCCTACCTTATCTCTTTCAAAAGTCCCTCACGAGCTTGTTATCTCCTTTGCTGGGTCTGTAAGCATACCACTCGAGACAGTAAACAAATAACAGTGATCTGTAAGCTATTTTGGGTTTTGGAGCCATATGTTCAAAGGGTCAGAGAGAGAGAGAGAGAGAGAGAGAGAGAGAGAGAGAGAGAGAGAGAGAGTTATCTATGAACCTCTAAGAAACTAACAGCACTTTTCATATGCCAGAAATTCTTCTCCCTTGAGCTGTTAACACGCTTTAACAAGGCACTGATTCTGTCCTTGTACAGGGTACTGCTCTCACATTTGCAGGGATGTGGGTTCTAGTTCTACAACAGCCAAGACCTGCTCTTTTTGATGAACAAGATTTTTCCATATCTTGTAAAACTCAAAATCTATATTTCTTATTTTATCTTTTACCTTTTTACTCTCTTAAGACATCTTTAATAATTAGTGATATGGTCTGTCACCAAAGGGGATTTTGTATGTGATTGAAGTCTATGATATCAAAAAAGAAAGTCAGGTAACAAGGGTTATAACTAGGTATGTAAATGGTACTACCAGTCCAGTAAACCAAACAGTAAACACTACATATAACCAGACAAGAAATTACACAACCAAAACGGTCGCCACACCCATGAGCTAGATAACAGAGGCCATGGATGTGTTAGATGGTTGAGGCCACGAATGTGTGAGGTGATAGAGACACTGAGTGTGCTAGATGGCTGAGGCCTTGAGTGTGTGAGATGGTAGGGACCACGAGTGTGTGAGATGGTAGGAACCACGAGTGTGTGAGACAGTAGAGAGCATGAGAGTCAACATGGAGTGTTCGCCACAGGAACAAGACACAGCGCCTCCCACCTGCATCAGCACGGACAACCCAGACTGCTCGGGCTATGACACGGAGGGCACCTGCGGCCAGAGGGACTGGAGCGTCTCTGCCACTCTACAAGACACTCTCTCAGGTATGTCAGGTGGTCAACACTCAACACCTTCAGGAAGTCAACAACCCCAGGTACTCACCTCCCATAAGACCCAGAACATGACATTGATAACCCACATGGGAAACTTGTACATATAAGTGAAAGTAAAGGACACTAGTCACTTAGATGCCAGATACCACTGATTGTTTGTTAAGGGACTCTGCCCTTGGGAGGGATAGTTAGTTCTACGTGCGTCCTCAGGCCTGAACCGGGTGTACTCACGTCCCGAGGAAGGCTTGATTCTTGACGGATTTGTGGAGTCCACGACAGACCCCGTCGGCGCCACCTTCAGTGCCTCCTGCTGCGTCCGGTCTCTGGAGATCATCGGCGTCGATGAGATGGGTAACATTGGCCGCTGCCACTGGGACCTTGGAAGCCTTCAAAGTAATCACAAGTTTCTGTATCACGTATGTGAGTCTGGCAATGAAACATGACTGTGAAACTCAGGCCAGTAGCCGTGAGATGAAACGAGTTGTGAGATAGTGGGAATGGAAAGCTGAATGATGCTAAATGGAATTGTATAATAGTGGGATGTCAAGTTGAATGATGTGAGACTCTTGTGAAACATTAGAATGACAAGCAGAGTGAGGTGAAACATGGATGTGAAGCAGAGTGAAGAGGAGGATGAGGTGAAACACGACTGTGAAGCAGTTAGAGTGACGAGTGAGGTGAAACATGACTGAAGCAGTTAGAGTGAAGAGGAGGATGAAATAAAACACGACTGTGAAGCAGTTAGAGTGACGAGGAGAGTTAGGTGAAACATGACTGAAGCAGTTAGAGTGACGAGTAAGGTGAAACATGACTGAAGCAGCTAGAGTGACGAGGAGAGTTAGGTGAAACATGACTGAAGCAGTTAGAGTGACGAGTAAGGTGAAACATGACTGAAGCAGCTAGAGTGACGAGGAGAGTTAGGTGAAACATGACTGAAGCAGTTAGAGTGACGAGTAAGGTGAAACATGACTGAAGCAGTTAGAGTGACGAGGAGAGTTAGGTGAAACACGGTTGTGAAGGAGTAGCATGGTAGGCAGAGTGATGGAGAACGTGAACCATCCAACCTCCAAATACATATTCTTTCCCTTCCTTGCGAAGCTACCACAACGATCGCTCCAACGACCAAGCCTACCACACCCGAGGCCACTCCACCGACCACGAACACGCCAACACCCGAGGCCACCACACATACCATCCCAGCCTCCACCACCACCACCCCCATCGACCCCTCTTTACCCTCCGGGTGGGTGATCGAGTTTGTGGCTGAGGCTGTGGGGGAGACGTGGGTGGAGCTGAGGTGGACTGTGACCCAAGTGCCGGACGACCTGTACAAGTACGTCATCCTCGTCGACAACGACATCTCAGCGGAGGTGAGTGTGTAGGGAGAGGCGCGGACCCCGGAGCGAGGAGGAGTCGTGTCTTTTGCAGGTGGTGCCACAATAACATCACACAAAGTGATGGATGTGCGCACAAAGAGGTGCAAAAAGATGCCTGACTTCAACATATACAAGGACCAGTAGGATATGATTGTGTCAGAGATGACTGGGAGGTAGAGGATGGTAGACATAGTGTGATGAGAGAGGAATGATGAAGAAAATGAAAACATGACAGGGTGACATGAGGAGACCAGATCACTAGGCGGAGGTAAGTCACTTCTTTGCATAGTGGGACGTAATGATGACAGGTGTGGGGGTGATATCCCCACACCCCATACATGGATGACCCCCACACCGTACCTCTGGATGACACCACACCACACGCATGGATGACACCACACCACACACACACATGGATGACCACACACACACACATGGATGACACTACACCACACACACACACACATGGATGATACCACACCACACACATGGATGACAACACCACACATGTGGATGATACCACACCACACACATGGATGACACCACACCACACACACATGGATGACCAGGATGACCACACACCACAGTGCTGCATGACCCCACACCACAGCTCTGCCTTACCCCACACCACAGCCCTGCATGACCCTATACCACAGCCCTGCATGACCCCACACCACAGCCCTGCATGACCCCACACCACAGCCCTGCGTGACCCCACACCACAGCCCTGCATGACCCTACACCACAGCTCTGCCTTACCCCACACAACAGCCCTGCATGACCCCACACCACAGCCCTGCATGACCCCACACCACAGCCCTGCATGACCCCACACTACTCATCTAAACTAAGGTGTTCTCCACGTCCACAGTCGCGGTGCCGGGAGCTGGTGTGCAGGACCAACGTCACCTACCTGGAGTCCTGTACGCTGCACACCTTCTCCCTCACTCCTCAGTTCCACTCCGCCGACGGCGGCACTCAGGATGGCTCCAAGCTGTACACGGACGCCACCACGCTGGGGGCAGGTGCGTGTCTCTCTCTCTCTCTCTCTCTCTCTCTCTCTCTCTCTCTCTCTCTCTCTCTCTCTCTCTCTCACTCCCCCCCCTCTCTCTCTCTCTCTCTCTCTCTCTCTCTCTCTCTCTCTCTCTCTCTCTCTCTCTCTCTCTCTCTCTCTCTCTCTCATGTATTGGTACGCCAGCTCTCCTTATTCGACAGTGAAATTGACAAGATAGGAGAGCTTTTCAGTACAATAAGAGGGGTGAAGGACCTTCCTTGAATGAAATTTCCAGGTATTTCCCCATTATTTTCGTCTGTTGTCTGTTATTTCGAAAACTGTTTTGTGTTTATTAGTAAAAAAAACATTAATATTTGTGATGAAAATAAGGAATCGGTTATCAGATTTGAAAGAAATGCACAACAAAGGAAGAGTATCAAGAAAATCAGGAAGTTATAAAACTTCGCATTTCATTAAGAAAACCATATCATGTCATCTTACGTTTTCTGTGAAGTCTTGTTGTCATATCTGTGTTCCATTCTCTATAATTGCTCACTGACGAATGGTATTGCCGCAACAGTTATATATTAAGATTCTATCTGGATCTTTTGAACATTCATGATCATTCGTGTTCCAAAGTCCTGTTATGATAGACAGATCAGAATGCATTTGTTTTGATATTTCCCTCACGAGCAAACTGATGTTCTGGTAATCTGTGTATTTTTGTTTACATGTTCAGATGTCCCCTCGGCAAACTCATTCGACTTTTTGATGATATTAATCATTTCTTTCACTTCCCTGTCGCAAATGGTAACTCATCATCAAAGTTCTTTCTCTAACCTGAAGTGTGGTGCAAATACTTATCAAAAAACGAGTATCACTGATGTGGTAAATTACATGTTTGTCCTATATTAGTAAACATAAAGAAATTAGTGTCACCAATGTGGTAAATTATATGTTCGTCCTATATTAGTAAGTATAAAGAAATTAGTGTCACCAATGTGGTAAATTATATGTTCCTCCTATATCAATAAGTATATATTCTTTAATATCATGTCAGACATTGAAGTGAATGAACTGGCATGAGAATGGGATTACGTAATGTGTGTCTGTGTCTGTGTTGGGGAGGGGGACAGCATATGTACAACCAGCCGACCTTCGTCATAGATGAAGACAACAGCAACCCACAGGTGTCTGTTAAATGCTCTTGAAACATCTCCTCGCACCTCCTGCCTTGATTATTGCCCGGTAATTACTGACAACTCGAGCTCTTTCTCCCTCATTGAATCGCAAAGGATCGATATTATTTTTCTGGTTTTACTCTCCACAATGTTTAGCCTTTGTTGACCTGAGTCCAGGTTATTTTTTAAGCGTTTTTTTTGGGGGGGCCATGATGAAGGTTTATATATTCGCACTGGTTAACCTACTACCTCTTGCTGTGTGTTGTCTGTGTGTACAGTGCCTGGCGCGCCCACGAACCCGTCCACCGAATACGCGACCGTCACCACCACCACCGTCACCTGGGACCCGCCCGCCAAGACCGCCTGCATCCACCACTACCAGGTCAGTCCCGTCAGCCTCACTACTGTACAGTCTTCACGAACGTTCGCCAAGAAAGACTCTCGTGTCCCATAAATGTCTCGGTGTAAGGAGTTTACACTAAGGAATATGTTTCTCAAAGGCGATAAGTCAGTCCATAATTATCATAACGAGGCCTCTGCTACCGCTTAATGAATGAGGAAGGATCCCATTTTTAGAGTCTTACTCCCAGACGAGCGAGCGTATGGTCTCGGAGATAGCTTTGATGTGGGCCTCTCTCCCCTTGGTCGCTTCTTCCCTCGCATCATCAACAATGTACCTGCGGGAGGGAGGGACCCTTCTCGTAGGCCTAAATAAACGGAAGCTTTTCTTAAAAATGAGGGAACGTGGCCCCTTCATCCAATAACATAGATAAGGTCCTGCGTTATAATATGCTTTGTTCGTAGGTAACAGGAGCGCCAGGTGGCACGGGGAGAGAGGCAGTGTTGATGTCATGGTACCCAGGTAGACTGTGGTGGTATACAAACATAAAGTATTTATCTTGATGCTACGGTGAACGTGTGAGGCATCTCATAATATTACTGGCCACCGTGTGTTGCAGGTGTGCTTCAGAATGTACGGGGAGTCGGAGAGCGAGTGTGTGGAGAGCAGCACCAACACCTGCACCATGGAGGGCCTGGAGGCCTGCACCATCTACCACGTCACCGTCGCCTCCGTCTCCACGTCAGGAGAACACAGTGACCCACTCAAGTTTGACACCAACACGGACGACGCAGGTTTGATCTGTGATAAAGTTTTCTCGAGTTTTGAGACATTTGCCTCCTTTTTCCACGTCATCTTTATGATGCATTAGGAGGGAGGACACACCATCATAAGCACTTTACCCACTTCAGTTACTCACATTTACACGTCTGACTTCGTGTATGTCTCTCATATACGGCCCCTTACATGCTCACCTCCATTAGGCTACACTGACGCCTCTTTGGTTAACACGTATCTTAACCTCTTCTCATTTCCTACCTCTTTGAGGCAGACGTGTGCAATAGATCTTGATTAATGACACCTCCCATGGGGATACTGTGGAGGCATTTTTCTCATCTCGTTGATACTCAAAAAAATTCCAGACGTTTTTCGTTGTTATATTCAGCCGTCACTTCTCCCAGCTTATTTCTCGTGAGACATTTACCCCAAGTCCTCACGAGCTAACCGACCCCAGACTCGGATCTCTTACTTCAACAGTGAGCTTTGTATGTACTTCATTACCTCTTTCATTTTTCCCCCTCTGGTTTATATCCACCTCTTCTCTATCAAGAACCACTGATGGCTACAGTAATGCTCATCAGAGAAACTATGTCTCCCAACCATTATACAGATTTCACTGCTAATGTTCTATCCAGCTGTGATATCACGGCTAACAGTTGAGACGAAGGTATACGACTGATCAGTCTATTAAGAAGTTTACTCAACATTGTCTTCAGTTGCCAAGCTCGGTGGTTCTTCGCCTGATACAAGACAACAGGAAAACTTCACGCAAGCTATGATACGAAGAAAGAAAGCAATTGTCTTTATACTTTCCTCGGGTAGATGTCTACCCTTCCCCTGGCGATGTTATTGTCTCCACGCACAACGGAGGTTACTGTAACAGGAATGGAAGCATATGTCTCCCCTCATCCTCTGAGACTACCTCCTCTACTATACCATTGATTCAACCATTTCTGCTCCGAGGCCACGAGAGAGCGAGGGGCCTGGCGAACCAGACCTGGAAAAACTCGCCTTCCTCCGACTCACGTCCAGGTTTCATCTGTGTTCGAAATCATTGCGTGTTGCCCGTGAGGCGAGGCGTTTTTATACCCAGAGGAAGTGGAACAACCTCTCCCTCTTTTTCCTCTGGTAAGTCTTCGGGGCTTTGGCCATAAGCTTCTCAAACAACTTTCTATCTTCCTGCCTTTCCATGGCTTTTCCGTCCTGGTGATAGTGTAGCTGTCAGCTGGCTCTCCCAGTAACTCTGTTGGGTTCTCTGTTCTCCTTTAGCTCGACCTTGGATGACTGTAACTTTTCCCCTACCCTTGATTCTCCTCTCACTAATCCTGTGCCCCTCCAGATAAACTCTTTGTCTGCAGTCCAAAAAGCACTCCTCCCTCTCTCTCTCTGGACACATGTAAGGCGTGTGTGGACCAGATGGTATCCATCCTCCAGCTCTGAAGGGGTGTCCTATGCACGCACCTGTGTTCTGTTCCTCTTTTCTATAAAAAGCAAAACGTTTCCATCTTAGAAACACGCACTGGTGCAGCCTATCTGAAAGAGGAGTGACCGTTCTAACACTTACAACTATCGTCTTTAGTTCCCTCCTTAACTCGCATTTCCGTAACTGTCTTACATCTCAGTTCTTCCACCCTCTAAACTGCGGTGTTCCTCAAAGTCCTGTCCTTCCTTCTACACTCTTCCTCATTTATTTCAACTTCTTTTCTTCAACAGATAACCAAATGCCCTCGCACGCCGACAACTCAAGGCTGAATTCGTTCACTTCCTTCAGATCTCCTTTATCATTTTGTTCGATCTGAGTCTTGTATCGTCACAGTTGCCTCAATAATCTAGGCCAGGATTTGCCAGTGCGGCAACCTAGAAAAAGAAAAAAAATACCCATACTCTCTCTCTCTCTCTCTCTCTCTCTCTCTCTCTCTCTCTCTCTCTCTCTCTCTCTCTCTCTCTCTCTCTCTCTCTCTCTCTCTCTCTCTCTCTCTCTCTCTCTCTCTCTCTCTAACTAAACAACTTTTATTTCTCTTCTGGTGGACCTTTAATTCTACCACTTAACACAATAAACATTCTTAGTATTACTGCAAAATCTAATGTCTCCAGCAAACCTCATCTTTCACCTGCCTCTAAGGAACTGGACGTTCCCTTCAGATCCTGTACATTCAAATCCTCTCAACAATTTTTCCGTCTATACTAAGGACTGATACATCCTGGCACTGGGAACTGCTCTCACGTCTGGGGAGGTTCTAACTCTATATACTTACTGGACAGAGAGTCTTCAGCACTCCGACTTGTCAACTCGCCCAACCTGATCTTGCAACATGATCCTTTCGCCCTACGCTGCAGCGTTGCTTCACTTCCACTCTTCCGCAGATATTTGGTTTCTACTCCCAGGTGATGGCGGCTTGTGTGCCCCTGCCATTAGTTAGAACAGCGTGATGCTCGGCAAGCTATTGCGTCAAATGACCCCTGTGTAGCCATTCGCAACTCAAAGGTGGGCCGTTGTGATATCTATGTCTTTCCGTACACTGCGCAGGTTTGGAACTCTCTTTCCCTCTCATGTCTTCCCAAACAACTACGATCTAATCCTTTTTCAAAGGCACATCTCTCACTTCCTTCAGAACTCATTGAGTACCCCTCTTGTTGCTCCCTTTTATTGGCCCTTCTACTCCTTCAATCAAATCCTCGTTACGATGAAGACTTATGCCCCAGACCGGAGCCTCCAACATGGGGAAAAAGGACACCAAAGGTCTGGCGGTGTCCAGTCGAGTACTACTGTCAAAGCCCTAGGACCACCGTCCAATATATTCTGATTAACCAAGGTCTCTGGTCGTCTCTCTTGTGGCCAGACGTTTATGGAGTTACCGTAAGCACGAATATTGGCTTTTCTGCCACATTTACACTGCACCAGACTTCCATATATCATCGGACTCACACTCATATACAGATGGAGTTTTCGTATATATCTTATACGAGTCTGCCACCTTGGGAGATGTTTACGTCTTATAAGCATGGAGAGGGACTATGTAGTGAAAGAGCTTTGGCCTTCCGGGTTATAAAGCAAAATGCAAACTGGTTTTTTTTTTTCTTATGACCAAGTTTCCACCAGGATAAGAGCATATCTACTCAGTCAAGCATCACCAGTATATATCCTACTTCAACCACACTGTCCACTGCGGCCACAACGTGAGAGGCCCAGTACCTCCTCGTCAGAACCTTGGGTGATGCACATCGTCAGGAGAGGTGGTCTCTTCTTACCAGGCTCACTCTCCCGCGCCATCAAGTTCCGCGCCTGGATCTGGTCCCATCAACTCCCGCGCCTGGATCTGGTCCCATCAACTGGGCCAGGATCTGGTGCCATCAACTGCGCCAGGATCTGGTGCCATCAACTCCCGCGCCTGGATCTGGTCCCATCAAGTGCGCCAGGATCTGGTCCCATCAACTCCTGCGCCAGGATCTGGTCCCATCAACTCCTGTGCCAGGATCTGGTGCCATCAACTCCCGCGCCAGGATCTGGTCCCATCAACTCCCGCGCCTGGATCTGATGCCATCAACTTTAACAGCAAAGTCTGTGGTGTCCAGTAGAGCTATCGGATTTTATACTGAGGAGTCACTGTGGTCTCTAGGGTGTATGATGGGAGTGTTAGGGTGTAGTGCCTTAACTCTAGGGTGTATGATGGGAGTGTTAGGGTGTAGTGCCTTAACTCTAGGGTGTATGATGGGAGTGTTAGGGTGTAGTTCCTTAACTCTAGGGTGTAGGATGGGAGTGATCTGCTTTAGGATGTCGTGTGTGTGTGTGTGTGTGGGGGGGGGGGGGGAATGTTAGGATAAGTGTAGCAGGTGCGTGAAGCTATAGGGTGTAGCGTGGGGGGGTGAATGTTAGGTTAAGTGTAGCAGGTGCGTGAAGCTATAGGGTGTAGCGTGGGGGGGGTGAATGTTAGGATAAGTGTAGCAGGTGCGTGAAGCTATAGGGTGTAGCAATCTTCATTGAAGGAAAGGGTTTGTAAGAATAGGAGATGCAGTATGAGTTGACGGGGTGTGAGAATGTGGGGTGTGTTCCGACCATAGTGTAGAGAATGTCGTCTAAAACATTAGAGTTCATGTTAGGCTACAGGGTGTAGGAGATGGTCTCCAGGGTGTAGGTGGCGAGTTAGCTCAATGAATGAAGTAAGTCTATGGTGTTGTGAGAGAGAGGGTTTGACTGTGTGGTGGGGAAGTGTCAAGATGCGTTTGGGGTTGGCGTTCGAAGAGTCGCGATTCGTAGGGAAGCGGGGTGGAAAGAGATGAATGATATTACATGTGACGATGGATGGGGGGAAGAAAAAGGGTGTATCATTTTGAATACGATGCTGTGATGGTCAGCCAAAGTCCTGGGGATGTCTTAAGAGGAAGATGAGCACTGAGGACCTCAGGTGTGATGTGTATGTACAATGATGGAGATAGGTGTCACCATCGCCAGGGACTTCTTGTATTTCACTGATCATTAAGATAACAATCTGTATAGATGTGATTTTTTTTCCTCATCCACCAGATACTGATGGTATATGTGTTATCTATCCAAGGGTATTGGAGGAACGAATCTTATGTGATAGATAGATAATGAACTGAGGGACACTGTTGTTATATGATGATGAATTTGACATCAGAATATTTCGCCTTTTTTCATATTCTTTTATATATCTGTATGTAAACCTGACTGATTTCTAAAGAAGTTAAACGTATTCTTGAGTTGATGTCTGTTCCCTGTTTCCATTTCCCCGCCAGCCCCTGGAGCGCCAGAGAATTTGCAGCTGGTGAACCAGACAGACAGCTGGGTGGAACTTTCCTGGGACGACCCTCTGGAGAGGGCCAGCTGCGTGGACAGGTAGGTCTAGGACAATCTTCTAGAGAGAGAGAGAGAGAGAGAGAGAGAGAGAGAGAGAGAGAGAGAGAGAGAGAGAGAGAGAGGCAGCTGGGTCAACAGGTGGAACTAGGAGAGGGCCAGATGTGTCGACAGGTGTATCAAAGAGAGGGCCAGGTGTGACGACAGGTGAATCTAAGAGAAGGCCAGGTGTGTCGGCAAGTGGATTTAGGAGAGGGCCAGGTGTGTCGATACGTGGGTGAAGGTAAGGGCCAGTTGAGTCGAGACTTAGGCCAAAAAAAAAAAAAACTCTCTGGAGACGACTCGATCGGTCGTCAGGTATGACTAACATCATGGTGGAAGCTGTGAGGTAATTGGTGGAATACAATCATGTCTCTGGGTCAATCCAACGTAACTGCCATCGTGAAACATTCGACCCTCGTGTTCTGAGAGCCCTACTCATAACCTCAAGACGAGATAAAAGATCGGCCGTGTTACGACAAGAATGAGTGGAGGACAAATGAGTATAGGACAAAAATCGTCTCGTCTCCATACGTGTTCGGTTGAGAGGACACAACAGAGTGATGGGATGTGAGAGTGGACAATAGGCTGTACAGGGGTCAGTATTTTAGCCGCGCACGTACTGGGGACTGGGAAAATGAGGCTGGAATATCTAGGAAAGTATCAGAACATATGGTAGATGTCTGGAACCCCCAGGAAAAGGGGTAAAACATTATAATGAATGAAGCAGAAGTGTGGGTGTCGAGCAGGGGTGTCGTGAAGCCCCGAGTGTAGTATAAGAGTCAAACAGGCGTATCATGAAGCTCCGAGTCTTGTGGTAGCGACAAAGAACTGGAGATTCCATGAACATCTAGACCCACAGTGAAGAGAATAATTCAAATGCTGAGTATAATGAGTACGGGAGAGGAAAAAATATAGAGAGAAATGTGAACCTATGAGATATGAGTGAATGAGACGAGGTTGGATCGACAATGGGCGAGTCTGAAGAAGACAATGGGTGGAGGAGCGTGTTTGGGAGATGAGATAATGTGAGGGGAAATGCACAGATGAACCTTAATATTTAGAGGAGACTTTATGGGCTACTGTGCTCTCCTGGGTAGCAGGGAGGGAGGGCGAGCCATACTGAATATAAAGCCATATTTCCCGGACTGTAGATGTGGTTCATTACGTCCAGAATCATTGTGTCATCCACACAAGTCGTCATGGTGGGTATGGTACTGATGTGAGAGGCCAAGATAGACTTCCTAGTGTCTTAAACTGTGGTCATATCATTCAGTATCTTTGTATTGTCTCTTTATGGTGTTTTGATCCTTTTTCTACGTTCATGTAATATTGGGACATGATGAATCGTCGTCCAATATTTCGATCGAATCCCCCCAACCTCGCCACACCTGCCCCACACCTACAAGGATCAACACCCAGATTTCTTCCGTTGACTTTGTTCATACAAAAGTCATATGTTTTCACTGTCATAAACCATGTAAAAATCTGTCAATACCTCAGTGGCTGAACACCTCCACCCCAGTGGCCATACCATAAGATGACCCAGTCGTTGGAGAAGACATCTTTAAGAGCAATATCTTGCAAACCTGGAGACAGTGTTTCGCGTCATACGTTAAACTGCCATAAGTTTTAAGCGTGTACGTGCTACTACAACGAGTCTATATTCTTCAGCAGTGTACAGTGAAGTTTTTTACTGCTCGTGGGCTGAGTACATGGTCATATCTAGGCAGGTTGTATAGGTGGCAATTACGTATCAACTAGCACTGGCGTCATGCGAAAACCAAGTGGCTGGAATGCGAACTACTCCAACATCCTTTTATGTAGAAATCAATTTTGTTTTTTTATTGCAAAAAGTCAAGTCGACATGATCTGTTTACAGATGTACATATATGGCTGATCTCTCTCCAGATGTACATATATGGTTGATCTCTCTACAGGTGTACATATATGGTTGATCTCTCTACAGGTGTACATATATGGTTGATCTCTCTACAGGTGTACATACATCGTTGATCTCTCTACAGATGTACATATATGGCTGATCTCTCTACAGATGTACATATATGGCTGATCTCTATGTACATACATGGTTGATCTCTCTACAGATGTACATATATGGTTGATCTCTCTACAGATGTACATATATGGTTGATCTCTCTACAGATTACATATATGGTTGATCTCTCTACAGATGTACATATATGGTTGATCTCTCTACAGATGTACATATATGGTTGATCTCTCTACAGATGTACATATATGGTTGATCTCTCTACAGATTACATATATGGTTGATCTCTCTACAGATGTACATATATGGTTGATCTCTCTACAGATTACATATATGGTTGATCTCTCTACAGATGTACATATATGGTTGATCTCTCTACAGATGTACATATATGGCTGATCTCTATGTACATACATGGTTGATCTCTCTACAGATGTACATATATGGTTGATCTCTCTACAGATGTACATATATGGTTGATCTCTCTACAGATGTACATATATGGTTGATCTCTCTACAGGTGTACATACATGGTTGATCTCTCTACAGATGTACATATATTGTTGATCTCTCTACAGATGTACATATATGGTTGATCTCTCTACAGATGTACATATATGGTTGATCTCTCTACAGATGTACATATATGGTTGATCTCTCTACAGATGTACATATATGGTTGATCTCTCTACATATGTAATATCTTCATACTTGTTTACATACTTTCTGGCACCACCATCACTACATCATTTTACATATTTGGGAAATGTGAATAAACAAAATATGAAGGGAAAGCGGGTTCCTCGGCTGACCACTCACTCGCCAGACCCTGGAATATCCCAGAACCCATCCAAACTTGACGAGTTGTGAGAAAGCGATATTCAGTAGGGATTCAGTAGGTTTGGCAAATCCTATCGGGTGTCTTATTAAAGGTTTTCAACCTCTCCTTTTAAACAAAAACAGCCGATCGTGAATGTTAAGTACTTCTGGTTGCCCGAATTTCAATCGATGCCGAGATTTTTACGTACGTATTTGAATCACCCATTTGGATTATCTTCGCCATGCCTACGTATACACTGTAGTCTTATAAATTCAACGATAAACATTCTGTGATGTGTGACAACATGAACTGTGAGGCTACTGTATGAATATACCATACACTCGGGTCTGGCACACGACCTGATCAATCAACGTGTTCTTGACAGATGGGCTATATCGTACGCGAAGACCCCGAGCAAGATAGAGGCCGTGGTTGTGTCCACACACCCGACGCACAACCATGGCACAGAGCTCGGACCCCTGCAGAAGGCAGACAACTACGCCACCGTGTCTGACTTGCTGGGCTGCACCAACTACACCTTCTGGGTGTCGGCCGTCTCCCCGAAGGGCACACCCGGCGGCACCAAGAACACCCGCACTGCCATGGATGAGACTGGTGAGTCAGCACTGTCCTCCTCATCCTCCTCCTCCTACGTTGCCATCTCCTCCTCCTCCTCCTCCTCCTCCTACGTTGCCGTCTCCTCCTCATCCTCCTCCTCCTACGTTGCCATCTCCTCCTCCTCCTCCTACGTTGCCATCTTGTCTATAGACTAGTCTAAACAGCTGCTAATTCTGGCTAACGAAGTTTGTAAACATCTTTTTTTCTTTTTCTTAGTTGTGAACAACAAATTTCGTTGCCATAATTTTTGTCGTTAACTTATCATTTACCACAGAAATTTCAGTGGGGGTAGTTTGATCACAATGTACTGAGACGGGTTCTAAATTCCATGCACCCTAGTGATCTAAACTATTTGAAAGAGAACAGTAAAACAGAAAACACTTTAACTGAGAAATATTTAGGTGATGGGCTCAAAACCTTATGGTATAGAAAACACTAAAACAAAATTATATTTTCTATCACTTTCTCTTGACGAACCATCCATGCATGACCCATTTTCCAGTTGTGTTTGATCATTTCTTTATGTTTTGCTTCCAAATACTACGAAACTACTTCTTGTTTCCAGACTTCCATCTAAAGATGGGTAAGGTTCTTCGTCAAGTCTCAGGTTTATGACTTGAACTTCCGCCCATTACATAATGAAGTGGAGACTCTCAAAACATGATGTTTGTTAAGCTGAAGAATTAGAAATGATATGTGTTATTATCACCGTTACAGCCACGGCGCGCCGCTGTGTCTGCGACCGGTAACTGTAGTGCGCGCAAGAGTCAGCCGTAATACTCGAGTTTCTTCGGGTTATATTAGGTTGTCGCTTGAAGACATAGAGTGCCAGCTGATTTGGAGGAGGATTAAAGCCGTTAGCTTCAAGGGAAACTAGTCTCTTTGTCCTTCTTGATTTGGGGCGAAAACTCCTTCCGACGTTGTTTACTAAATATGTTGATTTACCAGCGACTGATGACCTCTTAACGTTTAGCTGCTCAAGGTTCCATTTCCAGCATAACAGCATTGGTTCATTTTTTTTCTGCCTTTATTGCTTAGTGGTCTGGTCCGTGGAGGAGAGAATACAATACTCCCTCGACCCAGCGATTCTTAGAGAAACGAAGATTATACATCCATTCCGTCTCACTTCCCGGACGGAGGGAAAGTGATACAAGAGACGAACTTTCAAGCTTTAGATTGTCTAAGACAGGAGACTTGACAGTATCCATTTGTTTTGTGTATCCTGGTTGGTTCTTATCTGTCTATCATGTGACTGTTTGTTAGAGGGGGTTTTTATCAAGCGTTAAGGTGTGTGAGAGAGAGGAGGTAGAGAGAACGGTGAGTGGTTCCAGGTGAAGATGGTGTCCGCGGCAGAGGCCTGTGTGTGTTCAACTGATTTATAGATGGGATGGTGGGGGAGGAAACTGCAAAGATCTCGGAGAGATAAGAGAAGGGGGCAGGCGGCCTGGGACGTATTAGTTATTGTTTGCTGATAGCACAGTATTGGTGGTAGGTTCTAGCAACTGCGGGAGTTGGTGTCTGAGTCAGGGAGAGTGTGTGAAACGAGGAAGTCGAGAGTAAATGTGAATAAAATTAAGGTCATTAGGTTTAGCAGGGCAGAGGGATAGGTTAGTTGGGGTGTGAGTCTGAACTGGGAAAATTATGAGGAAGTGAAGTGTTTTAGATACCTGGGAGTGGACATGACAGCTAATGGAATCATGGAAGCGGAAGTAACTCATAGGGTGGGTGGGGAGGGGTGAAGGTCCTGGGAGCACTGAGGAATTTATGGGAAGAGTTCGTTACCTGGAATGGCGAAGATTGGACGTATTGGATGTGAAATGTCTGAGGACAATATGCGTTGTGGTTTCAGCGAGTAAGTAATGAGAGCGTAAGAGAGAGGTGTGGTAAAAGGAAGAGTGTGGTTGCGAGAGTTGAGGAGGGTTCGGTTTCGACATATGTGGAGACTGTAGAGTGAATGAAAAGAGGTTGTCAAAATGGACATGCATGTCAGTAGTTGACGGGACAGGAACCAAACTAGAGATGGAAGGATGGTGCTGAGAAGATTTTGAGTGCTCGGGGACCTGAGCGTGCAGGAGGGTGAAAGGCGTGCCCGGGATAAGGTAAATTGGAGCGACGGAGAGAAACGTGCTGTCAGTGGACAGCGTGCGCATATGAAGCAACCAGGGGAAGCCACGGAAGGGTACGTGGGGTCTGGTTATGTGTGTGTGTGTGTGTGTGTGTGTGTGTGTGTGTGTGTGTTTCTTTGATGAGGCGTTCATTTACGCCAGTGTAAAGTGCAGTAGAAGAAATTAGTGAATATAGATGTTATGCCAGAGACCAAAATGCGTACGAGTGTGTCCCTTATCATGCAGGGGCCACCACCCCTGACATATACAGAAGGTGACGTGAAGTTGCAGCTGCGGCGGAGGAGCGAACGAATGATTGTGTGGGTGAGAGAGGCGTGGAAGGGAAGGTGAGGAAAGGGATGTAAAGGAGCAACCTGCTGTGTGAATATCAGGGACTAACAAATGATTATATTTTCTCGTCGTCTGTCATCAGAGCCGACGCCAGTGCTGGCCCTGGAGGCCAGAACTATGGACACAAGCAGCGTGTCGGCCAGCTGGACGCCCGCGCAGGTGGAGATGTGCGTCGATCACTACCGCGTCTGTATAACAGACGTCATAGACCTCACCAAGGAATGCCACGACACGAACGACTACGACAAGATCTTCACGGTAAATGATCACACTTGTCCGTGATGACAGAATGAAGGTGAAATCGCACTTCAGTAGTAGGAGTTCTTACAATTCATTTAATATGTAATTTTTCTATAAATGTGGTACAACATGTTTCGTGACGACAATCCACCTCATCAAGTGCCAGTACTTAAAGTTATTTAAATCCTAATGTCATACTTGATTCCCGTCGTCCAACATCAGTCTCTAAGGACCAAGCTACCCCTTGCTTCAGTGAGGGAGCGCCAGAAAAACAGACAACAAAGGCCACATTCGTTCACACTCAGTCTCTAGCTGTCATGTATAATGCACTGAAACCACAGCTCCCTTTGCACATCTAGGCCCCACAGACCTTTCCATGGTTTACCCCAGACGTTTCACATGCCCTGGTTTAGTCCATTGACAGCACTTCGACCTCGGTATTCAACATCGTTCCAGTTCGCTCTGTTCCTTGCACGCCTTTCACCCTCCCGTAAGTTCAGGCCCCGATCGCTCAAAATCCTTTTCACTCCATCCTCCCACCTCCAATTTGATCTCCCGCTTCTCTTCGTTCCCTCTACCTCTGACACATATATCCTCTTTGTCAATCTTTCCTCACTCATTCTCTCCACGTGATCAAACCATTTCAACACACCCTCCTGTACTCTCTCAACCACACTCTTTTTATTACCACACATCTCTCTTATCCTTTCATTACTTACTTGATCAAACCACCTCACACCAAATATTGTCCTCAAACATCTCATTTCCATCAAATCCATCTTCATTCGTACAACCCTATCTATAGCCCATGCCTCGCAACCGTATAACATTGTTGTAACTACTATTCCTTCAAACATACCCATTTTCTGCTCTCCAAGATAACGTTCTCTCCTTCCACACATTCTTCATCGCTCCCAGAGCCTTCGCCCCTCCCCACCCTGTGACTCACTTCCGCTTCTATGGTTCCATCCGCTGCTAGGTTCACTCCCAGATACCTAAAACACTTCAATTTCTCCAATTTTTTCCATTTAAACTTACATCCCAATCAGCTTGTCCCTCATCCTTACTGAACCTGACAACTTTGCTCTTAACCTTCTCCTTTCACACGCTTTTCCAAACTAAGTCACCAACTTCTGCAGTTTCTCACTCCAATCCGCCACTAGAGCTTTATCATCGGCGAACAACTGACTCAATTCCCAGGCCCTCTCATCCCCATCCGACTGCATACTCGCCCCTCTTTCTAAATCTCTCGCAGTCACCTCCCTAACCATCCCATGCCAACAAATTAAACAACCATGGAGACATCACGCACCCCTGCCGCAAACCAACATTCATGGGGAAACAGTCACTCTCCTCTCTTCCTACTCTTCCCCTTACCTTACATCCTTAGAAAAAAACATTTCACTGCCTTTAGCAACTTACCTCCCACACCATATACTCTTAAGACCTTCCACAAAGCATCTCTATCAATCCTATCACATGCCTTCTTGAGATCCATAAATGTTATATACATATCCATCTGTTTTTCTAAGTATTTCTCACACATTCTTCAAAGCAAACACTTGATCCACACATCCCCTACCACTTCAGAAACCACACTGCTCTTTCCCAAGTTGATGTTCTGTACATGCCTTCACCCTCTCTATCAATACCCTCCCATATAGTTTCCCAGGAACACTCAACAAACTTATGCCTCTGTGGTTTGAACGCTCACCTTTATCCACTTTGCCTTTGTACAATGGCACTATGCATGCATTCCGCCAATCCTCAGGCACTTCACCATGATCCATACATAAACTGAATATCCTTATCAACCAATCAACAACACAGTCACCCCTTTTATATATACATATCTGTGTGTGTGTGTGTGTTTGTCTGTCTGTCTGTCAGAGTGACCAACTCCCACTTTCGACTCAGGGTCTGAGTGTCTCAGTTTTCTTACACTATTGCCAACAAAACCATAAGTCTTGTGAACCATCAAACACACATAAACTATCAAAACGGAATATATCATTGAAGTCTTCAAAAAGGAAAACAAATATATTTTGTATGAAAGCAAACATCGAAATTTTTTTCGTGTTAGAAACGTAGGATAGCAAGATTGTCTGTTTGTATAGACGTCCAGCAGGTAGGTGGGTAGATTCTGCCTAGCCAGCAGGTAAGTAGGTAGACTCCACCTAACCAGCAGGCAGGTAGGTAGACTCAACCTGACCAGCAAGTAGGTATACTCCACCTAGCCAGCAGGTAGGTAGGTACGCTCAACCTAACCAGCAGATAAGTAGGTGGACTCTACCTATCCAGCAGGCAGGTAGACAGGTAGGCAGACTCCATCTAGCCGGCCTGCAGGCAGGCAGGTAGATACACTCCACCTGGCCAGCAAGCAGGTAGGTAGACTCCACCTGGTCAGCAGGCCAGCAGGTAGGTAGACAAGTAGACTCCATCTGTTCTGTAGGCAGGTAGGTAGGTAGACTCCACCTAGCCAGCAGGTAGATGGACAGGAAGACTCCACCTAGCCAGCAGGTAGATAGACGGGTAGACTCCACCTGGCCTGCAGGTAGGTAGACAGGTAGACTCCATCTGTTCTGTAGGCAGGTAGGTAGGTAGACTCCACTTAGGCAGCAGGTAGATAGACGGGTAGACTCCACCTAGCCAGCAGTTAGATAGACGAATAGACTCCACCTGGCCAGCAGGTAGGTAGACAGGTAAACTCCACTTAACACAGAGGGAATCAGACTCAAGCGGTGGTATAAGCTGACGGTCTCCTGACGTAAGAGTTGTCTGCTGGTGCTGCCGCTGGCCAGGGCCGGAGCTCCGTCTTGCCCCAGAGGGACTCGGGTGGTGGAGGGGATCACTCTGGATGAGGAGGGATGTGGGGCACAGGAGAGCACGAGTCTGACGTGAGGTACAGAATGGAAGGGGGGGGGAGGGAAGACTGTAGTGGTTCTGGCACCATGGATGGGAACTAGACAGTTAACGCAATGAACACATAAAAGTAGGAGGTAGCGAGAGGTTGGCTGAAGTGGTTCTAGGTTCCTGAAATCAGTAGAAGAAAGAGAAGGTTATGAATACAAGAGACACTTATAATCGTGGGAGGAGGTCGGGTGTGGCATGTGTCATGCTGTAGTGCTGCGGGAGTGTCATGTGCCATGCTGCAGTGCTGGGGGAGTGTGTCATGTGTCATGTTGTAGTGCTGAAGGAATGTGGTATATGTCATTCTTTCCCATATGTCTCTCTCTCTCTCTTACCTTCTCACCTCTCTCCCTCCCCCGTCCCTCACCGCGTCTTTCCATCCCACTTCACTCTCCATGTCTCTCCTTCCCTCCCTCACCACGTCTGTCTCTCCCTCCTCCAGGGTCTGGACGCCTGTGTGGAGTACGAGGTGACAGTCACGTCAGTGTCTCCCTCAGGGAGGCTCGGTGGCTTCGCCTACGACCTGGCCAAAACTGAAGACCTACGTGAGTACTGTGTCTATATTGACCTACTTATTATTACCTATTTGTATTGTACGAGGAGTTCTACCCTCCTTAGGGCTCCATCTCTTGAACCTTCTCTACTGTTAAACTGTATGGGAAGGAGTTCTACCCTCGTTAGGGCTCCATCTCTTGAACCTTCTCTACTGTCATACTGTACGGGAGGGAGTTCTACCCTCGTTAGGGCTCCATCTCTTGAACCGTCTCTACTGTCATACAACATATCAACCTCTGTATGGTGTCCACATTTGCTATGGTTCTCACTGTGGGAATACGTCTTTATATCCTTTTTCTCACAAGTTCCTTCTTCAGTCTTATGTTGTGGCCTGTGTTAGTTTCATCCCTGCATCTTTCATCAAGCTGACTCAGAAAGTCAGAGTTTGTGATCAGGTCACCCCTCACTCTTCTTTCTTCCATGGTGGGGCAAGTTTAAGGCCTCTAGCTTTTCCCTGTAACTCGTACCTCTTGGCTCCAGTGCCATTTTTGTCGCTCTCGTCTAGACCTTCTCTATTAGCTTTTTGTGCCTCTTTAAGTGTGGCGACCACACTTAAAAACCATGTTCTAGTTTGGGCGTAATATAAGACGTGAACTGTTTGCTAAATATTTCCTCATCCTTATACTTGAATGCTATCTTGATAATAGACAGCAGACAGTTTGTCCCCTTTTCTTCTATTCTTCTAACGTGGGGACTCAGACGACAGACTTGAGGGCGATGTCAACTCGCAGGTAACTCTCACACAGATCCCTGCAGCTTTCCTCTGCTAGATAGTATTCATACTGAGGTCTTCTTACACTTTGTCCCATCATTATCATTCTTTACTTAATCGGGTTGAATTTCATTAACCACAAATCGGGCTAACTTTGGAATTTGTGCAGTCTCACTGTAACTTGATACAATCTTCTTTGCATTTCCTTTGCCCTGTTATCATACCATCATCCACAACAAGTTCAGGCAGGATGCCAGCTCTGCTGGCAAGTCATTCACATTCGTAGATCAAGAAGAACAACGGTTTCAAGACCAAACCTTGCGGCACACCACAGGTGATATCATACCATATCGAGAAGGCTCCCCTGACCTGCGGAGTTTCGTTCCGCTTCCACTCACATAATGTTCCATCCATCGAAGTGATCTTCCTCCTTCTTCATGACTGATGATCCACCTTCTTCACCAGCCTCCTGGGTGGTGCAGTGTCAAAGTCTTTCAGGGTCCAGATGCATATAATCCGTCGAATCTTTTCCTTGACCTATAAGAATCTCTCTCTCTCTCTCTCTCTCTCTCTCTCTCTCTCTCTCTCTCTCTCTCTCTCTCTCTCTCTCTCTCTCTCTCTCTCTCTCTCTCTCTCTCTCTCTCTCTCTCTCTGTGTGTGTGTGTGTGTGTGTGCTAATGGTGCCCATGTGCTAACCCGCCCCATATATCATCAGGACCCTCTGCAACACTGCTACATATTCTGTATGTAGCTTACCAGTCCCTCCTTTACGTTCACAAGGAAACTGTTTACCTAAAGTTTATAGTTACCAAACAGCCGCATTCTCTTCTTTGAGCCTGGATTCCTTTCTGATTTTTCTGACATCCTCACTAGCCAGGTACTCAGGTTCAAGCACTGTATGATCACGTTCCTGGTGGTGTTTCGAATCCTATTTTCTGTTTCCATGATGTCTTATGTAAAGATGAGATCTAGTATCGATGGTGCATTAACCTGTCTTGACATATTGATGCAGGGAATTCTCCTGTGCGCAGTCTGAGAATCTGTATTTTCGTGAATCGCTTTCTTATATGCAAAGCCAAGTGTTCCCTGTCCGCATTTTTATAGCTGAATTTTCTCGTTGTTGGAATGTTATCTTCTCTGAGAGGGCTGTTATCTTGCTGTTTCCTCCGTCATTCTGATAGCGCCGAGTTTGTTCTTCACGGATCCAAAGATCTGGCTAATGAGAGCCATTTCACGTGACTCTGGATTATCCACATTATTATGCATGGTTTCCCAAATGCGGCCTGTCGTACGGGAGTAGCACGTCTCACTACGAAAACCCGCCCTCAGGAACTGGTACCTGCCCGTGTAGCTTCGGGAGAACAGCCTAGTCCCGCTCACCACAAGCGCACAAACGGGGAGCCACTTCCACCAGCCCGACGGCCGACACCAGATGTACAAGGCAGGCCCAGTTGTCAACCTGTGCTCTTGGACCACATCCTGTGAAGGGAGTGGGTCCAGGTTAGGGCTTTTACTGAGCACACTTCTAGGTCCCGGTTAGTAAGCCCTAACCCTCAGAGCACTTGCACTTTCTTGGCAACATGCGCCACGCCTGTTCAATGAGGCAGATGTCACATGCACGGTGCCTTTGCCGATGGGATCCCGTACGCCCTATAGGACTTCCGGGGCGAAAGCAGCTGAAAGCGCGAAATGAACCCCAGAGACTTGTATGTCAATTATGACAGCCTCTGTGCCTTCAGAAGCCACGATGTCCGGCTTTCTCAAGGACCCCACGATCGGAATGCGAGGCTCACAGGTCACCTCTTACCCCCTTTCCCTCAGCCGACCAGCTAGATAGACACTGAGGTTGTCGTGTCTCTTTACCCTCCCACCGTGGGTACGAGGGCATACCTGGGCGATATACCCAAGCGTACTGGGCTTGCGACAGGTGTCACAGAGGCCGTCGGTCTCGGGCCGGCCTCTAGTATCCCTGGCTGGGGTGGATAAGGCGCCAATTCTCAGAGGGCCTTCACATAATCAGACCCGGACAGGAAGCGGTTCCCACTATGTACCCATCCACTAACCTGAGGCACGGTAGTAGATGGAGCGAGACCCGCACCGTCGACGGTGCTGATCAGATCAGCCCTCCATACGCGATTGCGTTCGAGTTTATTACTCGCCTGCCGACCAGCAGCAATGCATGCGGGTCCAGTCCAGCGCTGCAGCTTGCTCAACACTGCAGGCTCCCGGACAGCCTCCTGAATCACCAGGTCGGTCGAGGTGAGTCATTTCTCGAACCTGGCTTGCTTATCTAGCCTGACAGTCGAGGCAAAGTCCGGTATACCAAGCCCACCATCTGCCGCCGAGTGGGAGTATGCGCAGGACACGTCATGGGCTACAAGGAGCCAGCGGCGAACCGCGACTCTCACTTGCCTGTCCATGCGTGCTAGCTGTGTCTTATAGACTTCCCCCAGCACCAAGCGAGGCATGAGCTTTGGCACTAGGTGTCCTATAGGTAACGCAATTCGTTTTTGAAGTTTTAGAGTGGCTCTGATGTTGCGGAGCCCCTCTTCTAGCAGGGCACCGTAGGATTTGCGCCTTACTCTTACTCCGACGAGAACGCCGAGGTACTTATAATCGTCCTCAGTGTTCATGGAGCCGATAGCGTTACCCAAGACTTGGAATGTCCTACCTTTGTTGGCGTACCAGGTCTTGCGCTTGCCGTCGACCTCCATACTGAGGGTACGACACTTTCCCGGGTTTACTCGAAGTCCAACCCCCGCAAGAGTCTCTTTGATTATGTCAATTGCCTGTTGCAAGCCAGTTGGCGTCTTCGCCACCAGGATCAAATCGTCCGCAAATGCCAGTACTGAAACCTTCTGGTCGCTGAATCCAATTCCTTCGCTGTGGTTTGTTCGTTATCGGGTTACGACCTTCCACTGACTCATGCACTATCGTTCAGCTCAACTGTGGGATTAACTCTGTCCCAGAGATTCGTCAACCTCCAGGTCTTGGAGTCATCCTGTAATCCACATGCTCACCCATCATGCACCCACTCTGAGGACTCTACACCTCACTTGCAGTATCATCATGTGCTCCAGATGTTTCCTCAGTCATCTGGTTTCTAACAGAGTTTATCGTCATCTGTGTAACTTTGATGTTTGAATATTTATCTCCTTATGTTACAATAATGTCCCCAGATCTTTGTTCCTCTGCACAATACCCTTTGTCTCGCCTCCATAACCTCTCAAACTATTTTCTGATCCCTGTCCTCTGTATCCTTAGGTGGCACAAGGGAATACATGCGAAACACAGGTAACAGAAGACCTGATAGAAGACCTGATGGTGTTTGAGGAGGTCATCTCCTACAGGACAGTGGTTCTTGGCATCCTGTCTATATTCCTAATCTCTGTGAATGGACACACGGTGTTACTGGGGAAGCCTCCTCCCTACCTACCACTCCCTAAGGCACATCAGCCAACAGGGAAATGCTTATGTAGTTCCACTTGTACCAAAGAGGGAGTTTACTAACATGGAAGTTTGATAAGAGAGATAATGAATTTAACTCATTGATCTAATTTCTACCGCTGGATACTATAAGGAGGAAGCACTTATATGCATCCATAGCCTCCGTCTTGACAGGTCCAGTGGTTGGGTTAACCCAGCACTCTTCCACCTGTAGGGCACATGCCACAACTCTCCCTACCTCACCCTCACACACCCACACCTCCTCATCCATAAGAGTTTCCACAAGTTGACGTTGCTTTCATTCACGTCTTAAGACGACTTTTTAATTCACAAAATATACATAGAGTCGAACCCCCTTTATGAGCTCAAAAGAACACTATATCAGTGACACCAACTACACACAGCATCTTGGTAATGATAGTTGACTTCACTATAAGAGAGAGTGCCCAGCAGGGCACATCTATCCTTGACCAAGGCCAGGGTGTGGTCTCTGACCATGATGTGTCTGCCGCGGGGACCATCCTTGACTGGTCTATGTCAGTGTCTCCCAGAATAGACCCTCGTGAACCCAGCACTGAATGTGGTCTCTTTTCTCGAGGTGTTTTGTGTCACAATTTCTTCAAGCGATTTTGAGTTGTAAGTATATCCAATAATTTCATTCTTAGTTATTTTCTTTCAATATTTTACCCTTTACTCATAACTCTTGACCCTGTTTCTCTGTTATTTCCAGTCGATCCTTTGACTCCTAAGTTGCCAGTTGTGAAATTACAACCTGTGTTATAGGGAGCGAATTTTACACTCGTGTTGCCCGGTCGCTTAACCCTGTATATATGTACCATGTCTTAACTCCTCTGTATGTATGCACGTACACATACCTTCATCTTAAGCCAGGTATTCATTTGTCGACTAACCTCGAAGGGAGGATGAACACTTGGGTTGTGTGAAGGCTGACAGCCACGCTCGGGATTCGAACCCATGCTGGTCCAACCCCTGGCTAGCCCGTGTAAACTCATGGTCAGTAACGCTAACCACTACACCACGGAGGCTCGTTTGTGTGTGTGTGTGTGAGTGTGTGTGTGTGTGTGTGTGTGTGTGTGTGTGTGTGTGTTCACATACCTCTGAGTTTTCTATGCATGTTTAGATTATGTAAAGAGAGTGGCAATAGATCTGTCTGTCTCTATAACGCTACTGCCAAAGTCTCACTCTCCCGCTCCCACTGCCCACAGCCACCAGCGCGCCCACTGACCTGCAGGTGGAGCAGCTGACCTCACACTCCGTCTTGGTCTCCTTCGGTCTGCCCTTGGAACACCCGCGATGTGTCAACGAGTTCCGCTTCAAGCTCGTCCTGCTAAAAGGCCTCTTCTACAAGGTCAGTGTAGCACTACCAAAGAAACGGTAGGGTATTTTCTTCGCTTCATACTTGTCTGCAGTTTCCCTTGTTAGCGAGATAGCTCCAGGAACAGGCGGAAGAAAAATAAAAGCTGAATTCGCTCACATCTGTTCTCTAGC
The DNA here is from genome assembly GCF_036320965.1 of Panulirus ornatus. Lineage (NCBI taxonomy): Eukaryota > Metazoa > Arthropoda > Malacostraca > Decapoda > Palinuridae > Panulirus > Panulirus ornatus. Next base: position 12,543,915 of record NC_092258.1, read on the forward strand.
TGTTATGTGCAATCCATCGAAACCACAGCCTCCTATCCACAACTAATTACCCACACACCTAACCATGGTTTCTCCTGGTCGCTTCACATGCCTTGGTTCAGTCCATTGACAGCACGTCGACCCCTATATGCCATAAAGTTCCAATTTACTCTATCCCGTGCGCGCTTTTCACCCTCCTGCATGTTCAGCCCTCGACCACCCATAATCTTGTTCACGCCATCCTTCCATCCCCAGTCTGGTCTCCCGCTTCTCCATATCCCATCCACTTCTGACACATGTTTTCTTTGTCAATCTTTCTTCACTCATTCTGTCCATATATCCACACCATTTCAACACACCCTCTCCTGCTTTCACAGCCACACGCTTCTGATAAGATAGGATATAAATATCTGTATTCATCTATCTGTTTATGATAAACACTGAATCAGTTTCTATAAAAGAGTCCTGGTGTTACCTAGAACCTTTGCAACGCCTCTTTCAGCTCAAGGCTACGCTACTCTCAGTAGCAGGGAACTGTATACTCCTTTGGAGTGAGAAGTTCTCTGACAAGAGTGCACTCCCTATGATACTGCCTCACCAAAGATGAATATTGTTTTCAATACATATTCGCCATTTCCAGCGTTAGCGAGGTAGCGTTAAGAACAGAGGACTGAGCCTTAGAGGGAATATCCTCACTTGGCCCCCTTCTCTGTTCCTTCTTTTGGAAAAGTAAAATTTGTGTGTGTGTGTGTGTGTGTGTGTGTGTAGACTTTGTGTTACATGAGGTTAGGTCGGGTGTGACCAGTAATCACTGGTCAACTTTAAGTTAACTTACAATTTAATTGTTACAACAATTTGAGATGAAGATTTTAGACTATGGTTGTGTTGTGTGCACAGAGAGAGACGGGCGTCACTACGCACATGCAGGAGACGCTGTCAGACCTCGATGCTTGCAGCCACTATGGCCTCTGGATCAGCGCCGTCACCATCTCCGGCTTCGAGAGCGACCAAGTGAACCAGAACTTCACCACGAGCGAGGACACACCCTCGGCCCCGCGAGAATTCAAGTACTTCGAGGTCTCACCAGAGCAGGTCATGCTGCAGTGGTTCTGGCCCGAGGTAATGCCTCACTCTACACACTCAGGATAGCCCTCACCTACACACTCAGGATAGCCCTCACCTACACACTCAGGATAGCCCTCACCTACACACTCAGGATAGCCCTCACCTACACACTCAGGATAGCCCTCACCTACACATTCAGGATAGCCCTCACCTACACACTCAGGATAGCCCTCACCTACACACTCAGGCTTCATCACTTATCATACGGTAGCTTGGAACACAGGACATGTCATACTTCCTCCTGATTCATAAATGATACTTCATACCTCCTCCTGATTCATACAGAATATGTCATACCTCCTCCTGATTCATAAATGATACTTCATACCTCCTCCTGATTCATACAGAATATGTCATACTTCCTCCTGATTCATAAATGATACTTCATACCTCCTCCTGATTCATACAGAATATGTCATACTTCCTCCTGATTCATACAGAATATTTCATACCTCCTCCTGATTCATACAGAATATGTCATACCTCCTCCTGATTCATACAGAATATTTCATACTTCCTCCTGATTCATACAGAATATTTCATACTTCCTCCTGATTCATACAGAATATTTCATACTTCCTCCTGATTCATACAGAATATTTCATGCTTCTGATTCATAAAAAACATTTCATACTTCCTCCTGATTCATACAGAATATTTCATACTTCCTCCTGATTCATACAGAATATTTCATACTTCCTCCTGATTCATACAGAATATTTCATACTTCCTCCTGATTCATACAGAATATTTCATACTTCCTCCTGATTCATACAGAATATTTCATACTTCCTCCTGATTCATACAGAATATTTCATACTTCCTCCTGATTCATACAGAATATTTCATACTTCCTCCTGATTCATACAGAATATTTCATGCTTCTGATTCATAAAAAACATTTCATACTTCCTCCTGATTCATACAGAATATTTCATACTTCCTCCTGATTCATTGTCTGCCAAAGAATCGGCATGACTCGGTGGTAGAATACGGGTCAATATCCATCATTGACCTACCTGACCTGACCTGACCTGACCTGACCTTACAGGCGAACAAGATGTGTGCTGAGACCTATCGTCTGAGTTGGACCAGCGACGGGGACAGTGGTAGTGAGGACCTGACCTACCCCGGCCACCCGCCAGAGGTCACGGTACGTGTCACGCCACGTCGGGTTCATTTGGGCCACGTAAGGTCACACTGGGTCACACAGGGCTGCAGGCAACACCCTGTGGTTCACCTGGTAGAGTATGATGACACTAACTGGCTTAGATAGTTGTGATACATAACAACAGTTGTGGTGTATTACTTCATTTGTTTTGTATAACAACAGTTGTGGTGCATAACAACAGTAGTGTTGTATAACTACAGTGTGGTGTATAACAACAGTTGTGGTGCATAACAACAGTAGTGTTGTATAACTACAGTGTGGTGTATAACAACAGTTGTGGTTCATTATTTCATTAATGTGTTGTGTATAACAACACATTTGTGGTGCATTATTTCATTTGTTGTGTATAACAACAGTTGTGGTGTATAACAACAGTTGTGGTGTATAACAACAGTTGTGGTGTATAACAACAGTTGTGGTGTATAACAACAGTTGTGGTGCATAACAACAGTTGTGGTGCATAACAACAGTTGTGGTGTATAACAACAGTTGTGGTGTATAACAACAGTTGTGGTGTATAACAACAGTTGTGGTGTATAACAACAGTTGTGGTGTATAACAACAGTTGTGGTGCATAACAACAGTTGTGGTGTATAACAACAGTTGTGGTGTATAACAACAGTTGTGGTGTATAACAACAGTTGTGGTGTATAACAACAGTTGTGGTGTATAACAACAGTTGTGGTGTATAACAACAGTTGTGGTGTATAACAACAGTTGTGGTGCATAACAACAGTTGTGGTGTATAACAACAGTTGTGGTGTATAACAACAGTTGTGGTGCATAACAACAGTTGTGGTGCATAACAACAGTTGTGGTGTATAACAACAGTTGTGGTGTATAACAACAGTTGTGGTGTATAACAACAGTTGTGGTGTATAACAACAGTTGTGGTGTATAACAACAGTTGTGGTGTATAACAACAGTTGTGGTGCATAACAACAGTTGTGGTGCATAACAACAGTTGTGGTGTATAACAACAGTTGTGGTGTATAACAACAGTTGTGGTGCATAACAACAGTTGTGGTGTATAACAACAGTTGTGGTGTATAACAACAGTTGTGGTGCATAACAACAGTTGTGGTGTATAACAACAGTTGTGGTGTATAACAACAGTTGTGGTGCATAACAACAGTTGTGGTGTATAACAACAGTTGTGGTGTATAACAACAGTTGTGGTGCATAACAACAGTTGTGGTGTATAACAACAGTTGTGGTGTATAACAACAGTTGTGGTGTATAACAACAGTTGTGGTGTATAACAACAGTTGTGGTGTATAACAACAGTTGTGGTGTATAACAACAGTTGTGGTGCATAACAACAGTTGTGGTGCATAACAACAGTTGTGGTGTATAACAACAGTTGTGGTGTATAACAACAGTTGTGGTGTATAACAACAGTTGTGGTGCATAACAACAGTTGTGGTGCATAACAACAGTTGTGGTGCATAACAACAGTTGTGGTGTATAACAACAGTTGTGGTGTATAACAACAGTTGTGGTGTATAACAACAGTTGTGATGCATAACAACAGTTGTGGTGTATAACAACAGTTGTGGTGTATAACAACAGTTGTGGTGCATAACAACAGTTGTGGTGTATAACAACAGTTGTGGTGCATAACAACAGTTGTGGTGCATAACAACAGTTGTGGTGTATAACAACAGTTGTGGTGTATAACAACAGTTGTGGTGCATAACAACAGTTGTGGTGTATAACAACAGTTGTGGTGTATAACAACAGTTGTGGTGTATAACAACAGTTGTGGTGCATAACAACAGTTGTGGTGCATAACAACAGTTGTGGTGTATAACAACAGTTGTGGTGTATAACAACAGTTGTGGTGCATAACAACAGTTGTGGTGGATAACAACAGTTGTGGTGTATAACAACAGTTGTGGTGTATAACAACAGTTGTGGTGTATAACAACAGTTGTGGTGTATAACAACCGTTGTGGTGTATAACAACAGTTGTGGTGTATAACAACAGTTGTGGTGTATAACAACAGTTGTGGTGTATAACAACAGTTGTGGTGTATAACAACAGTTGTGGTGCATAACAACAGTTGTGGTGCATAACAACAGTTGTGGTGCATAACAACAGTTGTGGTGTATAACAACAGTTGTGGTGCATAACGACAGTTGTGGTGTATAACAACAGTTGTGGTGTATAACAACAGTTGTGGTGTATAACAACAGTTGTGATGTGCTTTAGGGAACCATAAAGCATCGTCTCATCCAGTGACCACGTTTTTCCCTCCACAGGTGACCAGGAGAGGACTGACCCCGTGCAAAGACTACACCTTCAGCGTCTCGGCCGTGACGCTCCTCGGCGTATCCGGTCCTGCCGCCACCCTCACCCTCACCACCACCTGCTACTGAAGGTGACGAGGGAGGACACGACCACACGACGCTACCCTCACCCTCACCACCACCTGCTACTGAAGGTGACGAGGGAGGACACGACCACACGACGCTACCCTCACCCTCACCACCACCTGCTACTGAAGGTGACGAGGGAGGACACGACCACACGACGCTACCCTCACCCTCACCACCACCTGCTACTGAAGGTGACGAGGGAGGACACGACCACACGACGCTACCCTCACCCTCACCACCACCTGCTACTGAAGGTGACGAGGGAGGACACGACCACACGACGCTACCCTCACCCTCACCACCACCTGCTACTGAAGGTGACGAGGGAGGACACGACCACACGACGCCACCCTCACCCTCACCACCACCTGCTACTGAAGGTGACGAGGGAGGACACGACCACACGACGCCACCCTCACCCTCACCACCACCTGCTACTGAAGGTGGCGGGGTAGGGGACGACCACACGACCTCCTGTACCACAAGGCAAAAGAAGTGTCCGCCAGAAGCCTGGAAACATAACACAAACACGAAACATAAAGGATAACAACCTCTGACCTTCTGTAACATTTCATGGCCTTCTGTACCAGTGCTGGGGACGCTGTAGTCTCCCACTGCAGTGTTGGTTTCACTGTAACCCTCTTATATAAGTATTGGAGGTACTGTAAATTCCTACACCAGTGTTACGGACACTATAGACTCCAGCATCGGTGTTGGAGGCACTGTATTCTACTACACCAGTGTAGAAGACACTGTGGCCTCATGCGCCAATGTTGGAGACTCTGTGGCCTTCTGTACTTGTGCACCAGTGGTGAAGACGCTGAACACCAGTGCTGGAGGCTCGGTGGTCTTTTAAATGTATGCATCATGGCGTCTCCACTAGTAGTGGGGACCTTGTGAGCTGCAGCGCTAGTACCTAAGACCTTGGGGTGACGTACACCGTGGTCAGGGCCTGCCAAGACCAGGGTAGTGTTGCCCTCTCTGAGCCACCTTCCAGCACTGGTAAGGAGCTGCCAACACTAAGGTTGCGCTTCCCTCTATAAGCCACCCTCAGTCGCTGAAGTGCAGACGAAGTCAATGGGATCATTTTTCTCTTTTTTTTGCCTAAAGACATTTGATTTCCCATAGCTAATGTCCCCCTCTACTTTTCAACTGCTTTTGCCAACATATTTAATTACTCCTTGATACTCTGGAATCGTATGCAACACGCATTTATTTTCATAACTAACTACTTAAGGTACAGCACCACATGTACTTTATATATTTCTCTTGTGTTATCTTACATAGATTGTAGTCCATAACTAGTGGGGTCCTTAAGAAGACCTAACCTCACAATATATGATGAACAAGATCATCCCTCATGACTTAGATCTCACACCCTCTTGGTTGAAGTCGCTCCTGTGTCTCCTCAGTGAATTAAGACAAATGTATTAAGGTGTGAACTTGGCCAGTACCTTGGCCAGTTCCTCAGCCAGTACCTTGGCCAGTTCCTCAGCCAGTACCTTGGCCAGTACCTTGATGTCCTTGCCATACTCCCTCCTTCTGTATATGTCTTCGCCTGAGGTTACACCGCAAGGGTAAAGTCACCTTTGGTGAGGCTATATTCTGGTAAGTTGACGCGAATCCGTCAAAGATCTCGCTACAAAGGAATCCTTCTCGTCCCATCTGGTGTGTGTAGTGCAGCCTTAGAGCTACAAGAGCTCCTGGGAAAAGGATCCTGAGGTAACACCAGGATACTTTTAGAAAGTGGTTATATATATATATATATATATATATATATATATATATATATATCCCTAGGAATAGGGGAGAAAGAATACTTCCCACGTATTCCCTGCGTGTAGTAGAAGGCGACTAAAAGGGGAATGAGTGGTGGGGCTGCAAATCCTCCCCTCTCGTTTTCAATTTTCCAGAAGAAGGAACAGAGGAGGTGGCCAAGTGAGAATTTCCCTCAAAGGCTCAGTCCTCTGTTCTTAACGCTACCTCGCTAACGCTGGAAATGGCGAATAGTATGAAAAACACTCCCTCCACTCACACTAACTCCTACTGAAGAAAACGCCAACTATTCTAGGCATCACATATGACACACACATGACATTCACTCACCACATCAGTAATGTTAATAAAAAAAATAACACACAGACTAGATGCCCTCAGAACGCTGACACCAGATATGGACAAGAAAAAAAAAGTCCCTCAAAATTCCCTGCAAACAATTCATCTGCTCCACCTTAAGCTACGCCTCACCTTCCTGGACATTTCACCTTCTCATGACCAATTATAACAACGCTTCAAACCTCACATAATAGCACACTTAGGACAATCACAGACTGCCTCGCAACACCAGGATACTTTTAGAAAGTGGTTATATATATATATATATATATATACAAAGATCATTCTAAGGCAATCTCACTTCAACATGCTCGGCATTCAGTTCTATGCAATATCCAAACCACTATATCCACCAACCTCAGAGCTGAAATTAAAAAACCAGTTTACCCTTTCTCACACATGGCTAACCTCTACTCACAGATCTCCTCACCCCCAACAAATACAACAGTAACAAAACAAGCAAACGCACAGACACACTGAAGTAACCCGACCATCATCATACAACCGACCCACGAATTCAGTCTTATATATTCATGAACCATCTGTGGGGTAGCTTGCAATGAAGACCTTTCGTAACCTTTCCATGTGCGTTGATGAACGTGGGGAACTTGCATTTACAACTTGTGTGAGACTGAATACAGCTCATATAAACAGCATTGACAGGAGTTTGGACACATGGTAGAGTCTAGTGACCAAAATTCTAGACTCCCCAAATTGTAATGTGGACATATGCATTCTAAAGAGTTTGTGGATATGGAAAGAGAAACCAGTGCTAAATGATTTCTTGTCCTCTGATATTGCTTTGTAAAGTTAAGCTTCCCCTCATGATTTACGTTTTCCCTCCCAACTATGTACAGGGGAGCTGTTTTGTGTGTGGAAACCCATGCTAGAAACTGAACATCACCTGATTTTAATTTCAGGACATATGATTATGATTCGTCTCATTACCTGCCTTTAGTGTTACTTAACTGCATCTCTTTTAAACATTTCGCTGACTAAATCTCAACTTGCTGCTTCCTGTTTGCGTGAGCACTAATGGTAAATCCTCACTAGAATCATTGATTTATTTCTCCTGTTCTTTACGACCAACTTTAAGATGATTCTCACAGTCACACGTTACAAATATTTCCTCTGTCCACACACACACACACACACACACACACTTGATATTAGAACGACATATCCTGGTTGTCTGGTGCCACAGTCAACTGGTACTACGACTGTATAATCACGCAGCAGTGTGGTACCACATCCCTCCAACACCACACTCCTTCAGTACCATAACCGTCTGGTACCACAGCAGTTTGGCACCACAGTCGTCCGGTACTACAGCAGTTTAGCACCACAGTCGTCCGATACCACAGCAGTTTAGCACCACAGTTGTCTGGTATCACCGTCGTCTGGCACCACAGTTCCACGCCAGTTCCCTGGGAATACCTGAGAACTGTGTAAGTGAACACTAGACTGACGAGACACTGGGCGACGCCCCCCAGAACATCCATCATGCGTCACGTCGCCAGCCTCAATAGTCAGCAAGTCCTTGGGTGGCGGGAGCCAGGCGGGAGAGCAGCCAGCGCCGACCTGTCTGGGCGCCACTGGCCGGGGGTTGTGAGCTGCGGCTGTTCCAGTGAGGAATCATTCTTGTGTATACTCTGATTATCATCATCCTCACATGAAAGTGAAAGCGCACACTCCAGCATGATACGTGAGGTGACCCATGGAACTATGGATGGTTCGTACATGCTGGGGAGCGAGTCATGATTACTGGCCTTCCCTGTGACCCGGACTGGCCTGTCATATAATGACGTGGGTTAGTTGAGAACAGCAGGACGCTCACAACAGGACCGTGTGGCATCACAGATGTTTGCCAACACGGTTGTCTGGCACCACGCCCGTCTGTTACTGCAGTCACCTGGCACCAAGGTCGTCTGGTACCTAAGCTGTCTAGTACCACAGCTATCTGGTACCACGGCCGTCAGATACCACATTTGTGTGGTGTTAGAGCTTCTTGGTACTATGGCTATAACATAGCCATCTGGTACTACAGATGTGATAGCAGCACGGTCGTCTGGTGTCAGATGTGGTAGCACGGTCGTCTGGTGTCAGATGTGGTAGCAGCACGGTCGTCTGGTGTCAGATGTGGTAGCACAGTCGTCTGGTGTCAGACGTGATAGCAGCACGGTCGTCTGGTGTCAGATGTGGTAGCACAGTCGTCTGGTGTCAGACGTGATAGCAGCACGGTCGTCTGGTGTCAGATGTGGTAGCACAGTCGTCTGGCGTGAGTTCTGGTAGGCCAGCTGCCTGGTATCATATCTGGTAGCACAGTCGTCTGGTATGAGATCTAGTAGTACGCTTGTCTGGTATCATATCTGGTAGCACAGTCGTCTGGTATGAGATCTAGTAGTACGCTTGTCTGGTATCACATCTGGTAAAACAGTCATTTGGCATCAGATATGGTACCACAGTCGTATGGTATGAGATCTGGTAGCACACTCGTCTGGTATCAGATTTGGTAGCACGCTTGTCTGGTACGAGATCTAGTAGCACGCGCGTCTGGTATCAGATCTGGTAGCACGCGTCTGGTATCAGATCTGGTAGCATAGATGTCGAGTCGGGTCCCCCCACCTCCCCACAACCTTCCTTTCATACCGCCCCCTCTGCCCTCCTCCCCCGTCCCTGTGATAAACACCCCGGTGCGACATCTGTTGGTTCAAAAAGGCACTTCTTTCTTCTGCTTCGGTGCTCGAACCTCAGTTGTTTCGAAGTCAAACTGTGGCTGGGGGCGGGACGGAACTTTTAACAGGCGTACACAAGTTTCCCTTTATGACATGAGATTAATTAATATCTGATAATCTGTAAGCCCCAAATATAGATGTGAGAAAAATGGGCGTGGAAGTAATATACAGCCATTACTTTCTGATGTGACATTTTTGTCGATAAAGCGTTCGAGTCCGACACCGTTTCACTTCGGTTCATCCAAGTTTCGAATGTAATGACTCCCTGAGGCAGTGTCGTGTGGTGCGGGACCCAGAGCAACCCAGGCCGGTTGTGGTCCCTCTCTCTTGGAGCTTTTAAGCTAACGGGGTGGACGTAGCAGGTCGGTGGGCTGAGGTTAGATCGCTCCCGACGCAGTGTCGTGTCTCCGCTGGTGTCAGGACAACCATGGCAGAAGCAACGTCGTGAGTCGCCTGAGCAAGGCAGCGTCACAGGAATGGCAGAGTCCACCAAGGGTTAGTTGACTACAGAGGCCACACATGCGAAGGTGGTGATAGCGGGGTTCACAACACTTGGTCCTTTAATGATTCTTTCTCTTTTATTTATTTAGTAATCATTTATCAGTATTTATATACAGTCTGAGATCATTTGGCATTAGTAGATACACTTTTATCATGAGGTGATAACATGTTATGTGTTCGATAAAGAAAAGATTATTTCTCCCATGATAGATATAGGCTTTGATCTGATTCCTCTCATAGGCAAATAATTGCAAGTTATCATTTTTTTGTTACATTCATTGTTTCTTGTCATATATAGACGCCATAGACGATCTTTGTTTAATGTTAAGTATTCTGCTAAAGTTTGGAACTATATGTATTGATGTACGATAAAAGATACTTTTGACTCCCCACACTACACCTCACACATGGTTTCAAACATTTGCTATATGGTGTACATGGCATGGGCTCCAACTTGTGTATATGGCATGAACTCCAACCTGTGTGGCTTGCTCTGGAAATTGTATATAACATAACGAGTAAATTCGGGTGGAAAGAAATGATGTTTTAAAAGGGCAAGATTCGGGTTTAACGTAATCAGCTTAAAACTGGCGTTGGTAAAGGTAGGTGACAAGAGGACGCTGTGTTTTCCGTGACAAAACTGTATGCATGTTGCTAGGCTGAACGGCTGTCAACAACTAACAAGTCGTACCATCCACCAAACATACAATGTTTTATAGTCATTCTTCCCGCTCACTGCCAGTACCGAAACCACCAACAGTTGCGACATGCTTCCAGCCCTTAAGACTCCGCGGTACTTTAAATCCCGTACAACGTTCATTTGAAATTTTGAGTGAATTTATAAAATTGATGTGAACTTATCTTATTATACCCAATTTCCTTCCACTGTATTCATATAAATCGTTGTTGCACAACACCTGGTGGAGGTGCGAATGAAGTTGACAAAATGAGGTGGGAAGACAAAGTGTTGTTGACGTTGCCGGCAAACCGTCACTGGCCTGGCCAGCCACACCTGGAGCCTCCCTGGAGCAGGGTGTATGGCAGGAGAGTGAACGGGCTTGTTTAAAGAAATAGTGAACCCTTTCATGGTGAGGAACCAGGTGGGTTGACGAAGAAAAGAGACTGAGTAGAACTGACATTCACAGGTAGAAAAAGTTGTTGTATGTGAAAGTAAGGGTGTGTTTGGCAGATGCAGCATTTATGGATTTAGAAAAGGCATAGCTAGATACAGTGAATAGAAATGTTCTCTAGGAAATTCTTAATATATATGGTGTGAGTGGAGAATGTTTGAAAGTTGTTTAGGACATTTAGAATGGAAAGTGTTCATGTATGAAAGTGGTGGTGTGAGTGTGAGGTCTGAAATAAGATGAGAGAGCATCGAGGATGTGTCATGTGACGATGGGTAATCATTGTTTTATTATGAGGAGGAAGTTCGCGAGGCGAGAGCAAGAGGGATGAAGGGAGGTGAGTGTCGACTAGTATGTCATCAATGGAGCATCGAAATGGAAGATGCTACACTTTCTTTATATAGATGATGCTGAGAGGAAGAGATGGATAGGAAGGTGGGACGCTTCGATGATATACTTGTAGGAGAAGAGGGAAGCTGAAAGTGATAGTATAGAAAAAGAAATGTTTTTAAAAAGGGTAGGAAACCACACTGTGGTATTAGAATGCATGAGGATCTGGACGTTATGCGTAGATCCAGATATAAAAGAGCAACGCTCGGTAAGAATGGCAGAGGAAAGAGATGAGGTTGAGTCATACGAGGAAGATGAACTGGAGGCAGACTGAAAGCTTTGGTCGTTAAGAAGATTAAGCGGAGAGTGTGCAAGACGCCTGCACGGAGGAGCAGTGTGAAACCCAGGTTTATACAAATCAGGAGAGGTGTGATATAATGTCAACAACTGAGATAGGTAACCTGTGAAGTATAGTGTGTGTTAGGAGGATAGACTGACCGACGAATGGAGATGTGGGAAAGGTCATGTGATGGGAAGATGTTAGTAAAACTGGCTCACTGATGAGAGTTAAGATTGTAATGGACATACAGAACATTTGGCGGATGGTAAGATGGTCACGGTGATATTTTGGCGGTGGGGTCGACTGCAGGAGGGGTTGACAGTGGAAGAGAGTGGTTGGAAGCAAAGAAAGAACTGACTGTGCTCGGGATATTTCAGAGGAACTAATCAGGGGTGGAATGCAACGGAAGCATTTTGTATACAGGGTGTGTACATACCAAAAAGCACCAATCAAAGGAACGAACTGGAACAACCATAACGATGATTATAGAGACGTTCATTTTACTTAACGAACAAGCCTATTGGGCCAATTGAGAAATCAGAAGCATTCTTAAAGGTGTGGAAGTCCATGTCTCACTCAAACACACCAGCTGTGAGCTGTTTCTTCCTGACCCATCTTATGGAACTGGAAATGGAATTGATAATGGTAGAGACGAACTAAACACATTTGTTTTCCAAAGCCAAGAGCTGTTGTTGTTTTTGTTTTTTTTCTGCTATTTATAGGACAAGAACACCCCCCATGTTCCTTATCATCCTCCATGAGACAAATATCTTCCCGGTGTCGACCATGACTCAAAACTCTGCCTGGGAGGCGTCTGTGTATGTGTGAGGTTACCACCTTCGCTTTATCCTGAAGATTTCCACAATAGACTTGTCCACTTTCCTCTTTCGTTACAGTCTCGTCTGATCCATTCATTGTATCCTCAGTCCTCTCACTGGTGGAACAGGCCTCTTGCACTCTTGAGAATCTGTCTCCAGGGCCAGTACACACACACACACACACACACACACACACACACACACAGTTGCCTCTCTGCCCCCGGTGCTATCAAGGCATACCTATCTACCCCGCATGACCGACTTCCCATCGATGTGCATTGCCACTACACACACACACACACACACACATACCAGCAATAATTCCCCACATGTTGACACGCTTGTTGCAGTAATTATGACCTTTGGACTAGTCAGGTTTTTTTTTCCCCATCGTAGGCAAAAGATGTTGATTATGGTCACGTTATCGTACTCGAGCGATTAAGTTACCAAATATGTAGGGCAGGTGTGACTATTGTGGGGCACATGTGATATTGTGGGGCACATGTGACTATGTGGGGCACATGTGACTATATGTGGGGCACATGTGACTGTGTGGGGCACATGTGACTATGTGGGGCACATGTGACTATGTGGGGCACATGTGACTATTGTGGGGCACATGTGACTATGTGGGGCACATGTGACTATGTGGGGCACATGTGACTGTGTGGGGCACATGTGACTGTGTGGGGCACATGTGACTGTGTGGGGCACTTGTGACGGGAAAGAAGAAATGATAGGATGCATTTAGACTCGTGTTGATTTTGAGCTGATGTACAGTTGTCCAGTTTCACTGGCAAGTTAAGTGAGCATGGCTGGCCACCGGCTCTCTGTCACTCCCTCCTTCAAGTATCTAACAAATTTATTTTCTGTCCGGAGTCTACCTCATGAGACGCTCCAAAATAAGATTTAAAGTTTAAAGAGTTTAAAAGTTTGTGCCACGTTGAAACGTTGTCATTACAGTCAAGTTTGAAGTTGGTGGTTGAGTGTTTCCACATTCTCCTATGCCTTGTATACCTGTTTACCAGAAAATGAAATCCCTTATCACCTCAGCAGGCCCATCTCTTAGTATGGTGTCTCTTCTTCAAAGACAATATCTGTATTCCCCCTCTTTCCTTCCACACAAGTCTCTTTGTAAAAGATGATCAGGTGAATCGGAAATTAATATAAGGTGATACAACTTGTTCCGAATTAACCTTAGCCTCGATAAGTTATCATCTTAGGATTTCTTTGTTTTCTGAGAGATGTTTGTGCTCCTTGGTAATCTGATGAGGACAATGTCGCCACAGAGGTCTTGACATTTTTACACACGGAAAACGCCTTAGGGTTACACAACCTGGGGGAGGCGAGGGGTGAAGGGTTGTTGGGCACACCTGCCGGGCTCTCAGGGGTATCTGGCGATAAGACGAGCCATGACAGATGAAAAAGTCTGCCGCGGACACACCTCCCTCTCAGAGACTGCGTCGCTGGCAGTAAGCTGTTGCTGTCCAGGTAGTCTGGACATAGAAACACAGCCTTCGCTGCACAGGTGTTCCTCCTGTGCACTAATTATATCACTTGCCCACCTACTGTCAACTACTGAGCCCCTTCATCCACTCCCATCATTCTTCAGTTCTCTGCTGTCCAGCGAACCACAATCGTAAGTATTTGTCGATTATACGATGGTTCTCGCTCGCGCACTCTCACAGCCTCGCTCCTCCACAACAGCCTCCCAGTCCTTAAGATAGACGGTAAGAGCGCCTGAAGTGTGATGGCTCGTCACATGTGTACTACGCAGCCACCACGAATGCATATAGAACATAGAGAAAATGTGATGGGTTTTCTTTATGAGTTTTCTAAGAGTCTTCAGCGGAAAGAAACAAACTGGAAAGTATTTCAAGATTGACTTCCCAGGTACTCAGTGATGACTTTTTGGGAACCCAATGATGACTTTCTAGGAACTCAATGATGACTTCCTAGGAACCCAGTGATGACTTTCCATGAAACAATGTGACTTTCCAGAATTCCAGTGATGACTTCCTAGGAACCCAATGATGACTTTCCATGAAACAATGTGGCTTTCCAGAATTCCAGTGATGACTTTCCAGGAACTCAATGATGACTTTCCAGAAACTCAGTGGTGACTTTCCAGGAACCCAGTGATGACTTTCCAGGACCCAATGATGACTTTCCAGGACCCAATGATGACTTTCCAGGACCCAATGATGACTTTCCAAGACCCAATGGTGACTTTCCAGGAAGCCAATGATGACTTTCCAGGAACCCAATGATGACTTTCTAGGAACCCAGTGATGACTTTCCAGGAACCCAGTGATGACTTTCTAGGAACCCAGTGATGACTTTCTAGAAACCCAGTGGTGACTTTCCAGGAACCCAGTGATGACTTTCCAGGAACCCGATGATGACTTTACAGGAACACAATGATGACTCTAGAAACCCGACGATGACTTTCCAGGAACCCGATGATGACTTTGCAGGAACACAATGATGACTCTAGAAACCCGACGATGACTTTCCAGTAACACTATTATGACTTTCTTTGACCCCAGTGATAACCTTCCAGGAACCCGATGATGACTTGATAGGACACCACAGTCGACTATGAGGAGATCATCGATCGAATCAAAGTCAGAGGACTGTGGCGATGCAAAGGCAAATCCAGAATCACAGTAGAGCTTAGAATGAATGAGAATGATGTAGAGAGAGAGCAGGAGATGATGGTAGGGGATAAGAGAGGAGAAACACCTGAGAGATAGAGAGAGAGTAATACATATGTGGAGAAAGGAAAGATAGAAAAATTGATCGTGTAGAAAGATGGTAAGAAACCTCAGGTCCAGGACCAGCTGTAGAGATGAGGAAATCTTTCTTAGGTCCAGCTGTAAGGTAGGGGTACCTCTCTCCCAGGACCAGCTGTAGGGTAGGGGGACACCTCTCCCAGGACCAGCTGTAGGGTAGGGGTACATCTCTCCCAGGACCAGCTGTAGGGTAGGGGACATCTCTCCCAGGACCGGGTTTCGGGTAAGGGGGGACATATCTCCCAGGTCCATGTGTAAGGTAGAATCATCCCAGGTCCAGCTGCAGGGTAGAACTCGCCCAGGTCCATGTGTAGGGTAGGACTATCCCAGGTCCAGCTGCAGGGTAGAACTCGCCCAGGTCCATGTGTAGGGTAGGACTATTCCAGGTCCAGCTGCAGGGTAGAACTCGCCCAGGTCCATGTGTAGGGTAGGACTATCCCAGGTCCAGCTGCAGGGTAGAACTCGCCCAGGTCCATGTGTAGGGTAGGACTATCCCAGGTCCAGCTGCAGGGTAGAACTCGCCCAGGTCCATGTGTAGGGTAGGACTATCCCAGGTCCAGCTGCAGGGTAGAACTCGCCCAGGTCCATGTGTAGGGTAGGACTATCCCAGGTCCAGCTGCAGGGTAGAACTCGCCCAGGTCCAGCTGTAGAGTTGAACTCTCCCATGACTACTTTTATCCTTTCACTCTTTATACTCTTCCTTTCTACTGACCTTTCTCATCCTCTCTGTTTGCTTGAGTGAATCCTCTCTCTCTCTCTCTCTCTCTCTCTCTCTCTCTCTCTCTCTCTCTCTCTCTCTCTCTCTCTCTCTCTCTCTCTCTCTGTTTCTTCCTTGATCAGTCCACCTTCCCCTCATGTCTTCGCTTCCTCATCTCTTCGCCTCATGATCTACCTCTCTGTGCTCCCCTCATGCACCAGTAGCCACAGTAAAACTGGCTCTACCTTCCTCCCCGACACCCGTCCCCCACCACCTTGGTCTGGACTCCGAACTCGTCAGCAGTATTTCTGACGTCCATGTTCCTGACGTCGACGTCGTCATCTTCTGACCCCTCACCTAAAGCGTTGTCCCCGGTACTGGACCATCTTAACATTCTCATCTCTGTTCTCTCAGCTACAGTTGAATCTTTAACCGTATTGTCCAGGTTGATGCTGCTCGATGTTGACCATACTGTTGCCGCCTCACCTTGAGATTCATAATCGTCCTCTCATCACAGACGCTCCCAAGAGCAACTCTCCATTTTCTCCAGCTTATCATGGCCCGATCCTGGCCCACAATTCTGACTTGATCTTTTTTTTCTCCTTCACTCCACGCTTCCCAGTTCCTCTCCTCCTCAGCTCCTTTATATGACCCTAGTATGAAACCTTTCTCTATCCTGATCTCTCTAGGTCATCCTACATTGCAGTGCACCTCTTCTATTAAGTCATCCTCTTTCCCCGATTGATACGACAAGCCTTCATTTGGGTTCTTACAGTAACTACCGTCGCCACTGTGTTCATGGCAGATGTCCCACCTGTTGTGTGAGGGTGGTTGAAGCTGCAACTTTGTCATTTCTCAGACGTCTTAGGCAGCGGTAGCCCTTAGGAACTTCTGTCCGCAGAGAATTCGAAATAGAGAGAGAGAGAGAGAGAGAGAGAGAGAGAGAGAGAGAGAGAGAGAGAGAGAGAGAGAGAGAGAGAGAGAGAGATCTATTCACTCCTCCTGTGTTCCGGGCAGTCATCAAGACGGGAAGCCCATCATGACCCAGCGTCCCTCTCCGCTCCTCTTGATCTGCTTCGTCTCCTCTAATGATTCGTCCTTCAGTTCCTCCATCATGATATATTTTGGTCTCCATCTTGAGGGCTTTCCCTCCATCATACAACCAATCACATCTTTAAGTAGTCCATCTCCAAGCATGTGTCCACAGCCTTCATCTTCCTAAGTCATCTCCATCAGTTTTTTTACTTCTGTATTTTCCAGAATTTCTCACCATCTTTTCCACTCGGGTCACGTCTTTCATCTTTCTCCACATCTACGTCCCAGAGGCCTCCAGGCGATCTGGGATCTTCCCTCCTCTCGGTTTACATTTCGGTTCCGTCGAGAGCCACACTCCACATCACTGTCTTTACAATATTCTTCTTTAGTTTATTGCTCAAGTTCTTAGTCGTCTTGTGTCTAATTTCACTGCAAGCTTGCCTCGCCAACCAGACCCTTTGATCCCATCTCTGTATGGCACCTTCCACTGCCATCCTAACATCCAAGTATCTGAGACAGTTCACTTGTTCGACCCTCTTGCCACAGACCATAAAGTTATCACTTCTCTGACGTCTACACCACCTTCTGTGTTCGCCTAGATCCATGTTTCTACCAAACTTCTTCACCGAGTGTTTGGACCTCCCACCATCCTCTGCAGGCCTGCACTAGTCCTGGCTACCACACTTTCGTCATCTACCTACTATACATGGTTCAGCATCTCTCCTCCTCCTCCTCCTTTTCCTTCTCTCTCCACTATATCGGTCGCTCCAGTCATCCTCATCTTCATCATCTCGGCACAGAACAGCAAAGAAAAGGAGGTAATGAGCACCTTTGCTGACCTCACCGTCCAGTCACTCCTGATTCTGCAATAACCTAACGCCATTCTCACCACCACCTCATGATCCTCATATGGGCTGTTGATCAGTCCTCACTCACTGTCAACTTCATCGTCAGTCCATTTTACCACCATCTCCCAACTCCAAACCGTCTCAGACTAGGAAACATACAGAGAACTCACTGCCAAACTTAAAAAAAAAAAAAATTTAGCTCAATTTGCTCCTCACTCCTGTATCCTGTATCTTCTCCAGATCTTCATTCATCCTTGAACCCGAACTGATTCTTTCCCAGGATGTTGTTTCCTTCTGTTTCATTTCTTCTCATCATAGGATCAGTAGAATCTTCGTTGTTGGGATAACCAGTGTCCCATGATCCCCACAGTCCCTCCCATGATCCCCACAATCCATCCCATGGATTCATGTTTAACAAGAGTTAAAGGAAACGACAAAAGACATTTTTGATGATGCGGACATTGTGTTTTCAGTGAGCCAGTGGTTTCATTGTGTGACTTAGTGCTGTACGTCAACAGATGACTTGGGTAATGCCACGTTGCTGGGATGTGACTGACTGTCATAGGCATATAGGTGATGGAAGGTCACGTAGGAAGACACTGAAGAGAGTTGGAGAAAGAACTGCTCCTTGGGCAACTCCATGATAGAGTTTGACGATTTTTGAAGTAAATGTTTCGTGAGTAACAATGGTTTGACAACGGGTTATGGATGTATCTAACCATTATATTCTTACTCTTCATCGTTTTAGAAGATGATTTTGAGTATTTTTTTGTATGAGGACGGTGAAGGGGGCTGTGGTTCCTTGAAGCTATCCAGGATGTGCTCTGATCCTGTTGTGGTTAGTTTTATCAGGGAATTATGATACTGCGGACAACTGTGGTGTAGAGCGGTAGGAGGAGAGGGAGTTGGGTGGTTTGGAGAGGTTTAGGGCGGGTACTGTGTTGGCAGATTTCCAGATGTTTTGGATTTTGTTGTTCGAACAGGAATGGTTTCAGATAACAGTGAGCGAAAGTGTTTTGTGGGGAAGTTGGATGTGTTATCAGGAGTTGTTTGAGGTGCATCGTGAGTGTCAGCAAGAGTGAAGGTCAGTTCATCGTGAGTGTCAGCAAGAGTGATGGTCAGTTCATCGTGAGTGTCAGCAGGAGTGAAGGTCAGTTCATCGTGAGTGTGAGCAAGAGTGAAGGTCAGTTCATCGTGAGTGTCAGCAGGAGTGAAGGTCAGTTCATCGTGACTGTCAGCAAGAGTGAAGGTCAGTTCATCGTGAGTGTCAGCAGGAGTGAAGGTCAGTTTATCGTGAGTGTCAGCAAGAGTGATGGTCAGTTCATCGTGAGTGTCAGCAATGAAGGTCAGTTCATCGTGTCAGCAAGAGTGAAGGTCAGTTCATCGTGAGTGTCAGCAGGAGTGAAGATCAATTTATCGTGAGTGTCAGGAGGAGTGAAGGTCAGTTCATCGTGAGTGTCAGCAAGAGTGATGGTCAGTTCATCGTGAGTGTCAGCAAGAGTGAAGGTCAGTTCATCGTGAGTGTCAGCAAGAGTGAAGTCAGTTCATTATGAGTATCAGCAAGAGTGAAGGTCAGTTCATTGTGAGTGTCAGCAGCAGTGAAGGTCAATATCGTGAGTGTCAGGAGGAGTGAAGGTCAGTTCATCGTGAGTGTCAGCAAGAGTGAAGTTCAGTTCATCGTGAGTGTCAGGAGAAGTGAAGGTCAGTTCATCGTGAGTGTCAGCAAGAGTGAAGGTCAGTTCATCGTGAGTGTCAGCAAAAGTGAAGATCAGTTCAACGTGAGTGTCAGCAGGAGTGAAGGTCAGTTCATCGTGAGTGTCAGCAAGAGTGATGGTCAGTTCATCGTGAGTGTCAGCAAAAGTGAAGATCAGTTCATCGTGAGTGTCAGCAGGAGTGAAGGTCAGTTCATCGTGAGTGTCAGCAGGAGTGAAGGTCAGTTCATCGTGAGTGTGAGCAAGAGTGAAGGTCAGTTCATCGTGAGTGTCAGCAGGAGTGAAGGTCAGTTCATCGTGAGTGTCAGCAAGAGTGAAGGTCAGTTCATCGTGAGTGTCAGCAATGAAGGTCAGTTCATCGTGTCAGCAAGAGTGAAGGTCAGTTCATCGTGAGTGTCAGCAGGAGTGAAGATCAATTTATCGTGAGTGTCAGGAGGAGTGAAGGTCAGTTCATCGTGAGTGTCAGCAAGAGTGATGGTCAGTTCATCGTGAGTGTCAGCAAGAGTGAAGGTCAGTTCATCGTGAGTGTCAGCAAGAGTGAAGGTCAGTTCATTATGAGTGTCAGCAAGAGTGAAGGTCAGTTCATTGTGAGTGTCAGCAGCAGTGAAGGTCAATATCGTGAGTGTCAGGAGGAGTGAAGGTCAGTTCATCGTTAGTGTCAGCAAGAGTGAAGTTCAGTTCATCGTGAGTGTCAGGAGAAGTGAAGGTCAGTTCATCGTGAGTGTCAGCAAGAGTGAAGGTCAGTTCATCGTGAGTGTCAGCAAAAGTGAAGATCAGTTCAACGTGAGTGTCAGCAGGAGTGAAGGTCAGTTCATCGTGAGTGTCAGCAAAAGTGAAGATCAGTTCAACGTGAGTGTCAGCAGGAGTGAAGGTCAGTTCATCGTGAGTGTCAGCAAGAGTGAAGGTCAGTTCATCGTGAGTGTCAGCAAAAGTGAAGATCAGTTCATCGTGAGTGTCAGCAGGAGTGAAGGTCAGTTCATCGTGAGTGTCAGCAGGAGTGAAGGTCAGTTCATCGTGAGTGTCAGCAGGAGTGAAGGTCAGTTCATCGAGAGTGTCAGCAGGAGTGAAGTTCAGTTCAACAGAAGTTTTAGGATAAAGTTTATGTTGGTTTTTCTATAACTTTTCTGGGATAAGGTTAGGTTGTGGCTCATTTCTGTGTAGTGTTTACGAGCATGTTTGTGTGTTCCTCCAGAAGAGAGATGATGTTCCCTGGGTCACAGGTGCATCATGTGTAGGGACCGGGCGTGGTGTGGGAAGTGTCGATGGCTTCTGTTGTATATCTCGTGAGTCATAGTGATAGGGAAGGAGTGACTGTCTGTTGTTTGCATCTCGGTGAACATGTTTAGCGACAGTGTTGTTTGCAGTTTCGATGTTTGTTACATTGTCTTTTATGTCCCTGTAGTATCAGCTTCTCGTTGGCTTGGTTTATGGTGTTGGTGAGGTGTGGCATGGCGAGGTGTGGCATGGTGAGGTGTGGCATGGTGAGGTGTGGCATGGCATGGTATTTGGTGGTTGGGTGCGGAAGGTGAAGTGTTGCCAGAGTAGGTTTGTGGTAGAGGAGGGTTCATGTCGTTGTGGGCGCGATAGACGTGCTTTCTGGGTGTGTGGTTGGCAGGATAAGTGGGCTGAGGATGTTGGTAAAGATGCAGTTGTTTTATGATGAACTCACTTTGTGGATCCTGGGTGTGAGTGTTGAGCCACGCATGGCGTTCAGATCTCCACATAGCTCAGTGTTGGGTATGTTGGTCAGGTCCTGCAGGATGGGGAATGTACCTCGGAGGGCAGGTGATGAGGATAGTCTGCCAGTGTTGAGCATATTGTGCTGAGTAATTTCATTCTCGTGGATTATATTTCCTGACTGTTGCCATAGTCTTTGATCACTTTTGTCCTCCTATGTAGCATCGGTAAATGGAACGGTGTGGTGTATAAGTGTCATGAGCCTCCTCCGTGTCCTTGGTGTTGTCTTATGTCACAAGTATCTGGGTCAGACTCATGGTCCGGCACGGTGGGTGAGGACAGTTCGCTGGGCTCCTGCCCTGACGTCCGCGCGGGAAAGGGAACACCTGGGTTCCCCTGAGGCAGGAGGGTGACTGCTGGGTGTGGTTGATTTTTCTACACGTAGACTCGGGGGCTGGTGTGACCTGTGACCCTTCCTCCAGGGGGCTCCTGCAGTTCCAAGGGTGCGCTACATCCAGTAGCAGGAATAAGATAGACTCGTTGAAATTGAGGAGTATTTTGACGAAATTGTACGCTATTTAAAGTAACTCTTCACCCGCAGTGTGAACTCAGGCCGGCGAATATATATATATATATATATATATATATATATATATATTATTTTGCTTTGTCGCTGTCTCCCGCGTTAGCGAGGTAGCGCAAGGAAACAGACGAAAGAATGGCCCAACCCACCCACATACACATGTATATACATACACGTCCACACAAGCAAATATACATACCTATACATCTCAACGTATACATATATATATACACACACAGACATATACATATATACATATGCACTTTATTCGTATATACATATGTACATAATTCATATTGTCTGCCTTTATTTATTACCATCGCCACCCCGCCACACATGGAATAACAACCCCCTCCCCCCTCATGTGTGCGAGGTAGCGCTAGGAAAAGACAACAAAGGCCCCATTCGTTCACACTCAGTCTCTAGCTGTCATGTAATAATGCACCGAATCTACAGCTCCCTTTCCACATCCAGGTACCACAGAACTTTCCATGCCCTGCTTCACATGCCCTGCTTCAATCCACTGACAGCACGTCGGCCCCGGTCCACCACATCGTTGCAATTCACTCTATTCCTTGCCCGCTTTTCACCCTCCTGCATGTTCAGGCCTCGATCACTCAAAATCTTTTTCACTCCATCTTTCCACCTCCAATTTGGTCTCCCACTTCTCCTCGTTCCCTCCACCTCCGACACATATATCCTCTTGGTCAGTCTTTCCTCACTCATTCTCTCCATGTGACCAAACCATTTCAAAACACCCTCTTCTGCTCTCTCAACCACACTCTTTTTATTTCCACACATCTCTCTTACCCTTACATTACTTACTCGATCAAACCACCTCACACCACATATTGTCCTCAAACATCTCATTTCCAGCACATCCACCCCCCTCCTGCGCACAACTCTATCCATAGCCCACGCCTCGCAACCATACAACATTGTTGGAACCACTATTCCTTCAAACATACCCATTTTTGCTTTCCGAGATACTGTTCTCGACTTCCACACATTCTTCAAGGCTCCCAGAATTTTCGCCCCCTCCCCCACCCTATGATTCACTTCCGCTTCCATGGTTCCATCTGCTGCCAGATCCACTCCCAGATATCTAAAACACATCACTTCCTCCAGTTTTTCTCCATTCAAACTTACCTCCCAATTGACTTGACCCTCAACCCTACTGTACCTAATAACCTTGCTCTTATTCACATTTACTCTCAACTTTCTTCTTTCACACACTTTACCAAACTCAGTCACCAGCTTCTGCAGTTTCTCACATGAATCAGCCACCAGCGCTGTATCATCAGCGAACAACAACTGACTCACTTCCCAAGCTCTCTCATCCATAACAGACTGCATACTTGCCCCTCTTTCCAAAACTCTTGCATTCACCTCCCTAACAACCCTATCCATAAACAAATTAAACAACCATGGAGACATCACACACCCCTGCCGCAAACCTACATTCACTGAGAACCAATCACTTTCCTCTCTTCCTACACGTACAAATGCCTTATATCCTCGATAAAAACTTTTCACTGCTTCTAACAACTTGCCTCCCACACCATATACTCTTAATACCTTCCACAGAGCATCTCTATCAACTCTATCATATGCCTTCTCCAGATCCATAAATGCTGCATACAAATCCATTTGCTTTTCTAAGTATTTCTCACATACATTCTTCAAAGCAAACACCTGATCCACACATCCTCTACCACTTCTGAAACCACACTGCTCTTCCCCAATCTGATGCTCCGTACATGCCTTCACCCTCTCAATCAATACCCTCCCATATAATTTACCAGGAATACTCAACAAACTTATACTTCTGTAATTTGAGCACTCACTTTTATCCCCTTTGCCTTTGTACAATGGCACTATGCAAGCATTCCGCCAATCCTCAGGCACCCCACCATGAATCATACATACATTAAATAACCTTACCAACCAGTCAACAATACAGTCACCCCCTTTTTTAATAAATTCCACTGCAATACCATCCAAACCTGCTGCCTTGCCGGCTTTCATCTTCCGCAAAGCTTTTACTACCTCTTCTCTGTTTACCAAATCATTTTTCCTAACCCTCTCTCTTTGCACACCACCTCGACCAAAACACCCTATATCTGCCACTCTATCATCAGACACATTCAACAAACCTTCAAAATACTCACTCCATCTCCTTCTCACATCACCACTACTTGTTATCACCTCCCCATTAGCCCCCTTCACTGAAGTTCCCATTTGCTCCCTTGTCTTACGCACTTTATTTACCTCCTTCCAAAACATCTTTTTATTCTCCCTAAAATTTAATGATACTCTCACCCCAACTCTCATTTGCCCTCTTTTTCACCTCTTGCACCTTTCTCTTGACCTCCTGCCTCTTTCTTTTATACATCTCCCACTCATTTGCATTTTTTCCATGCAAAAATCGTCCAAATGCCTCTCTCTTCTCTTTCACTGATAATCTTACTTCTTCATCCCACAACTCACTACCCTTTCTAATCAACCCACCTCCCACGCTTCTCATGCCACAAGCATCTTTTGCGCAAGCCATCACTGCTTCCCTAAATACATACCATTCCTCCCCCACTCCCCTTACCTCCTTTGTTCTCACCTTTTTCCATTCTGTACTCAGCCTCTCTTGGTACTTCCTCACACAAGTCTCCTTCCCAAGCTCACTTACTCTCACCACTCTCTTCACCCCAACATTCTCTCTTCTATTCTGAAAACCCCGACAAATCTTCAACTTCGCCTCCAAAAGATAATGATCAGACATCCCTCCAGTTACACACTCATAGTCAGCGACGTTAACAGCAAGTATACCACCCTCGCCTTCTCTATCCCTTATGTTCCTGACATCTTGCTCGATTTCAGTGTCCTTGAGAGCCGGACTCTCACTCACCAGACCTCGTCTTCCTTCAATTCTGTTCCCTGTCCCTCCCTTCTCATGTACACTCTTCAGGTGTCTTCCCACATTTGAACGCCGTGGGTTCCTCTCCCGACAACTTCCCTCTCTTGTTTTCAGTGACGCAGTACCTGTCACCCGCCTGTTGCATTTGTGTGACCTCCATTACTTTGTGCATACATGGGGTCCGACTTTCTATATCCTTCAGTACTATCAAGTTCCACGACGGACGATCTGTGTAGCGCTGCGCAGTATTCCACACAGCGGCTGACTGGACGACATAAGCAGGTTTTGACGCAATACATGAGATATAAAGTAAGAAAAAGGATATCAGTATTTCATGGTGTAATCTGCCTGTGTTGGTGCGGGAGGAGGGAGTTGTGGTGGGATGGGACAGTGCCAGGCGGTACACCAACCACCTGCTCCAGTCTCACACCTCTTATCTGTGGTGCTCTGTGTAATGCACCACACACACACACACACACACACACACACACACACACACACACACACACACATACACATATCATTTTTGTGAGTGTAGGTACGTGAATAGATTTTGTGTGAGCAGTACACCTATCTGGGAGGGACAGGTTGGTACTGATATGTGTGGAGCGAAGCAAGTTGAAAAGCCGTAGAACGTTTGATTCTAATGATTGTAATGTGTTGATATCAGGCTGCCTAGTGGATGCAATAGGTCATATATATATATATATATATATATATATATATATATATATATATATATATATATATATGTATATATATATGGGGATAGGGGAGAAAGAACACTTCCCACGTATTCCCTGCGTGTCGTAGAAGGCGACTAAAAGGGAAGGGAGCGGGTGGCTGGAAATCCTCCCCTCTTGTTTTTTTGTTTTTTTTTTTCCAAAGAAGGAACAGAGAAGGGGGCCAGATGAGGATATTACCTCAAAGGCCCAGTCCTCTGTTCTTAACGCTACCTCGCTAACGCGGGAAATGGCGGATAGTATGGAAAAAAAGATATATATATATATATATATATATATATATATATATATATATATATATATATATATATATATATATATTGCCGCGAGTAATGCTGTACACCCGCCTACGAGCACCACTAGCATCTGTCAGATTCTCAGCCCATGTGAATATTACGTCATCTTTTCATGTATTAGAAACTTCTAGATCTTTCAATAATTTCGCAACAGTTTAGATTATATAAGGCCGAACATCAGTACCACCGGGCAGTCTCACCCGCAGTGCGTCTAACAGTGAGAGAGCAGAGTTCACCCTAGTGTTAGCCGAGACAGTGTCTTACCCAAGGTTTTTGCTCCATACTGGAAAGTGTCTTACTGTTAAAGCCGCCTTGTGTACAGCCCTGAAATGTGATTAGCCCAGCACCCGTCTGCAGACAGTACAGTGGTTAAAGCTAGGAAGAACCCGAGATCTGTATCTAAAACTTTCCGTGTACATTACTCAAATTCGCATTGCATGACATCGACGTCCAGACACTAACACTTCATCTGCGAGATCCTACAGTCTGAGGTGAGAGATTAACGTGACCCTAAGAGGACTTATATCCGAGGGGAGGAAGGGTAAGGCAATACTGTGGGTGAGCGAGCTAGGCTCTTCGTTACCTCTTTCATGTTGAGCCAGATTACGGTAATTTTAGTAATTACATGAATGTAGTGTCACCATGGGGAAGAGAGGGTTGAACATATACTTGGGGATGGAGAATCTTATTTTCGAAAGAATTATGATCAGTAGGCGAGAGACAGGATGGAATTGGTGAATGGTAGATTCATGTTAAGGCCGAGAACAGTGGTGAGTAGTTTCGTAGACTTAGTTCACAAGTAGATGCATAGCCAGTGTTTGGCTTGAACACAAGAACACGAACAGGTTTTCCCATCATCATAGGTGTTTCTGAGGATTCTGTTCTGTCTCTTACTTGCTTTGTCTCTTTTAAGGTCATCTCTCTTCAAAAAAGCCCAGTTCACTCAAATGCAGATGACCCAGTTGCACATTCTGTTTTACTATAAGGTTTGACTTGTTACAATTTATTCCATAAACTCAGACCTGGAAAGGATTCCCCTTGTGGAAGGCAGACCTAACCTAGTCAAATTTTAACGCCTTAAAGAAATCTTTCTTTTGACGACTTTTCCACTCGCTTTTATGGCCCAACACTGTGAACACATCCTGCATGGTGTTTCCTGGGTCATCCTTACGTGGACTACAACTGTCACATAGAGGGCGGCTGTTGCCTCGCCTACCTGACTCGACAGAATCTGAGGCAATCTTAGTTATCAAACTCTCAGTCTAACTTAACCTGACCAATGTTACCTACTCCGTAGTGGTGGTTCTCTTCCTCTTCGTGCGGATATAACCTCTGGTTTCTATTCTTGATTGCGTGCCTGCCCCAGGGGCTGGAGTTATGCGGATCTCAGCAAGACTGTCTCATGTGTGGCTGTTGGCAGCTCGAGGGAAGGTAGCTGTGATTCTCTCTCTCTCTCTCTCTCTCTCTCTCTCTCTCTCTCTCTCTCTCTCTCTCTCTCTCGTGGAACTACTCACCTTGTTGCACTTTTTTCTACCCATTGCCGAACAGATATCTTAGGCTATCGTATTTAATTTTTCACTGTTTCTGTTGCCCGCCAAATCTTTATTCCAAGCCTAGTTCAGTCAGTGAAGCTGTGTGCAGGAAGACCCTCTCACCCTCACCTCTTCCCCACCAGGCCTCAAGATGCTGTGGCTGACTGTGGTGACGGTGGCGGCGGTTCTGTTGGTGCCCCCGACCTCCGCCTTCCTCCCCACCAGCCTCAACTACTCCGACCCTGACGTCGTCAACATCTTCTGCTCAGGGCTCATGAGCGGCGAGACCTGGGATCATAAGGTGGGTTGTGGCCACATCTGTCAACACCAGTTCGAGCGTTGTCTTTCACACTTGTGTTATCCCCTTCCGGAGACAGTTGTCCCCAGCTGTCCTCCTGTGCTTCGGTCGTAATAGCTTAAAAAAAAACAAAAATCTCAAGATTTCTTGCCCAATTATATACCGTCTTTGTCCTGCTTCTAAGTCGGAATCTTACTTTATACGTGAACCACCGAATCCAGGAGGTAGGGTCACGAGCCATACTTCCTCTACCCCACCTGGCTGGGAGGGAGTTGAAGACAGGGTTTGAGAAGGGCCGGGCGAGTGGTCATACGCTAGTTCAGTGGTTTGGTCGCCCGCGCCCCACCTCAACACAGTCTCTCATACAAAACACATGAGCTCTTCCTCCACCTGTGTGCAGGCAAAACAAAGGCGTGGAACGACTGTGTAAAGTGGATGTGTTTGCATAGGTGTGTCTGCGACGACACATTGTGGTGTTTGAAAAAAAAGTAAGTATAGAAATTTTATAATCCTATCAGTGTAGTACAACATAGCAATACTATGATTCGTATTTCACAACTGTGTTTCGTTAGAGACTTGTGTTGAAGTGTGGAGTGTGTATCTCCACCGTCAACGTGAGTTTTTTACCAAACTATCAACTAGCGTCCATGTGTGTTCGCTTCCCTGGCCTTTCTTAAACCATGGCTTCGACTTCCCCTCAGCCAGGGTTGGGGTAGGGAAACTACTGACCTTGACTCTATATCTTACGGTTTTTATCCTCCGATTGATGGTCGAATATTGAAAAAGAATTAACTACTGTCTTTCTGTTGCTTCCCCTGTGTAAAAACACTATATGTCATCTCCGAACTTTCACACACTCGGACCGCCTAAGAGAGCTACAGCTGCAGCCCAGAAGAGCACATCGTACTCATAACCTCCGCAGTCGTAAACATCGTAATAAGAAGCAATGTAATGTTCTGTTCTGTTTCCCTTCATGTGACATGTAAACTTTCCATTATCCCAAATCAGAATCTTGTCTACAGCTCACTTGTATCATCTCTATATAAGACGTATTCCTCAGGCACTTCTGGACTTTTGAAAGGACTTTTTACTCTTTGCAAACCCGTTTCGAACTTTAATGTTTTCCCTCTCATCTTCTTCAGTACCAGCGTCTGCTTCCTTCATTCTGTTTCCACTTCATCTGCAAGAGAATGCAGGAACTGATTTTCACTCCATTCGGATTGAACAAGAATTTATTTCCTGTAGTATTCATTTACAACAGCATTTATGTGTGGTATATCCTCTCAACACTCCTTCTCTCTCTCTCTCTCTCTCTCTCTCTCTCTCTCTCTCTCTCTCTCTCTCTCTCTCTCTCTCCTTGCACGGACCACAACCCGGCCGTGTGAGTATAAGTGATGACGCGCCTGTGTCGCCCCAGGCCATCACCCGCGAAGCCCTGAGACGTGAGGTGCGACGCTTCTTCCTGGAGAGTCCTCCTCCCGCCAACCAGACGCTCACCATCCCCGAGGACGCCTCGCTCTCCCAGATCTTCAGGGCCTACTACGGCCCTACCTCATCGCCCACACGATTTATTAAGGTATTCCTCACTCCTGCAGAATAAATGATAAAGTAATAATAGTAAAAATAACAGCAGTACCGTCACCTAACAGCAACACATACAAGTACACGTCACCACTTTGTAAACATAGCATAACCAACAAGAATGCGACAGCTATATTACTAACAACAGAACAGTCAAATTGATTGTGTGACGTGATAACTAGTGAGCAGAGTAACATTAGTTATCATGGTAACTACTTGTCCGCCATTGTAGATGCTAACGGGTACCTTACAGTGGTTACGATGGGGTCATGACAATCTTATGTCAGTGTTCCATATTGTCTTCTGGCATTCCTTTGTCTTAAACGGTGGCAGCTCTTGGACGATAATTCATCATGTGTATGTAGTTCATTGTATCACTAATAACGAGGGAAGATAAAAGGTTTATTCACGCAGATA
The DNA here is from genome assembly GCF_036320965.1 of Panulirus ornatus. NCBI lineage: Eukaryota > Metazoa > Arthropoda > Malacostraca > Decapoda > Palinuridae > Panulirus > Panulirus ornatus. The sequence goes on from NC_092258.1 coordinate 12,573,663, forward strand.
TGAACCGCATTAAGCACCAGATATTAAGGCTCTCCAATACGTAGGAGAATGATTGCTATTGTGTATGACTGTCATTCTTACATGTCGCCAAATGTCATCCCTGCAGGCGGTGAACAGTATCACCTGGAGCAACGCCATGACGGAGGCCAGCGGGCAGCTGCGGTTCTCTGCGCCCTACCACATGGACGGGGAGAGCATCCTGCAGGGCCACCAGCTCCTGCAGGGGCGCTACCAGCAGCTCATGAGCACAGTCACCGTCGACGAGGCATACTCCTTCGCCAGGGAACTGCTGGGCACGTCGCTCAACGGCATCCAGGTCAGTGTTAGTGGCAGATTTGGCGGGACGAACTGGGTTTTTAAAGGATTTGGTGTCATGAAGGAGTTGGGATGAAGCATCTTATACACGTTCAGAAACTATAACGAAGTGACACAATAGGGAGACTTAGGGTAGAGCCCAGTGTAAGGCTCCAGATGGTGTATGATGAATTACCTGCAGTGCAGGATGTGAGACATATGAAGGAGGATGAATGATTGAATGATTTCACCTGGGTTATATGGAAGTGTACAGATAGGTGATTGTAAAAAAGGTACAAGTTAGTGGAATGACGATTTAAGAAAGTTTTTTTTTAAGTGAAATTAGATGCAGATGCTGGAAATCCTCCCTTCTTGTATTACTTTCCAAAAGAAAGAACAGAGGAAGGAGTTAAGTGAGGACTTTTCCTAATAATCCTTTGGCATCTGTTCTTGACGCTTCCCAGATCATGCGGGAAATAGCGAACTTGTATGAAAAAGATAATATATATATATATACATATATATATATATATATATATATATATATATATATATATATATATATATATATATATATATATATATTCATGTTCATACTACTTGCCATTTCCCGCGTTAGCGAGGTAGCGTTAAGAAGAGACGACTGAGCCTTTGAGGGAATATCCTCACTTGGCCCCCTTCTCAGTTCCATCTTTTGGAAAATTAAAAAAAGAGAGGGGAGGATTTCCAGCCCCCCGCTCCCTTCCCTTTTAGTCGCCTTTTACGACACGCAGGGAATACGTGGGAAGTATTCTTTCTCCCCTATCCCCAGGGATAATATATATATATATATTCCTATGAGTCCACGGGGAAAATGAAACACGATAAGTTCCCAAGTGCACTTTCATGTAATAATCACATCATCATGGGAGACACAAGTGAGAAATATAAGTCAGTTGATATACATCGAAGAGACGAAACTCCCTTCATACAATCACAGGTGATGTTTCTCCGGGCGTCATCAATGATCATGATGGCATCCCTGACGGTGAAGGACTTCGAGATTTCCTTCGTCGTCGTCTGTTCGTTCTCTGTAGCCTACACGAACTTTGCAATTGTTCTACGTAAATTGTAGGCCTCGAAGGTAGATATCACCTCCTGGTCCATTGGCTGGATGAAATGTATTGCTGGGCGGAAGAAAATACTACTTTAATGTTCTCGCTAAGGTCTTCTGTAGCTGGATGGCTAGGGACATTATCATGAAGGAGAATCTGGAAACTTGTATCCTTCCTCGCTCATTACTCCATCAGTTCTATATGGAGATTTGCTGGACAATAATTACAGGGAATTATGCGTGTGTTATCCACCACTTCGGATGAAAATGATAACAGAAAGGCAAAAATGTCTTCACTCATCTCTGAATTAACTCTGGGATTTTGCGACTGGTGGACCACTAATAACTTAAGCTTGCGATCACCTTCGGCGTCGCCCCTAAAAGCAGCGTGAGACGATCCTCGACAGCTTTGAGTCCTGGTGTAGTCTTCTCCTCGCGGGGATGTACATTTCTCGAAGGCATCCTCTTCCAATATAATCTGGTCTCGTCCACGTTGAAAATCTGCTCAGGAGAGTAACCGCCTCCCCCGTTGATGGCCTTGAGAGTTGGCGGGAAATTTTCATGGAGAACATCAGCAGAAGCGTCTGCCACAGTCGTCTTGATGTTATGGTACGTGTGACGTTTCCCTGATGTTCACAAACCAACCAAAACTTGCTGGAAATGTCTTCTCTGTTTCTCCCCTCCGCTGCCAAGGAATTATAAATACTCCAGGCCTTTGTCTGTATCACAGTCTTGCTCAACGGAATATTTTCGTAAGTTTGGTGTTCGATCTATGTGCTCAACATTCGTGTCATTCGAACATTCGTTGTATTGCACATTCGTTGGTTGCAAGGGCGCGTTTAATATTACCTGCTCGTTCACCTCTCTCATACCATGTGAACACATCTAGCTTGACCACAGTGATGATGGCTTACCACTTCTCAGCACCACTAGTACCAGGAGAACTTAGATGACGCCTTGGTGGGATGATGCAAGGGGCAAAATAAGTGCAATATACAGTACACTGCAGCACGAAATACTGTAGCACTCTATAACAATAGACGTGTCCACGCTACGGGTACAAGCGCTTCTCGCACGGTGCTGGCAGCGTCATACCACCGCGCTACCAGACCAGCTGTCATCACGCTGTTCCCAACATAAGTCAACGTAAATTTGAAAAAAAAAAAAAAAAAAAGAGGTGTAAAGAGACCGTTGACGTTGTTCTTGAAATGGCTTAAGTCAAACTCTTGTAAATTAAGAAGGATTCTCTCTCTCTCTCTCTCTCTCTCTCTCTCTCTCTCTCTCTCTCTCTCTCTCTCTCTCTCTCTCTCTCTCTCTATATATATATATATATATATATATATATATATATATATATATTTCATACATATTCGCCATTTCCCGCGTTAGCGAGGTAACGTTAAGAACAGAGGACTGAGCTTTTGAGGTAATATCCTCACTTGGCCCCCTTCTCTGTTCCTTCTTTTGGAATATCAAAATCGAGAGGGAATGATTTCCAGCCCTACGCTCCCTTCCCCTTTAGTCGCCTTCTACGACACGCAGGGAATACGTGGGAAGTATTCTTTCTCCCCAGTCCCCAGGGATAATATATATATATATATATATATATATATATATATATATATATATATATATATATATATTTATATATATATATGATAACGATTTCCCTGTAGGCGCCGAGGACTCTAAACTGTCCTACGGCATGGCAGGGCGGTACGCTACCCATTGGACCAAGAGGCGGTAAAACCCTCTCATTTCAGACCAGCCAATGGTCCATGAGATCCCCCGCCATAATTCATGACCTGAGAGGCTAGGGAAAGCCTGCACCATCACGGACCGTAGTTATCGTAAATTACTCTTCCCAAACTACGATAATATAAACTTTACCGTAGGCAAGCGGAGTCTTGTAGCATATATATATATATATATATATATATATATATATATATATATATATATATATATATATATATATATGTCTTGGACAATCACATGTTTACCAAATGGCGTCCTAGCTTCGTCTCTTCGATGTATATCAACTGACTCATATTTCTTTCTTGTGTCTCCCCTAATGATGTTATTATTACACGAAAGTGCACTTGGGAACTTATCGTGTTTTAGTTTTCCCATGGACTCATAGGAATATATATATATATATATATATATATATATATATATATATATATATATATATATATATATATATATATATATGTGTGTGTGTGCGTGTGTGTGTGTGTGTGTGTGTGGTTTCGGGGCATTATACATGACAGCGCTACCTCGCGCGCATGCGGGGGTAGGGGGTTGTCACTTCATGTGTGGCGGGGTGACGACCGGGTGAATAAAGGCAGCAAGTATGAATTATGTACATGTGTCTATATGTATATGTCTTTGTATGTATATATGTGTATACGTTGAAATGTATAGGTATGTATATGTGCGTGTGTGGATGTGTATGTATATACATGTGTATGTGGGTGGGTTGGGGCATCCTTTCGTCTGTTTCCTTGCGATACCTCGCTAACGCCTTTTCCCACACTTGCTAAGTAGCGTTAAGAACAGAGGACTGAGCCTTAGAGGAAATATCCTTAGTAGGCCCCTTTCTCTGTTCCTTTTTTTTTTTTTTTTGGAAAAGTAAAAAAATTGCTTTGTCGCTGTCTCCCGCGTTACATACATATATACACATGTACATAATTCATACTGTTCGCCTACATTCATTCCCATCGCCATCCCGCCACACATGAAATAACAACCCCCTCCCCCCTCATGTGCGCGAGGTAGCGCTAGGAAAAGACAACAAAGGCCCCATTCGTTCACACTCAGTCCCTAGCTGTCATGTAATAATGCACCGAAACCACAGCCCTCTTTCCACATCCAGGCCCCACAGAACTTTCCATGGTTTACCCCAGACGCTTCACATGCCATGGTTCAATCCATACAGCACGTCGGCCCCGGTATACCACATCGTTCCAATTCACTCTATTCCTTGCACGCCTTTCACCCCCCCCTGCATGTTCAGGCCCCGATCACTCATAATCTTTTTCACTCCATTTTTTCACCTCAGTTTGATCTCCCACTTCTCGTTCCTTCCACCTCTGACATATATATCCTCTTGGTCAATCTTTCCTCACTCATTCTCTCCATGTGACCAAACCATTTCAGAACACCCTCTTCTGCTCTCTCAACTACACTATTTTTATTACCACACATCTCTCTTACCCTTACATTACTTCTCGATCAAACCGCCTCACACCACATATTGTCCTCAAACATCTCATATCCAGCACATCTACCCTCCTCGGCACAACTCTATCCATAGCCCACGCCTCGCAACCACTGTTCCTTCAAACATACCCATTTTTGCTTTCCGAGATAATGCTCTCGACTTCCACACATTCTGCAACGCTCCCAGAACTTTCGCCTCCTCACCCACCCTATGATTCACTTCCTCTTCCATGGTTCCATCTGCTGCCAAATTCACTCCCAGATATCTAAAACACTTCACTTCCTCCATTTTTTCTCCATTCAAACTTACCTCCCAGTTGACTTGTCCCTCAACCCTACTGTACCTAATAACCTTGCTCTTATTCACATTTACTCTCAGCTTTCTTCTTTTACACACTCTACCAAACTCAGTCACCAGCTTCTGCAGTTTCTCACATGGATCAGCCACCAGCGCTGTATCATCAGCGAACAAAAACTGGCTCACCTCCCTAACAACCTCATCCATAAACAAGTTAAACAACCATGGAGACATCACACACCCCTGCCGCAAACCTACATTAACCAATCACGTTCCTCTCTTCCTACACGTACACATGCCTTACATCTTCGTTAAAAACTTTTCACTGCTTCCAACAACTTGCCTCCCGCACTAAATATTCTTAATACCTTCCACAGAGCATCTCTATCAACTCTATCATATGCCTTCTCCAGATCCATAAATGCTACATACAAATCCATTTGCTTTTCTAAGTATTTCTCACATACATTCTTCAAAGCAAACACCTGATCCACACATCCTCTACCACATCCTCTTCCCCAATCTGATGCACTGTACATGCCTTCACCCTCTTAATCAATACCCTCCCATATAATTTCCCTGGAATACTCAACAAACATACCTCTGTAGTTTGAGCAATCACTTTTATCCCCTTTGCCTTTATACAATGGCACTATGCAAGCATTTCGCCAATCCTCAGGCACCTCACCATGAGTCATACGTACATTGAATAACCTTAGCAACCTGTCAACAATACAGTCACCCCCTTTTTTAATAAATTCCAATGCTATACCACCCAAACCCGCTGCCTTGCCGGCTTTCATCTTCTGCAAAGCTTTTACTACCTTTTCTCTGTTTACCAAATCATTCTCCCTAACCCTCTCACTTTGCACACCACCTCAACCAAAACATCCTATATATGCCACTCTATCATCAAACACATTCAACAAACCCTCAAAATACTCACTCCATCTCCTTCTCACATCACCACTCCTTGTTATCACCTCCCCATTAGCCCCCTTCACTGAAGTTCACATTGATTCCCTTGTCTTACGCACTTTATTTACCTCCTTCCAAAACATCTTTTTATTCTCCCTAGAATTTAATGATACTCTCTCTCACCCCAACTTTCATTTGCCCTCTTTTTCACCTCTTGCACCTTTCTCTTGACCTCCTGCCTCTTTCTTTTATACATCTCCCACTCATTTGCATTATTTCCCTGCAAAAATCGTCCGTATATATATATATATATATATATATATATATATATATATATATATATATATATATATATATATATATATATATTATCCCTGGGGATAATACCTCTCACGTATTCCCTGCGTGTCGTAGAAGGCGACTAAAAGGGGAGGGAGCGGGAGGCTGGAAATCCTCCCCTCTCATTTTGATTTTTCCAAAAGAAGGAACAGAAAAGGGGGCCACGTGAGGATATTTCCTCTGAGGCTCAGTCCTCTGTTCTTAACGCTACCTCGCTGACACAGGAAATGGCGAATATGTATAAAAAGAAAAGGAAAAGATATATATATATATATATATATATATATATATATATATATATATATATATATATATATATATATATATATATTGCGAAGCGAGAGAGTTTTGGATTGTGATTTGGTGAAAGGAGAAGAGGTGATGAAAGCCTTGTGTAAAATGAATTGTGGCAAGGCGGCTGGGATGGGTGTTATTGCACTTGAATTTCTTAAGAAAGGGGGTGACTATGTTTTAGATAATTAGGTAGGATTTCCAGTGTAATGTATGGATCATGGTGAGGTGCTTGATGATTGGCGTAATGCATGAATGGCGTCCCTGTAAAAAGGCAAGGCGACAAAGGTGAGTGTTCAAACTACAGAGGTATGAGTCAGTTGAGTGAACTTGGTACGTTGTACGAGAGAGTGGTGATTGAGAGGGGAGTGATTCAGTTATTGTTTGCTGATGACACAGTGTTGGTGTCAGGTTCAGGTGAGAAACTGCAGAAGCTGCTGATTAAGTTTAGAAGAGTGTGTGAAGGGAGGGAAATAAGAATAAATATGCATAGAAACAAGGTTGTTTTGTTTTAGCATGTTAGAGGATAAGTTAGTTGGGGTGTGAATTTGAAAGGAGTAAAAGTAGAGGAATTGAAGTGTTTTAGACACTATGGAAGCGAAAGTAAGTCACAGGGTGGGGAAGGGGGCGAAGGTTCTGGGAGTAATGTGTTGAAAGACAGGGCTTTTTCTGGGAGGTCGAAAATGGGTATGTTTGAAGGTATTGTAGTCCATGTTGTTACATGGATGCAAGGCTGTAGATGATAATGTGCAGAGGAGGGTGGTTGTATGGGAAATGAGACTTAGAGGACAATATGTGGTATGTGGTGGTTTGATTGAGTCGGTAATGTGTGGTAATAAAAAGAGTGTGGTTGAGACAGCAGAAGATGGTGTGCTGAAATGGTTTGGACATATGGAGAGAATGAATGAGGAAAGGTTGATAAATAGGATATATGTGTCAGAGGTGGAGGGAACAAGGAGAAGCGGGAGACCAAATTGGAGGTGGGGCCTGGGCATGCAGGGGGATGAAAGGGGTGCACAGGATAGAGTAAATTAGAAAGATGTGTTATACAAGGGTCGGTGCGCTGCTAATGGACTAAACCTGGGCATGTGAAGCAGCCGAAGAAAACCTTGGGAAGGTCTGGGACCTGGTTGTGGATAGGGAGCTGTGGTTTCGGTGCATTACACATGAAGCTAGAGAATGATGTGAGCGTATGTGGCATTTCATCGTCAGCTCCTGGCGTTACTTCTCTAACACTGGAAAAGGTATATATATATATATATATATATATATATATATATATATATATATATATATATATATATATATATATATATATATATATATATATATATACATATTGCACTCTACTGTATGGCACTGCAATGCTCAATGTTGAACGGTATTTTACTGTAATACTAAGATATAACTAAGTCATCCCTTAAGAGATGAAAGTTTTCTTTATGGCACCGGATACGAAATTTCCATGACAAACGATAGTAATTCTATTTATATATTCATCTGGGATTAAAATGCGCTTTGCAGATAGAAACTTGCCCATCAGGCCTAGTGAACACTACTCATGCGTCGCTTGACTTTAATACCTGTAGTGGTTAAGCCTCTGCCGTCGCTACGGGTCATCGTGGTCAGTGTGTGTGTGTGAGTGTGGTGGACTGGTGGACGCAAGACGCCATCAGGAAGTAATGATCTGTCAGCCACACCATACAGAACCCAGACGGATGGACCCACTTGGAACGTCTGCTATACAAAGGCTTTTCTCAAATCTCTCTCTCTCTCTCTCTCTCTCTCTCTCTCTCTCTCTCTCTCTCTCTCTCTCTCTCTCTCTCTCTCTCTCTCTCCCTTCCTTGGCCCAGATTACTTTCTTATCTCTGTGCCACAGTCACACTTGGGTTCCTGGCATTCATCCCACAGGCAAACACTGGACAATAAGCATCTCACACGACTCTCTTTTGTTCTTTAACTCTCGAGTTTCGTCCTAGGCTCTCGTAGGTAGATGTGTAGATACGTCGGTAGGTATGGAGGTGATCGCAAGTACGTATATATGTAATCTTAGGTAGATGTGTATGTCGATATGTAGGTGCTTGTAGGTGGGTGTGTGAGTAGGTACTCGTCGGGAGACATGTAAGTATACAGGAACTCGTAGGTAGGTGTGTTAGTAGGTTTGTAGGGACTAGTAGGTAGGTATGTAGGGAAATTCGTAAGTCGGTGTGTTGGTAGGTATTTAGGTACTCGTAGGTAGGTAAGAAGGTAATTGTAGCTAGATGTGTAAGTAGGTATGTAAGTATTCGAAGGTAGATGTGCTGGTAGGCATATTGGTACTCATACGTAGGTGTGTGGGTAAGTATAAGTATGTGTGAGAGTAGGTATGTAAGTATTCGTAAGTAGGTGTGTAAGAAGATATGTAGATAATACTAGGTGAATATGTAACTAGGTATGTAGGTACTTACAGGTGAATATGTAAATAGGTATGTAGGTACTTACAGATGAATATGTAAATAGGTATGTAGGTACTTACAGATAAGTGTGTAAGTAGGTAGTTAGGTACTCATAGGTCGGGGTGTAAGTAGGTATGTAGGTTCTTACAGGTAAGTGTGTAAGTAGGTATGTAGGTACTTACAGGTAGGTGTGTAAGTAGGTATGTAGGTACTTTTTGGTAGGTGTGAAGTAGGTATGTAGGTACTCATAGGTAGGTGTGTAAGTAGGTATGTAGGTAGTCAGGTAGATGTGTAAGTAGGTGAGTAGATACTCGTAGGTAGGTATGTACGCAGGTACCCGCAGGTAGGTGTGTAAGTAGGTATTAGTTGCTCGTAAGTAGTTGTGTAAGTAGTTATGTAGGTAGGTACTCGCAGGTAGGTGTGCGGGTAAGGTTGTAGGTAGGTACTCGCAGTATAAGTAGATATGTAGGTAGTTGCTCATAGGTAGGCGTGTTTGAGGTCTGTAGATAGGTACTTGCAGGTAGATGTGTAAGTAGGGGTGTAGGTACTCCTAGGTAGGTGTGTAAGTAGGTAGGTATGTAGGTACTCGCAAGTAGATGTGATAGATGGGATGTAGGTACTTATAGGTAGGTGTTTCAGTTGGTACTCGCAGGTAGATGTGTTAATAGGTTTGCAGGTAGATGTGTAGGTAGATACGTGTGCGTATGTAGTTGCATGAGTAGGAAGGGAAGCAGGTACTCGCAGGTAGATGTGTAAGTAGGTATGTAAGTAATCTTTCCTCTCTCTCTCTCTCTCTCTCTCTCTCTCTCTCTCTCTCTCTCTCTCTCTCTCTCGGGACACCACGGTTCCCCAGCACTGCTCTCTCTCCCTCCTTCCCTCCCTGGGGTGTCCTTTGCCTCTGGCCTGAGGAAATACCCTGGAGGAAGCGAGTTGAGCACCATCGTTCAAAACCTTACCCTCACAGTGACCCTTCCCTCCACAGGACTTCTACTCGCAGTCGACCTGGGTGGAGCTGGGGAACACAGAGGTGCTGGGAGCCCTGGGCTTGCCTGGGGAAGACATCGGTGAGGTGGCCGGCCAGGACGACCCCACCTGCACCAACTGTGACGACCCTCTGGTGAGTCAGTCAGTCCAAGGTGGACTGCTGGGGGTTCGACAGCAAGACAGTCCAGTAGGAGTGTTGACCATGATAGATCAGGTAGAATGTGAGAGTAACACGGGTGACAATCAGACCTGCGGAAGAGCAGCTAGAGTGTATGGCTAGCCGGACGAGTAAGGGAGGACACCTGGAGTGTCAGGTAGCTACGAGGGTGAGCGTAACACCTTGAGTGCCAGATAGTGAAGTGAGAGTACCACCTTGAGTGCCAGCTAGTGTGGTGAGAGGACCTTCAAACGTTAAGAGGACAGTGAGAGTTCCATAGTAGCTATATGAGTAAGAGTGGAAAAAAAAAAAATGTTAGAGAACACTTACTCGTGTTAGGAAGGAAAGGGAGTAATGAAGCAGAGTAAAAAAAAACCCTTCAGGGAGAGTCAAAGCCACCAGGGAGAGTAGGACACCATCCTCAGAGAGACAGCAAGACTCCCCTCAGGGAGATTAAGGCATATTCCCTACAGGAACACAGACAAGAGACACCACAGGGAGAGTACGACCTAGTCCTCCGTAAGGAAAGTAAGACCTAGTCCTCCACAGGGAGAGTAAGACGTGTGTTCCCCCACAGGGCGAGTGCTACAACAACGTCATCCCCGGCAGCAGACTCACCAGCGGTTACTACGAGTACCAGGCCCCCGGCGCCAGCGGCCTAGTGGTGGAGAAGCCAGTGGGCAAAGGTTAGTCGCGGTGATGGTGGTTGATGTTGTGATAGTGGTTGTTGTGGTTGGTGTGATAGTGGTTGTTGTGGTTGGTGTGATAGTGGTTGTTGTGGTTGGTGTGATAGTGGTTGTTGTGGTTGGTGTGATAGTGGTTGTTGTGTGGGTATTGTGATGGTGGTTGTCAGCGGAGTTGTTGTAGTTGGAACTATTGGAACTGTGCTAGTGGTGGTTGTTACTGGGGCGTTGTGATTGTGGTGGTGGTTATTGGTGATGTGTTTGTGGTTGCTTCAGCAGCAGCGGATGTGGTGATTGTGGAACATGATGATGATGCTTTTGTGGTGGAAGTGATGGTTGTTACTGGTGGTGGAGGTAGCAACAATATAGTCGGTAATATTTGTGGAAATAGTCATAGTAATTATATTTGTAATAGTTATAATGACGATGGTATATAAATGAATGAATAAGGTACATTTTTTTGTCATTTAGGCAGCCATTCGTCTGGAAATACGTAGTTGAGATATCCCAGATATGACAGAACTGGGAGGGGTCATCATAGTGACTGGTGAAAAGACCATAAGCTCAAGATATGCTAGTTGTTTCCATGTTTTGGACCAGCACATGAGTGAGGTACATGTACAGGGTCAGGGTGACAGATATACAGGAAAGTTTAGAGAGTAAATATTATAGTTTATCTATTATGCCCTTACCGATAATGAGTTGAACAGTAAGTGATGAATAGTTAGTTATGACATACCACATAGCTTAACTAAGATAAAATTAAGCTGTTTACTTAGTCATGCACTTGTTACTCAGTCATGCACTTGTTTATGGTTTGTGTATGACGTTCGCAGCAATAGGTATATGACTGTTCTTACATCCGTCTGTACGAGCTCTGACGAGGTCCCGGTGACGGGGGTGCGTCAGCAGTTCATTGCCAAACTGCTGTGTGAGCTGCTGGTGTTGGTCGCAGACAGTGGACAGGTTCGGCAAGATGTGGGCCTCTTGCCAGGTGGTGTGAGATGGGCCCAAGTTGATTCTGCTTGCACTTTTCTGCACTGTCTGTAGCTAGCCCTCTGTGTAGCTGTAATGGAGGAGAACCAGGCTAGGGAGGCGTAGATGAGCTCAAAATGAAAACGGTGTAGACATTCCTATGCTCATATGGTGGGATGCTTAACAGTCCTAGTCGGCGGAGAAGGTAGAGATAGTATGAGGAAGACTTGATGATAATGCTGATATGATTCTTCCCGTTTAAACCGTCGTCTGTAATGATACTACGAAGTTTATAAAGTCTCTGGCTATCTGGAGGACGTCATGGCCAAGTTGCACCTGGAATGCTGTGCATCATCATCACTTTTGGTGTCATTGCCTGGTGATGTCGTTGGCCGTTGTCTCACTCCTGAAGGTTGCTGATGATGTGCTGAAGGACACTGAAGCCAGGAGAGCTGTTGTTGATTGTGATGCCAAAGATGGAGTCGTCTGCGTACTTCCAGTGGTGATTTGTGTCCCTCAGAGCTTCACTGATAAGGATAAGGAAGCAGAGCAATCTGATCTCGGTGCCGCGTGGGACACAATAAGCCTGGGAGGTAGTGAGTTGGAGGTCGAAAAGGTCGAAAAGCAGAGAGAGACAGATCAATAAAGATATGCCAGAAGACGAGAGAGTTTATAGATGTATTGAAGAGCAGATATAGATGACATATAGCCTGCCAGCTATGAAAGATTATGAAAGCAAGATGAGAAGTGAAGAACAGGGTGTTGAAGACAATGGAAAAGATAATCACAAAGTTTTTCCCCTCTCTACATTACGAGCAAATGAATGGTTAAAGAGCAACTGAAGAGGAGATGTCTTAAGGGGTATAGACTTTGATGGAGAGGACAGACAGGCTAATGAAACACCCATTCTGCCAACACATGCCACAACCCACCTGCCGACACCTATCCTAGCCCACCTGCTGACACCTTTCCCAGCTCACTTGCCAGCACTTACCCTAGCCCACGTGCTAATACCTTTCCCAACTCACCTGCCAACACCTGTCACAGCCCACCTGCCAACATTTGCTCTCCAGTGCATCCCCACTAGCGAGGTGTCGTCTTCCCGCAGGCAAGTGTAGCCACGGCGGGTCTATGGACACCTCGGTCATGACGGAGGCCACCGGTGGCATCAACAAGGAGACTACCTCACCCTGCTTCTCCCCTCACCACCATCTCCACCAGCAGGCAGTCGACCTGGCCACCAAGGTTAGTCTCCCCACCAGCAGGCAGTCGACCTGGCCTCCAAGGTTAGTCTCGTCTCCCCACCACCACTACCTCCACACCTGCTCATCTCCCCGTCATCCCACAGTGTTGTTAATGTGTACTGTCTCGCATATCTTGGTTGTGTGGCACCTGTCCTGACCACACCTGTCTCCTCACCCGTCCTGGTCTCCTCACCCGTCCTGTTCTCCTCACCCGTCCTGGTCTCCTCACCCGTCCTGGTCTCCTCACCCGTCCCGGTCTCCTCACCCGCCCCGGTCTCCTCACCCGTCCTGGTCTCCTCACCCGTCCCGGTCTCCTCACCCGCCCCGGTCTCCTCACCCGTCCTGGTCTCCTCACCCGTCCTGGTCTCCTCACCCGCCCTGGTCTCCTCACCTCTCATGGTCTCCTCACCCGTCTAGGTCTCCTCGTCCACCCAGGTCTGCTCACGTGTACTGGTGTTCTCCTGCAGGCCAGCGAGCTGTACCTGGCCCACCTGCGTGACGCTGTGGGTGACGAGCACTTCCGTCACCTGCTGGACCTGTACCCGGGGTCGGCACTGTCCATCATCATCGACACCACAGGATCCATGACCTACGAACTGGACGCCGTCAAAGCCGAGGCCAGACTCATCGTTGAGAAGACCCACCCAGAACTGTACATCCTCGTGCCCTACGGTGACCCTGGTGAGTGACCTGACCCCCTGGTAGGGTCATCACAGTCACTATGGTGACCCTGGTGAGTGACCTGATCCCCTGCTAGATCATCACAGTCATTATGGTGACCCTGGTGAGTGACCTGACACCCTGCTAGGGTCATCACAGTCACTATGGTGACCCTGGTGAGTGACCTGACCCCCTGCTAGGATCATCACAGTCATTATGGTGACCCTGGTGAGTGACCTGACCCCCTGGTAGGGTCATCACAGTCACTATGGTGACCCTGGTGAGTGACCTGACCCCCTGCTAGGGTCTTCACAGTCACTATGGTGACCCTGGTGAGTGACCTGACACCCTGCTAGGGTCATCACAGTCACTATGGTGACCCTGGTGAGTGACCTGACCCCCCTGCTAGGGTCATCACAGTCACTATGGTGACCCTGGTGAGTGACCTGATCCCCTGCTAGGGTCATCACAGTCACTATGGTGACCCTGGTGAATGACCTGACCCCCTGCTAGGGTCATCAGTCACTATGGTGACCCTGGTGAATGACCTGACCCCCCTGCTAGGGTCATCGCAGTCACTATGGTGACCCTGGTGAGTGACCTGATCCCCTGCTAGGGTCATCACAGTCACTATGGTGACCCTGGTGAGTGACCTGACCCCCTGCTAGGGTCATCACAGTCACTATGGTGACCCTGGTGAGTGACCTGACCCCCTGCTAGGGTCATCACAGTCACTATGGTGACCTTGGTGAGTGACTTGACCCTTACCAGGGTCATATCAGTAACTATGGTGACCTCAGTCTGTGGCCTGACCCCTGCCAGGGTCACCACAGTCACTGTGGTGACCCGGATCAGTGCCCTAACCCCTGCCAGGGTCATCACATTCACTATGGTGACCCTAGTAATTGCCCTCATCTCTGTCAGGTCATCACAGTCACTGAGATGACCCTGGCGAATGCTCTGACTCCTTCAAGGTCATCATAGTCACTGTGGTGACCCTGGTGAGTGCCCTGACCACTGCAGGATCATCACAGTCGCTTTGGTGACCCTGGTGAATCCCCTGACCCCTGCCAGGGTCATCACAGTCACTGTAGTGATGGCTGTGAGTATGGTGAACGTAATGGGCATGGTGAACTTGGTATGGTGATGCCATATAGCTACCCCAGAGGATAGTGTATATATAGTGACGCTGTTGAGCGTAGAGGCTCCGTAAGTATGGTGACCAGGCTAGCACACAAGAGAGTAGTGATCTGACTGAGAGTGGTGACCCCCAGTGAAAGTGGTGGCTCCTGTGAGAGTGGTGACCCTAGCGAGAGTGGTGACCCTAGTGAGAGTGGTGACCCTAGTGAGAGTGGTGACCCTAGTGAGAGTGGTGACCCCAGAGGGAGTGGTGACCCCAGCGAGAGTGGTGACCCTAGCGAGAGTGGTGACCCCAGAGGGAGTGGTGACCCCAGCGAGAGTGGTGACCCCAGAGGGAGTGGTGACCCCCAGAGGGAGTGGTGACCCCAGTGAGAGTAGTGACCCCAGCGAGAATAGTGACCCCAGCGAGAGTGGTGACTCCAGCGAGAGTGGTGACCCCAGCGAGAGTGGTGACCCTAGCGAGAGTAGTGACCCCAGAGGGAGTGGTGACCCCAGTGAGAGTAGTGACCCCAGTGAGAGTAGTGACTCCAGCGAGAGTGGTGACTCCAGCGAGAGTGGTGACCCCAGCGAGAATGGTGACCCCAGCGAGAGTGGTGACCCCAGCGAGAGTAGTGACCCCAGCGAGAGTGGTGACCCTAGCGAGAATGGTGACCCCAGCGAGAGTGGTGACCCTAGTGAGAGTGGTGACCCTAGCGAGAGTGGTGACCCTAGTGAGAGTGGTGACCCTAGCGAGAGTGGTGACCCTAGCGAGAGTGGTGACCCCAGCGAGAGTGGTGACCCTAGTGAGAGTGGTGACCCCAGCGAGAGTGGTGACCCTAGTGAGAGTGGTGACCCTAGCGAGAGTGGTGACCCCAGCGAGAGTGGTGACCCCAGAGGGAGTGGTGACCCCAGAGGGAGTGGTGACCCCAGCGAGAGTGGTGACCCCAGAGGGAGTGGTGACCCCAGCGAGAGTGGTGACCCCAGAGGGAGTGGTGACCCCAGTGAGAGTAGTAACCTCAGTGAGAATAGTGACTCCAGCGAGAGTGGTGACCCTAGTGAGAATGGTGACCCCAGAGGGAGTAGTGACCCCAGCGAGAGTGGTGACCCCAGCGAGAGTGGTGACCCCAGAGGGAGTGGTGACCCCAGCGAGAGTGGTGACCCCAGCGAGAGTGGTGACCCCATGAAAATGCTGTCCCTTGTGATATCTGGTGAGGACCCAGCGTGAAGACCACGAAGAATGGTGACTCTTGGTGAGTCTGGGTGATCCATGTCGGCCACTATACACCACTCACAATAGTGATAGTGATGACCCCACTGTATATAGTGTATAGTGACTGCTCTCACAACACAGCTATTGTGAGATCCCGTGGTTATGATGAGCCATGTTCGTATGTTGACCTCTAGTGAGACAGCAGCGCCGTGAGTATAGTGACCCAGTGAGTATGGTGTGCATGGACATTAGTGACTCCTGTATGATGATACGTTGGGTATGGTGATGTAGTGTTGTGACCTTAATACCGCGACTCACACTGAATGTTATGAATGTATGGTGAGTAACAGGGGTTGTAATGACTTCATGGTGACATCATGGAATCCATTGAGTTTTGACATCAGTGAATGTGGAGACCTTCATATGGTAACCCTTGTCCTATAATGTCAAGATGGAGACTTGTATGTTAACTCGTAATACATTTGTCGGGGAAATGAGCTGAGGGATCTTGATCGTCATGGTGACACCAGTATGGTGACTCCAGTATGGTGACACCAGTGGATGTAGTGACCATAGTGCATATGTTGTCCTCAGTGAGGGTGGTGACCCTTGACCCATATGTGAACATGAGGACATCCGACCTATGTGGTCGTCCCGGTGAGTTTACTCATAGTGATTGCGAGGGAGATGTGCGACGTGTGATGAACCATCTCTGGATCTAAGGCGCCCCTATCCCAGGGCTGTCGAACACCAAGACAGTGAGTGATATTCACACACTACAGTCAGCTGTCAAAGTCCCAGGCATCATTTGGCAGGAGACTGTGTCCTTGGGGCGTCGTGTGTGATGGCAATCTATATAAATCAAAGCATCGAGCAAAGACATGTGATATTAGGTAAGATTTTTACCTGGAGCAGATATGGATCACAGCAACACGTCAAGCAGACGTAGACTTTTGGAGTGAGAGGAAAGGACCAGAGATATGGCGTAGGAAGACGTCAGGATGGAGTGTACTGGAGAGGTACTGTGTGTGGAGAGGTGGACATGTGGATGGAGTCTTCAATCCTCATATGACACACTAAGGTCGTGAGTGACGTGAGAATGTAAGATGGGTGTAGGACCTGATGTAGGGGTTTATGTATCACATCCACAGACTGGACTCTGGTGACGGATGTGTCAGAGTCAATTGATAGGCCGTTTGAGCCTGATCCTCCCACGTCAGTAGGAAGGGAGTTTAGAATGATGGATAAACGTAAACCAAACTAGCAGTGAGAGAGAGGCAGTTTGGTTGAGTCTTCGATAGTTTACATCTTTCACCCGAGCGTTCCTCTGTCGACTCCCTGCTTCCCCCACATCACAGTGGGACTCTCGCCTTCTGTATATTTACCATACACTGTGACGTATGGCACAGCTGTAACGCCTCCATCCCTCACTCTTCATGTAACTAAGTCTGTCCTTGATGATGAATATTGTTAATCCAGACACCCAGATCTTGATCCTTGTTCAGTCCTCCTCATGACCCCATAACTTCCCTATAACTCAGTAATACCTTCGTGCATGTACGTCACTGGTCCCCTTCAGGTTATGGACCCGTGACGATGACCGCAGACGCCGACGAGTTCCTGGAAGATCTGGACAGCCTGGAGGCCTTCGGCGGGTGTTGCTGCCTCGAGGAGAAGTTCTGGAGTGGGTTGCGGCTGGCCCTCACAAGCACCCCAGACTATTCCAACATCTACTGCTTCACTGATGCTGGTGCCAACGACGCCGAGATCATGGAGGGAGTCATTGCTCTGGCCTCAAACAAGCACTGCAAGGTGAGGTGTGTGTGTGTGTGTGTGTGTGTGTGTGTGTGTGTGTGTGTGGCTATGTCGAGTGAAGCAATTTTTTTTCATTTCGTATATCTTAGGTAATTTCTGGTATTTACTGCAAGATCTTTTACTTCTAATCAGATGGTCGACCAAACATCTTATATCCACAGATCCAACTTTGATCACAAAAATCTGTTGGTGTTTCTCTTGTCTATGTTGAAGTTCGATTGCCAGGCCTCTGAACACTCTCAACAATTTGCCTAAACCTGAATATTTCTGTAGTATTAAGTGGGCCACATTTAGCAATCTCGTTTCACCAGCAAACTATGGAGTTCTGCTGATGAGTTCTGTCTGCAGATCACTGATGTATGAGTCTTATGTCTGAGCCATGTGGTTCTGAGCCATGTGGTACCCCACCTGTTACTTTAAACTACTCACACACACTTTCCCATTCAACAATAGTCGAGGGAAAAATGTCATTTACGAAAAATTTGGCGAAAAGAATAGCCAAACTTAACATAAGAGCCTTATACCAAATTTATCAAAAGAACCTTGTACCGAAATTACCAGAAGAGCATCGTACCAGACTTACCTGAAAAGCCTTATACCAGACGTACCAGAAGAGCCTTATACCAGACTATACAGAAGAGCTTTATACCAGACATACAGAAAAGCCTTATACCAGACTTACCCGAAAAGCCTTATGCCAGACTTACCTGAAAAGCCTTATACCAGACTTACCAGAAAAGCCTTATACTAGAATTACCAGAAGACCCTTGTACCAGGCTTAACAAAAAAGCCTTATACCGAATTTACCAGAAGAGCCTTATACCAGACTTACCTGAAAAGCCTTATGCCAGACTTACCTGAAAAGCCTTATACCAGACTTACCAGAAAAGCCTTATACTAGAATTACCAGAAGACCCTTGTACCAGGCTTAACAAAAAAGCCTTATACCGATTTTACCAGAAGAGCCTTATACTGGACTTACCTGAAAAGCCTCATATCGAACTTACCAGAAGAGCCTTATACCAGACTTACCTGAAAAGCCTCATATCGAACTTACCACTGCTTGTTAATCTTAAGTAAGAAGAAAAGCAGTTTCGAAAGTTGTTGAGAATATCATCCACATTTTTTGAGTGATGTAAGACAGTAGATCTACAGGAGAGAGAGAGAGAGAGAGAGAGAGAGAGAGAGAGAGAGAGAGAGAGAGAGAGAGAGAGAGAGAGAGAGGTGAAACATGGCTCAGCGTGATGGGGATAACTAGTTTGGGAAACCTCACACACACACACTCGTTTAATGTCATGTCATCCACTGAAAACAGCGTCTCACTATCTTGAATCTGACGTAAACTTACTTTGAGCTGACTGTTTAGTAAGGAGAATGACTCATACAATGGCTGGACTGATAACTGATGTAACATGCCTCCTTACGTATCCCCAAATACTTTCTTATCAAGATTTGACTTACCCTCACCAAACAGTTACTTAACCTAACTTAAAACCTGTCTTGACCCACGTATGATTCTGGCCTAACCTCGAATGATGTCATCTCATTTTATGTGCCTTTATCTCGCCCGTCAGGCCAATTGCCCCCTTCCCCCAGGGTAATTAAGGGCGTCGACGTTACGCTAAAAGTAAATGATACATCTTGAACACCAGGAAGTACCACGACCACACACACACACACACACACACACACACACACACACACACACACACACACATAACTGACGTTAGCTAACTCGAGGTGATCTCCCTTGACCCCGCAGGTAAACATTGTGTACAGCTACAACAACGGCCAACTGAAGGAGGAGGAACCGCAGGCCAGGTCGTGTGGGCCAGAGTACGTGCTCTCCGGCGTGGACGAGTACAAGAGGCTGGCCACCATCACCGGCGGCCAGTTCATCGAGATTGACAAGTTCGATGTGGACGAGATCGTGGGCATCCTGGAAGAAGGGGTTCAGGAGAGTGAGGTGAGAGATAGATAGATAGATAGATAGATAGAGAGAGAGAGAGAGAGAGAGAGAGAGAGAGAGAGAGAGAGAGAGAGAGAGAGAGAGAGGTGAGAGATGGAGAGAGACAGAGAGACTGAAGGAGAAGAATGAAGAGATCATGAGACACTGATCTCTCTTCGTCGTGGTCTGATGTGTGTCCCGTCTTCTGCAGGTGGGGATCCGTATGAGGGAGGAGGTGCAGGGTATACAGGAGGTCACCTTCCCCGTTGACGACTCCATCAGCCAGTTCTCCATCCTCCTCACCGGCCACGTCTCCACAGCCGTCCTCTCTCATCCCTCAGGTTAGCTCAGCCATGCTACCATGATCCTTGCGTCACCTGGAGTGCGCACGTCCGGTCACGGTTTGCGTCAGTCATTGCAATAGGATTGCATATTGTTTACGTGTGTGTGTGTGTGTGTGTGTGTGCCTATGATTGTTTACGTCAGTATATTGTGCTTTTCCGATGTCAGCACCACTGGTTGCATCAGTCATCACCACTGTATTAGTCATCAACAGTGTTTGTATCAGTCATCATCATTGTTTGTATCAGTCATCACCAATGTTTGCATCAGTTATCAACACTGCTTACGTCAATCATCACCACTGTTTGTATCAGTCATCAACACTGTTTGTATCAGTCATCAACAGTGTTTGCATCAGTCATCAATACTGTTTGTATCAGTCATCAACAGTGTTTGTATCAGTCATCAACATCTTTTCAGTCATTAACACTGTTTACATCAGTCATCACCACTATTTGTATCAGTCATCACCACTGTTTGCATCAGTCATCAACAATGCTTACATCAGTCATCACCACTGTTTGTATCAGTCATCAAAAATGTTTGTGTCAGTCATCATCAATGTTTGTATCAGTCATCAACACAGTTTGTATCAGTCATCAACACTTTGTATCAATCATCACTGTTTGTATCATTCATCAACACTTTGTATTAGTCATCAACACTGTATCAGTCATCAACACTCTTTGCACCAGTCACCACCACTGCTTGTATCAGTCATCATCACTATTTGTATCAGTCATCAACACTATTTGTATCAGTCATCAATACTGTTTGCATCAGTCATCACCACTGTTTGTATCATTTATCAACACGGTTTTTATCAAACATCAACACTGTTTGTATGTCATCAACACTGTTTGTATCATTCATCATCACTGTTTGTATCAGTCATTAACATTGTATGTATCAGTTATCAACACTGTTTGCATCAGTCATCACCACTGTTTGTATCAGTTAGCAGCACTGTTTCCAACAGTTATCACCACTGTTTGTATCAGTCTTCAACACTGTTTACAGCAGTCATCACCATTGTTTGTATCAGTTATCAACACTGTTTGTATCAATTATCAACACTGTTTATATCAGTCATCATCACTGTTTGTATCAGTTATCAACACTGTATCAGTCTTCAACACTGTTTGCATCAGTCATCAACAGTGCTAACATCAATTATCACCTCGTTTGTATCAGTCATCACCAGTTTGTATCAGTTATAAATACTGTTTGTATGAGTCATCACCACTGTTTGCATCAGTCATCACACTGCATCAGTCATTAACAGTTTGTATCAGTCTTCAACACTGTTTGCATCAGTCTTCAACATTGTTTGCATCAGTCTTCAACACTGCTTACATCAGTCATCACCACTGTTTGTATCAGTCATCATTACTGTTTGCATGTCATCACCACTGTTTGCATCAGTAAACATCACTTTATACATCAGTGATCCCCTTTGTTTGCATCTGCAATCACGATTGTTTGATCCAGTAATTACCACTGCTTGCGTTAGTCATCACCACTGTTTGATTCAGTCATCACCACTGCACCAATCATCACTTTTTGCATCACCCATCACTTCTATATCAGTCATCACCACTGTTTGATTCTGCCATCACCGCTGTATTAGTCATCTCTGTTTGCATCACTCATCATCATTGCATCAGTCATCACCGGTTATCACCACTGCATGTTATCAATGTTTGCATCAGTCATCATCGGTTATCACCACTGCATGTTATCAATGTTTGCATCAGTCATCACTGGTTATCACCACTGCATGTTATCAATGTTTGCATCAGTCATCACCGGTTATCACCACTGCATGTTATCAATGTTTGCATCAGTCATCACCGGTTATCACCACTGCATGTTATCAATGTTTGCATCAGTCATCACCGGTTATCACCACTGCATGTTATCAATGTCTGCATCAGTCATCACCGGTTATCACCACTGCATGTTATCAATGTTTGCATCAGTCATCACTGGTTATCACCACTGCATGTTATCAATGTTTGCATCAGTCATCACCGGTTATCACCACTGCATGTTATCAATGTTTGCATCAGTCATCATCGGTTATCACCACTGCATGTTATCAATGTCTGCATCAGTCATCATCGGTTATCACCACTGCATGTTATCAATGTTTGCATCAGTCATCACCGGTTATCACCACTGCATGTTATCAATGTTTGCATCAGTCATCACCGGTTATCACCACTGCATGTTATCAATGTTTGCATCAGTCATCATCGGTTATCACCACTGCATGTTATCAATGTTTGCATCAGTCATCACCGGTTATCACCACTGCATGTTATCAATGTTTGCATCAGTCATCACCGGTTATCACCACTGCATGTTATCAATGTTTGCATCAGTCATCATCGGTTATCACCACTGCATGTTTATCAATGTTTGCATCAGTCATCACCGGTTATCACCACTGCATGTTATCAATGTTTGCATCAGTCATCACCGGTTATCACCACTGCATGTTATCAATGTTTGCATCAGTCATCATCGGTTATCACCACTGCATGTTATCAATGTTTGCATCAGTCATCACCGGTTATCACCACTGCATGTTATCAATGTTTGCATCAGTCATCATCGGTTATCACCACTGCATGTTATCAATGTTTGCATCAGTCATCATCGGTTATCACCACTGCATGTTATCAATGTCTGCATCAGTCATCATCGGTTATCACCACTGCATGTTATCAATGTTTGCATCAGTCATCACCGGTTATCACCACTGCATGTTATCAATGTCTGCATCAGTCATCACCGGTTATCACCACTGCATGTTATCAATGTTTGCATCAGTCATCATCGGTTATCACCACTGCATGTTATCAATGTTTGCATCAGTCATCACCGGTTATCACCACTGCATGTTATCAATGTTTGCATCAGTCATCACCGGTTATCACCACTGCATGTTATCAATGTTTGCATCAGTCATCATCGGTTATCACCACTGCATGTTATCAATGTTTGCATCAGTCATCACCGGTTATCACCACTGCATGTTATCAATGTTTGCATCAGTCATCACCGGTTATCACCACTGCATGTTATCAATGTTTGCATCAGTCATCATCGGTTATCACCACTGCATGTTATCAATGTTTGCATCAGTCATCACCGGTTATCACCACTGCATGTTATCAATGTTTGCATCAGTCATCACCGGTTATCACCACTGCATGTTATCAATGTTTGCACCAGTCATCATCGGTTATCACCACTGCATGTTATCAATGTTTGCATCAGTCATCACCGGTTATCACCACTGCATGTTATCAATGTTTGCATCAGTCATCACCGGTTATCACCACTGCATGTTATCAATGTTTGCATCAGTCATCACCGGTTATCACCACTGCATGTTATCAATGTTTGCATCAGTCATCACTGGTTATCACCACTGCATGTTATCAATGTTTGCATCAGTCATCACCGGTTATCACCACTGCATGCTATCAATGTTTGCATCAGTCATCATCGGTTATCACCACTGCATGTTATCAATGTTTGCATCAGTCATCACCGGTTATCACCACTGCATGTTATCAATGTTTGCATCAGTCATCACCGGTTATCACCACTGCATGTTATCAATGTCTGCATCAGTCATCACCGGTTATCACCACTGCATGTTATCAATGTTTGCATCAGTCATCATCGGTTATCACCACTGCATGTTATCAATGTTTGCATCAGTCATCACCGGTTATCACCACTGCATGTTATCAATGTTTGCATCAGTCATCACCGGTTATCACCACTGCATGTTATCAATGTTTGCATCAGTCATCATCGGTTATCACCACTGCATGTTATCAATGTTTGCATCAGTCATCACCGGTTATCACCACTGCATGTTATCAATGTTTGCATCAGTCATCACCGGTTATCACCACTGCATGTTATCAATGTTTGCACCAGTCATCATCGGTTATCAGCCACTGCATGTTATCAATGTTTGCATCAGTCATCACCGGTTATCACCACTGCATGTTATCAATGTTTGCATCAGTCATCACCGGTTATCACCACTGCATGTTATCAATGTCTGCATCAGTCATCACCGGTTATCACCACTGCATGTTATCAATGTTTGCATCAGTCATCACTGGTTATCACCACTGCATGTTATCAATGTTTGCATCAGTCATCACCGGTTATCACCACTGCATGCTATCAATGTTGCATCAGTCCATCATCGGTTATCACCACTGCATGTTATCAATGTTTGCATCAGTCATCACCGGTTATCACCACTGCATGTTATCAATGTTTGCATCAGTCATCACCGGTTATCACCACTGCATATATCAATGTTTGTATCACTCATCATCACTGCATCAGCCATCACCACTGTTTTCATCACTCATCATCACTGTTTGCATCAGTTATCACGAATGTCTACATTAGTCATCAATACTGTTTACATCAACTACAACGAAAATTAACATTAGTCATCACCACTGTCTGTATCTTGTCACGAATGTTAACATTAGTCATCACCACTGTTTGCATAAGTTAGCACGAATGTTTACATTAGTCATCACCACTGTTTGTATCAATTATCACGAATGTTCACGTTAGTTATCACCACTGTTTGCATTAATCATCACAAATGTTTACATCAGTCATCATCACTGCATCAATTATTACGACTGCTTACATTAGTCATTGCCACTGTTTGCATAAATTATCAAAATGTTTACATCAGTCATCATCAATTTTGGCCTCATCACGAATGTTTACGTTAGTCATCACCACTGTTTGCATTAATCATCACAAATGTTTACATCAGTCATCATCACTGCATCAATTATCACAAATGTTTACATTAGTCATTTCCACTGTTTGCATAAATTATCAAAATGTTTACATCAGTCATCACCAATTTTTGCCTCAATTATCACGAATGTTTACGTTAGTCATCACCACTGTTTGCCTAAATTATCACAAATGTTTACATTAGTCATCACCACTGTTTGCATCAATTATCACAAATGTTTACATAAGTCATCATCACTGTTTGCATCAATTACCACGAAAGTTTACATCAGTCACCACCACTTTGCATCAATTGTCACGAATGAGTACATTAGTCATCACCACTGTTTGCACCAATTATCACTAACATCTACATCAGTCATTACCACTGTTTGCATCATCACAAATGTTTGCATTAGTCATCATCCCTGTTTGCATCAATTATCACGATTGTTTGCGTCAGTCATCACCAGTTTGCCTCAATTATCACGAATATTTACAGTAGTCATCACTGTTTGCATCAATTATCACAAATGTGTACATCAGTCATCACCGCTATCTGCATCAGTTGTCACATGTTTACATCAGTCATCACCACTGTTTGCATCAGTTATCACAAATGATTACATCAGTCATCACCAATGTTTGCATCAGTTATCACGAATGTTTAGTCATCACCCCTGTTTGCACCAATTATCACGAACATAAACATTAGTCATCACCACCGTTTGCACCAATATCACGAACGTAAACATTACTGTTTGCATCATCACGAATGTTTACATTAGTCATCACCACTGTTTGCATTTATCAATTATCACGAGTGTTTACATCGGTCATCACCCTTGTTTGCATTCATTGGCACGAATATTTACATCAATTATCACCCCTGTTTACATCAGTCATAATCGAGCGTCTTTGTCCAATCAGTGGTGACTCTGCCTGACTGTGGCTGATGAAGGTGATGTGTGTGTGTGTGTGTGTGTGTGTGTGTGCGTGTGTGTGTGTGTGTCAGGTGCCCGGACAGACCTCTCATGACTCTCAGTCCTGCAGGTGTGTCCTACGACCTGACCAACGAGGGGGAGCTGCAGGCGAGTCCTGGTGTGGAGGTCATCACCCACACTCCTTCCCTCAGGTCCATCAGGTTCATGAACCAGACCATGGGTGTGTGGGAGATCAAGGTGAGTCTGGCTTGAGTCAGTCGGCTCCATGGGTAAAGTTAGCTTTAATGAAGATAGCTGAGGGTTGAACTCGTAGGATGGTTAGCTTCAGTGGGGACAGCTAAGGTTTAAACCTGTAGCTTTAATGAGGATAGCATAAGGAAAAACGTGTAATATGGTTAGCTGTGATGAGGATAGCTAAAGGGAGATCCTGTACGATGGTCGCGCCTGGGGTTAGGTTAGGTTGAGCTGGGTTGAGTTGCGTTCCTAAACTGATCTAACCTAACCCGACCTAACCTAACCCAACCTAACCCAAGCTAACCTAAACTAACCTAACCTAACCTAGCCTAACCTAACCCGACCCAACCTAACCTAACCTAACCTAACCTAACCTAACCCGACCTAACCTAACCCAACCTAACCCAAGCTAACCTAAACTAACCTAACCTAACCTAGCCTAACCTAACCCGACCCAACCTAACCTAACCTAACCTAACCTAACCTAACCTAACCTAACCTAGCCTAACCTAACCCGACCCAACCTAACCTAACCTAATCACACTGAATATGCGTTAACTTACGGTAGGCCACTTATTCCCCAGCGTATATACAGGACGAATTAGCTGCCATGGATCCCTGCGGCCACAAACCAAACCTGAAGAGTTATCATTTACTGCATGAGGGCTAATTCAGTCAACTTTTATCATGCTATACAACACCATTCCCCCTCGGAACATTCTAAGAAAACCCAGTGTGGTTTACCAGTCGTGCTGTGTGAACGAGAACCGCACATCCTAAAGCGTCTTCGACACTGGACAAAACATATGTGCCATGACGCGTGTCATCACCAGGCCACCTGACGGGGCTCCAAAGTGGTACCACTGGCGGAGCATTCTAATGTCCCTCACCGCAGACGATACGAGAAGAACCATCTCCGTCATGGCGTCGTCGAGTACGGACCAGCGACGCCAACCAAGTCCAGGCAACCGACCACATGACGGATCCCCAGCCATCGATCCCTAACGTAGCCTAATTCCTCGAACCAAACCCCGCATCTCAGACTGACTGCTTGTGTCTCTTGGAGCATCCTGTACGAAACCCTGCTGAGAGGGAAACCATGTTATCTGTCACAGAACGTGCATACAAGACGTGCAAAACACGTACGCACACAGACACACAGTCACACGAACGTTGTAACAGACTCGTAAAGATTTGTTTACGTGGTTATGATGGTAGTGGGGTGGGGTGTGGGGAGGTACACCATAGTGGTTGATAAATGGGTCATTGTCAGTCGTTCTCCTACAGGCAGACGGAGGAACAGACGACTACAGCATCGCCGTCAGCGCCACCTCCACACTCTCCTTCCTGGCCGAGTTCTGCGAGCTGGACCTGTTGCCTCCACGACCCAGCTACAGGGTGGTGGTGGGTCGTCCCCTCACAGGTAAGGGCATGTGTCTGTCATCACAATTGTCTGTCATCACAATTGTGTATCATCACTATTGTCTGTCATCACAATTGTCTTTCATGACAATGTGTGTCATCAATGTTGTGTGTCATCACAGTGTGTGTCATCAATGTTGTTTATCATCACAATGTGTGTCAACAATATTGTCGGTCATTACTATTATGTGTCATCACTATTTGTATGTTACGGAGAGAGAGAGAGAGAGAGTTTTACACTCGTGTTGCCTCGTCTCTTAACCTTGTATATATGTACCATGTATCGATATAGAGACAAATACATTTGTGTTTCCAATCTGTCACACCATCGGAGCCACGAGAGATCAGAGTCCATGTTACTCCCGTGAAGTTGAGGATGGGACACGGGAAGAAGACTAAGAACCTAATGCATGTGTCTTTTAGATTACGTGTGGCCGAGGTGGCCGGACGCCTCTCCTAGGGTTCGAATTCGACCTGGGTTATATATACCATGCCTTTACTCTTGTGTGCACACACACACACACACACACACACACACACACACACACACACACACAGCCTAAGCTAGGTATGGACCTATCATCGACCAGCCCCGATGGGAGAGTGAACAACACCTGGGTTGGATTTAACCCGACTGCCGCGTCCATGATTCGAACTCATGCGGGCCTAACCATAAACGGGTCTATGTAAATTCAGGATCTGAAACGCTAATTGTAGCGTGCGTGTGTGTGTGTGTGTGTGTGTGTGTGTGTGTGTGTGTGTGTGTGTGTGTGTGAGGTGAGTACCTACACATACATACAGTACGGGAAGGAACTGTACACTTGTTAGGCCTATTTCTTATATTTATGTGTGTTTTATGGTAGCCTGCTCGTTGAGATAGGCCCAGGGGATGGTGATACAAAGAAAGAAATTGTCCATTACCTTTTATGTTTATATATATAGCCAGAACCCCTTTATAGGACTTCTGCAGTTTCAAGATTGCGATACAGTGGAGGGAAATGATGGATTCCTTTGAAGTGAAAAGTTCCTCATTGAGGTACCACCTCCAGATGGACAGACAGTCTTGCCATGGGTTACTTTCCACAGTATTCTCACGGTGTTTGGTAAAGCTCATAGCCTGAAGGGCACTTCGAAAGTCTGACCTATTTCCAGATCTGTACCTTATCTCCCGTGCTGTTGAGAAGACATAAGATAACACCCTCTTCAAGCCTGTGTGGAGGGTTGCCTCTTACTGCACTCTTTCGCATGTCTCAACATCCCGTCTGATGGTCTGCTTCCAGACACTTGACACAGCAGATCTTCCTCACTCGGTGACTGATCCTATGCAGTCATCATCGTCACTCGGGGCACTACGTAACCGTTGTGTTGCACAGCAGAGTTTATATCGTTCTCTTGCCCAGCCATTGTTCAGACGAGGATCTCTCCATCAGCCCAGGAGGAAACGTGATCTGTTGCGATCACTAACCTGTGAAGTCTCGTCTTGCTGACTCGGGTTTGTAGTGACACATTACAGGAGCCACTGCCTGAACGCCACGGCACCAGACCTCACCGGTAGCTCACGAAATCTTTTAAGGAACATTACACTGAGTCCTGTCCTCAGTCTGACGACTTACTGGTTCTCGGGCAACCTGGAATTACTTCATCTTAATGTAACTCAAGTTTACATAGTTTACTTTCGGGCCGTCCCAGCAGGACAGGAGCTTTGTACTATATGAACGTGATCTTAATAATCCCCATAATCTAAAATATGTGATCGTGATCTATAATCGTCTTATATAAACAATATACATTATCTTGAATACGGTTTTAGATTCTTGATTTGTACGATGTAGATACCCTTTTGACTAAATGGATATGGAACACCGAGTGCTCTTGCGTCGGTCAAGGAGAAACCGGCGGATAAGTTAGACGTTCTAAGGTGCACACGGCCTATTAGACGCCCCTTGTGGGGAGATACAGATGTAGATCGTATCGCATCGGCGAGCGGGCAGCGCCACCTGACAGACTGACCTACGTGGCGACTCGGATCTATGCTATGTCTGGGATAACTGTGGTATAGGGTATTATCATCCAACAGGCAGACAACCTCTGGCGAGTCTATAGTGTATGTACATAGGATAAGGGGCGCCCTTGACGTGAGCCTGACCACCAGATCCTCAGAATCATCATACTTTCCCTCAAATCAAATAGATAACACGGCAGTAAACACAATGATCATCTCTGATCCTTGGCAACTCTGTGGAAGAGGAACGGAGGTTTTGGTCGAAGCAACAAGCCTCTGGCGAGGGAGGGAAGCGTAAACATGGGGGAAATGGCCCTCAGGAGAGGGAGCTGTCCAATAACTGGGACAGTGATGATTCCCTTGGGACACAGGAGGACCCAAATGAAGCGCTCCAGGCCATGAGTCCCAGACACCACCACCAGATGAAAAAGGGAGGAAATTGAGGAGAGCACCGGGAGGCGAGTGGGTCGACCAGGAGTCCTATGAGCCAGAGGGAGCCACCCCTGCCCGTCTCCACAACAACTTGTGTTGCCTCGATCATGCCAAATCCTCCGAGAATGAGTACGTTAGATGCGTAGAAGAATTCCAGCTGAGGCATCTGTACAGAAGTATGGTTTTCATGGGCGGCAGATCCTCTCATCTTACGCAGAAGGATCATGACCTAGTCGGTAGCCCCCGTGAAGAGCGACCAGCAAGCGAGGCTGGTACGTAAACAGACCAGGGGAGGAAAACCACCACTCAGAATTCCCGTTCTTCCGTCCACAGGAACAAATACAGTGGGCACGTCACCCGCTGACAGTGAGTGAGAGAGACTGGCAATTGACGCTCTGGTAGGATGTGGAGCCCAACTCAGGCAGTAAAACTCATGCCTCATACTCCAGATATATAATGCTTTCGTTGCATTGTACATGACACACCTAGAGAGTGGATGCGAGCGAATTAGACAACACATTTACTCCTGTGCGGTGACTCCATATGTCTTTGTTTTCACAGGTGTAATTGATTTAACTACATTTCCCGTAATGCCACCTTTATCCTTATGAGTAGATGCAAGCGAATTAGGCCGCTGTTCGTCTGTGGCCTTACACCTCTACAACTCGAGAGGAATTTTATATATATATATATATATATATATATATATATATATATATATATATATATATATATATATATCAGACTGGGGAAGAGCAGTGTGGTTTCAGAAGTGGTAGGGGATGTGTGGCTCAGGTGTTTGCTTTGAAGAATGTGTGTGAGAAATACTTAGAAAAACAGATGGATTTGTATGTAGCATTTATGAATCTGGAGAAGGCATATGATAGAATTGGTAGTGATGCTTTGTGGAAGGTATTTAGAATATATAGTGTGGGAGGCAAGTTGCTAGAAGCAGTGACAGGGTTTTATCGTGGATGTAAGGCATGTTTACGAGTAGGAAGAGAGGAAAGTGATTGGTTGTCAGTGAATGTCGGTTTGCGGCAGGGGTGCGTGATGTCTCCATGGTTGTTTAATTTGTTTATGATGGGGTTGTTAGGGAGGTGAATGCAAGAGTTTTGGAGAGAGGGGGCAAGTATGCAGTCTGTTGTCGATGAGAGGGCTTGGGAAGTGTCATTTGTCGTTCGCTGATGATACAGCGCTGGTGGCTGAATCGGGTGAGAAACCGCAGAAGTTGGTGACTGAGTTTGGTAAAATGTGTGAAAGAAGAAAGCTGAGAGTAAATGTGAATAAGAGCAAGGTTATTAGGTTCAGTAGGGTTGAGGGACAAGTCAACTGGGAGGTAAGTTTGAATGGAGAAAAACTGGAGGAAGTGAAGTGTTTTAGGTATCTGAGAGTGGATTTAGCAGCGGATGGAACCATGGAAGCGGAAGTGATGTTGTCTGTAATGTTGTCTTCCCGTACAATAACACCATCAGTAAGCCCTCAATAAAGAGTAGACCAAATCATTCAACAATTGGAAGTGTTTACGCCGTCAAATGTAAGGCATGTTAGATGTATACATTGGCCAGACCGGGAAAACTGTAATGGAGAGATGTTATTGGCACCCTTACATATTCTGGGCCACATGCGAGACCAAAGTGTCTTCGCCTCCGAGAGGAGTGGGCAAGCCGTATAAATCCCTTCGTGATAAGGACTGGGGCTTTGCTATTGTTTCCCACAGACGAGGGAATCCCGGCAAGTGCATTTTATCAGCTTGCGTTGATCTCGTCCCTGTGGTGTGCGCAAGCCGCCGGCCATCGCTACCGCCCGCTGATTGTATTAGCATGGCGCTCGAACCGACGCTCAGCCCATCCCATAACGCTTCTGGGGTTCTCGGCTGGAGCTGACAGAAAACTGTCCAATCTTGATCATTCAGAAGTATTTTTTTACATCATTTCAAGCAAGTTTCTTTCTTAATTTCATCTTATGGTCTCTGGTCGTTCTCGATCCATACATCTTTTGAGGAACTGTTCGTTCTCTACGATCAAATCACCCCCTCACTCTTCTCACTCCCATGGTGGACATATCAAGGCCTTTAGCCTTTTTCTGTAAATCGTTTCTTAAGAGAAACTATTTACAGAAAGACGTAATTTACGTTCTTACCTCTATCACACACTTCTATAACTCCAGCTTCAGGAGGAGTGCTACTCCTTCCTTAGCTCTTGTTCTCTCACCAACCAACCCCTGACTTTACTCTCAAGAAGTTTTACATGCCTATCAGGTGTCAACTTTTGTGTTCCTCTCTTCTGGACCTTCTCTATTAGTTCGTTGTGCTTCTTAAAAGTGCGGTGACCAAACTTGAGAAGGATATTCTAGTTTTGGCCTTAGGTGAACAGCTTGCTGAATATTTCCTATGCCGTTATTTTTTTTTAAATGCAGTTCCAGCATTTACCATCAGACAGTTTGTCTCCATTACTGTTCTCATTTGGGACTCTGACGACAGGGTTGAGACGATGTCAGCTATTACGTCTCTCACACAGATTAATCCAGCTCATCTCCTGCTTCATGACGATCGTATTGGGGCCTTCTCCCTCCCCCAGTGTTCCATCCTCATTACTCAACATTCTGTACTCGGGTTCAACTTGATCAACCATGCGTACCAAACCAGTTTCGGAATTTACCCATGTCCTCCTTTGTGAGTTGATGCCATCCTCCCCACTTATTACTAACCTCATGACTTTAGTGAACACGGTTAATGGTGACTTTTATGACGGCAGAGACCCACTACTACGTGGAGGTGACGCTGGTGGGTTACCTGGAGAGCCAAGTCCAGAATGTCACCGCCATGGAGCTCGTCGACAAGGTAGGTGCTGCTAGACGCCTCTCCACCTACAGAAATCATGTATCGTCTTTTACGTTGACTTGATTGCTCGTTCTTTCATAATAATCAAACTTTGTTTTTAGGAAACTCTGGCAAAAAAGTGGTTAATGTGCTAGTTAGATAATCTAAGGCGTCTTTCTCATACTCAAGGTTTCATCAGGCCATATACGAAGCGTGTACCTGTGTCTACTGACTGTGTATATAATAGTCCTCGCCAACGCGGACACTTACCCTCACTCTCATCCTCCCCAGGCCGGGCGGGTCCTTTCCCACGTAGACCACTATCAGGACGTGGACGATCACTTCTACATCCTTTCTGATCTGCTTCCGGTCGAACCGTTTTATGTCCAGATCGACGGATTCCTCCACTCTGGTACGAAGACTCTGTAGTATGTATTACAATCCTCTCTCTCTCTCTCTCTCTCTCTCTCTCTCTCTCTCTCTCTCTCTCTCTCTCTCTCTCTCTCTCTCTCTCTCTCTCTCTAAGATTCTACGATAGGATTACCCTTTCGTTCTATCCTGTTACGTTCCATGCTTAGGCTTACTTCACCAATGAATGATGGTTTTTTTCCTTTTCATTTTTCAGTCGGCGGTTGTTGACGGAGGGAGTTCAGGGAGGGGAGAGGGCTTTCTTACTCTATTCATTTCACACTTTTAGTATAGGAACGGAAATCATCAGACCTAAGTATAAAAACAGATAAGCCCAGACATGAGCCAAGAGGCTCCCTTTTGTCTGTCTTCCCCATGTAATTATTATTGTTAATCTGCTTGTTCGCCTTGCGCCCCAACCAGTCTGTCTCTCTCTCCGTTCTGCATATCATCAACGGTTGTCCCTCCTGTTTATCTCTAAACACACAACTGCCTCATAACATAGAACATCCTTCCCTGGAAGAGCTAAGGCGGCCTGACCACCTTCTGCTGATGATGACGTGGTCACCTGGGGGGGAAGCACCTGGCGCAGCAGCTGCAGCCAGGGCAGTAAGCCTATGAAGCTGTTGTTGGCGGACCTGGTCACTCAGTGACCGACCGCGGCCACCACACGCAGGAGTTGACGAGGGTGAGGAGGAGGAGGAGGAAGGAGAGGTTTGTCAGGGATAGAATAAAAACATGACCGTATATGGACGTCCCTGTCGAACCTAATCTGACCTGACTTAATACATGCTATGTCCATGAACACCGCCGCCCCCCCTACACACACACGCACACACACTCTCCCATTATCGTACAGGTCAGGTCGAGGCTCGTGCTGCAAAGTAAGTTACGAAGTTCCTCTCGTTCGCGAGTGTTAGATGACGTTGCTCCATACAGTAAGTAATGAACGTTTCTGGTGCCTTCATTGATGAGGCTGGTGCTGGTCGTGGGTGTAGTGCGGTAGTTAACGTGTAGTTCACTCCCTGACAGAGAAAACCTTCAGCCGCATCTTCCCAACTATGATGGTGGCGGTGAAGTGCCACATCGAACTGATAGTGGAGGCGTCGACCATGACCGCCCGGGCTGGTGAGACAGCCCAAGCCTACTTCAGGGTCCAGAACTTCGGCCCTGAAGCGACCTTCGATTACTTTGCCAGCGACGAGGAGAAGTACATCTCAGACTGGACGCCTAAGGTGTGAGTGTCGGCAGACACCAGTTCGGAGGAGGGTGCAGGGGTAGTACCTTACGATCTCTGAGCTGTTTTGAGTATTCTTGCTGTTTCTCAGACGTGGGGGTAAATGTCATTCATTGCCTTCATACTGACTGCGTACCACTTTGACACTGGGAATTACCATGAAACTGGGTATTGCCACCTCGAAACTGGGTATTGCCTCAATGACACTGGGTATTGCCACCTTGAGACTGGGCATTGCCACCATGACGGTGGGTATTGCCACCTTGACAACTGTTGTTTAAATTTCTTACACTAGAGTGGGTAGGTCACCACACTGACCTGAGTATCATTATACCATCATACGGTGGGGTGGTCGGGGAGGGAATTTCTCCTGTCTTAACCTGTCGTCACCTTGATAGAAGTAAAATGTCACCGCTTCGACACTGGTTATATCCTGTCAGAACATTCCTCATGATGTCACCTCCCTGGGAGTCCTCGGGTGACGTCCCCCTTGACTTCTCGTCTCTTTCCCTCCTGCCAGATCTGTGTTGGGCCCCATGGAATCCGTCAACATAACCGTGACGTTCAAGGTTCCGGGTAACGCCGTGGCTGGTACCGTGAGCACGGTGGCCGCGACAGCCAGCTCTCAGCTACACGAGTCTAACGTCAACACAGCCATCGCCCACTTCCTCGTGCTGCCAGACGTACGTCACCTTCATCACTACACCTGAATCCTAACATGGATAATTGGCACTCGGGCCAGTTATCCATGTTATGATTAATGGTCATCACTGCCTCCCATTACCTATTCCTTGATAAAACTAATTGCTTATTGTCCTATATAATAGCGCGACCTGGAATTTCTTCCATACACGTTTAAGTTTAGGTTAGGTTAGGGTAGGTAAGTTAGTTTACGATAGGTTTGTTTAGTTTAGCTTAGGTTGTTAGTTTGAATTAGGTTAAATAAGTTTAGGTAAAATTAGTTTAAGTAAGATTTTTTTTCATAGTGCTGGACCATGGAAAACGTGCTCCAATCAAGGGCATGCTGGGTGAAAGAAAAAATCAAAAGAAGCGGAAAATATAGAATATTCAGGTCTTCGGTAGTGTCTGCATATGAAGAGTGAAAAACGAAAGAAGGAAGGGAAATCCACAGTTTAGGTGTTCGAGGGAAAACGGTATCATAACAGCCAATCCTCGAGTGGCCGGTCTTCACATAGAAACGGTTGGAAACAGCAGCCAAACAGATGCCATAAGTCCAAACCTTAGGGGCGGGACACACGCAGACGCTCATGAGAACTGGACAAAGAATAGAGCGAGAGCAGCAACGTCGTACCGAACGGACACAATTGTTGAAGAGTGATGTCGCCAGGAGAATCAATGACGCGGAGGCTTTTGATTACACTTTAGTTAGTAGAGAGGTGGAGGGTGAGCCTCCCCGGATGTGAGAGCAGCATCTCATACTCGGGCGAATTAAACCTGTGGATACGAAACTGATGCTCATAAGACAAAATGATTACGGCGCCTACACAACACACTTGGCTTCTGGGATGCAGAGTTTGTGATGTTGATTATGTTGGGGTTCCAGGACAAAGTGGAGGATATGGTTATGTCTAACCTGAATTTGTTATTACAGGGCTGAATTATGGTGTTTTGAAACTGAACAGGAGAAAAATGATTCTTAAAGAGAGGTATAGAGGCAAATTGCGTTTTTTCACAATTAGATCTTACAAGCTGCTGCCTCCCCACTCCGAAATGCTGCAGAGGTCCGAATTAAGAGTAGAAATATGATTAGTACGAGAAATAGTTTAAGATACGGTTTATTTCCTTAATGCTAGGTTAGGTTAGGTTAGTTTACGGTGGATAAAGTTAGGTTTAGATTTTGTTAGGTTGCGGAAGAATATCCCGGTTGCATTGCTTGTCATTTTTGCCGACTGGTGCCGTGTACAGTACACGGAATGATATTCATTGCCTTTATAAAACGGTCGGTCCTGTTTTGATATCATTACTTGGGGATTTCAGCATCAGAAATACCCTACTCTGTTTGAAGTAGCTTTTCTCTTAGTTTTTTTTCATTTTCTTTATTTCCACGTCATATATTGTCACTGATATATTCTATCTCTTGCTCGATGAGCCGAAAATGGGCACGCCATCATCTTGTGCTATTAGGATAGATGATAGCGTCCACATTCTTCGATTTTTTCTTACTGGGGACAGATTAACACATAACAACAGCATTGCAAGGTACGTGTCAGAGAGCTCATACCAACATCATCCTCTTATATTCTAGGTTAATTGATTTATCACGAAAGAACATGATAATTTTGGTCATGTTAGGAACAGTAGCAACAATGTCACTCTGCGTCTTGTACTTAGTGATCATTTCACCACTCGCCTCCCGCTGCCTTCTTTCAGTATCATATCGTAAGGGAATGATTTCGTCTCTACTCTTCTCTTTCCCTTCTTCCTGCAGGAAAAAGACATGGAGGCGCCAACCTGCTTCTCCTCCGACCTTCCCAACTGTGTTGGCTACGATGCTCTGGAGACGTGTAGCGGCGGGACGTGGGTGGTAGTTGCTACACTGCAGGATGTTGGTTCAGGTCAGTTCTCCTGTTGGGGTCTTGCAGGTGGTAAGGTGGGGTCCTCTGGTCCTGACCCATCCTGGTGTACAATCTTCTTACAGTACCGTGTTAGGTCGGTCAGGGTGGGGTGCCTGGGTGATGGGTACTTACTCATGATCTCGTCTGTCATGATATTTTGACTAATCTAAAACCTTGGCTGATGTTGCAAGAGGACGACAAAGTAACAATATTGTAATCAACAACACTTGCTCTGGTGCTGTCATTATTACTTATACTTTAATACGACTGTTACTTCACAACATTTTGATGTTGTGATGGTGTTGAGTTGTTCTTACTGTGAAGCAGACAATCTACCCACTGTCTTCAGAAGCTCAGAACAGCAGCACTTATGGGGAAGAATCAAAGAATTAGGCTTGCCGCTCCCTCTGCAGCCGAGCCATCCTGATGCTGCCTAGTAACCTTGTCACACGGAACCTGTAATTGCCTTTGCCTAACACATTTCTCTGTAATAGGTATGAACACCATCTCCTCAAAACCAGCCGATAACCTGACAGTGGACGCGTTCAGCGTGGGCACAACACAGCCTGTGAGCGCCACCTTCACCACCTCCTGCTGCGTGCGTAAGGCTGAGATCATTGGTCGCGACAAGTTCTACAACATTGGGTCATGTCAGTGGGACCTGGGAGAACTGCATGGTAAGCTGTCCCTATACCCGAGCTGCTGTCACTGTGGGTCGTCTGCCCCTGGCTCGCCTCTAGTCACCAGCTGGTACCTGTATGGGGCAGATCCGTATTGCAGGAAGAGATTAATATAAATGATGCTCAAATATTCTAATAATCATGATTGATGAATACTCAGTTTTTAGGGTAATATTCATGGCTGGTTTTTTTTTTTTTTTTTTTGTTAATGTTCATATCTAAATTATTGTCGCTACTGCTACCACTGCCAACTTACCACACGCCTTACCAGGATCAGTGTTGGAGTTTGTGGTCGAGTCTGTTGGTCAGACGTGGGTGGAGCTGAGGTGGACTGTGAGTGAGGTGCGGAACGACCTGTCCAAGTATTCCGTCCTTATCGACAACGACTTCAAGGAGCAGGTACGCGTCTTGGTTATGCTTGATTGTCTCTTCGTCCTTTAAGCCACCGTCGAACTTGAATCCCTGTAGTCCCTCGTTGGTATAAAGCTCCCACAGTCATCACGGGTCACAGCCTTTGACTTTACTTCACCCACGTCCACAGTCGCGGTGCCGGGAGCTGGTGTGCAGGATGAACGTCACCTACCTGGAGTCCTGTACGCTACACACCTTCTCCCTCACTCCTGTCTATGTGTCTGGCGCTGTCGAGACGGAGGGGTCCAGCCTCTTCACTAAGGCCACCACACTGGGCACAGGTCAGTCCCTCGACTTAGTCCTGGAGAGTCCACTGTGTTCATATAGACAGAGCCAACAAAATGACCCTATATGCTGACACCTTTCATGAATTACTAGAGGTCTTTTATCCTCACCTGACCGTTCATACTTCCTTTAAACGTTCATACGTATCATGTTCAGTATTTCTTACATGTTACATAGGCATGTGTTAGAGAAGCTATTGCCCTCTGATATTTCTTCTCCCGGTAGAGGGGAAAGACTATAGGGAACTTCAGTACCATACTGTGCGTGGGGGTGTTGTTGATGATAAGGCTAAAACCTCCTGCACTCAGTTGAGAGGAAGTCTTCCGGGGTTTAGTGGAGAACAGTTGCGACGTATGATGATGGTGACGTACCCGAGCGAACAGTTGAACTTGTTGCAGATCTCTCTCTCTCTCTCTCTCTCTCTCTCTCTCTCTCTCTTGATAGAGTTCTTTTAGGATACACTATTTTTGTGATATAGTTGAGGCATTCTTGTAATTCCTCACGTACACGTTAGCCCGTAAAAGTCCGTCTTTAGTTGTAGACCAATGAACTCGTGTAGTTCTTCTGTGTCTTAGGGGAGTGACCAAGACAACGTCGACATGTCTGGTTGAGGCCAGTGCTCACGGTGCGCGATTCTGAACCCACACAGACTTGACGATCTCCCGTCAGTGAGGCCAACAGCCCCTCCACCTTCCCTGCACTCTGTGTCCTCTTCCCCGACACACTCCACGGGAAGGGTAGGAGTGCACGATGCGTTCGCCGCTCTTGAAGCTGAAATCAAAATGTATCCTCCCTCCACTCCCTCCCAGGCTTACCCTCCACTCCCTCCCAGGCCTACCCTCCACAATAGACCCACCCCTGAACCCGGGGTCCATCTAACCGCCCGGACCCTCCCACGGTCACTGATTGTACCAAGTGACTGTTAGTATCCGGTCATCTGTCAACCCCCAACATACCCATCTTCCACCTCCCCCCGCGACGGTAAAGGCAATTGTACCATTTTCTTCGTCGATGTCGACCTGTCCCCATCAAACTCCCCACCACTCCCCACCCATCACCACTTCGCCCCCTCCCCACCCATCACCACTCCCCCCCTCCCCCCTTTCCCTTGACAATTCCTCATTTTAGCCCCCGTCCCCTTCCTCAAGACCCCCGCCCTCCAGACCCTCCCTTCGAACCTCCTTCCCGCCAGTCCAAGAGATAGAAGCTCACGAGCGTATAACTCCATTCCCATACTGTACAACTTGGTGATTACGCACACACACATACGACCGACAGAACACCAGTTGGGGACCCTTATCACCACCACCACCAAGCTCGTTCCTAGGTAGACACTGTTGTCTGGTCGTCACGTCCTGGTCGTCATGTCCTGGTCGTCATGTCCTGGTCGTCATGTCCTGGTCGTCATGTCCTGGTTGTCACGTCCCGGTCGTCACGACCTGGTCGTCATGTCCTGGTCGTGGTCAAGAATCACATATTTCTTCCCAAAACTAAAGGGACACCATCTACTCACGATGGGTTACCTACACTACAGAATTACCAGTTGTACCTGGCGACACTTGTGGGCATTCATCATAATGTTCCACACACATTATCTCCAGACTTTAACAACCTCGTCAATACAGTTTTAAAATCCGGATGGCATTATTGATCATATCATCTTTCATCCCACACTTAGTATGTTACAATCATACATATCGTACATATATACGTTTATATATGCTGAAAAAAAAACATGGAAAAGGAAACGCGAGATCCTGAGCGCTTTCGTGTATTAACACATCCTCAAAGGACAGTAACAGAATGAGAGGACCAAAGACCAATCAAGATAGACATATACACAGGGAGGAAGGAACGAGAACCTAGTGATTGGTCCTCTCATTCTGTAACTGTCCTCTGAAGATGTGTTAATACACGAAAGCGCTCAGGATCTCGCGTTTCCTTTTTCATGTGGTTTTTCAGCATTTATAAGATCTCTTGTATGTTGTGATATCGTGCACGTTTTTGTATACACTACGGGTCGAATTCGAGCCCTGGGTGGGGCGTCCTGCCACCTCGGCCACACGGAGGGTGAAAAAGACAGCCAGTGTGTCCCATCCTCACCTCTGTGGTGGCAACGTGGACAGATCAATCCTTCATGAGAGAAATGATTGATGACGTGTTACATGATATCATTTATATCTATATATTGTTCAGTAATCCTCCAACACATTTTTTTTCAAACCTAAGTTGAAAATTCATATGAAGATATATCTGCGAGATAATGATGATTATCACAAATTACAAACCTTTTTTTTTTTTCTAAAACTTAGACTATAGTAAAGATGAGGGGATCATGTAGATGAGATCACGTAAGAATGAAGGGATAATATAGATGACACTATAGCATAAGGATGAGGGTATCATATAGATAAGGCTATAGTATAAGGATGATAGGATCATATAGATGAGGCTATAGTATAAGGATGAGGGTATCATATAGATAAGGCTATAGTATAAGGATGATAGGATCATATAGATGAGTCTGTAGTATAAGGATGAGGGGATCATATAGATGAGGCTATAGTATAAGGATGAAGGGATCATATAGATGAGACTGTAGTATGAGGATTAGGGGATCACATAGATGAGGCTATAGTATAAGGATGAGGGGATCATATAGATGAGGCTATAGTATAAGGATGATAGGATCATATAGATGAGGCTATAGTATAAGGATGAGGGGATCATATAGATGAGGCTATAGTATAAGGATGAAGGGATCATATAGATGAGACTGTAGTATGAGGATTAGGGGATCACATAGATGAGGCTATAGTATAAGGATGAGGGGATCATATAGATGAGGCTATAGTATAAGGATGAGGGGATCATATAGATGAGGCTATAGTATAAGGATGAGGGGATCATATAGATGAGGCTATAGTATAAGGATGAAGGGATCATATAGATGAGACTATAGTATGAGGATAAGGGGGAAGGGGTTCACTAGTAACTCTCTCCTTGGCTGCATCCTCTGAGGATGAGTTGGTATATCCACACTGATAAAGTGGCAACACTGACTACATTGTCCCAAGTTGATGTAGGATACAAAGGAAGGTTTACACTCACCGTGGTCGCGTGTTTGCACATCTGTGGTTCCTGCTTTGAAACAGAACCTACAGATATATCATAAAGGAGAGAGGAATATAATGGTAGATATCTATGAGTATAACACAAACACCAGGATCGTATATGACGTGGACTGAAGCGGCGGGTGAGTTTCAGAGGGTCGTGGAGTCTGGTTGCAGTGCCAGGGGGCGGAGATTGGCTTCTCGTTTGGGTCGCTGACGGGAGGAACTGGAACGGATCTGTCGTGGTATAATTCGGCTGAGCGAAAAATGTGCAGGTTATCTTTGTCAAGCTGGTTTGGAGAGGAAACTGTCGGGTTTGTTTTGGTACAGTCTTGCTGGTCGGACGACTTTGGTCGAGCCGAAAATGTCGAATTTGTCTTGATTGTTCCTGTTTAAGACAAGACCCGTTGACGCTACTGTGAAACATGAATCAAAACTCCGAGGCGACGTCACATCTGTTGCTGCTTCCCCCTATATATGTGTTATATCCTTCATGATACAACCACACATTCACACGACCGAAATGTCAGGCCGATTCAGCAGACGACACTCTCAGCTTTTACAACACCAGCAAGACAATGATAGCGTACGACAGACGTGACAATGTTGCACCTACCGTGGAGATAACATAGTATAGTACTTCCCTCTTCATTTCCTCCCAGAAGGATCAACAAATCAGTTATGCTCTTATCTCTATCGTCTGAGGAGACTCTAGGACTCTAACATGTGTGTTTGTTGTGGGCAGTGCCTGGCGCACCGACCAGCCCGTCTACCGAGTACACGACCGACACCACCACCACCGTCACCTGGAACCCGCCCGCGAAGGCCGCCTGCCTCCACCACTACCACGTGAGTCACGTCTCTTGTGAGCACACACGGAGCCTGCATGGCTAGTGATCGCAGGAATGTCTTATATCTTGTCTCTCATCTTAGTATCAACACTGGGATTTTTCCATTTAGAAACGTCTATGGGCAAACAAGTGCATACTGTGTCTTTTTGCTTAATTAATTTTTCAAGCCAGTTCTGTGACTCAAAGTGGTAATAGATGAATGTATACACAGCAGACTATCGTCTATGCAGTTGTAGATCACAAGAAAAGTGGTAAGTAGAGTCAACCATTGTGGGGAACTGAAGTGATTCAGCCCTCTCCACACTAAGACTAGGCTGAGTGATAGACCAAAAACATATTGGACCTCAAGGGTTTTGCAGTTCTGTTTGGTCTGTCAGTATGTAGAACGGGACAGGTAGATACTTAATGATATGCTAAATGAAAGATTCCTTCCTGTTCTTGTAAACCAAGACTAGGGGAGGTGAATGGAATGGTAGAAGAAAGGTGTTTGTGTGTGTGTGTGGGGGGGGGGGGGGGATTATGAAAGGCCAAAAGGACGTCGTGTGCGTCGGAGAGTGGAACTCTGGTGGACGAGTGTGTACCGGGTGGCTTATTAGTAAAGACACCACAATAATCGCTTTTCCCACATGGTGGCAGATTTCTTCCACAAATGTTACCAGATGGGCTACGTTCCAGCAACCACACCTACCGGACGCCTCGGAAAATTTCAAGTGTTTAGTATAAGCACTTGTTATGTTTCTGTGTCCTCTAAGACAGTCAGGTTGAGACGCAGTACACAACGATATACCTAGCTCAGGTGACACTCGGTATTACATGTAATGTCTAATGGTTCACCCAAGTCATGTGGTTGTACCAACGTCTGCATGTGTATCATCGTCTCCACTGTTTATTTAAGAGAAATATTATTCCTGCCTGGAACACTACGTACATTGTCACGTCAAAAATCAATCCTGTACCTTCGTATTCCTTTGTTGTGACCTGATATTACTGGAGTAAGGTCGAATGTTTCTGTCATTTTCTTAGACTTACCTATCCAGCCCAACACATCCTCTCAGTTGAACTTATCAACATCACTCATGAAACTGGCAGAAATGTCGCGTAGCAAACTGAGGTGATTGTCACGTTGGTAATCAAGTTTAAGGCCAAATGAGCGTCATTTT
This sequence comes from Panulirus ornatus, assembly GCF_036320965.1. Lineage (NCBI taxonomy): Eukaryota > Metazoa > Arthropoda > Malacostraca > Decapoda > Palinuridae > Panulirus > Panulirus ornatus. The sequence goes on from NC_092258.1 coordinate 12,617,075, forward strand.
CATAGATCGCCCGAACCATAACTCTGGTATTGTCGAAAATATGAAACTGGAACTTGGAACAAAATGTCATGGAGAGATGTGCTCCACTGTGACTAGTGTAACATCTGGTGTCAGACTCACTGACCTTGTCCATGTAGGCATCGTCCAACCTGCGGCTCAACAGTACCATTACAAAGTGCGATTTTCTTGTTGCCACAAGACACTCAGTTGAAGAGGCGACATTCCTCTTCTTTGCGTTACGTCATGAAGAATGTTCGATTATTACACTGGCGGGCATGAGAGGATGTGGGTATTGGCCACTGAGGTCGGCTGTGTTGCAGGTGTGCTTCAGAATGTACGGGGAGTCGGAGAGCGAGTGTGTGGAGAGCAGCACCAACACCTGCACCATGGAGGGCCTGGAGGCCTGCACCATCTACCACGTCACCGTCGCCTCCGTCTCCTTGTCAGGAGAACGGAGTAACCAACTCAAGTTCGACACCAACACGGACGACGCAGGTAGCGTTAAATTCACCATTGCTGTTCCAATATTGCCAACAAATATTACCATCTGTATGTGCAATGATATCTATAAAATGTATGTAATGACAAATTGAAAAATTTGCTATCTGTATGTTAAGTTCTACCTGCACTGCCACATTTCCTATCAGCTCCTGGAGCGCCGGAGAACTTGAAGGTGTACAACCAGACCATCAACTGGGTGGCGTTGTCCTGGGACGACCCATTAGACAGGGCCAGCTGCGTCGACAAGTACGTGAGAGCTGTATTGAGTGTTGGGTCTAAGGTCCACTGTACTGACAGTTGGGTCTCACCCCACTGTATCGACTGTTGAATCTTAGGTCCACTGTATTGACAGTTGAGTTTCAGGTCCACTGTATTGACAGTTGAGTCTCAGGTCCACAGTACCGACAGGTGGGTCTCAGGTCCACTGTATTGACAGTTGAGTCTTAGGTCCACTGTATTGACAGTTGAGTTTCAGGTCCACAATACCGACAAGTGGGTCTCAGGTCCACTGTATTGACAGTTGAGTTTCAGGTCCACTGTATTGACAGTTGAGTCTCAGGTCCACAATACCAACAATTAAGTCTCAGATCCACTGCATTTGCAGTTGAGTCTCAGGTCCACAATATCGATAGTTGGGTCTCAGGTCCACTGTATTGACAGTTGAATCTCAGGTCTACTGTATCGACAGTTGGGTCTCAGGTCCACTGTATTGACAGTTGGGTCTCAGGTCCACTGTATTGACAGTTGAGTGTCAGGTCCACAATACCGACAGTTGAGTCTCAGGTCCACTGTATTGACAGTTGGGTCTCAGGTCCACAATATCGACAGGTGGGTTTCAGGTCCACTGTATTGACAGTTGAGTCTCAGGTCCACAATATCGACAGGTGGGTCTCAGGTCCACTGTATTGACAGTTGAGTCTCAGGTCCACAATATCGACAGGTGGGTCTCAGGTCTACTATATCGACAGGTGGGTCTCAGGTCCACTGTATCGATATATGGATCTTAGGTCCACTGTATTCCCAGCCTGAGAGACAAATCCTCTGAGAGCCGACTATAAGAAATTAAATCCTTTCAGCTTAGAAAGAGAAGATTAAGAGATAATTTAAATACAAGAATTCAAATCCATTAAAAGCTTCGGTGTTCCCGATCTAAAAAAGCTCCTTAAGGATGGATTCGTCTTATTCGTAAACTCATGAGCAAACGTTTCACATAGAATGAAGTGCGAAGTACCTTTTCGTGAACAGGATTGTTGATACATGGAAGTATTTACCGACTAGAGTAACGCAGCAGTACCTTAGACAAACATAGACTCGATAAATGTTTTGCTTCTAATCCCCGAATTGCGCTACTGGCTATTACGTTACTTAGCTATTACGAGAGGTCATTGTACTCCTGCCACACTGATCCGTGAGTCTCTCTTGTCTTCCGCTATGATAATCAGTCTCGTTATGACCCAGTGCTGTGTTGCTGTTTTTCACTTGTGTTCACTTATCGGGAAAGTCAGCTACGGCGTCGTCTGTATGGGAGAGGGAAGGAAAGGCACCAGAGCAGAGGCTGTTCGAGGTATCTTTGGCTAAAGACCAGAGAGACGTACTAGTGGGACAACAGGAGAGGTTGTCACACTTCCCTTTAATAACGAAATGTTCCGTCTCGCTACATAGTAATGGTATTTGCGGTGATTTCGAGCAGAGATGAAAGCTGAATGCGAGTCGAAGGCAAGGAGAGTTATCGAGGTACAATACTCCATGTCTCTTGCTTGAAGGACCTCCGAGCAGTAAATTTACGATCGAGCCATTGGCTAGCTAAAAAGAGCTAAAGGAAGAGGGGATGTACACTTCCATACCCGTATCAGTCACCTTTGCTATATGCTCAGCGGAGATGGCTATCATTGTGCATTACTCTGTACTGGAAGGCATCAAACACTCTTGTTCATTTTTCTCCTTCGAACCATCATACCCCTAACTCTCGTCCGCCTCTGAACTTAGCTACAGTAACCCCCTTCACCCCTGTGAGCTTTATGATAACACCCTAGCGTATTACAGGTGGACTGTCTCGTACGCGGAGACCCCGAGCCTGATAAGGCCCCTGGTGCCGGCATACAAGCACAAGACTGTGTCCACGCCTATAGACGAGGCAGACAACTACGACACGATATCCGACTTGCTGGGCTGCACCAACTACACCTTCTGGGTGTCGGCCGTCTCCCCGAAGGGCAAACCCGGCAGCACCAAGACAACCCGCGCTGCCATGGACGAGACTGGTGGGTCAACAGCCTTCTGGTGCATCTTGTAAATAATGATACGTTTCTGATGAACTTCTCCATTATTTCTTCCTTCACTTTCCCGGGTTAATTTCTTGTACTGTAAATATCTCTGGTGGCGAGTTATTTATAAGAGCCTAAACCACAAATCATATTTTATATTCCACTGTCACAACTACACGCATGAATCATCCATCCTCACACAGTCATAAACCATACATCACCTTCCAGTTCTTCAGCTATAAACCTGGCCTACCGTCCTCCTCCACTCGCCGGTAATCATGAACCATCTACCACCCGCCACAGATCCCACGCCGGTGGAGTCGATCACAGCCGTCAGTGTGGACACGAGCAGCGTGTCAGCGGTGTGGGAGCCAGCGAGGGTGGAGGAGTGCGTGGATCACTACCGTGTGTGTATAGAGGACGTGGTGAACCTGACCAAGACTTGCTATGACACCAAGGATAAGGAGAGAATCTTCTCGGTAGGATTCCATCCTTTACTGTGTTAGTTCTTGATGCTTATATGGTTTTCCAGTGACAAGCCGTTGTCATAGTTCTCGATGCGTCAGTATGTTGAGATAACTATATTCAGGAGGACAGTGAATACTTGGTCTTTCATCCTGTTGTTAACACCGAAGCGAATATCTGGATGACACTGAATACTGCAAGAGAACCCCCTCAGATGCGGGGAATATTTGAAGTCATTGCCAAATGATTTGTGTCACGATAAATGTTGGTCCAGAGTCATACATTCACACAGTGTGGACCTCTGGTTGAGAGATGCAGTTTGTTTTTTAAACAGTTCCAAAACCCCAGCTTCCCCTACTGCTGGAAGTTCACTCCACTGCTTAGCACCTTCACAGTGAAAAATAATCACCGTGAGATTTCCTTGATGTCTTACCATGAAATGTAGTGACGATGAAGGAAGGATCCTCCCAGCCACCTCTGCTGCTCCCAAGAACTGTCTCCCTCACGTACTGTACCAGGTGTCGGTGCGCCCTTGATCCTTCGTGGACATCCACACACCTTTACTAGCTCACCCTTCACTCTCCCTGCTTCACCTACCTGACCATTGCCCGCTTCATCAACACCATCCCTCACTCACTCACCACCTCTCTCTCTCTCTCTCTCTCTCTCTCTCTCTCTCTCTCTCTCTCTCTCTCTCTCTCTCTCTCTCTCTCTCTCTCTCTCCACTCCTAATCCTCTTTTTTTTACCTAATCTTAGGTAAATCTGATCTGGGAAGGTAGAGGTGCGGCCACTAGATGGGGGTTAGGTTGGAGAGAGAGAGAGAGAGAGAGAGAGAGAGAGAGAGAGAGAGAGAGAGAGAGAGGTCAGGTCGCGGGAGTCAGGTCAGAAGAATGATTTGATTTGTGCCGGTGTCTCCTGCAAATTCACTGTGCACCCTATGCTCATCCTGTGAGCGGTAGCACAAAAGGGTTACAGGGGGTCACAAAGGGTCTTACTCAGACCCCAGTGGGTCTGAGTAAGACACTGTCAGTTCAATAGGAGACCACCTGAAAACTGAGAGAGAGTTAGAGTAATAAAGTAGACAGAGACATGGAAGGTGGACTTTAACGTAAACAAATGCAAAGTAATGCACTGTACTGCCGAAAAAAAAAAAGATGTAAATCATGAATACAAAATTTACGGTAAACCACAACCAGAAGAAGAAAAGAACCTTGGAATGATTATCATCATTGACCTTAAATTCGGTACATAGTGTCTAGCTATATACAACACAGCCAAGAGGATAGTTGGATTCATAAGGAGAAGTAATGTTAAAGAGAGGATACGATGCTCTTAGACCTCATTTGGAACACGCTGTTCAATTCTGGTCACCAAACCCATCAAAGATGAGGAGAAATTAGACAGAATCCAGAGAAGAGCAACCTAAACAAATGCTCTCATTCAAATAGACCAATTGAGGAACTACTTAAAAGATTAGAATTATTCTCAAAAAAAATAAAAGCGAACACTCCGCCGTGACTTGACAGATCTCTTCAATATTCTCAACATTAACATACAAAAAGGTCCTTACTCTAGATAGAGAGTCTGGATGACCAGAATGATTGGTATGAAGTTTAAAGTAAGATACAACAGCAATATCGGCAAAAGCTTTTTCAGTTTGAGAGCAACTGAGCTCTGGGATACACCACCACCTCCAGATGAAGACAATGCGAGCCTATCAATACCTTCAGATCCAGGCAAAGCAAATATTTGATGTATCAGATCAGTAAACAAAAATACTTGTGTCCAGTTTTCCATTCATCATGTCTTTCCAGACTCCAGTCGCAGAGCAGATGTTGAATTAGTAAGGAAAGTTTTCCAGGACACTTTTTCCTGTATAATTTCCATAGCGATATGTTCTTCCCATACTGAATAGTTTTCTTTACTCATCTTTTTCTTGACGACAGTTGAGCCGGAGGGAAAGGTGGGTAAGGAAGTGCTTGATGCGTTGTTATTCTGTTTCCACCACAATTTTAAGGTCGCTACAACAGATAACCTCGCTATGTACCGTCTGGTCTGTTATCTGTTCTTCCCATGTACCTCACGCCCCTCTTCCCCTAGCCCCCCCCCCCCCTCTTCTTTATCTAAATTGGATGATTAAGAGAGGAAGAGGTTGTACAGAGGAAGGTACAGTGAAGGGGTTGGACAGGGGAAGGTACTGTGAAGGGGTTGGACAGGGGAAGGTACTGTGAAGGGGTTGGACAGGGGAAGGTACAGTGAAGGGGTTGGACAGGAGAAGGTACAGTGAAGGGGTTGGACAGGAGAAAGAACAGTGAAGGGGTTGGACAGGGGAAGGTACAGTGAAGGGGTTGGACAGGGGAAGATACAGTGGAGATACAGAAGATAGGTACAAAGGGTATGGTGTAGGTTGTACTGGAGTGTGTGGAGGAGTTGCTGGTGACTTATTGGTGCTTCATCTATATACCACCCTCTCTCCCTCCCTCCTCTCTAACCACGCCTCTTAATCCCTCCTCCTTCACCACACCTCTCCCTCACTTAACTTTCATCACGTCTCTCCCTCCCTCACCACGTCTGTCTCTCCCCTCCTCCAGGGTCTGGACGCCTGTGTGGAGTACGAGGTGACAGTCACGTCAGTGTCTCCCTCAGGGAGGCTCGGTGGCTTCGCCTACGACCTGGCCAAAACTGAAGACCTACGTGAGTACTGTGTCTATATTGACCTACTTATTATTACCTATTTGTATTGTACGAGGAGTTCTACCCTCCTTAGGGCTCCATCTCTTGAACCTTCTCTACTGTTAAACTGTATGGGAAGGAGTTCTACCCTCGTTAGGGCTCCATCTCTTGAACCTTCTCCACTATCATACAACACATCAAACATCTCTCTGCTGTCCACAGTCACAATTTCATCACTCAGTTTATTGCATTCATCCACCACTCTTACATTATAAAAGTACTTCTTAACATCTTTTGTAACAAGTTTCTTGCTTGATTTTATGTTCTCCAGTTGTTCTATATGTGCATCTTTCGAAGAACTGTTCACTGCTGATTTCTTCAAACTGGTTGAAAGACTTAAAGGTTGTGATTAGCGTCACACCTTACTCTTCTCTCTTCTTTGGTAGACAGACTTAAGTCATCTAATCTTTCCATGTAATTCATGTCTCTTAATTCTAGTACCCTTTTGGTTGCCCTTCTCCAAACATTCTTTATTAATCACGTATTTGCGCATTATTATGTGCAATAATCTAATTTGAGAAGCATAGCTCAGTTTTTGCCTAGCGTACGGCGTGGACAGCTTCCTCACCATTTGTTTATCCACGTTGCTGAAGCTTTTCTAATATTTGCCGGAAGAACTTTGTCCCCTCTACTACTCTCTTAAGATGGGACATTGGTGACAGGCTCGGGGCGAGGTTTCCACCCACGTTCATCTCGCACACACAGACTTGTGAAGCTTATTTTGAGACCTTTCACTGTATTCCGACCTCATTACCTGGCATTTACTCGAGTTGAATCTCTTAGACCAAGGATCAGACTCAGATCAACTTTGGAGCATGTCGTTGATCCCCTTATAGACAGTTATAATCCTCTTCGCTTTTTACCTCCCTTATGATCTTGGCTTCACCCACAAACTTCTTGAGGTAGGAATCCAGTCCCTCCGGCAACACATCAGTGTAGATCAAGAAGAGCAGTGGTACCTGAGTACAACCCCGTGACACGCCATTGGCAGCCTCAGCCTGTTTCGAAAAGGTTCCCCTCACATGCGTCCCCTGTCCATCAAAGTAGTCCTCCCTATATTCCTGCCTGAAGATCTAGGCTCTTTACGAGCCTCATACGAGGAACAGTGTCAAATGCTTTCTACCACTCCAGAATCGGAGCTCACTTTCTCGTGGAACTCTTATGTTCGTTGCATATCATCATCTTTCCCCGTAACCATGTTATCTCTGTCAGGTTGGTTCTCCTTTGCAAGAAATGATCGATTTTCTTTCTTATGATCTTTCCAATACTTTACAGAGCACATTCGTCAGGGAGACCACTTTGTATTTCAGCATATCCATCCGGTCTCATTTTCTTAAAGATACATTTCATGTCATTCTCCAGCGACATCTTGAACAACATTACACCTGGTCTGCCAAGTGAGGTATTGCCTCACATCTTCGGCACGTGTGGAGAAATTTCCATGGCCCGTATATGACTCACGACCCTATAGCCATGACCTGTTTATGACTCGCGACCCTATAACCATGACCCGTATATGACTCACGACCCTATAGTATTCTGTTTATCTTTTCTAGTTATTTCACCACTTTCTGAAACCTCTTCCCTTCCCTTTCTCACTAATGACAGGCAGTAATGTATTATTCCAGTGTGAAAATGTTTATGAACTTGTGTCACTCAGCTTCCCTTCATATCTTTACGTCATCCATCAGGACTTCCCTCTGAATCCCTTGCCCTCATTAGCTACTCTTTTGACTATCTGTTTCTGATGGATATATGGGAAGGTTTTGGATTGTATCCTGCTTTGTCCAAATATTCGTACAGTTTCTTTGTTCCTCTGTTCTTTTCCTGCTAAATTTGTTTCTACGTGTGTGTGTGTTTGTGTGTGTGTGTGTGTGTGTGTGTGTGTGTGTGTGTGTGTGTGTGTGTGTGTGTGTGTGTGTGTGTCTGACTGTCTGTCTGTTTGCCTGTCTGTCTGTCTGTCTTTGTATGTGGGCACGCATGAGTGCATGTGTACGTATATATTCTTATGGTTATAATATGTATGTTATAAAGCTGTGGGTTATAGATACACCTGTTATAGAGAGCAGAGTGTATAAGGCCGACAGACCTGTACGTGGCCAGTGCATGAGACCATTACCTCGCCGTCCACAGCCACCAGCGCGCCCACCAACCTGCAAGTGGCGGAGGTCACCTCACACTCGGCCACCGTCTCCTTTGGTCCGCCCGTGGAGAACCCCTGGTGTGTGATCGAGTACGACACCCGCTACATACTGCTGGATGAAATATCTTACCGCAAGGTTAGTAGTGTGAAATGACATGTGAACATGTAGGTGTTGTTCTCTACTACACAATAGCGTTGGATGATTATGTGTTGAGATGCCCTCATGGAAGCAAGAGCAGAGCAACAATTGCCGTGGTCAGAGCATTGCGTCATTCTAACTGGGCTCAGTACTCGGACGGGCAGAAACATACCACATTCATGTGGTTACAGCGACAAATGTCTCACGTGATTACTGAAATACATAAAGGTCATCCATAATACGTCCATCCAAACAGAATGATCAGATTATGAAATTCTGAGTTGCTAGTGGCTACAGTTCTCGTGTGACGAAGTCAGTGGCTTGCTGTGGTCTAGCTGACGGTGGGGCCAGTTAGTTCTTAGAGAAAGAAATTTGTTTTCTTGAAGAGCGAAAAGCCAGTAGTGAGGCGTGGATAAGTTTGGTGAAGTCTTGAAGTTAGATTGGAAGATCTGACATGTTGGATTACTCTAGACATGACTGGATCAGATAATCATATATAATCATGCAGAGTCGAACGCACACCAGACGTTAGAGCAATAACCACAAGAGGGCGAATCAGTTGTCATTTCGAAGCAACGGTTCGCAAGAGAATCATCTCCGACATCTGAACAGGACATTTACCCTCTCAGAGTCAGACTGAAAGATGTGTAACGTTATGTTCTCATGATAAATTCTGTGCTTGTACCAAGGATTATTGAGGGGTGGAAATACAGAGCCATCAGAGGAGGTGAGAGAGTTATGATGAGCTGCAGAAAGAGATGTTGCGGGGAACTGGGGCTCCAGAGGCGTCAGACGTAAGTAGGTCACGTATGACCAACGCACAATTCTTGCCTAAATTCTTACCTGTGAAACTGTGACGAAGCGAGACGTAGATCAAGTGAAAGATGGGACAGATTTGATAGACGTGGAGGAATGCAGTGTTGAGTCGTCAAGGTGTGAGTGAACGGGTGTTCATAGGAAATCGTCGATGCAAAGGAAGCAGAGGGTTGGAGACAGGGCAGTACTCTGTAGGATACCGCTGTGCATAGGGAGAGAGAGAGAGAGAGAGAGAGAGAGAGAGAGAGAGAGAGAGAGAGAGAGAGAGAGAGAGAGAGAGAGAGAAAGAGAGAGAGAGAGAGAGAGAGAGAGAGAGAGAGAGAGAGAGAGGCTGATCTCTCATAAAGTACAGGGAGAAGACGGCCAGGGCGGGGGATGGGGGATAATCACGAGAATGGAGATTGAGGTTGGACAGCCAAAGGAGCTTGTTGATTAGACACCAATGCCACACCGTGGCAGTAACTTTCCAGATATCAATACAAGATTTCCCCGGACTTTCTCAGGAAAGATGGCAAAGCATAAGTAAAATAGGCGGGAATATAGTCGTTGGGTCTCACCACCCGATAAGTATACTGACCATCAGAAAGAAGACTATAAGATTCAGCAAACATATGGAAATAAAAGTTAAAACGTAAGTGTAATGACATTGGAGACGATAAGTTGGCGGGATCAGGATGGTCACCCTCCCTCGGGATAGACTGTGCCATTGTATGTTTCCAGGAAGGAAAAGTTTTGGATTCTATGTAAACACAACAGACGAGCAAGCACGAGCGCCTTGTAGTCGCATTCCTTTCATAACACGAGGAGGAGTGCCGTCTGGTCCATATGCCTCTTGGGCTCAAAGATAAAATTGCCATTTGGACTGTACAGTAACAAGATGATAGGGAGGGGTAAGGGGACAACAAGAGGTGCGACAGAGGGTGAGGGAATAATGGATTCATCTCAGCTGGACTTCTGAGGGAGAAAGAGAGCTTAGGAAAAAGACTTTGTCAAGAGAAATAAGTGTGGTATCGTAGTCACGACAGTGTAGAATAACATGTTATTAAAGACACTTTTTCACTGACAGAAATATTCATCAGTGGTATAAGAAAAGGTACCGAACGTTCTTTGGATAAACGAAAGGTTGGGAGTGATTTCCAGTCAAAAAAAATTTTGGACGAGAGCTGAGGGAAGTGGAGATTTTTCGTCATCCAATACGCTGGTTTCCTTGACCACCTGTCATCAGAGCGGCAGTGGTTGATCCGTGGTCAGGAAGGAGAAATAATCTCAAGAGAAAGGTTTTTTGCCTCCGTTCCAGTAGTAGTAATAACCTTCACTACACGCTCAGCAGATACAACCATAGTCCACAGGGAGTTAATAATGTCTACAATGAAACTATTTTAATTCCTGCTTATCGTGAGGAGAGGAAGGGAACTAAGCGAGATTAAAGTGCCGTAAAAGGTACTTCCTGTGGACAACCAGAGGAGGAGGTGCAGAATATACAGACCTTTACATGAATCTGACCAGATGAACCAGTTGTCGGTGATAGTGATACTACGTGGCTATAACGGGAAGGATTACATACAGAAATAATGATCGAGAGTGTAGAGAAAGTGGTCGTGATGGTCCGGGATATGAGTCAGGGGTCTGACATGCTGCAGGTTATCAACCATGGAAAACGTGAGGCCTTCATCTCCTCCCACCACCTGGGCTAGTGTTCTGGCTGCCGCCAGTGTGTTACTCCTACTAGTATTCTAGCTTTTTATTGTTTCTGTTCCGTCCATCACCAGCATTCTGATTCCCCCCACTTCCATCATGGCGCTCCCACTGGCAGCCTCACTGTAACTGGCCTAGAGCCGTAGTCTGGTCACCTCTTTTAGATCGTTTTGATAGGGACGTGTTTGGAAGAGATTCTGCATGGCTATCTTCGACTCAGTACAGGGAAGAACACATAAAACGACAAATAAAAAAATAGATTTCACATTTGCAGGACATGTCCTCCTTCAAGTCAGAGGTGAGTGTGTACTTGGAACACACCCTGACTGGCCTGAATGCCTGTAGTAACTACGGAGTGTGGGTCAGAGCCGTCACCGCCTCAGGTTACACAAGCGATGAAGTTTACCAAAACTTCACTACCGTCGAGGACAGAACCTCGGCACCACGGGGGGTGAGCCACTCTGACCTAACGCAGAGCTCGGTCACTTTGAAGTGGTTCAAGCCAAAGGTAAGTCCCTCTCAGTTGTTAAATAGATTTCTTTTTATAATGAAATAATTAGAAACCTGGCATCGAAATAGTAACATTACAAGTTGACTGAGCCAACTACCATTCATGGTTACATGACTGAACGCATCAACCTCGTCTGGCTCCACAGATCAACCCTACATGTGCTGAAACGTACAAACTTGCATGGACGAGCCCCGCAGACTCTGGCAGCCAAGAATACACCTTCCCTGATCACCCAGCAGAAGTTGTGGTACGTAACAGGTCACAAAAGGTCACACATGCTTATTGGGAACTATTAGATAAATATGTTTTTTGTCAAATACCAATGGGTCATGAGTTTCATTATCTTATGTTCTTGGTAAAATTGAAAATATAGACTTCCGTGGTGGAGCCGTAAGCGTTCCTGAATGTGGTACATTCATAGGCCACCCAGGGACGAACACATAGGTTCAAATCCTAGTTGCGGCAATCTGTTACAGTCAATCCAGTACACCCACCTCTAGGGAGTTGTCGATAAAATGGGTACCTGGCTCAGACTAAGATAAGGGAAAGAGTGATTTGGGAATGTCTTCGGAGTAAATTCAGGGGTTGGTGAGAGGACAAGAGCAAAGGAAGGAGTAGCACTACTGAAGTAGGAGTTGTGGGAGTATGTGATAGTGTAAGAAAGTAAGCTGTAGACTGATATGGGTAAAACTGAAAGTGGATGGAGAGAGATGGGTGATTATTGGTGCCTATGCACCTGGTCATGAGAAGAAAAATCATGAGAGACAAGTGTTTTGGGAGCAGCTGAGTGGGTGTGTTAGCAGCTTTGATGCACGAGACCGGGTTATAATGATGGGCGATTTCAGTGCAAAGATGAGTAATGTGGCATTTGAGGGTATAATCGGTGTACATGGGGTGTTCAGCGTTGTAAATGGAAATGGTCAAGATCTTGTAGATTTTTGTGCTAGTGATTGGGAATACCTGGCTTGTGTATGCAAGTAGGGGAGATGCCCAGAGAGCGTTATTGGATTACGTGTTAATTGATAGGCGTGTGAAAGAGAGATTTTTGGATGTTAACGTGCTGAGAGGGGCAACTGAAGGGATGTCTGATCATTATCTTGTGGAGGCGAAGGTGAAGATTTGTAGAGGTTTTCAGAAAAGACGAGAGAATGTTGGGGTGAAGAGAGTGGTGAGAGTAAGTGAGCTTGGAAAGGAGACTTGTGTGAGGAAATACCAGGAGATATTGAGTGCAGAATGGAAAAACATGAGAGCAAATGACGTAAGGGGAGTGGGGAAGGAATGGGATGTATATAGGGAAGCGGTGATGGCTCGCGCAAAAGATGCTTGTGGCATGAGAAAGGTGGGAGGTGGGCAGATTAGAAAGGGTAGTGAGTGGTGGGATGAAGAAGTAAGATTGTTAGTGAAAGAGAAAAGAGAGGCGTTTGGACGAGTTTTGCAGGGAAGTAGTGCGAATGACTGGGAGATGTAGAAAAGAAGGAGGCAGGAGGTCAAGAGAAAAGTGCGAGTTGATAAAGAGGACAAATGAGAGTTGGGTGACTGAGTACCATTAAATTTTAGGGAGAAGAAAAAGATGTTTTGGAAGGAGGTAAATAAAGGGCGTAAGACAAGAGAACAAATGGGAACATCGGTGAAGAGGGATAATGAGGAGTTAATAACAAGTAGTGATGAAGTGAAAAGGAGATGGAGTGAGTATTTTGAAGGTTTGTTTAATGTGTTTGTTGATAGAGTGGCAAATATAGGGTGTTTTGGTCGAGGCGGTGTGCGAATTGAGAGGGTCAGGGAGAATGGTTTGGTAAAGAGAAAAGAAGTAGTGAAAGCTGCGAAAGATGAAAGACGGCAAGGTGGCAGGTTTGGATGATATTGCTGTAGAATTCATTAAAAAAGGGGGTGACTGTGTTGTTGACTGGTTGGTATGGATATTCAATGTATGTATGGTTCATGGTGAAGTGCCTAAGGATTGGCGGAATATATGCATAGTGCTCTCGTACAAAGGCAAGAGGGATAAAGGTAAATGTTCAAATTAAAGAAGTATAATTTTGTTACGTATTCCTGGGAAATCATATGGGAGGATATTGATTGATGGTAAAGGCATGTACAGAGCATCAGATTAGGGAAGAGCAGTGTGGTTTCAAAAGTGGTAGAGGATGTGTGGATCAGGTGTTTGCTTTGAAGAATGGATGAGAAATACTTAGAAAAACAGATGGATTTGTATGTAGCATTTATGGATGTGGAGAACGCATTTGAGAGTTGGTAGAGATGCTTTGTGGAAGGTATTAAGAGTATATGGTGTGGGAGGTAAGTTGCTAGAAGCAGTGAAAAGTTTTTATCAAGGATGTAAGGCATGTGTATGAGTAGGAAGAGAGGAAAGTAATTGGTTATCAGTGAATGTCGGTTTGCGGCAGGGGTGCATGAAGTTTCAATGGTTGTTTAATTTGTTTATGGATGGGGTTGTTAGGGAGGTAAATGCAAGAGTTTTAGAGAGAGGGACAAGTATGCAGTCTGTTGTAGATGACAGGGCCTGGGAAGCGAGTCAGTTGTTGTTCACTGATGATACAGCGCTGGTGGCTGATTCGGGTGAGAAATTGCAGAATTTGGTGACTGAGTTTGGTAAAGTGTGTGAAAGAAGAAAGCTGAGAATAAATGTGATTAAGAGCAAGGTTATTAGGTTCAGTAGGGTTGAGGGACAAGTTAATTGGGAGGTAAGTTTGAATGGAGAAAAACTGTAGGAAGTGAAGTGTTTTAGATATCTGGGAGTGGATTTAGCAGTGGATGGAACCATGGACACGGAAGAGTCACAGGATGGGGGAAGGGGCGAAGGTTCTGGGAGCGTTGAAGAATGTGTGGAAGGCGAGAACGTTATCTTGTAGAGCAAAAGTGGGTACGTTTGAAGGAATAATGTTTCCAACAATGTTATACGGTTGCGAGGCATGGATGTGTGGAGGAGGGTGGATGTGTTGGAAATGAAATATTTTAGGACAATATGTGGTGTGAGGTGGTTTGTTCAAGTAAATAATGAAAGGGTAAGAGATATGTGTGGTAATAAAAAGAGTGTGGTTGAGAGAGCAGAAGAGGGTGTATTAAAATGGTTTGGTCACATGGAGAGAATGAGTGAGGAAAGATTAACAAAGAGGATATATGTGTCAGAGGTGAAGGGAATGAGAAGTGGGAGACCAAATTGGAGGTGGAAGGATGGAGTGAAAAAGATTTTGGGTGATCGGGGCCTGAACATAACAGGAGGGTGAAAGACAAGCAAGGAACAGAGTGAATTGGAACGATGTGGTATACCAGGGTCCACGTGCTGTCAATGGATTGAACCAGGGCATGTGAAGTGTCTGGGATAAACCATGGAAAGTTTTGTGGGGCCTGGATGTGGAAAGGGAGCTGTGGTTTTGGTGCATTACACATGACAGCTACAGACTGAGTGTGAACAAACGTGGCCTTTGTTGTCTTTTCCTGGTACTACCTTGTGCGCTTGGTGGGGGTGCTGTTTTTCTTGTGTGGCGGGGTGGCAACGGGATTGAATGAAGGCAACAAGTATGACTATGTACATGTGTATATATGTATATGTCTGTGTATGTATGTGTATGTATACATTGAAATGTATAGGTATGCATATGTGCGTGTGTGGGCGTTCATGTATATACATGTATATGTGAGTGGGTTGGGCCGTTCTTTCATCTGTTTCCTTGCACTACCTGAGCTGAAAACAAGACTTCTGTGACTTTGTTCACAACAAAATGGAATCTTTGATGAATGATAGTTCCATCTAGAGTATGACAAACCTGTTCAAAGCCTCAATGGGCTTATGATAGCTCTCGGTGACTTGGAGACAACAGATTTTCCTTGTCGAACCCCAGAAAGAGCATTGTAAAGTTCTTATGGTATATTTATTAGAGTATCTTCATCTCTTACAGGGAAGATTTGAACGCCCATTATCAACTCTTGGCTAGTACTGCTAATGTTCTGTGCATTACTTACATATCTTATTGTTTTTAACCCAACAGACTCTACTTGGTAACAAGTCACAATTCTTCAAACTAGAACATTTTCAGTAAATTCATTAAAAGCAAAATTCTTAGTCTGCTGGTGAACCAAGCAAACCTGAAGGGTAAAACCTAAAGATTCCTACTCATGTGATGCTTCTTTTAGGAAAAAACAAAACAGATTTCACGCAACCAATATAAAACACCTGGAAACAACACAGACTAACCTAACTCCCACAGGCTTCTCTTTTAAACTCTGAACTTTCAGAAAGCCATTAAAACTTACCAACACTACCACTTCAGTGATCTTAATCTTGTTAAGAGGACGAACATTAGATTGGCTGGAAGTCAGTTGCTAAGTTTATGCCAGAAGTCATTGATCTGAAATAATAAACATTTGGTTCACACATTTCTTTAAAGAGTATTGTGAAAACTCTGGAGGCTCCACATTCTATAACAAAACTACCCTTTTCTCCACCAAGACACTTCTTACAGTATAAAAAAGAAACTGCTGTATCATGAATGAACCCCAGAAAAACTTTAGGACCAAAACCAACTGGTTAACCCTGGTTTTAGATGGCCTACAGAGGTATTTTTGGCCTCCTTGGTAATGAACCTGTGTCCTTTCTCATGCATCTAGATTCCTGATGATGAGTGCAAAAATGTCTTCTAAACTGAAAAGACATCAATTATTTGAATCTATTCTGTCACTTCTGAAACCACACTGTCCCATGCCAATCTGATGCTCTCTACACATCTTCATCCTCTCAGTCACTACCTTCCCATACGACTTGCCAGATACAGTCAACTTATACCTCTGTAGTTTGAACGATTAACTTACCCCCCTTGCCTTTGTACAGTGGCACTAAACATGCATTCCTTCTGTACTCATTATGATCCATGCATACAGTGAAGATCCTTACCAACAAATCAACTAAACTCAACTGCAATACCATCCACTCCCCCCACCTTGCCATATTTCCTCTTATGGAAGGCTTTCACCACCTCTTCTTTCTTCACCAAACCACTCTCCATGACTCTTACTTTGCATACCACCCCAATCAAAACACCCTACACCTGTCACTCTATCATCAAACACATTCAAGATTCCTTCAAAATACTCACACCCCTCAGTTCATCACTACCTATTATCACATCCCCTTTTGCTCCCTTCACCGATGTTCCTATCTGTTCTCTAGTTTTTCGCATATCTTTAACCTCCTTCAAGTTTCATTTGCCCTTTTTTCCAATCCCTGCACCTTCCTCTTGACCTCCTGCCAATCATTTGCACTCCTTCCCTATAAGTACTGCCCAAATGCCTCTCTTTTTCTCTTTCACTAGCAACTGTTCTTCATCCCACCACTCTTTCTAATCCGCCCACCTCCCACCTTTCTCATTTTGCATGCATCTCTCGCACATGCCATCAGTGTTTCCCTATATACCTCACATTCCTCATTCACTCCCTTTTGCCAATATACACTCAATCTCACATGGTATTTCTTCAAAAAAAAAAAAAAAAGTCTCATTCCTAAGCTCACTATCATCACTCTCTTCTCACTGACATTGTTTCCTCTTTTCTGAAAATCACTACAAATCTTCATCATCACCTCCACAAGACATCCCATCAGCAGCCCTTCTCAACAAATCTGCATCCAAAAGTCTCTTTTACATGCATATAAGTATGTAACCCAGTAATGCCCACTGATCATCTCTCCTACTCACCTACATATATGTGTGTCTGTTTCTTTTTAAGTCGTTTCCCAATCACCAGTTCTTTTTCAGCATAGCTCTACAAGCTGTTCACCATTTCTGTTCATAGTATTGAATACCCTATGCCTGCAGTCATACCCTCAACTGCCACATTACTCACCTTCGCATTTAAATTACTCATCACCAACACCCGGTCTCTTAAATCAAAACTGCTGACACACTCACTCACCTGCTCCTAAAACACTTGCTTCTCATGATCTTTCTTTTCATGGCCAGGTACGTAAGCAGCAGGAATCACCCATCTCTCACATCCTCTTTCATTTTCACCCATGTCAGTCTATAATTCATTCGTTAACACTCTCATACACACTCCTATAACTCCTGCTTTAGGAGTATTGCTAATCCTTCCTTAGCTCTTGTCCTCTCAACCCCCGACTTTAAACATATTTCCATTGAACTATGTTTCACTCAAGAGTTAAATCATCCAGATTTCTTCCCCAAAACACACTACCTATCTCTCTTCTCATCTTGGTTACATACACACACATTTAGACACCCCAGCCTGAGAATTCCAGGAGGATGAGCACTCAGTTCTTGGCTCCTTCTTGTGTTCCATCTTCAGAAAATGAAATACAAAAGAGGGGGTACAGCTCCCCACTCCTGTCCCTTTTAGTTCCCTTCTATAAAATGCAGGGAACGTGGAATTTTTTTCTCCCCTGACCCAAGGGGGTGGAGGGGGGATCCTCCCTTCCTTATTTTACTTTTCCAAAGGAAGGAACAGAAACAAGGGCCATGTGAGGATTTTTCCCGCTGAGGCTCAGTCAACTGTTTTTTTTTTTTTTTTTTTTTTCCAAAAGAAGGAACAGAGAAGAGGTCCAGGTGAGGATATTCCCTCAAAGGCCCAGTCTTAACGCTACCTCGCTATCGCGGGAAATAGCAAATAGTATGAAAAAAAAAATATATATATATATATATATATATATATATACATATTTTTTTTTTCAAACTATTTGCCATTTCCCGTGTTAGCGAGGTAGCGTTAAGAACAGAGGACTGGGCCATTGAGGGAATATCCTCACCTGGCCCCCTTCTCTGTTCCATCTTTTGGAAAATTAAAAAAAATTGAGAGGGGAGGATTTCCAGCCCCCCGCTCCCTCCCCTTTTAGTCGCCTTCTACGACACGCAGGGAATACGTGGGAAGTATTCTTTCTCCCCTATCCTCACGGATAATATATATATATATATATATATATATTCGTCAGTTTCCTTGCGCTACCTCGCAAACGCGGGAGACAGCGACAAAGTATAATAAAAAAAAATAATATATATATATATATATATATATATATATATATATATATATATATATTTTTTTTTTTTTTTTTCTTTGTCGCTGTCTCCCGCGTTTGTGAGGTAGCGCAAGGAAACAGACGAAAGAAATGGCCCAACCCACCCCCCTACACATGCCTTGATTCAACCCACTGACAGCACGTCAACCCCGGTATACCACATCGCTCCAATTCACTCTATTCTTTGCCCTCCTTTCACCCTCCTGCATGTTCAGGCCCCGATCACACAAAATCTTTTTCACTCCATCTTTCCACCTCCAATTTGGTCTCCCTCTTCTCCTCGTTCCCTCCACCTCCGACACATATATCCTCTTGGTCAATCTTTCCTCACTCATTCTCTCCATGTGACCAAACCATTTCAAAACACCCTCTTCTGCTCTCTCAACCACGCTCTTTTTATTTCCACACATCTCTCTTACCCTTACGTTACTTACTCGATCAAACCACCTCACACCACACATTGTCCTCAAACATCTCATTTCCAGCACATCCATCCTCCTGCGCACAACTCTATCCATAGTCCACGCCTCGCAACCATACAACATTGTTGGAACCACTATTCCTTCAAACATACCCATTTTTGCTTTCCGAGATAATGTTCTCGACTTCCACACATTCTTCAAGGCTCCCAGAATTTTCGCCCCCTCCCCCACCCTATGATCCACTTCCACTTCCATGGTTCCATCTGCTGCCAGATCCACTCCCAGATATCTAAAACACTTCACTTCCTCCAGTTTTTCTCCATTCAAACTCACCTCCCAATTGAATTGACCCTCAACCCTACTGTACCTAATAACCTTGCTCTTATTCACATTTACTCTTAACTTTCTTCTTTCACACACTTTACCAAACTCAGTCACCAGCTTCTGCAGTTTCTCACATGAATCAGCCACCAGCGCTGTATCATCAGCGAACAACAACTGACTCACTTCCCAAGCTCTCTCATCCCCAACAGACTTCATACTTGCCCCTCTTTCCAAAACTCTTGCATTCACCTCCCTAACAACCCCATCCATAAACAAATTAAACAACCATGGAGACATCACACACCCCTGCCGCAAACCTACATTCACTGAGAACCAATCACTTTCCTCTCTTCCTACACGTACACATGCCTTACATCCTCGATAAAAACTTTTCACTGCTTCTAACAACTTGCCTCCCACACCATATATTCTTAATACCTTCCACAGAGCATATATATATATATATATATATATATATATATATATATATATATATATATATATATATATATAAACATATATCTTATTATTATACTTAGTCGCTGTCTCCCGCATTGGTGAGGTAGTGCAAGGAAACACACGAAAGAATGGTCCAACCAACCCACATACACATGTATATACATACACATCCATACATGCACATATACATACCTATGCATTTCAACATATACATACATACACATACACAGACATATGCATATATACACATGTACATAATTCATACTTGCTGCTTTTATTCATTCCCGTCGCCAACCCGCCACATATGAAATGACAACCCCCTTCCCCCGCATGCACGCAAGGTAGCTCTAGGAAACGACAACAAAGGCCACATTCGTTCACACTCAGTCTCTAGCTGTCATGTATAATGCCCCAAACCCACAGCTCCCTTTCCACAACCAGGCCCCACAAACCTTTTCATGGTTTACCCCAGACGCTTCTCGTGCCCTAGTTCAATCCATTGACAGCACGTTGACTCTGGTATACCACATCGTTCCAATTCACTCTATTCCTTGCACGCCTTTCACCCTCCTGCATATTCAGGCCCCAATCGCTCAAAATCTTTTTCACTCCATCTTTCCACTTCCAATTTGGTCTCCCACTTCTCCTCGTTCCCTCCACCTCTGACACATATATCCTCTTTGTCAATCTTTCCTCACTCATTCTCTCCATGTGAACAAACCATTTCAAAACACCCTCTTCTACTCTCTCAACCACACTCTTTTTATTGCCACACATCTCTCTTACCTTTTCATTACTTACTCGATCAAACCACCTCACACCACAAATTGTCCTCAAACATCTCATTTCCAAAACATCCACCCTCCTCCGCACAACTCTATCTATAGCCCATGCCTCACAGCCATATAACATTGTTGGAACCACTATTCCTTCAAACATACCCATTTTTGCTTTCCGAGATAATGTTCTCGCCTTTCACACATTTTTCAACACTCCCAGAACTTTCGCCCCCTCCCCCACCCTGTGACTCGCTTCCACTTCCATGGTTCCATCCGCTGCCAAATTCACTCCCAGATATCTAAAACACTTCACTTCCTCCAGTTTTTATCCATTCAGACTTACCTCTCGATTGACTTGTCCCTCAGCAATACTGTACCTAATAACCTTGCTCTTATTCACTTTACACTCAGCTTACTTCCTTCACACACTTTACCAAACTCACTCACCAGCTTCTGCAGTTTCTCACCCGAATCAGCCACCAGCGCTGCATCATCAGCGAACAACAACTGACTCACTTTATTGTTATACTTAATCGCCGTCTACCGCATTAGCAAGGTAGTGCAAGGAAACAGACGAAAGAATGACCCAACCCACCAACATACACATGTATATACATAGACGCCCACACACACATATATACATACCTATACATTTCAACGTATACATTTATATACGTACACAGGCAAAGGGGATAACTGTGAGTTCAAATTACAAAGTTTGTTGAGCATTCCTGGGAAATTACATGGGAGGGTACTGATTAAGAGTGTGAAGGGATGTACAGAGCATCAGATTGAGGAAGAGCATTGTGGTTTCAGAAGTGGTAGAGGATGTGTGGATCAGGTGTTTGCTTTGAAAAATTTGAAAAATGTATGAGAAATACTTAGGAAAACAAATGAATTTGTATGTGGCATTTATGGATCTGGAGAACGCATTTGAGAGTTGATAGGGATGTTCTATGGAAGGCATTAAGAGTATATGGTGTGGGAGGTAAGTTGCTGGAAGCAGTGAAAAGTTTTTATCGAGGATGTAAGGCATGTGTACGAGTAGGAAGAGAGGAAAGTGATTGATTCCCAGTGAATGTCGGTTTGCGGCAGGGGTGCGTGATGTCTCCTTGGTTGTTTAATTTGTTTACGGATGGAGTTGTTAGGGAGGTAAATGCAAGAGTTTTGGAGATATGGGCAGGTATGCAGTCTGCTGTCAAAGTGAGTCAGTTGTTGTTTGTTGATGATACAGCGCTGGTGGCTGATTCGGGTGAGAAACTGCAGAAGCTGGTGACTGAGTTTGATAAAGAGTTTGAAAGAAGAAAGCTGAGAGTAAATGTGAATAGGAGAAAGGTTATTAGCTTCAAAGGGTTGAGGGACAAGTCAATTGGGAGGTAAGTTTGAATGGAGAAAAACTGGAGGGAGTTAAATGTTTTACATATCCGGGAGTGGAAATGGCAGTGGATGGAACCATGGAGCAGAAGTAAATAACAGGGTGGGGGAAGGGGCGAAGGTTCTGGGAGTGTTGAAGAATGTGTGGAAGGCGAGAACATTATCTTGGAAAGCAAAAATGGGTATGTCTGAAGGAATAGTGGTTCCAACAAGGTTATATGGTTGCAAGGCATGGGCTATAGATAGGGTTGTGCAGAGGAGGGTGGATGTTTTGAAAATGAAATGTTTGAGGACAATTTGTGGTGTGAGGTGGTTTGATAGAGTAAGTAATGAAAGGGTAAGAGAGATGTTTGGTAACAAAAAAAAAAAGGTAGTTGAGAGAGAAGAAGAGAGTGTATTGAAATGGTTTGGTCACATGGAGAGAATGAGTGAGGAACGATTGACAAAGAGGATATATGTGTCAGAGGTGGAGGGAACGAGAAGTGGGAGACCAAACTGAAGGTGGAAAGATGGAGTGAAAAAGATTTTGAGTGATCGGGGCCTGAACATGCAGGAGGATAAAAGGCATGCAAGGAATAGAGTAAATTGGAACAATGTGATATACTGGGGTTGACGTGCTGTCAGTGGATTGACCCAGGGCATCTGAAGCATCTGGGGTAAACCATGGAAAGCTTTGTGGGGCCTGGATGTGGAAAGGGAGCTGTGGTTTCGGTGCATTATACATGACAGCTAGAGACTGAATGTGAACGAATGTGGCCTTTGTTGTCTTTTCCTAGCGCTACCTCGCGCACATGCGGGGGGAGAGGGTTGTCATTTCATGAGTGGCGGGGTGGCGACGGGAATGAATATGGGCAGACAGTATAAATTATGTACATGTGTATATATGTGTATGTCTGTGTGTGTATATATATATATATGTATATGTTGAGGTGTATAGGTATGTATATGTGCGTGTGCAGACGTGTATGTATATAAATGTATAAATGTGTATGTGGGTGGGTTGGGCCATTCTTTCATCTGTTTCCTTGTGTGGTAATAAAATGTGTGTGGTTGAAAGAGCAGAAGAGGGTGTTTTGAAATAGTTTGGTCACATGGAGAGAATGAGTGAGGAAAGATTGACAAAGAGGATATATGTGTCAGAGGTTGAAGGAATGAGGAGAAGCAGGAGACCAAATTGGAGGTGGAAGGTGGAGTGAGAATGATTTTGAGCGATTGGGGCCTGAACATACAGGAGGGTGAAAGGCGTGCAAGGAATAGAGTGAATTGGAAAGATGTGGTATACCGGGATTGAGATGCTGTCAACGGATTGACTTAGTGTATGTAAAGTGTCTTGGGTAAACCATGGAAAGTTTTGTGAGGCCTGGATGTGGAAAGGGAGCTGTGGTTTCGGTGCATTACACATGACAACTAGAGAGTGAGTGTGAATGAATGTGGCATTTTTTGTCTTTTCCTAGCGCTACCTCGTTGGTGAAGGGGGGATGCTATTTCATGTGTGCCGGGGTGGTCACGGGAATGGATGAAGGCAGCAAATATGATGATTTTATTATTATCATATTTTGTTGCTGTCTCCCTCGCCTGCGAGGTAGTGCAAGGAAACAGACGAAAGAATGGCCCAACCCACCCACACACACATGTGTATGCATACACGTCCACACACGCGCATATACATACCTATACATTTCAGCATATACATATATTTACACAGACATATACATATATACACTTGTACATATCATACTTGCTGCCTTTATTCATTCCCGTCGCTACCCCGGCACACGTGAAATGACAACCCCCTGTCCCCGCATGCGCACAAGGTAGCGCTAGGAAACGACAACAAAGACCCCACATTTGTTCACACTCGGTCTGTAGTTGTCATGTATAATGCACCGAAACCACAGCTCCCTTTCCACATCCAGGCCCCACAGAACTTTCCAAGGTTTGCCCCACACACTTCACATGCCCTGGTTCAATCCATTAACAGCACGTCGACCCCAGTATACTACATCGTTCCAATGCACTTTATTCCTTGCATGCCCATCATCCTCCTGCATGTTCAGACCCCGATCACTCAAAATCTTTTTCACTCCATCTTTCCACCTCCAATTTGGTCTCCCACTTCTCGTTCCCTCAACCTCTGACACATATATCCTCTTTGTCAATCTTTCCTCAATCATTCTCACCATGTGACCAAACCATTTCAAAACACCCTCTTCTGCTCTCTCAACCACACACTTTTTATTACCACACATCTCTCTTACCCTTTCACTACTTACTCGATCAAACCATCTCACACCACATATTGTCCTAAAACATCTCATTTCCAAAACATCCACCCTCCTCCGCACAACTCTATCTATAGCCCACGCCTCGCAACATATAACATTGTTGGAACCACTATTCCTTCAAACATACCCATTTTTGCTTTCCAAGATAATGTTCTCGCCTTCCACAAATTTTTCAACGCTCCCAGAACTTTCACCCCTCCCCACCCTGTGACTCACTTCCGCTTCCATGGTTCCATCCACTGCCAAAGAGGAGAAAGAATACTTCCCATGTACTCCCCATGTGTCATAGAAGGCGACTAAAGGGGGCGGGAGCAGGGGGCTAGAAACCCTCCTCTCCTTGTATTTCAACTTTCTAAAGGGGAAACAGAATAAGGAGTCATGCGTTGGGTGCTCATCCTCCTTAAAGGCTTAGATTAGGGTGTCTAAATGTCTGTGGATGTAACCAAGAGGAGAAAAAAGGAGAGATAGGTAGTATGTTTGAGGAATGGAACCTGGATGTTTTGGCTCTGAGTGAAATGAAGCTTAAGGGTAAAGGGGAAGAGTAGTTTGGGAATGTCTTTGAATTAAATTCAGGGGTTGGTGACGGCACAATTGCAAAGGAAGGAGTAGCACTACTCCTGAAGTAGGAGTTGTGATAGAGTGTAAGAAAGTAAACTCTAAATTGATATGGGTAAAACTGAAAGTAGATAAAGAGAGAGATGGGTGATTATTGGTGCCTATGCACCTGTTCATGAGAAGAAAGATCATGAGAGGCAAGTGTTTTGGGAGCAGCTGAGTGAGTGTGTTTGCAGCTTTGATGCACAAGACCGGGTTATAGTGATCAGTGATTTGAATGCAAAGGTGAGTAATGTGGCTGTTGAGGATATAATTGGTGTACATGAGGTGTTCATTGTTGTAAATGGAAATGGTGGAGAGCTTGTAGATATGTGTGCTGAAAAAGGACTGGTGATTGAGAATACCTGGTTTAAAAACAGAGATATACATAAGTATACTTATGTAAGTACGAGAGATGGCCAGAGAGCGTTATTGGATTACTTGTTAACTGATAGGCATATGAAAGAGAGACTTGGATGTTAATATGCTGAGGGGCAACTGGAGGGATGTCTGATCATTATCTTGTGAAGGTGAAGATTTGTAGAGGTTTTCAGAAAAGAAGAGGGAATGTTCGGGTAAAGAGAGTGATGAGAGTAAGTGAGCTTACACAGGAGACTTGTGTTAGGAAGTACCAGGAAGGATTGAGTGAAGAATGGCAAAAGGTGAAAGCAAATGACATAATGGGAGTGGGGGAGGAATGGGATGTATTTAGGGAAGCAGTGATGGCTTGCACAAAAGATGTATGTGGCATGAGAAAGGTGGAAGGTGGGCAAATTAGAAAGAGTAGTGAATGGTGGGATGAAGAAGTAAGATTGTTAGTGAAAGAGATGAGAGAGACGTTTGGACAATTTTTGCAGGGAAGTAGTGCAAATGACGGGGAGATGTATAAAAGAAAGCGGTAGGAGGTCAAGAGAAAGGTGCAAGAGGTGAAAAAGAAGGCAAAAGAGAGTTGGGGTGAGAGAATCATTCAATTTTAGTGAGAATAAAAAGATGTTTTGGAAGGAGGTAAATAAAGTGCGTAAGACAAGAGAACAAATGGGAACATCGGTGAAGGGACCTAGTAGGGAAGTGATTACAGATAGTGATGGATTGAGAAAGAACGGGTTGAGGGACAAGTTAATTGGGAGGTAAGTTTGAATGGAGAAAAACTGGAGGAAGTAAAGTGTTTTAGTTATCTGTTTGTGGACTTAGCAGCAAATGGAACGATAGAAGTGGAAGTGAGTCACAGGGTGGGGGAGGGGGCGAAGGTTCTGAGATCCTTAAAGAATGTGTGGAAGGGGAGAACATTATCTCAGAGAGCAAAAATGGGTAAGTTTGAAGGAATAATGGTTCCAACTATGTTATATGGTTCTGAGGGTGGATGTGTTAGAAATGAAATTCCAACTATGTTATATGGTTCTGAGGGTGGATGTGTTAGAAATGAAATGTTTGAGGACAATATGTAGTGTGAGGTGGTTTGATAGAGTAATGAAAGGGTAAGAGAGATGTGTGGTAATAAAAAGAGTGTGGTTGAGAGAGCAGAAGCGGGTGTGTTGAAATGGTTTGGACACATGGAGAGAATGAGTGAGGAAAGATTGACAAAGAGGATATATGTGTCAGAGGTGGAGGGAACAAGGAGAGGCGGGGGACCAAATTGGAGGTGGAAGGATAAAGTGAAAAAAATTTTGAACGATCGGGGCCAGAACATACGGGAGGGTGAAAGGCGCGCAAGGAATAGAGTGAATTGGAATGATGTGGTATACTGGGGTAGATGTGCTGTCAATGGATTGAACCAGGGAATGTGAAGCATCTGGGGTAAACCATGGAAAGGTCTGTGGGGCCTGGATGTGGAAAAGGAGCTATGGTGTCGGTGCATTACATATGACAGCTATAGACTGAGTGTGAACGAATGTGGCCTTTTTTGTCTTTTCTTGGCGCTACCTTGCTGTAGGGGTGCGGGATGCTATTTCATGTGTGGCAGGGTGGCGACGGGAACGGATTTAGGCAGCAGATGTGAATATGTACATGTGTATATAGGTATATGTCTGTGTAGGAATATGTATGTATACATTGAAATGTATATGTGTGTGTGTGTGGGTGTTTATTCATGTGCACTTGGGTGAGTTGGGCTATTCCTAGTCTGTTTCCTTGCGCTACCTCGTTAATCCGGGAGATGGCAATTAATTACAATTGATAAATAAGAAAATATATATATATACCCCCAGGGATAGGGGAGAAAGAATACTTCCCACGTATTCCCCGCGTATCGTAAAAGGCGACTAAAGGGGGCAGGAGCAGAAGGACTGGACACCCCTCCTTGTATTTAAACTTCTAAAAAGGGAAATGGAAGGAGTCAAGCGGGGAGTGCTCAAAGGCTCAGATTGTGGTGTCTGAATGTGTGCAGATGTAACCAAGATGAGAATAAAGGAGAGATAGATAGTATGTTTGAGGAAAGAAACCTGGATGTTCTGGCTCTGAGTGAAACAAAACTCAAGGGTAAAGGGGAAGAATGGTTTTGGAAGGTCTTGGGAGTAAGTCAGTGGATGGTGAGAGTACAAGAGCTAAGGAAGGAGAAGCAATACTCCAGAAGCAGGAGTTGTAGGAGTATGTGATAGAGCATAAGAAAGTAAACTAGATTGATGTAGGTAAAACTGAAAGTGGATGGAGAGATATGGGTGAATATTGGTGCATATGCACCTGGTCATGATGGGTGATTTAAATGTGAAGGTGAGTAATGTGGCAGGTTGAGGGTATAATTGGTATACATGGGGTGTTCAGTGTTTTGAATGGAAATGGTGAAGAGCATGTAGATTTGTGTGCTGAAAAAAAGAGGTATACATAAGTATACATATATGAGTAGGAGAGATGGTCATAGGGCATTATTGGGCGATGTGTTAATTGATAAGCATGTAAAATAGAGACTTTTGTTTGTTAATTTGCTGAGAGGGATGTCTGATCACTATCTTGTGAAGGCGAACTTGAAGAGATTTGTAGAGCCTTTCAGAAAAGATGAGAGAATGTTGGGGAGAAGAGAGTGGTGAGAGTAAGTGAGCTTGGAAAGGAGACTTGTGTGAGGAAGTATCAGCAGAGGTTGAGTGTAGAATGGCAAAAGGTGAAAGCAAAAGATGTGAGGGGAATGGGTGACAAATGGGATGAATTTAGGGAAGCAGTGATGGCCTGTGCAAAAGATGCATGTGATATGAGAAAGGTGGGAGGTGGGCAGAATAGAAAGGGTAGTGAGTAGTGGGATGAAGAAGTAAAGTTGTTTGTGAAAGAGAGAAGAGAGGCATTTGGATGATATTTGCAGGGAAGTAGTGCAAATAACTGGGAGATGTATAAAAGAAAGTGGCAAGAGGTCAAGAGAAAGTTGCAAGAGTTGAAAAAGAGGGCAAATGAGAGTTGGGGTGAGAGTATCATTTAATTTTGGGGAGAATAAAAGGAAGTAAATAATGTGCGTAAGACAAGAGAACAAATGGGAACATTGGTGAAGGGTCCTAGTGGGGAAGTGATAACAGATAGTGATGGAGTGAGAAAGAGGAGTGAGTATTTTGAAGGTTTGTTGAATGTGTTTCATGATAGAGTGGCAGATATAGGGTGTTTTCGTCTGGATAATGTACAAAGTGAGAGGGTCAGGGAGAATGATTTGGTGAAGAGAGAAGAGGTAGTGAAAGCTTTGCAGAAGATGAAACCCAAGAAGGCGGTGGGTTTGGATGGAATTGCAGTGGAATTTATTAATAAAAGGGGGTGACTGTATTGCTGATTGGTTGGTAAGGATATTCACTATATGTATGGACCATGTTGAAGTGCCTGAGGATTGGCAGAATGCATGCATAGTGCCATTGTACAAAGGCAAAGGGGATAAAGGTGAGTGTTCAAATTTCAGAGGTATAAGTTTGTTCAGTATTCCTGGGAAATTATATGGGAGGGTATTGATTGAGAGGGTGAAGGCATGTACAGAGCATTAAATTGGAGAGGAGCAGTGTGGTTTCTGAAGGGATAAAGGACATGTGGCTCAGATGTTTGCTTTGAAGAATGTATGTGAGAAATACTTAGAAAAACAAGTGGATCTGTATGTAGCATTTATGAATCTGGAGAAAGCATATGATAGGGTTGATAGAGATGCTTTGTGGAAGGTTTTAAGAGAATATGGTGTGGGAGATAAGTTGCTAGAAGCAATGAAAAGTTTTCACCAATGATGTAAGATATGAGTACAAGTAGGAAGAGACGAGAATGATTGGTTCCCAGTGAATGTTGGTCTGCGGCAGGGGTGTGTGATGTCCCCATGGTTGTTTAATTTGTTTATGGATGAGGTGGTCAGGGAGGTAAATGCAAGAGTTTTGGATAGAGGGGCGAATATGCAGTCTGTTATGGATGAGGGAGCTTGGGAAGTGAGTCATTTGTTGTTTGCCGATGATACAGTTCTAGTGGCTGACTCGTGTGTGAAACTGCTAAGGTTGGTGAGTGAGTTTGGAAAAAATGTGTGAAAGGAGAAAGTTTAGAGTAAATGTGAATAAGAGGAAGGTTATCAGTTTCAGTAGGGTTGAGGGACAAGTTAATCAGAATGTAAGTTTGAATGGAGAAAAATTGGAGGAAGTGAAGTGTTTTTGATATCTAGGAGTGGACTTAGCAGTGGATGGAACCATGGAAGCAGAAGTGAGTCACAGGGTGGGGGAGAGGGTAAAAGTTCTGGGAGCAATGAAAAATGTGTGGAAGGAGAGATCGTTATCTCAGAGAGCAAAAATTGGTATGTTTGGAGGAATAGTAGTTCCAACAGTGTTATAATGTTATATGATTGCAATGCATGGGCTATAGATAAGGTTGTACGGAGGAGAGTGGATATGTTGGACATGAAATGTTTGAGGACAATATGTGGTGTGAGGTGGTTTGATCGAGTAAGCAATGTAAGGATAACAGAGATGTGTGCAAATAAAAAGAGTGAGGTTGAGAGAGCAGAAGAGGGTGTATTGAAATGGTTTGGACATATGGAAAGAATGAGTGAGGAAAGATTGAAAAAAAGGATAAATGTGTCAGAGGTGGAGGGAACAAGAAGCAGGAGACCAAATTGGAGGTGGAAGGATGGAGTAAAAAAGATTTTGTGCGATTGGGGTCTGAACATAAAGGAGAGGAGAGTGAGAGGCATGCAAGGAATAGGAGTGGGGTTTCGGTGCAGTGCACAGGCCCCACAGACCTTTCCATGGTTTATCCCAGACACTTCACATGCCCTGGTTTAGTCCATTGACAGCATGTCGACCCCGGTATATCACATTGTTTCAATTCATTCTTTTCCTTGCACACCTCTCACCCTCCTGTATGCTCAGGTCCTTATCGCTCAAAATCTTTTTCGCTCCATCCTTCCACTTCCAATTTGGTCTCCTGCTTTTCCTTGTTCCCTCCACCTATGACACATATATCCTCTTTGTCAATCTTTCCTCTCATTCTCTCCATATGTCCAAACCATTTCAACACACCCTCTTCTGCTCTCTCAACCACACACTTTTTTATTTCCACACCTCTCTCTTACCGTTTCATTACTTATTTGATCAAACCACCTCACACCACATATTGTCCTCAAACATATCATTTCCAGCACATTGACCCTCCTCTGTACAACCCTCTCTATAGCCCATGCCTCGAAACCATATAGCATTGTTGGAACCACTGTTCCTTCAAACATACATATTTATGCTCTTCGAGATAATGTTCTCTCCTTCCGAACATTCTTCATTGCTCCCAGAACCTTCGCCCCCTCCCCCACCCTGAGACTCACTTCCACATCCATGATTCCATCCCCTGCTAAGTCAGCTCCCAGATATCTAAAGCACTGAGTGGTGGTTCTCAGTGAATGTCGGTCTGCAGCAGGGGGTGTTAGATGTCCCCATGGTCGTTTAATTTGTTTATGGATGGGATGGTCAGGGAGGTAAATGCAAGAGTTTTGGAGAGAGGGGCGAGTATGCAGTCTGTTGGGATGAGGGGGCTTGGGAAGTGAGTCAGTTGTTGTTTGCCGATGATACAGCTCTAGTGGCTGATTCGAGTGAGAAACCACAGAAGTTGGTGACTGAGTTTGGAAAAGTGTGTGAAAGTAGAAAGTTGAGAGTAAAAGTAAGTAAATAAGAGCAAGGTCACTAGGGTCAGCAGGGTTGAGAGACAAGTTAATTGGGATGAATAAGAGCCAGGTCATTAGGTTTAGTAGGGTTGAGAGACAAGTTAATTGGGAATTAAGTTTAAATGACAGAAAATTGGAGGAAGTGAAGTGTTTTAGATATCTGGGAGTGGACTTGGCAGCGGATGGAACCATAGAAGCGGAAGTGAGTCACAGGGTGGGGAGGGGGCAAAGGTTCTGGGAACGATGAAGAATGTGTGAAAGGAGAGAACATTATCTCGGAGAGCAAAAATGGGTATGTTTGAAGGAATAGTAGTTCCAACAAAGTTATTTGGTTGTGAGGCATGGGCTATAGACAAGGTTGTACACATGCGGGCATATGTGTTGGAAATTAAATGTTTGAGGACAGTATGTGGTGTGAGGTGGTTTGATTAAGTAATGAAAGGGTAAGAGAGATGTGTGGAAATACAACGATTGTGGTTGAGATAGCAGAAGCGGTTGTGTTGAAGTGGTTTGGACATATGGAGAGAATGAGTGAGGAAAGATTGACAAAGAGGATATATGTGTCAGGTGGAGGGAACAAGGAGAAGCGGGGGACCAAAATGAAGGTGGAAGGATAGAGTGAAAAAGATTTTGACAATCGAAGCTTGAACATACAGGAGGGTGAGAGGCATGCAAGGAATAGAGTGAATTGGAATGATGTGATATATCTGGGTCAACAAGCTGTCAGTGAACTGAACCATGGCATGTGAAGCGTCTGGAGTAAAACATGGAAAGGTCTGTGGGGACTGAATGTGGATAGGAAGCTGTGGCTTCGGTGCATTACACATGATAGCTAGGCTCAGTGGAAATGAATGTGGCCCTTTTGTCTGTTTTCCTGGTGCTACCTCGCTGAAGTGGGAGATAGCAATGCTGTTCCCTGTGGGGAGGGGTAGTGACAGGAATGGATGAAGGCAAGCAAGTATGAATATGTACATGTGTATATATGTATATGTCTGTATATGTATGTCTATGTTGATATGTTTGTATATATATATATATATATATATATATATATATATATATATATATATATATATATATATATTGGTTCTCAGTGAATGTAGGTTTGCGGCAGGGGTGTGTGATGTCTCCATGGTTGTTTAATTTGTTTATGGATGGGGTTGTTAGGGAGGTAAATGCAAGAGTTTTGGAAAGAGGGGCAAGTATGAAGTCTGTTGGGGATGAGAGAGCTTGGGAAGTGAGTCAGTTGTTGTTTGCTGATGATACAGCGCTGGTGGCTGATTCATGTGAGAAACTGCAGAAGCTGGTGACTGAGTTTGGTAAAGTGTGTGGAATTATAAAGTTAAGAGTAAATGTGAATAAGAGCAAGGTTATTAGGTACAGTAGGGTTGAGGGTCAAGTCAATTGGGAGGTGAGTTTGAATGGAGAAAAACTGGAGGAAGTGAAGTGTTTTAGATATCTGGGAGTGGATCTGGCAGCGGATGGAACCATGGAAGCGGAAGTGGATCATAGGGTGGGGGAGGGGGCGAAAATTCTGGGGGCCTTGAAGAATGTGTGGAAGTCGAGAACATTATCTCGGAAAGCAAAAATGGGTATGTTTGAAGGAATAGTGGTTCCAACAATGTTGTATGGTTGCGAGGCGTGGGCTATGGATAGAGTTGTGCGCAGGAGGATGGATGTGCTGGAAATGAGATGTTTGAGGACAATGTGTGGTGTGAGGTGGTTTGATCGAGTGAGTAACGTAAGGGTAAGAGAGATGTGTGGAAATAAAAAGAGCGTGGTTGAGAGAGCAGAAGAGGGTGTTTTAAAGTGGTTTGGGCACATGGAGAGGATGAGTGAGGAAAGATTGACCAAGAGGATATATGTGTCGGAGGTGGAGGGAGCAAGGAGAAGAGAGAGACCAAATTGGAGGTGGAAAGATGGAGTGAAAAAGATTTTGTGAGATCGGGGCCTGAACATGCAGGAGGGTGAAAGGAGGGCAAGGAATAGAGTGAATTGGAGCGATGTGGTATACCGGGGTTGACATGCTGTCAGTGGATTGAATCAAGGCATGTGAAGCGTCTGGGGTAAACCATGGAAAGCTGTGTAGGTATGTATATTTGCGTGTGTGGACGTATGTATATACATGTGTATGGGGGGGTTGGGCCATTTCTTTCGTCTGTTTCCTTGCGCTACCTCGCAAACGCGGGAGACAGCGACAAAGTATAAAAAAGAAAGAAAAAAAAAATATATATATATATATATATATATATATATATCACTTTGAGAGGGTGAAGGCATGTACAGAGCATCAGATTGGGGAAGAGCAGTGTGGTTTCAGAAGTGGTAGAGGATGTGTGGATCAGGTGTTTGCTTTGAAGAAAGTATGTGAGAAATACTTAGAAAAGCAAATGGATTTGTATGTAGCATTTATGGATCTGGAGAAGGCATATGATAGAGTTGATAGAGATGCTCTGTGGAAGGTATTAAGAATATATGGTGTGGGAGGCAAGTTGTTAGAAGCAGTGAAAAGTTTTTATTGAGGATGTAAGGCATGTGTACGTGTAGGAAGAGAGTAAAGTGATTGGTTCTCCATGAATGTAGGTTTGCAGCAGGGGTGTGTGATGTCTCCATGGTTGTTTAATTTGTTTATGGATGGGGTTGTTAGGGAGGTGAATGCAAGAGTTTTGGAAAGAGGGGCAAGTATGAAGTCTGTTGGGGATGAGAGAGCTTGGGAAGTGAGTCAGTTGTTGTTCGCTGATGCTACAGCGCTGGTGGCTGATTCATGTGAGAAACTGCAGAAGCTGGTGACTGAGTTTGGTAAAGTGTGTGAAAGAAGAAAGTTAAGAGTAAATGTGAATAAGAGCAAGGTTATTAGGTACAGTAGGGTTGAGGGTCAAGTCAATTGGGAGGTAAGTTTGAATGGAGAAAAACTGGAGGAAGTAAAGTGTTTTAGATATCTGGGAGTGGATCTGGCAGCAGATGGAAGAGGAAGTGGATCATAGGGTGGGGGAGGGGGTAAAAATTCTGGGAGCCTTGAAGAATGTGTGGAAGTCGAGAACATTATCCCGGAAAGCAAAAATGGGTATGTTTGAAGGAATAGTGGTTCCAACAATGTTGTATGGTTGCAAGGCGTGGGCTATGGATAGAGTTGTGCGCAGGAGGATGGATGTGCTGGAAATGAGATGTTTGAGGACAATGTGTGGTGTGAGGTGGTTTGATCGAGTAAGTAACGTAAGGGTAAGAGAGATGTGTGGAAATAAAAAGAGCGTGGTTGAGAGAGCAGAAGAGGGTGTTTTGAAATGGTTTGGGCACATGGAGAGAATGAGTGAGGAAAGATTGACCAAGAGGATATATGTGTCGGAGGTGGAGGGAACGAGGAGAAGTGAGAGACCAAATTGGAGGTAGAAAGATGGAGTGAAAAAGATTTTGTGTGATCGGGGCCTGAACATGCAGGAGAGTGAAAGGAGGGCAAGGAATAGAGTGAATTGGATCGATGTGGTATACCGGGGTTGACGTGCTGTCAGTGGGTTGAATCAGGGCATGTGAAGTGTCTGGGGTAAACCATGGAAAGCTGTGTAGGTATGTATATTTGCGTGTGTGGACGTATGTATATACATGTGTATGGGGGTGGGTTGGGCCATTTCTTTCGTCTCTCTCCTTGCGCTACCTCGCAAATGCGGGAGACAGCGACAAAGCAAAAAAAAAAAAAAAAAAAAAATCACTTTATTCCGTATCAGCCTTTCTGTCAT
Organism: Panulirus ornatus; assembly: GCF_036320965.1. NCBI lineage: Eukaryota > Metazoa > Arthropoda > Malacostraca > Decapoda > Palinuridae > Panulirus > Panulirus ornatus. Next base: position 12,651,435 of record NC_092258.1, read on the forward strand.
TAATAATGACATGCTCCCTCCTCAGGTGACTGTGACTGGACTGGCAGCTTGCATGGACTACACTTTCATGGTCACAGCAGTTACGCCCTTGGGAACTGAAAGCACAGCTGCTTCTCACAGTGTCTCCACCTCTTGCTAGTGAACTCAGATGAAAAGATGTCCCAACAGTAGCTTGAGAACATGTGGCCTACTTCAAGCAAAAGAAACCCTGTGGTCTCCTTCATCAAATTTGATCCTCTGACCTCTTTCAGGAAAGGGTCAACCTTATGACCACCTCCATCTGTGTTAGAGACTGTTATGTTCTGCAACAATATAGGTAACCCTCTGGGCTCTTTCTCTTATGCTAAGGACATATAGGCTCCTACACTTGTCAAGGACCTCTGTGGTGTCTGTTACTAGTGTTGGGGACCTCTTGGTCTCCAATACCTATGCTAACACCCATGGCCTCTAGTACCAGTGATGGGGATCCCACAGTCTTCTGCATCAGTGTAGGAGTTAATGTAGTCTCCTGTACCAGTAACAGACTTCCAGCAACAGATCATTCTGACAATCAGTCTTACAAACTTCCAATTGCAGACCTGTTTCTCAGATTCTTGACCACATCCATATGGCAAAAGATGGACAAGGCCTCACATATACGAGTCCATACACCATGCGCCATTATATTTGTTACTTGGGTTTAAGAGGTTCTCATGTATGTCTAAACCTATTTGTGATTACACTTGTCATCTGTGATTAAAACACAGCCCTATTTCCTTTGTCTTAGTTATGTGTGAAAAAGTTTCTTTTTTGATTGTTACAGGTCGAGCATCCGAAATCCAAAATCTGAAACTTTCTAAGTGGTGACTTGAAATTACAAGTCAAAAATTCAACCACTAAATACAATATTTTTTCATTGCATTAATGGTATTTCTTTTTTTTTTTTTTACTGTGAAGTACTTATTAATTTATTTATTTTGCTTTGTCGCTGTCTCCCACGTTTGCGAGGTAGCGCAAGGAAACAGACAAAAGAAATGGCCCAACCCACCCTCATACACATGTATATACATACACGTCCACACACACAAATATACATACCTATACATCTCAATGTACACATAAATATACACACACACAGACATATAAATATATACACATGTACATAATTCATACTGTCTGCCTTTATTTATCCCCATCGCCACCTCGCCACACATGGAATAACATCCCCCTCCCCCCTCATCTGTGCAAGGTAGCGCTAGGAAAAGACAACAAAGGCCCCATTCGTTCACACTCAGTCTCTAGCTGTCATGTAATAATGCCCGAAACCACAGCTCCCTTTCCACATCCAGGCCCCACACAACTTTCCATGGTTTACCCCAGATGCTTCACATGCCCTGATTCAATCCATTGACAGCACGTCGACCCCGGTATACCACATCGATCCAATTCACTCTATTCCTTGCCTGCCTTTCACCCTCCTGCATGTTCAGGCCCCGATCACTCAAAATCTTTTTCACTCCATCTTTCCAAGTCCAATTTGGTCTACCACTTCTCCTCGTTCCCTCCACTTCCAACACATATATTCTCTTGGTCAATCTTTCCTCACTCATTCTCTCCATGTGCCCAAACCATTTCAAAACACCCTCTTCTGCTCTCTCAACAATGCTCTTTTTATTTCCATACATCTCTCTTACCCTTACATTACTTACTCGATCAAACCACCTCACACCACATATTGTCCTCAAACATCTCATTTCCAGCACATCCACCCTCCTGCGCACAACTCTATCCATAGACCATGCCTCGCAACCATACAACATTGTTGGAACCACTATTCCTTCAAATATACCCATTTTTGCTTTCCGAGATAATGTTCTCGATTTCCAAACATTCCTCAAGGCTCCCAGGATTTTCGCCCCCTCCCCCACCCTATGATTCACTTCCGCTTCCATGGTTCCATCCGCTGCCAGATCCATTCCCAGATATCTAAAACACTTCACTTCCTCCAGTTTTTCTCCATTCAAACTTACCTCCCAATTGACTTGACCCTCAACCCTACTGTACCTAATAACCTTGCTCGTATTCACATTTACTCTTAACTTTCTTCTTTCACACACTTTACCAAACTCAGTCACCAGCTTCTGCAGTTTCTCACATGAATCAGCCACCAGCGCTGTATCATCAGCGAACAACAACTGACTCACTTCCCAAGCTCTCTCATCCACAACAGACTGCATACTTGCCCCTCTTTCCAAAACTCTTGCATTCACCTCCCTAACAACCCCATCCATAAACAAATTAAATAACCATGGAGACATCACACACCCCTGCCGCAAACCTACATTCACTGAGAACCAATCACTTTCCTCTCTTCCTACACGTACACATGCCTTACATCCTCGATAAAAACTTTTCACTGCTTCTAACAACTTGCCTCCCACACCATATATTCTTGAAGTACTTATCAATAGCATATAAATTCAGAGTCAGGGATGATGGTAATGCAAAACAACAACAGACTGTCTACATGGGTGGCTGAGGTTGTGACATCTCAGTTTTCTGATGGTTGTCTTACACAAACTTTGTTTCGTGTACAAAATTATTAAAATCATTGTATAAATTACCTTCAGACTATGTGTATACGGTGTATATGAAATATAAATGAAAATAAATGGAAATGTTAAAGAACTTGTGGATTTGTGTGCTGAGAAAGGACTGGTGATTGGGAATACCTGGTTTAAAAAGTGAGATATACATAAGTATACGTATGTAAGTAGGAGAGATAGCCAGAGAGCGTTATTGGATTACGTGTTAAGTGATAGGCGCGCGAAAGTGAGACTTCTGGATGTTAATGTGCTGAGAGGTGCAACTGGAGGGATGTCTGATCATTATCTTGTGGAGGCGAAGGTGAAGATTTGTAGGGGTTTTCTGAAAAGAAGAGAGAATGTTGGGATGAAGACAGTGGTGAGAGTGAGTGAGCTTGGGAAGGAGACTTGTGTGAGGAAGTACCAAGAGAGACTGAGTACAGAATGGAAAAAGGTGAGAACAAAGGGGGTAAGGGGAGTGGGGGAGGAATGGGATGTATTTAGGGAAGCAGTGATGGCTTGCACAAAAGATGCTTGTGGCATGAGAAGCGTGGGAGGTGGGTTGATTAGAAAGGGTAGCAAGTGGTGGGATGAAGAAGTAAGAGTATTAGTGAAAGAGAAGAGAGAGGCATTTGGACGATTTTTGCAGGGAAAAAATGCAAATGCGTGGGAGATGTATAAAAGAAAGAGGCAGTAGGTCAAGAGAAAGGTGCAAGAGGTGAAAAAGAGGGCAAATGAGAGTTGGGGTGAGAGAGTATCATTAACTTTTAGGGAGAATAAAAAGATGTTTTGGAAGGAGGTAAATAAAGTGCGTAAGACAAGGGAGCAAATGGGAACTTCAGTGAAGGGAGCTAATGGGGAGGTGATAACAAGTATTTGTGATGTGAGAAGGAGATGGAGTGAGTATTTTGAAGGTTTGTTGAATGGGTTTGATGATAGAGTGGCAGATATAAGGTGTTTTGGTCGAGGTGGTGTGCAAAGTGAGAGGGTTAGGGAAAATGATTTGGTAAACAGAGAAGAGGTAGTAAAAGCCTTGCGGAAGATGAAAGTCGGCAAGGCAGCAGATCTGGATGGTATTGCAGTGGAATTTATTAAAAAAGGGGGTGACTGTATTGTTGACTGGTTGGCAAGGTTATTTAATGTATGTATGATTCATGGTGAGGTGCCTGAGGACTGGCGGAATGCTTGCATAGTGCCATTGTACAAAGGCAAAGGGGACAAAGGTGAGTGCTCAAATTACAGAGGCATAAGTTTGTTGAGTATTCCTGGGAAATTATATGGGAGGGTATTGATCGAGAAGGTGAAGGCAGTGTGGTTTCTGAAGTGGTAGAGGATGTGTGGATCAGGTGTTTGCTTTGAAGAATGTGTGTGAGAAATACTTAGAAAAGCAAATGGATTTGTATGTAGCATTTATAGATCTGTAGAAGTCATATGCTAGAGTTGACAGAGATGCTCTGTGGAAGGTATTAAGAATATATGGTGTGGGAGGCAAGGTGTTAGAAGCAGTGAAAAGTTTTTATCGAGGATGTAAGGCATGTGTACGTGTAGGAAGAGAGGAAAGTGATTGGTTCTCAGTGAATGTAGGTTTGCGGCAGGGGTGTGTGGTGTCTCCATGGTTGTTTAATTTGTTTATGGATGGAGTTGTTAGGGAGGTAAATGCAAGAGTTTTGGAAAGAGGGGCAAGTATGAAGTCTGTTGTGGATGAGAGAGCTTGGGAAGTGAGTCAGTTGTTGTTCGCTGATGATACAGCGCTGGTGGCTGATTCATGTGAGAAACTGAAGAAGCTGGTGACTGAGTTTGGTAAAGTGTGTGAAAGAAGAAAGTTAAGAGTAAATGTGAATAAGAGCAAGGTTATTAGGTACAGTAGGGTTGAGGGTCAAGTCAATTGGGAGGTATGTTTGAATGGAGAAAAACTGGAGGAAGTAAAGTGTTTTAGATATCTGGGAGTGGATCTGGCAGCAGATGGAACCATGGAAGTGGAAGTGAATCATAGGGTGGGGGAGGGGGTGAAAATTCTGGGAGCCTTGAAGAATGTTTGGAAGTCGAGAACATTATCTCGGAAAGCAAAAATGGGTATGTTTGAAGGAATAGTGGTTCCAACGATGTTGTATGGTTGCAAGGCGTGGGCTATGGATAGAGTTGTGCGCAGGAGGGTGGATGTGCTGGAAATGAGATGTTTGAGGACAATATGTGGTGTCAGGTGGTTTGATTGAGTAAGTAATGTAAGGGTAAGAGAGATGTGTGGAAATAAAAAGAGTATGGTTGAGAGAGCCGAAGAGGGTGTTTTGAAATGGTTTGGTCACATGGAGAGAATGAGTGAGGAAAGATTGACCAAGGGGATATATGTGTCAGAGGTGGAGGGAACGAGGAGAAGTGGGAGACCAAATTGGAGGTGGAAAGATATAGTGAAAAAGATTTTGAGTGATCGGGGCCTGAACATGCAGGAGGGTGAAAGGCGTGCAAGGAATAGAGTGAATTTGAACGATGTGGTATACCGGGGTCGATGTGCTGTCAATGGATTGAACCAGGGCATGTGAAGCATCTGGGGTAAACCATGGAAAGTTCTGTGGGGCCTGGATGTGGAAAGGGAGCTGTGGTTTCGGTGCATTATTAAATGACAGCTAGAGACTGAGTGTGAACGAATGGGGCCTTTGTTGTCTTTTCCTAGCACTACCTCGCACACATGAGGGGGGTGGGGGTTGTTATTCCATGTGTGGCGAGGTGGCGATGGGAATAAATAAAGGCAGACAGTATGAATTATGTACATGTGTATATATATATATATATGTCTGTGTGTGTATATATATGTGTACATTGAGATGTATAGGTATGTATATTTGCGTGTGTGGACGTGTATGTATATACATGTGTATGTGGGTTCGTTGGGCCATTTCTTTCGTCTGTTTCCTTGCGCTACCTTGCTAACGCGGGAGACAGCGACAAAGCAAAATAAATAAAAAATAAATAAAAATGAAATTTACAAGGATTTTGTGTTTAGACTTAGGTCCCATCCCCAAGTCCAAAATCCAAAACACTTCTGGTCTTAGGCCTTTTGGATAAGGGATACTCAACCTGTATAGACATTATCAATATGATAATGGTCAACATGTCTGCAAACATCATTTAAAGGATAGGAATTGCCTGAGGTGGTTAACAAAACCACTCTGTATGAAGGAAGAACTACAAATGTGAAATATTACTGTTTTTAACCTGCTTGGTAATTGTACAGCACATGAAATACCAAGTAGAAAATTAGATTAAAACTCAATTTTGGTGAACCAACTCAATCAGTACACTTTTTTTGTATATATGCTTTTGCAATGTCATGTAATGTTATAAAGTTTTACTTATTTTGATGACTAATGATTTTCTCAACTGATTCACCATAGGTATGATATCTAAGGTTCAGGTACATTCTGTTAACAAGTATGAGTTCCATATCTGAGGTTCAGGTACATTCTGTTAACAAGTATGAGGTCCATATCTGAGGTTCAGGTACATTCTGTTAACAAGTATGAGGTCCATATCTGAGGTTCAGGTACATTCTGTTAACAAGTATGAGTTCCATATCTGAGGTTCAGGTACATTCTGTTAACAAGTATGAGTTCCATATCTGAGGTTCAGGTACATTCTGTTAACAAGTATGAGGTCCATATCTGAGGTTCAGGTACATTCTGTTAACAAGTATGAGGGCCAAGTACATTCTGTTCACACAATGTATCTGAGGTCCATGTACATTCTGTTAACACAGCATATCAGAGGTCCAAGTACATTCTGTTATCACAGATTATCTGAGGTCCAAGTACATTCTGTTAACACAGCATGCCTGAGGTCCAAGTACATTCAGTTAACACATATCAGGTACATTCTGTTAACACAGCATCAGAGGTTCAGGTACATTCTGTTAACACAACAAGTATGAGTTACAAGTACATACTGTTAAACAATATATCTGAGGTCCAAATACATTCTCTTAACATATCTGAGGTCTAGGTATATTGTTAACATATCTGAGGCCCAGGTGCATTCTGTTAACATAACTGTGGCCAGGTATGTGCTAATACAACATGTCTAAGGTTCAAGTACATTCTGTTAACAAAACATTTCTGAGGTCCAGGAATGTTCTGTAAACACAATATATCTGCCTGTCTAGGAACAATCTGTAAACAGTACATATTCTGAGGTCTATGTATGTTTTGTAAACACAGCACATCTAGGGTTCAGGTATGTTCTGTTTACAAAATATATCTGAAGTCCAGGTATATTTTGTTAACACAACATATCTGAGGTCCTAGTATATGAAAAAACAACATATCTGAAGTTCAGGTATGTTATGTAAACACAACACTCTGGTAACTAAATTTGTGAAACTGCATTTTTTCTAGACTTTGTTCTTCATAAAATGAAGAGATTCATTAAATATTTTGCTCAATATCTGTTAAAAGTCTCAAGATCAGGGGCAAGATCTGAAATTTAAATATTTCATTAGTAGAATGTACATAAAAGGATGTAGTTTAACAGCTTTCCCTGTTCCTTAGATTCATTTGACAGTTAACATGTCTCCATTAAACTTCAGCAGCTGACATATGTCTTCTTGAAGCTTCAGGAGTTGACACTATCTCCTTGAAAATTCAGCAGTAGACACTGAACCCCCCTGAAGGTTTGAATGACATCTGTCTCCTTAAAACTTCAGAAACTGACATCTCTCTTCTTGAAACTTCAGCAGCTGAAATCTCTCTTCTCAAAACAGATTATTTATCTCTCCTTGACTTTCAGCAGCAGCCAATTGTCTCCTTGAAAATACAACTGCCCATATCTCTCCTTGAAATTTCAACAGCTGACATTTGTGTTTACTGAAATACTACAAACTGACAAGTCTCCTAGAAATTTCAACACTGACATCTCTTTCCTTGAAACTAGCAGATGACACCTGTCTCCTTGGTACTTCAACAGCAATCTGTCTTTGAAACTTCAACAGCACATATCTCAACTTGAAACTTCAGCAGCTGATATCCGTCTCAAACCTTCAGCATATGACATCTTGACTCTTCAGTAGCTAAGTTACAAAAATCTCTCCTTGAAAATTCAGTGACTGACATCTGACTTACTGAAATTTCAGCAGCTGTAAACTCCTCCTTTGAAACTCTACTCAATTTCATACCTTTACAAAGTGTACATCCTTTATCAAGCTAAAAGCCACACTTTAGCACAGACCTCCAACATAACTCCTCATAACTTGTAAAGTCTTGGCATTAAGCAATTTCCTTTTTTAATATCTTCTACTTCATAAACTAGTGAATTTCCACTGATGTTCATAAAGCAATGAAATAACTGTAGGGCAATCATATTAGCAAAAGAAAAGTTTGTCTGGGAGAATAAAAATATAGTCACAGCCTGCAATTATTATTATTATTATAATTGTTATTATCATTCAACCCCAGATTCTCTTTAAGGGGCTCCTGCATCTTCAAGGCTGTGCTACAGTCAGAAGCAGGGAAACCATGGACTCCTTTGGAGCAAGAGGTTCCTTGACATGCTTGTACGATATTCAGCTGGTGACTCTTCACTTGCAGTATAACCTCAAGCAGGTAGAGCCCAGTAACAACCAGCCTGCACATCAAGCCCTGTTATAAAAAAAATTCTTATATTAAGGTTACCATGGATACCATGGACACAAGCAATGGAAATGCAGGAAATTTGCACACACATACCAGTCACAGTAATGTCTGGTATGTGATTTGGGCAACACAAGGGAGCACTTTTAATATTACAATAAAATAATTGTAAAATCAGTTCCATAACCATTTAATTATTACTGAACTACCAGTTCCCACTATGCTGCAAGGTTTCCCATGTGCACAATACTTTATACTTTATCCTAGACTGTGTCAAATATTTTTGCATTTCTAGCTGAAATTACAGTCACTTCAGCACCTTCACTCAATTCAACATGTAACCACAACAAATCAAACCTTCATCTCTTAACAAAAAAGGGCAAAGCAGCCCTATGTTTGAAGTACTACACTTCATTGCATTGTGGAAGCAAACATTAGTACCAGTCGCAAAAAAATTCATGTAGAAAATAAACAAAAAATTTCAAACTCATTGATATTCTTAAGAACAAAAATATAATGTTCTGACTATTGTCATGAGAGCTAAATTAAAATATCAGCAAAACATACAACTAAGAATGAAACAATGAGGGTTCATGTCGTGCAGAAGAAAAAACTGCATAGAAGATAAATACGACTGACAAAATCACAATAATGATCTTTACACTGTCAACCAACATTTGAAAGATCATTCATTAAGGGTAGGGGGAGTAGCACATACGAGTCAAATTATATAAACATGAAAACAAAGTTCAAGTTGTTAAAATCTCCCTTACAATGCTATAAACTATTTGAGCTTTGTGACAACTAAGGTGCCACTAAATAACAATTTTATGCTCCCCTCATTAAAAGGAAGAAAATTCTCAATCATGCTTTTCCTTCCTATTCTGTACACCAAAGACTCTTCTATATGGATTTACAATTAGAATTTTCCAAAAGAACACAAAATTTGCTTTACAGAAGGGGTTTGAATATTCATTAGGCACAATACCATCAATGTGAGCCTCAAAATAGCTGAACATTGGAAACCAGATTTTAGTCCTGAAAGAATCCCTTTGGTGCAAAGCTCGATTATTTGCTAGGGAGTGGTAGTAGAGGAACATTCGTGAGGTGATGTAGAAAGCAATGAACACATCAATGGAGTAGTGTTCATGTGCAGCCAGGATGAAGAAGATACCAAATGTGTTCAGGACCCAGGACGCAATGTGCAGGTAGTACATTCGTCTCGGGGTATCTGGAGGAAAAAGAAATACTATGAAACACTCTATTCAGCTTGTACTATGAAGTGGATTTCCATTCAACTCATGAGCTCTTCTCTAAAACTTTTATATTATTTTTCAACATAATTTCAGCTGCATTTCTGAAACTCTGAAACTCCCAAGAATATTTTGACAATATACTCAACTTCACCACCGAGGATGATGATGATGTTGATTAGCTAGTTAGGATATGTATGGCTTATGGCTAGGCACCTGAGCACTGACAGAGTGCTAGTACAGTGTCACTGTATAAAAGTAAATGGGAACAAAAATGAACGTTCAAATTACATACATATAATTTTGTTTAATATAGCTGGAAAGTTGTATGGGAAAGTAGTGACCGAGAGGATGGTGGCATGAAAAGAGATTCAGATTGGGGAGGAACAATGTGGCTTCAGAAATGATACAGGGTGTGTGGATCAAGAGTGTACTTTGGAGAATGTGTGTGAGAAACAGGAGGACCTATATGAGGCATTTATGGATCTGGAGGAAGTATATGACAGGGCTGATATAGATGCTCTGTGGAAGGTTTTACAAACATTTTTTTCTATAGTGAGTAACATGGCACAGGCAAATAACATGCCCCAATCAAGGTCTTCAGGTGAAAGAAGAAATAATAGAAAAAGAAACAGAAAGAAATTACTCAGGGCTCTGCAAGTTTTGCTGACCTGACTCTGAAACAAAGAAAGGTTATAGGAAGAGGAAAAGACCAAAGAAAGAAAGGAATTCCACAGCTCAGCAGTCTGAGGAAAGAATAAGGCATCATAACAGCCAATCCTTGGGTGGCCAGTCTTCACACATAAGCTATGGGAAGCACCAACCAAAGACATGCCATAGGTACAAACCTAGGAAGTACAGACATGCAGTCATTTCACAAAAACAATGGCCAAAATAACTTCAATGAAATAGAGAAAGCAGCTAGATTCATATGAGGTGATGCTAGGAAAATAAATGAGTTAGAGGGCTTTTGATTCCTCTCTAGTTAATAGGGAGGTGGAGGTTGAGCCACCCTAATAAGTGAGCAGTACTTGGGATAATGAAACCCCTATAGATATGATACAACTGCTCACAAGATACATAATCATGGCACCTAAACAACACTCTCAGCTTTTGTGAAGCAGACTTTGTAACATTGATTATATGGAGTTTCCAGGACAGACTGGAGGATATGGTTATTTCCAACATATTCATATTATTACTGGGTTAAATTGTGGTGTTTTGAATTCAAACAGAAGGAACAAATAATTCTTAGAAAAAGACACATGGAGAAATTGCATTTTAGCACTATCAAATTTTAAAAAATTACTGATTCATCATTCTGAAAGGCTGCACAGGTCCAAATTGAAAAAGGTAAACATGATCTGAATGGAAAGAAAACTAGTACTAAAGGGAGGAGGGGAGGAGAAATGAGTTGAAGTACAGCACAAAAGAGTGAATAAAATTAGAAGTACAAGAGAAATAATTTATTGATAGAGGAAAAAGTATAGCTGACAAGATAAATTCCTGATGAAGATCATAATTGATAAGAGAAGAAGGGAAAGTCACTCAATCGATGGTCACTTCAATGGAACAGTCAGATACGACAATATGCATCACAGAACAGAGAAGCAGTGAAATCAAAGGTAGGGTGACCTTGTCAGTACACCCCTTAGGGGAGGAACTAAAGGGGTAGGCATTGCCCAATTACATTTGGGCAATAGTTTTTGATTTGGATAAACACCTGAGGTGTACTGTTACTTATAGTTCTGACAATTTTTGAGCCTCGCTGCCTCTGCAAATACTGCGCTGGAACTGCACTCTGCTAGTGACCTGTCAAGGGCAAGACACAAAAGGCTAAAAAGTGGCACTAGAGTCTACCAGTTGTACTAAGGGTTAAAAGGAATGAGCAATTGAGGGCGATGGCACTGAATGCGAATGGGATGACTGGGGAGAAAAAAAGGAGGGAGATTGTGGAGAGTTGTAAAAGTTGTAGCATGGATGTGCTAGGGATTGGGGAAACCCATGTCCAGGGTGTGTGGAGTGCTAATGGAATTGATGAATGCAAGTTATTGGAGGGTGTGGCATGGACATGAATGAGAGAAAATTATCGGGGAAGAGGAAAAGAAGGATGTGCAATTCTGCTATCACAAAGAGTATAAGAGGGTGTTACAGAGCATGGATGAAATGGATCAAGAATAGTGTGGGTGAGAGTAAAGATTGGGATTGTGAAATATGCATGGGAATGTGTATATGCACCTGTGAATATGAAGACTATATGAGGTAAGGATGAAATGAATCTTTTCTGAAGGAATCTGAATGCCTGCATAAATGGTTTTGAGAATAAGAGAAACATTGTCATATTGGGTGATATGAATGTGAAAGTGAGATGTGATGGAATGGGTGAGATAGCTGGTAAATGGGGAGTGCCTGGAGAAGATGAGAATGGAAGCTATCTTGTGGATATTTATGCTCAGAGGGTTTTGTTCCTTGCAAACACCTTTCAACACAAGATGATTCACAGATATACATGGATGAGGAATAATCGATGAGAGAACAAAAGGCTTTGATTGATTATGTGGCAGTGGATGAAAGATTGAGAAAGGCCATGAAAGGATTTTGTGGAGACTGACCATTTCACAGTTCTTGTGGGGATGAAGATCAGGGAGAAGTGGAGGTATGGTGTAAGGAAGAATGAAGAGGTAAAAGCATTGGCAAGAGACAAGATGAATCAGAAGAAAGAAATACAGGAAGGTAACTAAGAGCTTAGATGGAAGTGCAGTAAATACAGGAATGCAGTTATGTGTGAATGAGGTGCTTAAAAGGTTTATAAAAATACTAGTAAAGATTATAAAATCGGTGGTTGGATACATGGCAGTGAGACATTATCATACCTGATCACCATTTCCTGTGTCAACAAGGTAGCACCTGGAAACAAAGAACAACCCATCCACTTATATACACATATATATAAATACATGCCCCTACACATACATATACATACACATACATATACGTATCAAGATATGCACATATACATACAAATACAGACATATACATATATACACATGCACATATTCATACTTACTTGCCTTCAATCCATTCCCAGCTCCACCCCACCCCACACAAAAAAAAATCACTGCCCCGCACTTCAGCAAGGTAATGCCAAGAAAACAGACAAATAAGGCCACATTCAATCATATTCAATCTCTAGCTATCATGTGTAGTGCAACGATACCACAGCTCACTATCCACATCCAGGCCCCACAGACCTCTCCATGGTTTACCCCAGACTTTTCACATACCCCGGTTCAGTCCACTGACAGCATGTTGACCCTAGTACACCACATCATCCCAATTCACTCTATTCCTTACATGCTTCACCCTCCCGTATGTTCAGGGACCGATCACTTCAAATCTTTCTCACTCCATCCTTCCACCTCCAGTTTAGTCTCCCACTTGTCCTTGTTCTCTCCACCTCTGACACATATATCCTCTTTGTCAACCTTTCCACATTCATTCTCTACATATGTCCAAACCATTTCAACACACCTCTGACAAATATATCCTTTTTGTCAACCTTTCCACATTCATTCTCTACATATGTCCAAACCATTTCAACACACCCTCTTCTGCTCTCTCAACCACTTTCTTTTTATTTCCACACATCTCTCTCACTTACTCAATCAAACCACCTCACACCAAATATTGTCCTCAAACATTTCACTCCCAGCACATCCACCCTCTGTACAATCCTATCTAGAGCCCATGCCTCACAACCATATAACATTGTTGGAACTACTATTCCTTCAAACATACCTATTTTTGCTATCCAAGATAACGTTTTCTCTTTCCACACATTCTTCATTGCTCCAAGAACCTTTGCCCCCTAACCGACCCTGTGACTCACTTCCGCTTCCATGGTCCCATTCGCTGCCAAATCCACATCTGGATGTCTAAAACACTTCACTCCCTCCAATTTTTCTCCATTCAAACTTACATCACAATTTTCATAATTCAGTTACTTACTGCAAGTAATGTATACAATTTGAAGACATGTACTTCATTCTCAATGTTACATACACTACTCTCACTGATTGTGGAATATGTCAGGAACTTTTGTGTTATAATCCTTCAGATAGTTTTCAAGGCAAACTGCCAATTCATACTCTTTACATCAGTAACAAAATAAGTATTTTGTTGTTTCTTTTCCTTTCTGTAGACAACAAAGGTTCAATTAAGTGTATGGTTGACAGTGTCTGGAAAATAATGATCATGATGCCCAGAACATAAGGGGATAGTCATGGTACCATATTTTTCCAAAATCAGGTACAATACATTCATGATATATTCCTTGGACTTTGTATTCTTACCAGTTTTCACCAAATACATATAGGAGTTCACCACTGTCATATCTACCAGTGAAAAAACAGTTCACAGTATCAATTCATTCATTTTCTCATGTATGTCTACTGATCCTATCTGCCCCATTTTATGTCCACCATACACATTCTGAAAGAAGTCAATTACTGCATCTGGTTTCATAATTTTTTTGGGTGCACAACAGTTCCCCATTCCACTATCAAGCATATTTCCCTTGTATAATAGACAGCATTCACACATCATGTTCATGCCACTTTACTGCCAGTATATTGTCTGTGTGCATGAAATGATGGTCACCTGAGTTCAGTTTTTGAGGAAAATCTGGCACGTGTTTCATGAACCTGTGTTCATTTCCAACAGGAACTCACATAATGCTGGGCTGGTATACCAACAGACTGTATGAATATTTGTATGCTTAAAAGCTTTACTAATGCAACAGAAACTCCTTAGGGACCACAATATTCAATGTCTATGTACAGTATGCCCTCTTTTTAATGGACCCTGATATATCAGATTTCGGATTTAATGGACCAGGCAAACAATAATACATAATTAGTAATTTTAAAAATTTTTAAAAAAATCAAAAAATCTCAAACGCCACACCATAAGCATTTCATGTAGCGCTCGTTTTTGGTACCATGGAGCATACTTACTTTGTTTCAGTCTCAGTCTGCCTCAAGCTATTGTGCAGTCAGGTTGCATAAAGAGAATTGTGACTTTATTTATCAAATAAGCTTGCATTCCTTACAATTCAAAATGGCATCATGTGACAGAGAAGTTAAAAGAAAGCATGTGAACTGTATATTATATTACTGTATACTGTATTAAAAAAATGGCCCATAGGTTACATTCAATTTAACACACTTTCAGCATTAATGGACACTCCCTCCCCCATTAGTCCATTAAATCGAGGGTTCACTGTATCTAATTCTTTTATCTATAATTACCCTAAGGTCAATATCTATGACAGAGTCTTGGTGTTATCAAGGACCTTCTCAAAGGTTACTGCAGACCAAGGCTGTGCTTTTTCCAGTAGCAGGAAATGTTGACTCCTTTGGAGTGAGAAGTCCTTTGATAAGACTGTTTTCACAATGATACAGCCTTGCCAAAGGTGACTTCACTTGTGGTGTAAACTCAAGCAAGCAGAGCCCAGCAACAACTGTCTGTGTATTTATTGATACACACAATTGTCTCAATCTATGCCATTCACAAACACACAGCACAAAGATCTTTATTCCAAATCTATATCTCCTAGACAGAATAAGCTATTTGGAACCTAAACATCTTTTGAAAATTACCAAAGATTCATCAATAACAAGCTTCTGAAATGGGCAGAACACTTGTGAAAATTCATTCTATAGGCAGATAAACACACACCTTACCACATAAGGTTTATCATTTATATCAGCATTATCAGTGTCTTCTGAATGTAAGAATTTCAATATATAAAAGAAAGCATCCTCCAATCATAACCTTGCTGATCATACATTTTTGAATCAAGGGTTTTTTACCAATATTCCTAGAGAAATGTTTTCTCATATGCAGTATCAACAACATTATAGAGAAAACAAACTTTTCATCAGTGGTAGTGTCTTTCTACTAAATCTAAGCACTGCTTTCATGGATATAATATGCATAATATTTGTTTGTCTTGCTCACAGGAGGGTTCATGATTGTGTGATCAAATATCACTCGAAGTGACTCACATTTGTTACTATCCTCTGTAACACCATAATTATCACTTATCCCTACATTAGAATGATCAAAATAATGCAGTGTGGGTATATACTGTCCATCACACGTCAAGTAAAGTGAAGTGACTGTGGGACAGTAAGCCTCACCCAAGCAACACTTGTGTTGCTACAAGGGCAATGGCTGTCCTACAGTAACAAAATTATTGTGAATCTCCATACCTGAGGTGAAAGATTCTTCTGCACAACTTTCTAAATCACTTTACTGTGATGACACCAGTTCAATATCCACCAGTTCATTGTCACTATGACCAAGTCCCCAGAGAATATCACTAGTATCCAGTGGAGTAGTAACCTGCTTGTTTACCAGTAGGAACTTAACTATATTTTGCCACAGTGAAAAATAGGTAACTGATATGCAGAGGTTTTCTTAGTACTGAACATTGGTGCTTGTGACCTGAGCACCTGAGCCATCTACACATGTGTATACACCCTCCCTTGTTCTGAACTATTTCACTTATTTCCTCTACAGCATAATCAAAGTCAATTTCCTACTGTCATGATCAAAATTATTTTTCTTATCAATTCATTATCCCCAAAACAATATCACTACCATAAGTGCCAAAACAATGATCACTGGGCTGTATTGAAGGTACAAGCCTGATGCAGAAATGGGGGCGAGATGGGGTAACCAGTACAAGTACAGAGAGAGTTCCTATACCCATAATGCATACAAATATGCAAAGATGTGAAATGCTTCTCAAGTAATGAATGGAATCAAAACTGTGACTGCAGACACTATAAAGGAGTTAATATATATGACAGCATTGAATGTTTAAGAGATGAGGGTCCATCTCCCTTACCATAACATATAAAAAAGTAATCAAAAACATATGATTTTAAACATGCCCTTCTTCTCTCTCTGTCTTTTGAAATTTTACTCCTAAAATCTGATTCTTCTTTCCACCAATTTGATATATCTCTTGCCAATCTCCTACAGACCAAACATAAAAAACTAAATTTCCAAAGAACTCTACACTACAAGAAGTACCTAGCAATAACCTAGGGTAAGGAACTAACAACGTTCAAAAGTTAAATCCAAGATCTGACACTATGAAAATTCTAAAAGCAACTCACTGCATTGGATATCACAAATGGAACATTTAGCCTCATTCATAATTAGGAAAGCTTCACTTATGTTACACTGAAACACACTTACATTCTGTTATGAAGAAGTTGAGCATTGTGAGTGCTGTAGTGTGGCCACTAAACATGTAGTCCCCACAGGTGCGAACTCCCTTGATACTCAGTCCCCCACCTTGCCAGATTATCCATGCTTGTTCCAACTGTGTTCGTATATCACTTGGGTCCTGAAAATAAATGTTAGTACAATGCTGGAATATGCCAGTACTGACCAAAGAATACCTACAATGACATTTTGCCATGATGGCAGAGCTAGCACATAGTGTTCATTGCTTCTCTTGCCTCATCAAGTCTTGCTTGTTGAGTAATATTTTCCTCTTCAGCTACACTTTTGAAACTGTAGTATTATTTTTTATTATACTTTGTTGCTGTCTCCCGTGTTAGCGAGGTAGCCCAAGGAAACAGACGAAAGAATGGCCCAACCCACCCACATACACATGTATATACATACATGTCCACACACGCACATACACATACCTATACATCTCAACGTATATATATATACACACATACAGACATATACATATATACAGATGTTCATAATTCATACTGTCTGCCTTTATTCATTCCCATCGCCATCCCGCCACACATGAAATGAAAATCCCCTCCCCCGCATGTACACGAGGTAGCGCTAGGAAAAGACAACAAAGGCCACATTCGTTCACACTCAGTCTCTAGCTGTCATGTATAATGCACTGAAACCACAGCTCCCTTTCCACATCCAGGCTCCACAAAACTTTCCATGGTTTACCCCAGATGCTTCACATACCCTGTTCAATCCACTGACAGCACGTTGACCCCGGTATACCACATCATTCCAGTTCACTCTATTCCTTGCACGCCTTTCACCCTCCTGCATGTTCAGGCCCCAATCACTCAAAATCTTTTTCACTCCATCTTTCCACCTCCAATTTGGTCTCCCACTTTTCCTCGTTCCCTCCACTTCTGACACATATATCCTCTTTGCCAATCTTTCCTCGCTCATTCTCTCCATGTGACTAAACCATTTCAGAACACCCTCTTCTGCTCTCTCAACCACACTCTTTTTACTAACACACACATCTCTCTTACCCTTTCATTTCTTACTCGATCAAACCACCTCACACCACATATTGTCCTCAAAAATCTCATTTCCAGCACATCCACCCTCCTCCACACAACTCTATCTATAGCCCATGCCTCACAACCATATAACATTGTTGGAACCACTATTCCTTCAAACATACCCATTTTTGCTTTCCAAGATAACGTTCTCGACTTTCACACATTTTTCAATGCTCCCAGAACTTTCGCTCCCTCCCCCACCCTATGATTCACTTCCGCTTCCATGGTTCCATCCACTGCCAAATCCACTCCCAGATATCTAAAACACTTTACTTCCTCCAGTTTTTCTCCATTTAAACTTACCTCCCAATTGACTTGACCCTCAACCCTACTGTACCTAATAACATTGCTCTTATTCACATTTACTCTTAACTTTCTTCTTTCACACACTTTACCAAACTCAGTCACCAGCTTCTGCAGTTTCTCAAATGAATCAGCCACCAGTACTGTATCATCAGCAAACAACAACTTACTCACTTTCCAAGCTCTCTCGTCCACAACAGACTGCATACTTGCCCCTCTTTCCAAAACTCTTGCATTTACCTCCTTAACAACCCCATCCATAAACAAATTAAACAGCCATGGAGACATCACGCACCACTGCCACAAACTAACATTCACTGAGAACCAATCACTTTCCTCTCTTCCTACACGTACACATGCATTACATCCTAGATAAAAACTTTTCATTGCTTCTAACAACTTACCTTCCAAACCATATATTCTTAATACCTTCCACAGAGCATCTCTATCAACTCTATCATATGCCTTCTGCAGATCGATAAATGCTACATACAAATCCATTTGCTTTTCTAAGTATTTCTCGCATACATTTTCCAAAGCAAA
This sequence comes from Panulirus ornatus, assembly GCF_036320965.1. NCBI lineage: Eukaryota > Metazoa > Arthropoda > Malacostraca > Decapoda > Palinuridae > Panulirus > Panulirus ornatus. The sequence goes on from NC_092258.1 coordinate 12,670,073, forward strand.
CACCTGATCCACACATCCTCTACCACTTCTGAAACCACACTGCTCTTCCCCAATCTGATACTCTGTACATGCCTTCACCCTCTCAATCAATACCCTCCCATATAATTTACCAGGAATACTCAACAAACTTTTTTTTTTTTTTTTTCAAACTATTTGCCATTTCCCGCGTTAGTGAGGTAGCATTAAGAACAGAGAACTGGGCCACTGAGGGAATATCCTCACCTGGCCCCCTTCTCTGTTCCTTCTTTTGGAAAATTAAAAAAAATTGAGAGGGGAGGATTTCCAGCCCCCCCGCTCCCTCCCCTTTTAGTCGCCTTCTACGACACGCAGGGAATACGTGGGAAGTATTCTTTCTCCCCTATCCCCAGGGATAACTCAACAAACTTATACCTCTGTAATTTGAGCACTCACTCTTATCCACTTTGCCTTTGTACAATGGCATTATGCAAGCATTCCGCCACTCCTCAGGCACCTCACCATGAATCATACATACATCAAATAACCTTACCAACCAGTCAACAATACAGTCACCCCGTTTTTTTAATAAATTCCACTGCAATACCATCCAAACCCGCTGCCTTGCTGGCTTTCATCTTCCGCAAAGCTTTTACTACCTCTTCTCTGTTTACCAAATCATTCTCCCTAACCCTCTCACTTTGCACACCACCTCGACCAAAACACCCTCTATCTGCCACTCTATCATCAAACACATTTAACAAACTGTACTCTATTCATTTTTAACCTGTTATTTTCTTCCAAAATATTGATTCTTCTTTTGAATGTTCCTGAAATCAATCCATGCATGTTCCTTAGTTGTCCTGGTACTGCATTAGGTAAACATTTCAGCTTCTTCACAGGTAACTTTTTATTATAATCCCCAGTATTTCACTTGATTTCATGATTCTGCACCTTCTTTGTTAACTTGCTTTCATGTTAAAATGTTGCTCTTAAAGCCCTTTGTTAGTTGCTGGGCAAACATAATCAAACTGTACAGTTTAAGTTCTTTCAATCTTCAATGGTAATTCACATGCTCTAGCCCACTTATTTTACTTGTATGGTTTTAATGTATTCACTCAAGTTTATTTAATATGCCTAACTGATAAAAAAACAGTGAAACAGTAGTATTCGACATTACTTCTCAATAAGCAAGGCTTCAAGTTGCAACACTTCAGACCTACAACATTGTAGAAATAGGGTATTTTGTTATAAACACTGATTCAACCTGTGACAGATTGGGAAAAATATCTATCTAATTCTAATGTCTAAAAGCATATTTCCTTTTCATAATAAAGTGTATCACCATATTTGAGCAATCTGAGTACTTATCATGCATGCTATTTTTGTTACAGCAAAATACCATTCTATTTGTATCCCACCAACTGATCAATCATGTTAAGGTTCATTTTCCCTCATGGTCTCCTGTTTAGATTTGTCCAATATTTTTCATAATCTTGCCAATACCAGTTCATGCCATCATTCTGTTTTGGCCTTTACCTCAATGCTGATGATTACATTCTATATCTGAACTCTGGCTATTCATGATTTCATTTCATTCTAGTGATGCCCCTCCATTCATCTCATGCCATTTACATGCCATTTAGTATTAGTATTAGTATAGTATAGTATAGTATAGTATAGTATAGTATAGTATAGTATAGTATAGTTTTTTTTTTTTTTTTGCTTTGTCGCTGTCTCCCGCGTTTGCGAGGTAGCGCAAGGAAACAGACGAAAGAAATGGCCCAACCCACCCTCATACACATGTATATACATACGTCCACACACGCAAATATACATACCTACACAGCTTTCCATGGTTTACCCCAGACGCTTCACATGCCTTGATTCAATCCACTGACAGCACGTCAACCCCGGTATACCACATCGATCCAATTCACTCTATTCCTTGCCCTCCTTTCACCCTCCTGCATGTTCAGGCCCCGATCACACAAAATCTTTTTCACTCCATCTTTCCACCTCCAATTTGGTCTCCCTCTTCTCCTCGTTCCCTCCACCTCTGACACATATATCCTCTTGGTCAATCTTTCCTCACTCATTCTCTCCATGCGCCCAAACCATTTCAAAACACCCTCTTCTGCTCTCTCAACCACGCTCTTTTTATTTCCACACATCTCTCTCACCCTTACGTTACTTATTCGATCAAACCACCTCATACCACACATTGTCCTCAAACATCTCATTTCCAGTACATCAATCCTCCTGCGCACAACTCTATCCATAGCCCACGCCTCGCAACCATACAACATTGTTGGAACCACTATTCCTTCAAACATACCCATTTTTGCTTTCCGAGATAATGTTCTCGACTTCCACACATTCTTCAAGGCTCCCAGAACTTTCGCCCCCTCCCCCACCCTATGATCCACTTCCGCTTCCATGGTTCCATCTGCTGCCAGATCCACTCCCAGATATCTAAAACACTTCACTTCCTCCAGTTTTTCTCCATTCAAACTCACCTCCCAATTGACTTGACCCTCAACCCTACTGTACCTAATAACCTTGCTCTTATTCACATTTACTCTTAACTTTCTTCTTTCACACACTTTACCAAACTCAGTCACCAGCTTCTGCAGTTTCTCACATGAATCAGCCACCAGCGCTGTATCATCAGCGAACAACAACTGACTCACTTCCCAAGCTCTCTCATCCCCAACAGACTTCATACTTGCCCCTCTTTCCAAAACTCTTGCATTCACCTCCCTAACAACCCCATCCATAAACAAATTAAACAACCATGGAGACATCACACACCCCTGCCGCAAACCTACATTCACTGAGAACCAATCACTTTCCTCTCTTCCTACACGTACACATGCCTTACATCCTCGATAAAAACTTTTCACTGCTTCTAACAACTTGCCTCCCACACCATATATTCTTAATACCTTCCACAGAGCATCTCTATCAACTCTATCATATGCCTTCTCCTGATCCATAAATGCTACATACAAATCCATTTGCTTTTCTTAGTATTTCTCACATACATTCTTCAAAGCAAACACCTGATCCACACATCCTCTACCACTTCTGAAACCACACTGCTCTTCCCCAATCTGATGCTCTGTACATGCCTTCACCCTCTCAATCAATACCCTCCCATATAATTTACCAGGAATACTCAACAAACTTATACCTCTGTAATTTGAGCACTCACTCTTATCCCCTTTGCCTTTGTACAATGGCACTATGCACGCATTCCACCAATCCTCAGGCACCTCACCATGAGTCATACATACATTAAATAACCTTACCAACCAGTCAACAATACATTCACCCCCTTTTTTAATAAATTCCACTGCAATACCATCCAAACCTGCTGCCTTGCCGGCTTTCATCTTCCGCAAAGCTTTTACTACCTCTTCTCTGTTTACCAAATCATTTTCCCTAACCCTCTCACTTTGCACACCACCTCGACCAAAACACCCTATATCTGCCACTCTATCATCAAACACATTCAACAAACCTTCAAAATACTCACTCCATCTCCTTCTCACATCACAAATACTTGTTATCACCTCCCCATTTGCACCCTTCACTGAAGGGTGCAAATGTCTCCCTTGTCTTACGCACTTTATTTACCTCCTTCCAGAACATCTTTTTATTCTCCCTAAAATTTAATGATACTCTCTTACCCCAACTCTCATTTGCCCTTTTTTTCACCTCTTGCACCTTTCTCTTGACCTCCTGTCTCTTTCTTTTATACATCTCCCACTCAATTGCATTTTTTCCCTGCAAAAATCGTCCAAATGCCTCTCTCTTCTCTTTCACTAATACTCTTACTTCTTCATCCCACCACTCACTACCCTTTCTAATCAACCCACCTCCCACTCTTCTCATGCCACAAGCATCTTTTGCGCAATCCATCACTGATTCCCTAAATACATCCCATTCCTCCCCCACTCCCCTTACTTCCATTGTTCTCACCTTTTTCCATTCTGTACTCAGTCTCTCCTGGTACTTCCTCACACAAGTCTCCTTCCCAAGCTCACTTACTCTCACCACCCTCTTCACCCCAACATTCACTCTTCTTTTCTGAAAACCCATACAAATCTTCACCTTAGCCTCCACAAGATAATGATCAGACATCCCTCCAGTTGCACCTCTCAGCACATTAACATCCAAAAGTCTCTCTTTCGCGCGCCTGTCAATTAACACGTAATCCAATAACGCTCTCTGGCCATCTCTCCTACTTACATAAGTATACTTATGTATATCTCGCTTTTTAAACCAGGTATTCCCAATCATCAGTCCTTTTTCAGCACATAAATCTACAAGCTCTTCACCATTTCCATTTACAACACTGAACACCCCATGTATACCAATTATTCCCTCAACTGCCACATTACTCACCTTTGCATTCAAATCACCCATCACTATAACCCGGTCTCGTGCATCAAAACCACTAACACACTCATTCAGCTGCTCCCAAAACACTTGCCTCTCATGATCTTTCTTCTCATGCCCAGGTGCATATGCACCAATAATCACCCATCTCTCTCCATCAACTTTCAGTTTTACCCATATTAATCGAGAATTTACTTTCTTACATTCTATCACATACTCCCAAAACTCCTGTTTCAGGAGTACTGCTACTCCTTCCCTTGCTCTTGTCCTCTCACTAACCCCTGACTTTACTCCCAAGACATTCCCAAACCACTCTTCCCCTTTACCCTTGAAGCTTCGTTTCACTCAGAGCCAAAACATCCAGGTTTCTTTCCTCAAACATACTACCTATCTCTCCTTTTTTCTCATCTTGGTTACATCCACACACATTTAGGCACCCCAATCTGAGCCTTCGAGGAGGATGAGCACTCCCCGCGTGACTCCTTCTTCTGTTTCCCATTTTAGAAAGTTAAAAAAATACAAGGAGGGGAGTAATGACAAGATAAGATCCAGTAATGATGGTGTATTAGTCCCTCTCATTCTTTTGCACTAAATGACATGACGCTACAGAAAATTTTGCTGTATACACTCTTAAAACTTACTCCAAGACTTTCTATCACCATGAGAATCCAAATTCCCCCAGTCTATCTCTTTATAACTGAAATCCCTCATTATCAGTAATCTATCATCTTTAAGAACTGAGTGTTTCTCTGCATCATGTACCATCATGATTGTTCCTTCACTGTTATCATTGTATATTTGTTTTGGTGCACTGAAATTCTTTGGAGGATTATAATATACTAACACCACAATGCTCTTCTTCCCTAAAGTTGCTATTCCCATTATGCATATTCTGAATGAGATATCTTCCACTTTTCCATGAAACTTCAGGCTCTCTTTTATGAAGAAGGCTAATTGTCCCCCTCTTTTACCTTCTCTTTCCTTTTCTGCTATCATGTCTCTCTCTATGTTATGCTTAGTTTCCACAACTCCAATAATACCAGGTGCATTTTCCCTTAAATGATTCCTAAATTCTAGTTCTTTAACCATAAATCCAACATTTAAATACATCACTTTCAGTCTGATATTACCATCTCCTAACTCACCTACCCTCTCTTCAGTTCTGATGGGGCTGCTCCATCCTCTTGCCATGTGTGGCATCTCCAGATTTTTTGTCTTCAGACTGTACTCTTTGCTTATCTTCTCATCATCCTTAGATCTGTCATACATGATGAGTATTCCACTGACTTCCAACAAGCTTTTAAGATTCTTAGCTTTTCTAAGTACTTACGGGCTTCAAGACTTCATGTCAAACATAACCATGAGAGTTTGCCCTCTTTTGTCTTTGTTATAACCTCCTAGTCTTCTTTACTTTATCATGGGGCAGATTAGAAAGGTTAGTGAATGGTGGGATGAAGAAGTAAGATTATTAGTGAAAGAGAAGAGAGAGGCATTTGGACGATTTTTGCAGGGTAATAATGCAAATGAGTGGGAGATGTATAAAAGAAAGAGGCAGGAGGTCAAGAGAAAGGTGCAAGAGGTGAAAAAGAGGGCATATGAGAGTTGGGGTGAGAGAGTATCATTAAATCTTAGGGAGAATAAAAAGATGTTCTGGAAGGAGGTAAATAAAGTGCGTAAGACAAGGGAACAAATGGGAACCTCACTGAAGGGGGCTAATGGGAAGGTGATAACAAGTAGTGGTGATGTGAGAAGGAGATGGAGTGAGTATTTTGAAGGTTTGTTGAATGTGTTTGATGATAGAGTGGCAGGTATAGGGTGTTTTGGTCAAGGTGGTGTGCAAAGTGAGAGGGTTAGGGAAAATGATTTGGTAAACTGAGAAGAGGTAGTAAAAGCTTTGCAGAAGATGAAATCCGGCAAGGCAGCGGGGTTGGATGGTATTGCTCTAGAATTTGTTAAAAAAGGGGGTGACTGTATTGTTGACTGGTTGGTAAGGTTATTTAATGTATGTATGATTCATGGTGAGGTGCCTGAGGATTGGCGGAATGCTTGCATAGTGCCATTGTACAAAGGCAAAGGGGACAAAGGTGAGTGCTCAAATTACAGAGGTATAAGTTTGTTGAGTATCCCTGGTAAATTATATGGGAGGGTATTGATTGAGACGGTGAAGGCATGTACAGAGCATCAGATTGAGGAAGAGCAGTGTGGTTTCAGAAGTGGTAGAGGATGTGTGGATCAGGTGTTTGCTTTGAAGAATGTATGTGAGAAATATTTAGAAAAGCAAATGGATTTGTATGTAGCATTTATGGGTCTGGAGAAGGCATATGATAGAGTTGATAGAGATGCTCTGTGGAAGGTATTAAGAATATATGGTGTGGGAGGCAAGTTGTTAGAGGCAGTGAAAAGTTTTTATCGAGGATGTAAGGCATGTGTACGCACAGGAAGAAAGGAAAGTGATTGGTTCTCAGTGAATGTAGGTTTGCGGTAGGGGTGTGTGATGTCTCCATGGTTGTTTAATTTGTTTTTGGATGGGGTTGTTAGGGAGGTGAATGCAAGAGTTTTGGAAAGAGGGGCAAGTATGCAGTCTGTTGTGAATGAGAGAGCGTGGGAAGTGAGTCAGTTGTTGTTCGCTGATGATACAGCGCTGGTGGCTGATTCATGTGAGAAACTGCAGAAGCTGGTGACTGAGTTTGGTAAAGTGTGAGAAAGAAGAAAGTTGAGAGTAAATGTGAATAAGAGCAAGGTTATTAGGTACAGTAGGGTTGAGGGTCAAGTCAATTGGGAGGTGAGTTTGAATGGAGAAAAACTGGAGGAAGTGAAGTGTTTTAGATATGTGGGGGTGGATTTGGCAGCGGATTGAAACATGGAAGCGGAAGTGAATCATAGGGTGGGGGAGGGTGCGAAACTTCAGGGAGCATTGAAGAGTGTGTGGAAGTCGAGAACATTATCTCGGAAAGCAAAAATGGGTATGTTTGAAGGAATAGTGGTTCCAACAATGTTGTATGGTTGCGAGGCGTGGGCTATGGATAGAGTTGTGCGCAGGAGGGTGGATGTGCTGGAAATGAGATGTTTGAGGACAATATGTGGTGTCAGGTGGTTTGATCGAGTAAGTAATAATAGGGTAAGAGAGATGTGTGGTAATAAAAAGAGTGTGGTTGAGAGCGCAGAAGAGGGTGTTTTGAAATGGTTCGGTCACATGGAGAGAATGAATGATGGAAAGATTGACCAAGAGGATATATGTGTCAGAGGTGGAGGGAACGAGGAGAAGTGGGAGACCAAACTGGAGGTGGAAAGATGGAGTGAAAAAGATTTTGAGTGATCGGGGCCTGAACATGCAGGAGGGTGAAAGGCGTGCAAGGAATAGAGTGAATTGGAACGATGTGGTATACCGGGGCCGACGTGCTGTCAATGGATTGAACCAGGGCATGTGAAGCATCTGGGGTAAACCATGGAAAGTTCTGTGAGGCCTGGATGTGGAAAGGGAGCTGTGGTTTCGGTGCATTATTACATGACAGCTAGAGACTGAGTGTGAATGAATGGGGCCTTTATTGTCTTTTCCTAGCACTACCTCGCACACATGAGGGGGGAGGGGGTTGTTATTACATGTTTGGTGGAGTGGCAATGGAAATGAATAAAGGCAGACAGCATGAATTATGTACACGTGTATATATGTATATGTCTGGGAGTGTATATACATGTATACGTTGAGATGTATAGGTATGTATATTTGCGTGTGTGGACATGTATGTATATACATGTGTATGTGGGTGAGTTGGGCCTTTCTTTCGTCTGTTTCCTTGCGCTACCTCGCTAACGCGGGAGACAGCGACAAAGCACAATAAATAAATAAATAAATAAATAAAGTAATCAATAATCATTAGCGTATCAATAAAATCAACATCAAGGTGGGGAGTAACTTACAGCTGTGAGTTGTATGTTCACAGTCATTCTTCATCTCTGTACTCCAAGATGGTTGCACGTTTGGATGTTTGGAGCACATATTGCAAAACCTCAAGTGTTATGGTCTAACTCAATGAAGGAAAATGCTTTTCTAATGCTGTGGCATTTTTTCAATTTATGTAGCAAAGGAAAAGAAAGACAAATCACAAAAATGCAATTTATACAGAAAAAGGGTGAAGAGGGAGAGAGAGAGCACTACCTATCTATGAGTACCTAAGACTAAATTTTAACAGAATGCAGGGCTGATGCATAGCACTCACCACATGTCCTGCATGCTAAATTATATGGTTAAAATGAGATCACTATATCATTTTTGCTTATGCTGCTTTTTACAGAAATGTAATGCCAATGTAAAGCAAAGGATGTCTGTATATACATATAAAGCGCAACAGAGTACAAACAAGTGGAAATAAACAATCTAGAAAGAATTCAAACACATTATACATATCAATTTAGGAGAAAGGAACATATGCAGTATCATGAGAAGTGGAAAGAATTCAAACTCTACAGTCAGGAAATAAGAGTCATGTATGTGCCCACTTTCAATTACCAACAAATAAAAGGCAAGGAAGCAACAGAAATTTAATTAGTGTTAATGTAGTACTGTAGTATTATCGCTTATATTTTTCTATCTATCTATCTATATCTCTGAGGCCTGTTTCAAGTGGAACTCACTCAAGGGGGTGGTCATGGCAATAGAGTCTCTATAACTAGTGATTTCCATCGCTGCTGCTTAGCCTATAATACCTCACCTTTAACTGACCACTGGCAGAGGGTAACTATAGCACAGTATTTGCAAAGGCTCCTACCTAATGTTCCTACTGACTACTTCTAATTTTCCTCCCTACTACCTGCTGAATTACTTCTATCTTATTCTCCTATCTACTACTTTTACAGGATGTTTCTACCTAGTGCTCCTCCCTAAACATTCCTTCCTACAACTTCTAACTACTGCTCCTACCATTTTGCCAAAAGACAAAGTGCTAACCGCAGGAAATTCTAGGGATACAAAGAATGAGCAATGTGAGTTATGTGTTGTCACATGTTATGTATGATAAGGAGAAATTGTACGTTTGTGGACAGAATCCCAGTACTCCACATGTGAGTGAGGCAGAAAGAAAAGACAGCTACCTGGGTCAGTGGAATGCAACTTGACAAGCACTGAAGTGCTGGGTCATTAACCAGCTGTCACTAAACCTCCCGATACTCAGGTGGGTAGTACTGTTAATATACTTCCCTGGTCATTGGCTGCCAACGAACTACAATAAAAATCATATGTTTGTCAATTCACATGTATAAAGTTCTACATCTGTAAAACATAAACTCTATGTAAACACATAAATAACACATATTTGTGTGGTGTACTTAATGGGTTTTGTGCGATATCATGTTAAGAAAAAAATCATAAAATGTGAATTCTACTTAGGTGTACACAATATGAAAGCACACTGTATGAAACGCAATGCTCTCACACTGACCATCCAACTACTTTCTCCATGGTCCACTCAAAGTGCCTTCCAGACCAATACAGAGAAGAGTATACAATTTTTTTTTCATTACTTATGTATAAAATTATCCCTGGGGATAGGGGAGAAAGAATACTTCCCACGTATTCCCTGCGTGTCGTAGAAGGCGACTAAAAGGGAAGGGAGCGGGGGGCTGGAAATCCTCCCCTCTCATTTTTTTTTTTTTTTTTTTTTTTCAAAAGAAGGAACAGAGAAGGGGGCCAGGTGAGGATATTCCCTCGAAGGCCCAGTCCTCTGTTCTTAACGCTACCTTGCTAATGCGGGAAATGGTGAATAGTATGAAAAAAAAAAAAAAAAATAGATAAATTCTACTAAGGAAAAAAATATTGATTCCCTTCATTGGGGAGGGTTATTTCTGATCAACCATATATCATAAGGGATAAAAACACTCCCCATAAAACCAGGATTGACAGTTATGTAATGTGGGTGGTGGCAAAAAGAAACTGTAATATAAGTCAGGCAAAACATGTGGTGAGCACTATGAGCTAGTCCCACCTCTATTCAAAATTTCATTGCAAGTACTCACACAGGAACAAGATCCATCATATTCTTCCCTTGTGGTTCTTCAGTGTCATTATCACTGTCCTCAAGTTTATTTCCTGTGGGGTTTATAATCACGCTAGCAATTTCTTCATCTTCCATTGGAAGGATTATGGCACCTTCACTTTCACAATTCATCCTTTCTATGATGTTATTTTCACACACGTTCTTTGACATCTTTCTGTTCACACCCTTAGCATACTGAAGCAGTACTTTTGCTTCCATCTTCTCACTTGAAATTCTGAAGCATTCAAAGCCAAAGTCATTCTAAGAGTTAATGAAAACTGAAAGTTGAATGTGTCAAAGACCCCCATGCCTATGCATGTAAATAAATGCAATTTTTGATGCTGAATACATTCTTGAATATGTCAAGCACATCAACAAATAAAATCAATATTAACCACAAGGTACATGAATTCACTCTTATATGTGCATTCCTTAATGCGAATTATTCCCTGATCCATAGGCTGGATCAGCAAAGTATAGCGAGGGTAACATTCCAAATCAAGATGCACAAAATAATTACCCAGAAGAACAATCTTACAATCCTCCTTGAAGCAGTATTGCCAAGTCTCCATCACAAAAGGATTTTTAGGCTACTCAACATTCAGCTGCTTAGTGATCCAGGCCTGCTTATAACATTACTTCCGCAAATCATGAGTAACTCCTTTACTCCTCTTTGGGCATGCTGATGAGCACTCTTGTCTACTACAAGCATATTACTATTGTCTGCCAGCAGTATTTACACACACAAATAGACATAATCTTTCGTTTCTTGCATACCAAACACTGAATACACATCTGGAAGAGTAGGTATGTGTCTTGGACTTAAAAAATTCATCATCATACTTTACAGCAGGCAGTTTATCTGCCAAGAGTTTTTCATCACATATCTTAAGGTAGTGACTGACACCATCCTGCAAATCCTGTTCAAACTGTTTAGCCCTTTGACACAAAAGTGGCCTACAATAAGTATATCTTCACTGTGAGATTGCTTAAACCTCTCATACCTAAGCCTATCAATGCCAGAAAAACTCTTGCTCCATGCACTGATTTATGATAAGCAACACCCTAGTTAGAGTCACTCTCCAAGAAGAATCACTTGGTAATGCTCCAATATATCCTTATCGACTTACATTAGATCTTCAATTTCTGCATGACGGTAAGTGCACCAATGTATCAAGCACCAATACTTAGAAGCCTTTCAGATGCCATTAAAACTAAAATGATTATGAAAATATCTCACATAAAAAAGTTTCCTTGGAGTTTTACTGCCATGTGCTCAGACAATGAGAACAATGACTAAGATGTAGCATGTACTACAGTAGTCCATATCAAAGAGACTGGCTAACTCTCGAAACTCATGCTCTAACCAGCAGAGATCTTGAATGTGCTGCACCATGCATTTTACGAATTTCTGGTCTTCAGAAACATGGATTTTTGATGTTCTACTTATGCAAATATCAGGACCTGTACAATCAATCATAACTGTTTATGAGCTTCTGTGGTGAGAAAAAACATCATTTTGATTTTCTAAAATGGATGTAACCAGTAAAATTAACTTTCAAACACCTAATTAGTTTGTATATTACCAGTACTACCCCCATAAGTATGAGGGCTAGTGACAGCTGTTTAATGAGCCAGCACTTCAGTTCAAGTTACACTCCTCTGACCAATGTATTTGATTTTTCTTTCTCCCTCACCTAAATGTGGACTAATGGTATTCTGTCCACAAACATACAATCTCTCCTTGTCATACATAACACATGACAACACCAAACTCACATAGCTCATTCTTCATAACTCTAGATTTTCCTAAGGTGAGCACTTACACTAGCCCTGCCTTTTGGCAAAATGGTAGGAGCAGTAGATAGAAGTAGTAGGTACGAACATTTAGGCAGGATTATCAAATAGAAAAAACATTATGCAGAAGTAGTAGGTAGGAGCATTTGGAAGTGGTAGTCAATAGGAACATTAGGAAGGAGCATCTGCAATCACTGCACTAGAGTTGCCCTCTGCCAGTGGCCTGTTAAGGGTGAGGCACTAAAGGTTAAGAAGCAACACTGGTATTCACTAGTTATGGAAACTTTACTGCCTTGGCCATACCCTTGAGGGAGTTCCAACTGGAACAGGCATGAGAGATTTAGAGAGATAGATATTTATTCATTTATTTATTACATTTGATCACTATTTCCCACGTCAGCGAAGCAGCGCCAGGAAACAGACGAAGGAAGATCTATCAACTCATATACGCACATATATACATAAATGCACATACATGTACATATAAATATGTATATCAATATATACATATATGTAAGTACCTACATATACGTGCATATATACATGTTCATATTCATACTTGATTGCCTTCATCCATTCCTGGCACCACCCTGCCCCACAAGAAAGAGCATCGCCACCCCCTGCATCAGTAAGGTAGTGCCAGGAAAACAGATAAAAATGGCCACATCCATTCACACTCATTCTCTATCACGTGTAATGCACCAAAACCACAACTCCCCATCCACATCCAGACCCCACAGACCTTTCTATGGTTTACCTCAGATGTTTCACATGCCCTGATTCAGTCCACTGTCAGCATATTGACCACAGTATACCACACTGTTCCAATTCACTCTATTCCATGCATGCCTCTCACCATCCTGCATGTTCAGGCACCAATTGGTCAAAATCTTCTTCTTTCCCTCCTTCCACCTCTAATCTCTTCTCACACTTCTTGTTTCCTCCATCTCTGACACGTATATCCTCTTTGTCAACCTTTCCTCACTCATTCTCTCTATATGTCCAAACAATTTCAACACACCCTCTTCTGTTCTCTCAACAACACTATTTTTATTACCCTTTTATTACTTACTTGATCAAACCACCTCACATCACATACTGTCCTCAAGCATTTCATTTCGGACAAATCCACCCTCTCCATACAACCCTATCAAACCATGCCTTGATAAAGGTGATAAAGGTGAGTGTTCAAACTACAGAGGCAAAAGTTCCTTAAGTACTCCTGGAAAACTGTATGGGAGGGAACTGATTGAGAAGGTGAAGGCATGGACAGAGCATCAGATTGGGGAAGAGCAGTGTGGTTTCAGAAGTGGTAGAGGATGAGTGGATCAAGTGTTTGCTTTGAAGGCTGTGTGTGAGAAATATTTAGAGAAACATTGGTCTGTATGTGGCATTCATGGATCTGGAGAAGGCATATGACAGGGTTAATAGAGATGCTTTGTGGAAGGTATTAAGAGTACATGGTGTGGAAGGTAAGCTGCTAGAAGCAGTGAAAAGTTTTTACCAAGGAAGTAAGGCATGTGTACAAGTAGGAAGAGATAGGAGTGACTGGTTCCAGTGATGTCACCATGGTTGTTTAACTTGTTTATGGATGGGGTGGTTAAGGAGGTAAATGCAAGAGTTTTGGAGAGAGGGGTGAGTATGCAGTATGTTGGAGATGAGAATGCCTGGGAAGTGAGTCAGTTGTTGTTCACCAATGATAGAGCTCTGTGGACTAATTTGAGGGAGAAACTGCAGAAGTTGGTGACTGAGTTTGGAAAAGTATGTGAAAGGAGAATGTTGAGAGTAAATGTGAATAAGAGCAAGGTTATTAGGTTCAGTAGGGTTGAGAAATAAGTTAATTGGGATGTAAGTTTGAATGGCGAAAAATTAGAGGAAGTGAAGTGTTTTAGATCATCTGGGAGTGGACTTGGCAGCGAATGGAACCATGGAAGCAGAAGTGAATCACAGAGTGTTGGAGGGGGTGAAGGTTTTGGGAGCGATGAAGAACATTATCTCGGAAAGCAAAAATGGGTATGTTTGAAAGAATAGTAGTTCCAACAATATTGCATGGTTGCGAGGCATGGGCTATAGGTAGGGTCGTACAGAGGAAGGTGGATGTGTTGGAAATGAAATGTCTGAGGACAATATGTGGTGTGAGGTGGTTTGATTGAGTAAGTAATGAAAGAGTAAGAGAGATGTGTGGAAATAAAAAGAGTGTGGTTGAGAGAGCAGAAGAGGGTGTATTGAAATGGTTTGGAAATACGAAGAGAATGAGTGAGGAGAGATTGACCATGAGGATATATGTGTCAGAGGTGGAGGGAACAAGAAGTGGGAGACCAAACTGGAGGTGGAAGGATGGAGTGATAAAGATTTTGCACGATCGGGGCTTGAACATGCAGGAGGGTTAAAGGCATGCAAGGAAGAGAGTGAATTGGAATGGTGTGGCATACCAGGGTCAACTAGTGTCAATGGACTGAACCAGGGCTTGTGAAATGTCTAGGGTAAACCACAGAAATGTCTGTAGGGCCTGGATGTGGATAGGGAGCTATGATTTCGGTGCATTGCACATGACACCTAGAGACTGAGTATTAATGACTATGGCCTTTATTGTCTTTTCCTAGCACTACCTCGTGCATGCGTGGGAGGTGGGGGTGCTATTTCATGTGTGATGGGGTGGGGACAGAAATGGATGAAGGCAGCAAGTATGAATATGTACATGTGTATATATGTATAAATCTGTGTATGTATATGTATGTATACGTTGAAATGTATAGATATGTATATGTGCATGTGCGGGTGTTTATGTATATACGTGTGTATGTGGATGGGTTTGGGCCATTCTTTTTTCTGTTTCCTTGCACTACCTCACTAATGCGGGAGACGGCGATTAAGTATAAATAAAAATAAATAATGCGAGTGTATGGGCATTTATGTATATACATGTGTATGTGGGTGGATGGGCCATTCTTTGTCTGTTCCTGGCACTACCTCGCTGAAACAGGAAATGGTGATCAAGTATGATAATAATAATAATGAAAAAATATTTTTCTTATCATGTATAAAAAAAATATCTACATCATTATTTAATGAAGAAAATACCCAAAAGAGCAATACACTTTCTCTTCATTGGTGTGGAAGAAGGTAGTGAGTTGACAGGAAAGAACCCTTGCTGGTGGCTCCACATGGATGCTCCATATCCATGAATGTCTTCCAGATGTGATTCTGCTCTCCATACTGCTCAATGCACTAAACACTATGATATCTATGAGCATGATTTTATGCATCCCATACACATAATTTTCCTACTATTTACATATACATATTCTCATGCACACAATTCATGCATTTACACATCATTTACACTCAGAATATTATTCACAAAAATACAGAGAAAAATAAACTCATTTTCATCACAAATATACACATCAATACAACTTAAACTGTTTCTTTTATCATAAAACTAACCATAGTAGTTGACAAGTAAATATGAATTCCTACCACCACCATGCATATCCACTCTCTCTGACGATTTACGGGTGACTGTGATGTGTAATGTTTTTCTAACTGTGTCATTAAGTAGCTAATGACATCTATGGATAAAATCTAAAATTCAAATAAGGGAAGAAAGCATTAAACCTCATATGAGGCACCAAACAACCCATGATGATTCCTCATGTGAGGCACAGAGCAATGTAAGGGCTAAAACTTTGTACCATTATTACCAAAACAATCATCCATTTACATAATAAATTCATGTGCCTGTGGAAAGGAAACTGTTATTACAGTGTAGTAATTAAATATCGCTACTATCATTATAATTATTAATGAAGTCATTTACACCAAACGTTTACTGACCCTGGGAGCACATTCCAGGTGGGAACCAGGCACTGAGAGGCTTGTGATGAACATGGTGGCACACCTTAGCAGAAAAACTGACCCAGACAATGCACAAAACCGTCTGACTGCTATGGATCTGCAATGTGTATGATAATAAAAAAGTCGAAATTCATCTATTGTGCAATTTCAATTGTAGTTTGTATAATATTCATAACAAGGTGGATAATCAACATACTATGAGCATACACATGATCATAAATAAATGAAGCAATTGACAACTGCTTAACCTACAACATAAATTTCCAGTCAGTAAGGGCTATTTCAACTGACATTTAAAGGGAGAGAAGGATATGAATGAAACATTCAGAAAAATGATACAAACAAAGGAGGATGATAACAAAGAAAAAAGATAACATCAATTCTTGAAAATAATGTGGATGAAAAAGTGAGATAACCAGCATATGGTTCTGCAGTGTGTATAGTAAGGAGTCATAATAGAAGGGGCAAACTTTCACTATACAACACACTTATACTGCACTTATGCGAACAAGGAAAACTGGTCTATTAGATAACATAAAGGCACTCCATATCCATCCAAATATATCTTTTACATGCTTTATATATAAGTGGCACCTTGTATACAGAACCATCTAAAACTCTCCATGCCATAAGAAGCTGGGCATGCTTTCTGTCTCCTCATCAACACTGGCACACAAATGTTTCAATATTCATCTTTGAGAATACTCATTCTGGCATAATCTGTATGCATATTTACTAAATTCTAAAAATCCACTTTCAGGTCTGTTGGTGCATTTTACGGTTTGAAATGCTGCATGTCAAGTTCAGTGGCCCCACCCCATCATCCAGTCCCCTCACATCAGAAATAAATACATATTGCAGCAATCAATAAATAAATTTCAAAATGGTGATGTTCATATAAGATCTACTATATTGTGTATGTACAAGTACATCACTAATTTTCCAGCACTCTTGGTTCCAAAGCCCTACCAGATTAACCGTGGTCACGTAATAATAATTCATCAACACACCTCTAACCCACTAATAATACATCTCCCATGTGTTTAAAGTTTACCATGGACTGTTAGAAATTTAAATTAAACAAATATCAAATGTAAATTAAATAAATAAATGAAATACATTATACACCTACGAGTTTTGCAAATTCGTCCACAAACTTGGCAGGTCCTTCGTGGTTTGCAGACCGCTTTTCTCAGCAAACTTTATTCATGGAAATTCCATGATGCTTCTTGAATCTTTGAAGCCATCCTTCACTATAGTTATACTCATGTTGAAATTGATGGAACAACTTAACCTGGTTCATTGTCATGCTACCTGACAAATCCACTCCATCATTCTGATGCTGTCGAAACCATTTCATTTTTCATAGTTTTCCTAATCATCACGTGCTTCTTGGAATTGCTGTCTGCATAGAATTTCAATATTTTCTCCCTTTGCTTCTTTATATCAAAAGAGGTGACGAACCAATACTGTAGATGTCACACAGCTTATGCACTGAAACACTACAGTCCATTTTTTTCAATCGTTCTACTTAATCTGGTGTTTACATTTGACACCACGACTGACACTCTCATATGTCTTAGAAGCCATAGCTAGGGTTAAATTTAAGCAAAATAAGCTATGAATCTCATAGAATTGCAGTATCACCACCAACAAGTGCAGTGTAAAGAATGTAAATAAGCGCGCCCTACACAAAACATCATCTGTGGCTGCCCAGTAAACTAGTCTGGTGGCCGTGGTAATTTCAAGTTCCCTAACATAATTTTGTCTGGACTAAAGGAGGTACCGAACCATTGGTTGCCAGAAATTCAGTGGTGTACCTGTACTATTATTCAGCATTCACTTCTGAACAAATGCATGTAAACAAGGCAAAGATCAGAAACAATGCCACAAATTAAAATCATCATAAGCGTCTATGCTCAGTTGACTTGAATACCTCATTCACCTCAGATACTGGGAAGGCTCATCCCTTTATATGTAAAAAGAGTTAACACTAAGCTAATAGGCATTCTCAACACCTCCCTATATGCAAAATATACCAATATTATTCATTCTAACACTATTTTCACATTTTCCCTCTTCCCATCCTTTTCTTGACATAAACCTTTAAATAAAAGCATAAAAAAATCTAGAAAGTTTATGGGCCTTAATTCCCAGATTCCTGGTATGCAAAGAATCTCCAATCCTACTCTTTCTGAGAAGGAAGGCTTTTGTAGTACCAGCCCTTTCAAAAGTCATTGCCTCTTTAACCCTTCCAAGGGCCCCTAGTCATCCTTGTACATTTTACAGAAGGACGACACTAGCCATACTTGTACAAACTGCCTTTTTCCACCCTAATCTATATTTGATGGTGCACTTTATAGATTTGCAGAGGTGGCCTATGTCACAATAAGAATCCTAGAGTCACAGTTACCCATATAACACAATGTCTCAACCATGGGAATCCTAGCTGTGCATACTTGTATGTGTTACTTTTGCCCTCAGTCATTTAAGTTAAAAGGTATGGTATACTCTAATGTTAAGTAGATATACCTTATGTCACAAGAGACTAAAATTAGAACCAAAAGAAAATATAACATGATGGAGGAAGGTAAACCCCCAGTATAAGCCCCATATCAATTGGAGGCTAATTAAAGATAGTTTTGAGGCCACTAATTAAGCTAATAATGACTCAGCAAACGTCCAACTGTTAATAATGGAAAAAGTAGTGGTGGTAGTGTCACAAAAATGAAGATTCATGATTCAGAAAAAGTCAACATACATATTCGCCATTTCCTGCGTTAGCAAGGTAGCATCAAGAACAGAGAACTTAGCCTTTGAGGGAAAATCCTCACTTGGCCCCCATCTCTCTTCCATCTTTTGAAAAAGTAAAAACCGGAGGGGAGGATTTCCAGCCCCTGCTCGCACTCCTTTTAGTCACCTTTTACAACATGCAGGGAATACATGGGAGGTATTCTTTCTCCCCTATTCCCAAGGATCACTTCTATGGTATGATTGCCAAGTTCCTTGGAATGATATATAACTTGGGATGAAGTTGTTAGTGAAAGAGAAAAGAGAGGCATTTGGATGACACTTACTAGGAAGGAATTCAAATGAGTGGGAGATGTATAAAAGAAAGCAGCAGGAGGTCAAGAGGAAGGCACAAGGGTTGAAAAAGAGTTGGAGTGAATTTTAGAGAGAATAAAAAGATGTCTTGGAAGGAGGTAAACAACATGCATAATACATGAAAACAAATGGGAACATCGGTGATAGGGATAGGAGGGGACATAATAACAGTTAGTGATGAAGTGAGAAGGATATGGAGTGAGTATTTTGAAGTTTATTGAATGTGTTTGATGATAGAGTGGCAGATATAGGGTGTTTTGGTTGGGATGGTGTGCAAAGTGAGAGGGTCTGGTTTGGTTACGAGAGAAGAGGTAGCGAAGACTTTGCATAAGATGAAACCCGGCAAGGCGGTGGGTTTGGATGGTACTGCATTAGAATTTATCAAGAAAGGGGGTGACTGCGTTGTTGAATGGTTGGTAAGGATATTCAATGTATGTATGGATTAAGGTGAACTGCCTGAGGATTGGAAGAATGCACGCATAGTGCCATTGTACAAAGGCAAAGAGGATAAAGGTGAGTGTTCAAATTACAGAGGCATAAATTTGTTGAGTATTCCTGGGAAATTGTATGGGAGGGTATTGATTGAGAGGGTGAAGGTTTGTATAGAGTGTCATACTGAGGAAGAGCAGTATGGTTTCAGAAGTGGTAGAGGATGTGTGGATCAAGTGTTTGCTTTGAAAAATGTGTGTAAGAAATACTTAGAAAAGCAGAGATTTGTATGTAGCACTTACGGATCTGGAGAAGGCATATAACAGGGTTGATAGAGGGGCTTTGTGGTGTAGAAGGTAAGCTGCCAGAAGCAATGAAAAGTTTATATCAAGGATGTTAGGCATGTGTATGAGCAGGAAGAGAGGAGAGTGATTGGTTTTCAGTGAAGATCGGTCTGCGGCAGAGGTGTGTGATGTCCCTATGGTTGCTGAATTTGTTTGCAGATGGGGTGGTTAGGGAGGTAAGTGCTAGAGTTTTGGAGAGAGGGGCGAGTATGCAGTCTGTTGGAGATGAGTGGGTGTGGGATGAGTCGGTTGTTGTTTGCTGATGATACAGCTCTGGTGGCTGATTCGAGTGAGAAACTGCAGAGTTTGGTGACTGAGTTTGGAAAAGTTTGTGAAAGGAGACAGTTGAGGGTAAATGTGAATAAAAGCAAGGTCATTAGGTTCAGTAAGGTTGAGGGATAAGTTAATTGTGATGTAAGGTTAGATGAAGAAAAACTGGAGTGAAGTGTTATGGATATCTGGGAGTGGTCTTAACAGTAAATGGAAGCAAAAAAGGGGAATTGAGTCACAGGATGAGGGTGGGGGTGAAGGATCTTGGAGGGATGAAGAATGTGTGGAAGGAGAGAATGCTATCTTAAAGAGCAAAAATGGGTCTGTTTGAAGGAATAGTAGTTCCAACAATTTTATATGGTTGTGAGGCATGAGCTATAGATGGGGTTGTACAGAGGAGGGTGGTTGTGTTGGAAAATAAATGTTTGAGGACATTAGTGGTGTGACGTGGTTTGATCAAGTAAGTTTTGAAAGGGTAAGAGAGAGATGTGTGGAAATAAAACGAGTGTGGTTGAGAGAGCAGAAGAGGATGTGTTGAAATGGTTTGGACATATGGAGGGAATGAGTGAGGAAAGATTGATAAAGAGGATATATGTGTCAGAGGTGGAGGGAACAAGAAGTGGGAGACCAAATTGGAGATGGAAGGATGGAGCGAAAAGGATTTTGAGTGATCCGGGCCTAAACATACAGGAGGATGAGAGGCATGCAAGGAATAAAGGGAACTGGAACGATGTGGTATACTGGGGTCAATGTGCTGTCAATGGACTGAGCCAAGTCATGGGTCAACAGCGAGGGGCCAACAGCCACCTACTGACCCCCCATCACATCCCTACTGCAGGGGGCGAGAAAGAAGCCACATATGGGTACTCTTGTAATATTGTTTGGCTAGTAAGGAGCAAAGCATTATATTGTAAGAATAATGTAAGGAATCAGTATGTAAGATAACCCATGACATGCATCATGAATATAGCAGTAGGTTGATTATAGAAATTTAATAGTATGGGACATGTCATCATAGCAGTTTACTATTTACGGTGCTGAATTACGAACATACAGTGGTACAGTTTCAAGTAACGTCACCATGAAAATGCATCGAGCGTGGAAAAGTGACAAAATGACAGAGTGAAGTAATTAACCAGGGAAACTGAAATGATCACCTTGGCAACCCAACGTGATTTCAAGTTATGCAGTAAGCAGATGAGACGGAGTTGTGGGTCAGTTCACTACCCTACCTCCTTGGAGACAGTTACTCAGCTCTGGGGGAAAGTTCAGTACCCTACCTCTTTGGAGGTAGTTACCCAGCTCAGGGGCAAGTTATGTACTCTACCCACTTGGAGACAGTTACCCAGCCTTGGGGAGATAGCATTCAACATCCACTAAGAAATCCCAGGCAGCGTATGAGAGGCGAGGATAGCAGCCTGTGTGTCCCATGTAGCACGTGTGAATATTGAGGACGTGCTTCTGGCATGACTGACTATGCTGTTGTAAGAAACATGAGCACAGACAGACTGACCTGTTGTGGAGGACATGGGGCCACTGCTTAGCCCCAGACACTCATGCCCAGAGACCTGGCTTCCATCCAGCTAGACCATGTGTTACACACTGAAGTGAACTTTCAGCACCAGAGAACAAGGAGTCCTTTGCAATTGAGAATTAAGATGTTCATTGACTATTAGCATTTAAGTTAGGATGCACACCACACTATTTCTGATACTGTGAGTAGCCTTAGATATTCAATATTAAGTAAACTTCCACAGACCCATGCATAATGATTATGTTAGTAGTGTTGCAACTGGTTAGATATCAAGATTCCAGTTAGGGTGTGCTTATGCACATCTAATTGTCAGATTATGTGTACCCATGTCATTCTATTTAGGTATTAAATGTAAGAAGGTTACTGGCTTTTCTCTAGCCTAAAGGGAAGTAAGTAGTTACTGGACGGGTCTGGCAAAAACGGTCCGGGAATATGCAGCAAAGTGCGTGAGGTGTGAATTAAGGAAGGAGGAGATACCAAGCCCACACCCTTCACTGGGGATGGAGGAGGCGAGCAGGCCATGGGAGATATTAGCTGCAGACTTCATGCTGTTGGAAAAAAGCAAAGGTTTCGAGAATGTACTAGTAGTGGTAGATGTGTTTACCTGGTCTGCATTAGCCAACCCAAAAAAAAAGACTAGAGAGCTGGTACAGTGGCCATGGTGCTGAGAGAGCAAGCGTTTGACAAGTCCAGCCCATCTGATAAGCTGTTGACAGACCAGGGAATAATTTCACAAGTGCGTTAATCCATCAGCTGTGTCAACAATACAGGGACGAGAAGATCAGGAATTCACCTCATCACCCACAAGGAAATGGTATGGTGGAACTGTTCAACAGAACCTTGCATGAGCTTCTGATTACTCTCAAGGAGGAGAAAAAGAAGAAGTAGCCAGAACATGTGACCACTCTCATGGCCCAGTATGATGCCACTCCACACACTGCCACTGGTGTATCACCATTCTGGCTGCTGTTCGAGAGAGACCCCCAAATGATCCAGGACCCTGTGGTGGGCCCCTCAGACATGGAGTCTACAGGGGACTGGGTTAGTGAGTAAGGGGAGACTCATCGTGTAGCGTGAGAGGCAGCGAAGGATCATGAGAAAAGGCAAAGGGGAATAAATAAAAGAAGGAGGGATGCAGGTGCCAAGGAAAGTAACTGGGTCATGGGACAAGAAGTATTCCTCATGAACAACACTAGGATAGGAAGGTACAAGCTGCAAAATCACTGGTATCTGGAGTGAAGGAGGATTGTACAAACAATGGGAGGTAGGTCAGGGCTGTACAAGATTCAACATAACTAGGGTGAAGTCACAGAGACAAGAGGGGATCATCGAACCAACCTACATGCTGCCCCTCCACCAGATCCCAAGAATGGTCACTCAGAATTAGGGAACAAAGTGGACTGCCATGTGAGCTGAGGGGTGGAGTGGCCAGTGGGGATCGATGGGTGGTGGAACGAACCCAGGTTCGAATGGCCTTCGGGATGGCCAGCTTTGAGTAAGGTTGAGATGATAGGGGGCATATTAGAGGAGAATTAGAGATAGTAAGACAGAAGACTGGGGAGACAAGAGGGGGGGTTAGTGAGTGATAGGTGTGTAGGACAGAGTTTGCGGTGTAAATTGGGAATGCTATGGCAGCTGGTGTTGCATCATACCAGGCAGTAATTAGCCAGAAGAATGGTCATTATGTCTAGATCTCTCAAAAAATGAGCTGAACATTTGTAGATGGGTCACAGGGCTTGATAGTATATAGCCAAGACTACAGCCAGGTAGGCTGTGGAACAGGATTGAGGTGCAGGTGGTGCCAGGAGGATGGGTTAGAATGGTACAATTGTTGGCCTGGTATCCCTTCAGAAGAGAGCACAGCTAGTGGTTAAGCATAACTGCTGTACTGAGGAACCTCGAAAAACTGATCAGACACTAGGGGAGTGTTTGTAGAGAGTTCAGGCAGTCATGAGGATTATGAATAAGGGTAGCAGCATGTCAGGATAGAAAAAGGTCACAAAGTGGAACTGCGACATTTTCATTAGAGGGGTTGAATGTGAAAGGACAGAAGTGTGGGACAAAACGAGATCTAATTGTGTGTATAAGTTATCGTGTGGCCATGTCGTTATTGCACAAAAGCAAACACAGACAGAGTCAACAAGAAAGCAGATGGTCACCAGTGTTGTCCCATCTATCTAACCTGTATAGTATCCTTGACTCATAGTTGTTATTTGAAATGTTGGGAATATTACATTTTGCAATAAAAATATATATTATTACAAGAGCCACTATATGGGGAGGGAGATCATATGTTGGAAACCCCATGATGATGTTACTTGAAACTGTACCACTGTATGTTCATAAATGAGCACCATAAATAGTAAACTTTTGCACATGGTGTAATCCTATATGGAAATAGCTATGATGACATGTCCCATACAATTTAATTTCTATAATAATTTCTATAATGATACATTCCATGGGTCATTTTATGTACTAATTCCTTAAATTATTCTTACAATGTGATAATTTGCTTCTTACTAGCTAAACAATATTACAAGAGAACCCAATGTGATTTCAAGTTGTGCAGTAAACAGACGAGACGGAGTTGTGGGTCAGTTCAGTACCCTACCTCCTTGGAGACAGTTACCCAGCTCGGGGGGAAAGTCAAGTACCCTACCCCCTTAGAGACAGTTACCCACCCCAGGAAGGAATAGCATTCAACATCCACTAAGAAATACTGGGCAGCATATGAGAGGCGAGGAAAGCAGCTTGTGTGTCCCATGCAGCATGGGTGAATATTGAGGATGTGCTTCTAGCTTGACTGACTTAATGCTGTTGTAGGAAACACGAGCACGGACAGGCTGACCTGACATGGAGGACATGGAGCCAATGTTTGGCCCCAGACACTCATGCCCAGAGACCTGGCTGCTGTCCAACTACTACAAATCCAGCTAAGACCATGTGTTACACACCCAAGTGAACTTTCAGCACCAGAGAACAAGAAGTCCCTTGCAATTGAGAATTAGGATGTATATCTACAATTAACATCAGTGTTAGGATGCATGCCAATTATTTCTGATACTGTGAGTACCCTTAGACATTTAATATTAAGTAAACATCTGCGGACCCATGCAGAATGATTTTGTTAGTAGTGTTGAAACCAGGTAGATATCAAGATCCCAGTTACGGATTGCTTACGCACATTTAATTGTCAAGTTATGTGTACCCAGGTCATACTATTTACGTATTAAAGTAAGAAAGTTATTGGCTTTTCTTTAGCTTACAGGGTAGTGAGTAGTCAATGTATGCTTCATAGTCCAGAGGCTTACTTGGGTCATCAAAGTGTGAATTAAGGGATTTTACTTAAACCATAGTTATGGGCTCCCATGGTAATCTCTCTTGAACATCAACTACTTATTTATTTATCTATTTATTATACTTTGTCGCTGTCTCCCGCATCAGCGAGGTAGTGCAAGAAAACAGACGAAAGAATGGCCCAACCCACCCACATACACATGTATATACATACACGTCCACACACACACATGTACATACCTATACATCCCAACGTATACATATATACACACACACACACATGCACATAATTCATACTGTCACCCCTTATTCATTCCCGTTGCCACCGCGCCACACATGAAATGAAAACCCCCTCCCACCACATGTGCGCAAAATAGTGCTAGGAAAAAACAACAAAGGCCACATTTGTTCACACTAAGTCTCTAGCTGTCATGTATAATGCACCGAAACCACAGCTCCCTTTCCACATCCAAGCCCAACAAAACTTTCCATGGTTTACCCCAGATGCTTCACATGCCCTGGTTCAATCCATTGACAGCACGTCGACCCTGGTGTAACACATCGTTCCAATTCACTCTGTTCCTTGCACGCCTTTCACCCTCCTGCATGTTCAGGCCCCGATCACTCAAAATCTTTTTCACTCCATCTTTCCCACCTCCAATTTACTCTCCCACTTCTCATTCCCTCCACCTCTGACACATATATCCTCTTGGTCAGTCTTTCCTCTCTCATTCTCTCCATGTGACCAAACCATTTCAAAACACCCTCTTCTGCTCTCTCAGCCACACTCTTTTTATTACCACACATCTCTCTTACCCTATATTACTTACTCGATCAAACCACCTCACACCACATATTGTCCTCAAACATCTCATTTCCAGCACTTCCACCCTCCTCCGCACAGCTCTATCTATAGCCCACGCCTCGCAACCATACAACATTGTTGGAACCACTGTTCCTTCAAACATACCCATTTCTGCTTTCCAAGATAACGTTCTCGACTTCCACACATTTTTCAACACTCCTAGAACTTTCACCCCCTCACCCAAACTATGATTCACTTCCGCTTCCATGGTTCCATCCGCTGCCAAAGCCACTCACAGACATCTAAAAACACTTCACTTCCTCCAGTTTTTCTCCATTCAAACTTACCTCCCAATTAACTTGTGCCTCAACCCTACTGTACCTAATAACCTTACTCTTATTCACATTTACTATCAGCTTTCTTCTTTCAAACACTTTACCAAACTCAGTCACCAGCTTCTGCAGTTTCTCACCTGAATCAGCCACCAGCGCTGTATCATCAGCGAACAACAACTGACTCACTTCCCAAGCTTTCTCATCCACAACAGACTGCATACTAGCCCCTCTTTCCAAAACTCTCGCATTCACCTCCCTAACAACGCCAGCCATAAACAAACTAAACAGCCATAGAGACATCATGCACCCCTGCCGCAAACCTACATTCACTGAGAACCAATCACTTTCCTCTCTCCCTACATGTACACATGCCTTACATCCTTGATAAAAGCTTTTCACTGCTTCTAACAACTTACCTCCCACACCATAAATTCTTAGTACCTTCCACAGAGCATCTCTATCAACTCTATCATATGCCTTCTCCAGATCCATAAATGCCACATACAAATCCATTTGCTTTTCAAAGTATTTCTCACATACATTTTTCAAAGTAAACACCTGATCCACACATCTTCCACCACTTCTGAAACCACACTGCTCTTCCCCAATCTGGTGCTCTGTACATGCCTTCACTCTCTCAATCAATACCCTCCCATATAATTTCCCAGGAATACTCAACAAACTTATACCTCTGTAATTTGAGCACTCACTCTTATCCCCTTTGCCTCTGTACAATGGCACTATGAAAGCATTCTGCCAATCCTCAAGCACCTCACCAAGAATCATACATACATTAAATAAGCTTACCAACCAGTCAACAATACAATCACCCCCTTTTTTAATAAATTCCACTGCAATACTATCCAAACCTACTGCCTTGCTGGCTTTCATCTTCCACAAAGCTTTTACTACCTCTTCTCTGTTTAGCAAATCATTTTCCCTAACCCTCTCACTTTGCACACCACCTCGAACAAAACACCCTATATCTGCCACTCTAACATCAAACACATTCAACAAAGCTTCAAAATATTTTTTTTTTTTCTGTCTCCCGCGTTTGCGAGGTAGCGCAAGGAAACAGACGAAAGAAATGGCCCAACCCACCCCCATACACATGTATATACATACGTCCACACACGCAAATATACATACCTACACAGCTTTCCATGGTTTACCCCAGACGCTTCACATGCCCTCATTCAATCCACTGAAAGCACGTCAACCCCGGTATACCACATCGATCCAATTCACTCTATTCCTTGCCCTCCTTTCATCCTTCTGCATGTTCAGGCCCCGATCACACAAAATCTTTTTCACTCCATCTTTCCACCTCCAATTTGGTCTCCCTCTTCTCCTCGTTCCCTCCACCTCCGACACATATATCCTCTTGGTCAATCTTTCCTCACTCATTCTCTCCATGTGACCAAACCATTTCAAAACACCCTCTTCTGCTCTCTCAACCACGCTCTTTTTATTTCCACACATCTCTCTTACCCTTACGTTACTTACTCGATCAAACCACCTCACACCACACATTGTCCTCAAACATCTCATTTCCAGCACATCCATCCTCCTGCGCACAACTCTATCCATAGTCCACGCCTCGCAGCCATACAACATTGTTGGAACCACTATTCCTTCAAACATACCCATTTTTGCTTTCCAAGATAATGTTTTTGACTTCCAAACATTCTTCAAGGCTCCCAGAATTTTTGCCCCCTCCCCAACCCTATGATTCACTTCCGCTTCCATGGTTCCATCTGCTTCCAGATCCACTCCCAGATATCTAAAACACTTTACTTCCTTCAGTTTTTCTCCAGTCAAACTTACCTCTCAATTGACTTGACCCTCAACCCTATTGTACCTAATAACCTTGCTCTTATTCACATTTACTCTTAACTTTCTTCTTTCACACACTTTACCAAACTCAGTCACCAGCTTCTGCAGTTTCTCACATGAATCAGCCACCAGCGCTGTATCATCAGCAAACAACAACTGACTCACTTCCCAAGCTCTCTCATCCCCAACAGACTGCATACTTGCCCCTCTTTCCAAAACTCTTGCATTCACCTCCCTAACAAACACATCCATAAACAAATAAACAACCATGGAGACATCACATAACCCCTGCCGCAAACCTACATTCACTGAGAACCAATCACTTTCCTCTCTTCCTACATGTACACATGCCTTACATCCTCGATAAAAACTTTTCACTGCTTCTAACAACTTGCCTCCCACACCATATATTCTTAATACCTTCCACAGAGCATCTCTATCAACTCTATCATATGCCTTCTCCAGATCCATAAATGCTACATACAAATCCATTTGCTTTTCTAAGTATTTCTCACATACATTCTTCAAAGCAAACACCTGATCCACACATCCTCTACCACTTCTGAAACCACACTGCTCTTCCCCAATCTGATACTCTGTACATGCCTTCACCTCTCAATCAATACCCTCCCATATAATTTCCCAGGAATACTCAACAAACTTATACCTCTGTAATTTGAGCACTCACTCTTATCCCCTTTGCCTCTGTACAATGGCACTATGAAAGCATTCTGCCAATCCTCAAGGCACCTCACCAAGAATCATACATACATTAAATAAGCTTACCAACCAGTCAACAATACAATCACCCCCTTTTTTAATAAATTCCACTGCAATACTATCCAAACCTACTGCCTTGCTGGCTTTCATCTTCCACAAAGCTTTTACTACCTCTTCTCTGTTTAGCAAATCATTTTCCCTAACCCTCTCACTTTGCACACCACCTCGAACAAAACACCCTATATCTGCCACTCTAACATCAAACACATTCAACAAAGCTTCAAAATATTTTTTTTTTTTCTGTCTCCCGCGTTTGCGAGGTAGCGCAAGGAAACAGACGAAAGAAATGGCCCAACCCACCCCCATACACATGTATATACATACGTCCACACACGCAAATATACATACCTACACAGCTTTCCATGGTTTACCCCAGACGCTTCACATGCCCTCATTCAATCCACTGAAAGCACGTCAACCCCGGTATACCACATCGATCCAATTCACTCTATTCCTTGCCCTCCTTTCATCCTTCTGCATGTTCAGGCCCCGATCACACAAAATCTTTTTCACTCCATCTTTCCACCTCCAATTTGGTCTCCCTCTTCTCCTCGTTCCCTCCACCTCCGACACATATATCCTCTTGGTCAATCTTTCCTCACTCATTCTCTCCATGTGACCAAACCATTTCAAAACACCCTCTTCTGCTCTCTCAACCACGCTCTTTTTATTTCCACACATCTCTCTTACCCTTACGTTACTTACTCGATCAAACCACCTCACACCACACATTGTCCTCAAACATCTCATTTCCAGCACATCCATCCTCCTGCGCACAACTCTATCCATAGTCCACGCCTCGCAGCCATACAACATTGTTGGAACCACTATTCCTTCAAACATACCCATTTTTGCTTTCCAAGATAATGTTTTTGACTTCCAAACATTCTTCAAGGCTCCCAGAATTTTTGCCCCCTCCCCAACCCTATGATTCACTTCCGCTTCCATGGTTCCATCTGCTTCCAGATCCACTCCCAGATATCTAAAACACTTTACTTCCTTCAGTTTTTCTCCAGTCAAACTTACCTCTCAATTGACTTGACCCTCAACCCTATTGTACCTAATAACCTTGCTCTTATTCACATTTACTCTTAACTTTCTTCTTTCACACACTTTACCAAACTCAGTCACCAGCTTCTGCAGTTTCTCACATGAATCAGCCACCAGCGCTGTATCATCAGCAAACAACAACTGACTCACTTCCCAAGCTCTCTCATCCCCAACAGACTGCATACTTGCCCCTCTTTCCAAAACTCTTGCATTCACCTCCCTAACAACCCCATCCATAAACAAATTAAACAACCATGGAGACATCACATAACCCTGCCGCAAACCTACATTCACTGAGAACCAATCACTTTCCTCTCTTCCTACATGTACACATGCCTTACATCCTCGATAAAAACTTTTCACTGCTTCTAACAACTTGCCTCCCACACCATATATTCTTAATACCTTCCACAGAGCATCTCTATCAACTCTATCATATGCCTTCTCCAGATCCATAAATGCCACATACAAATCCATTTGCTTTTCTAAGTATTTCTCACATACATTCTTCAAAGCAAACACCTGATCCACACATCCTCTACCACTTCTGAAACCACACTGCTCTTCCCCAATCTGATACTCTGTACATGCCTTCACCCTCTCAATCAATACCCTCCCATATAATTTCCCTGGAATACTCAACAAACTTATACCTCTGTAATCTGAGCATCCACTCTTATCCCCTTTGCCTGTGTACAATGGCACTATGCAAGCATTCTGCCAATCCTCAGGCACCTCACCATGAATCATACATACATTAAATAACCTAACCAACCAGTCAACAATACAGTCATCCCCTTTTTTAATAAATTCCAATGCAATACCATCCAAACCTGCTGCCTTGCCGGCTTTCATCTTCTGCAAAGCTTTTACTATCTCTTCTCTGTTTACCAAATCATTTTCCCTAACCCTCTCACTTTGCACACCACCTCAACCAAAACACCCTATATCTGCCACTCTATCATCAAACACATTCAACAAACCTTCAAAATACTCACTCCATCTCCTTCTCACATCACCACTACTTGTTATCACCTCCCCATTAGTCCCCTTCACTGAAGTTCCCATTTGCTCCCTTGTCTTATGCACTTTATTTACCTCCTTCCAAAACATCTTTTTATTCTCCCTAAAGTTTAATGATACTCTCTAACCCCAACTCTCATGTGCCCTCTTTTTCACCTCTTGCACCATTCTCTTGACCTCCTGCCTCTCTCTTTTATACATCTCCCACTCATTTGCATTTTTTCCCTGCAAAAATTGTCCAAATGTCTCTCTCTTCTCTTTCACTAATAATCTTACTTCTTCATCCCATCATTCACTACCCTTTCTAATCAACCCACTTACCTGCTTCTCATGCCACAAGCATCTTTTGCGCAAGCCATCACTGCTTCCCTAGATACATCCCATTCCTCCCCCACTCCCCTTACCTCCTTTGTTCTCACTTTTTTCCATTCTGTGCTCAGTCTCTCCTGGTACTTCCTCACACAAGTCTCCTTCCCAAGCTCACTTACTCTCACCACTCTCTTCACCCCAACATTCTCTCTTCTTTTCTGAAAATCTCTACAAATCTTCACCTTCGCCTCCACGAGATAATGATCAGACATCCCTCCAGTTGCACCTCTTAGCACATTAACATCCAAAAGTCTCTCTTTCGCATGCCTATCAATTAACACATAATCCAATAATGCTCTCTAGCCATCTCTCCTACTTACATATGTATACTTATGTATATCTCGCTTTTTAAACCAGGTATTCCCAATCACCAGTCCTTTTTCAGCACATAAATCTACAAGCTCTTCACCATTTACATTGACAACACTGAACACCCCATGTATACCAATTATTCCCTCAACTGCCACATTACACACCTTTCCATTCAAATCACTCATCACTATAACCCGGTCTTGTGCATCAAAACCACTAACACACTCATTCAGCTGCTCCCAAAACACTTGCCTCTCATGATCTTTCTTCTCCTGCCCAGGTGCATATGCACCAGTAATCACCCATCTCTCTCCATCAACTTTCAGTTTTACCCATATCAATCAAGAATTTAGTTTCTTACACTCTATCACATGCTCCCACAACTCCAGTTTCAGGAGTAGTGCTACTCCTTCCCTTGCTCTTCACCTCTCACAAACCCTTGACTTTACTCCCAAGACATTCCCAAACCACTCCCTTTCCACATCCAGGCCCCTCAAAACTTTCCTTGGTTTACCCAAGACGCTTCACATGCCCTGGTTCAATCCATTGACAGCATGTCGACCCTGGTATACCACATCATTCCAATTCGCTTTATTCCTTGTACGCCTTTCACCCTCCTGCATTTTCAGGCCCCAATCACTCAAAATCTTTTTCACTCCATCTTTCCACCTCCAATTTGGTCTCCCACTTCTCCTCATTCCCTCCACTTCTGACACATATATCCTCCTTATCAATCTTTCCTCACTCATTCTCTCCATGTGACCTAACCATTTCAAAACACCCTCTTCTGCTTTCTCAACCACACTCTTTTTATTACCACACATCTCTCTTACCCTTTCATTATTTACTTGGTCAAACCACCTCACAACACATATCGTCCTTAAACATCTCATTTCCAGCACATCCACCCTCCTCTGCACAACTTTATCTAAAGCCCACGCCTCACAACCATATAACATTCACAACACCTATTCCTTCAAACATACCCATTATTGCTTTCCAAGCTAATGTTCTCGACTTCCACACATTTTCCAACGCTCCTTGAACTTTCGCCCCCTCCCCCACCCTATGACCCACTTCCGCTTCCATGGTTCCAACTGCTGCCAAATCCACTCCCAGATATCTAAAACACTTCACTTCCTCCAGCTTTTCTCCATTCAAACTTACCTCCCAGTTGACTTGTCCCTCAACCCTACTGTACCTAATAACCTTGCTCTTATTCAAATTTATTCTCACTTTCTTCTTTCACATACTTTACCAAACTCAGTCACCAGCTTCTGCAGTTTCTCACCCGAATCAACAACCAGCACTGTATCATTAGCGAACAACAATTGACTCACTTCCCAAGCTCTCTCACCCACAACAGACTCCATACTTGACCCTCTCTCTTGCATTCACCTTCCTAAAAAGCCCCTCTCTCTTGCATTCACCTTCCTAACAACCACATCCATAAACAAATTAAACAACCATGGACAAATCACGCACCCCTGCCGCAAACCAACATTCACTGGGAACCAATCACTTTCCTCTCTTCCTACTCATACACATGCTTTACATCCTCGATAAAAGCTTTTCACTGCTTCCAACAACTTGCCTCCCACACCATATATTCTTAATACCTTCCACAGTGCATCTCTATCAACTCTATCACATGCCTTCTTCAGATCCATAAATGCCACATACAAATCCATTTGCTTTTCTAAGTATTTCTCACATACATTCTTCAAAGCAATCACCTGATCCCCACATCCTCTACCACTTCTGAAGCCACACTGCTCTTCCCCAATCTGACGCTCTGTACACGCCTTCGCCCTCTCAATCAATACCTTCCCATATAATTTCCCAGGAATGCTCAACAAATCTATTCCTCTGTAATCTGAGCACTCACCTTTATCCCCTTTGCCTTTGAACAATGGCACTATGCAAGCATTCTGCCAATCCTCAGGCACCTCACCATGAGTCATACATACATTAAATAACCTTACCAACCAGTCAACAACACAGTCACCCCCTTTTCTGATAAATTCCACTGCAATACCATCCAAACACGCTGTCTTGCTGGTTTTCATCTTCCGCAACGCTTTTACTACCTCTTCTCTGTTTACCAAATCATGACCATATAACATTGTTTGAACTACTATTCCTTCAAACATACCCATTTTTGCTCTCAGAGATAACGTTCTTGCTTTCCACACATTCTTCAACACTCCCAGAACCTTCGCCTCCTCCCCCACCCTGTGACTCACTTCTGCTTCCATGGTTTCATCCGTTGCTAAATCCACTCCCAGATATCTAAAACACTTCATTTCTTCCAGTTTGTTTCCATTCAAACTTACCTTCCAATTACCTTGTCCCTCAAGCCTACTGAACCTAATCACCTTGCTCTTATTCACATTTACTCTCAGCTTTCTTCTTTCACTCACTTTACCAAACCCAGTCACCATCTTCCACAGTTTCTAGCCTGAATCAGCCACCGGCGCTGTATCATCAGTGACAACTGACTCACTTCCCAGGCCCTCTCATCCATAACAGACTGCATACTTGCCCCTCTCTCCAAAACTCTTGCATTCAACTCCTTAACAACCCCATCCATAAACAAATTAAACAACCATGGAAACATCACTCACTCCTGCTACAAACCAACATTTACTGGGAACCAATCATTTTCCTCTCTTCCTACTCCTAAACATGCTTTACATCCTTGGGAAAAACTTTTCACTGCTTCTAGCAACTTACCTTCCACACCATATACTTGTAATACCTTCCACAAAGCATCTCTATCAACCCCATCATATGCCTTCTCCAGATCCATAAATGCTACATACAAATCCATTTTTTTTTCTAATTATTTCTCACATACATTCTTCAAAGCAAACATCTGATCTATACATCCTGTATCATTTCAGAAACTACACTGCTCTTCCCCAATCTGATGTTCTGTACATGCCTTTACCCTCTCAATCAATACCCTCCCATATAGTTTCCCAGGAATACTCAACAAACTTATACCTCTGAAATTTGAACATTCATCTTTATCTCCTTTGCTTTTGTACAGTGCCACTATGCATGCATTCTGCCAATCCTCTGGCATTTTACCATGAACCATACATACATTGAATATCCTTACCAACCAGTCAACAACACAGTCACCCCCTTTTTTATAAATTCCCCTCCAATACCATACAAACCTGCCACTTTGCCAGCTTTCATCTTCCACAAAGCTTTCACTACCTTTTCTCTGTTTAGCAAACCAATCTCCCTGACCCTCTCACTTCGCACACCACCTCGACCAAAACACCCTATATCTGCCACTCTATCATCAAATACATTCACCAAACCTTCAAAATACTCACTCCATCTCCTCACTTCACCACTACTTGTTATTACCTCCCCATTAGCCCCTTTCACTGCTGTTCCCATTTGTTCTCTTGTTATGCACTTTATTTACCTCCTTCCAAAATATCTTTTTATTCTCCCCAAAATTTAATGATAATCTCTCACCCTAACTATCATTCACCCTCTTTTTCACCTCTTGCACCTTTCTTTTGACCTGCCTCTTTCATTTATATATATCCCAATCATTCGCACTACTTCCATGCAAAAATCGTCCAAACGCCTCTCTCTTCTCTTTCACTAACAATCTTACTTCTTAATCCCACCACTCATTACCCTTTCTAATCAGCCCACTTCCCACTTTTCTCATACCACAAGCATCTTTTGTGGAAGCCATCACTGCTTCCCTAAATACATCCCATTCCTCCCCCACTCCCTTTACGTCATTTGCTTTCAGCTTTTTCCATTCTACACCCAATCTCTCTTGGTACTTCATCACACAAGTATCCTTTCCAAGCTCACTTCCTCTCACCACTCTCTTCTCACAAACATTCTCTCTTCTTTTTAAAAAACCTATACAAATCTTCACCTTCGCCTCCACAAGATAGTGATCAGACATCCCTCCAGTTGCCCCTCTCAGCACACGAACATCCAACAGTCTCTCTTTTACATGCCGATCAATTAACACATAATCTAATAATGCTCTTTAACCATCTCCCCTACTCACATACTTATACTTACGTATATCTCTCTTTTTAAAACAGGTATTCCCAATCACTGGTCCTTATTCAGCACACAAATCCACAAGCTCTTCACCATTTCCATTTACAACAATGAATACTCCATGTACACCATTTATACCCTCAACTGCCACATTACCCACATTTGCATTTAAATCACCTCTCACTTAAACCTGGTCTCGTGCATCAACACTGCTGACACACTCACTCAGTTCCTCCTAGAACACTTGCCTCTCATGAGCTATCTTCTCATGACCAGGTGCATAAGCACCAAAAATTACCCAAACCAATCTAGAATCAACTTTCTTACACTCTGTCATACACACCCTGGGAATAGGGGGAAAAAGAATACCTCCCACGTATTCCCTGCATGTCGTAAAAGGGAGGGAAAGGGGGTCTAGATATCCTCCCTTTCAGTTTTTACTTTTCCAAAAGAAGGAGCAGAAAAGGGAGCCAAGAGAGGATTTTCCCTCTTAGGTTCAGTCCTATTCTTAACGCTACCTTGCTAATGTGGGAAATGGTGAATATGTAAAAAAAACAAAAAAAAATCATATTTGATCCCCTTTTCCTGCATTAGTGAGATAGTGCCTCCAACAGAGAAAGGCCACATTCCTTCAAATCCATTATCTAACTGTCTTGTGTAATGTATCAAAACCATAGCTCCCTATCCACAAACAGGTCCCACAGAACTTTCCAAGGTTTACTCCATCCACTTTACATGCCCTGGGTCATTCCACTGACAGCATGTTGATCCCTATATCGTTCCCATTCACTCTATGCCATGCATAACTTGCACCCTCCTGAATGATAAAAGCCCTGAACACTCAAAATCTTTTACAATCCATCCTCCCATCTCCAATTTGGTCTCCCCTTTCTCCTTGTTTTGTTCCCCTTTTAACACTTACGTATATCCTCTTTGTTAATCTCTCCTGACTCATTCTCTCCATATGTCCAAACCATTTCAGCACACTCTCTTCAGTCTCTCAACCAAGCTTTTTTATTACCACACCTTCCTCATACTCTTTACTTACTTACTCAATCAAATCACCTTACACCACATATTTTTCTCAAACATTTCATTTCTGACACATCCCCTCTCCTACACACTTTCTCATCTATAGCCCACCTCGCATCGACACAACAACCTCTCTTTCTAAACATTCTTCTGTGCTCCCAGAACTTACACCCCCTTGCCCACCTTATGACTCTCTTCTGCTTCCATGGTTCCATTTGCTGACATATCCTCTCCTAAGCAGCTACATTTCAATTCCCCAATTCTTCCCCATTCAAACTCACATCCCAACTAACCTGTCCCTTAACACTCCTAAACCTAATAACTTTGCTTCTCACTCCAAAGGAGTCTACATTTCCTTGCTACTGGATGTAGCAAAAAAGGGATGTTTATAAAGATTCTGGGTAACATCAAGACTCTCACAGAAATTGACCCCAAGATGATCATAAACAAAAAATAAATAACTATATCATTTCTCAGACTTAATACCATTCCCAGCATTAGCACGGTATCAACAGATGAGAAAGGACCTCATTATCTCACATACACTCTCTTGCTGTCATGTATAACACACCAAAATCAAAGGCTCCAATCCAAAACCACGCCCATAGACCTTTCATAGTTTCCTATGACTGCTTCCTCTGCCCTCGTTCAGCCCAATGAAAGCACATCACCCTCTCTATACCACATTGCTCCAGTTCACTCTGTTCCATGTACTCCTCACACCCTCCTGCATGTTAAGGCCCTGATATCTCAAAGCTTCTTTCTTTCCGTTCTTCCATCTCCTCAGTTCCCCCTTTACCTTGTTCCCTCCACTTACAACATGTATATGCTCTTAGTCATTCTCTATTCACTCACCCTCTCTGTACTTTGTCCAAATCATCTCAACACACTGTAATCAGCTCTCTCATCATATTCCTCCTGCCACCACACCTCTCTATAACCAAAACATTTCTCATTCAATCAACCCTCACATCACATTGTCCTCAAACATTTTATTTCCAACAAACCCACCCTCTCCCATACTCTGTCATTTATGGTTTATGCCTCACACTCACAACACTGTTGGGATTACTATGCCATCAAACATACTTATTTCTACCCTTACAGTCTGTGATCTCTCTTTCCACATGTTCTTTCACATGCCAAGAACAATCCCTTACACATCCTATGGCTCATTTCAACTCCCATGGCTCCATTTGCTGTCATCCACTCCCAGGTATCTACAACACTTCACTTCGTCCATGTTCTCTCCCATCAAACTCTCAATCCTACTAAGCTGTCAATCTCCAGTGCTAAACCTACTGAACTTGCTTTTATTCACCTTTACTCTTAATGTTCTCCTTTTACATACTACTCCAAATTCAGAGACTAACTTTTCCAGTTCCTCATTCAAATCTGCCACCAACAATGTGTCATTACCACACAGTAACTGAATCATCTCCAAGGCCTCCCCAACCCCTGGCAAACCAGACTTGCAACCAACTCTCGCCACCCTGTCCATACACACATTAAGCAGGTATGGCAATATCACACATCCCTGCCGGAGACCCATGATTACCCAAGAACACTCACCCTCCTGTATTCCTTCTTGTACATAAACCTAATTCTCTTCATAAAAACTCCTTGCTCCTTTTAGTATATTTCCTTACATACAATGCTTCCACAAAGAATCACTATTAACTCCTCTCATATGCTTTTGCCAGATTAATAAATGCTACATACAAATCCTTCTGTCTCTAAATATTTGCCGCACACACTCTTCACAGCAAAAGTCTGATCCACACATCCTCTGCCACTCATGAGACCATACTGTTCCTTTCCAGTCTGATGCTATGCACATGCCCTCACTCTCTTAAACACCACGCTCCTAAGCAACATACCATGTACACTCAACATATTTCTTCTTTCTTTTTTCATGACTAGTCTGCTGTTTCCCATGAAAGCAAGGTAGTGTCAGGAACAGAGGATGAAAAGGCCTTATTTGCCCACATCCATTCTCTAAACATTGTGTGTAATGCAATGAAACCACAGCCCCCTATTCAGAACCAGGCCCCACAAACCTTTCCATGATTTCCCCCAGCTGCTTTAAAAACCCTGGTTCAGTTCACTGACAGCACAATGTCCTCCCATATACCACATCGTTTCAATTCACTCTATCCCATACACACCTTTCACCCTCCAGCAAGTTTAGGCCTTGAGCAATCAAGATAATTTTCACTTCATCCTTCCATCTCTAGTCTCCCCCTCCTTCTTAACTCCTGCACTTCTGACATATACATCCTCTTTGTCAACCTCTCCTCAACAATTCTCTCCATATGTCCAAACCATGTCAACACACCCTCTTTAGCTCTCTCAACCATACTCTTCTTATTACCACGCCTTTCATTCACCCTTATATTGCTTACTCAATCAACCCTCCTCACAGCACATAATGTCCTTATACATTTCACTGCCAACTAATCAGCTTCCCTCCATAATTTCTCATCTAGGGCCCATGCCTCAAATCCATGCAACATTGTTGATACTACTATACCTTCAAACATACCAGTTTTCACCCTCCCAGACATGCTCCTTAATGCTCCGAGAACCTTCATCCCCTCACCAATACAATGACTCTCCACTTCCTCAGCTTCATTCCCTGCCATGTCCAACCCTAGGTATCTAAGATGCTGTACATACTTCAATTTTTTTCCTATCATATTTGTACTTTTTTCATTCCAACATTTGCTTTTGTCCCCCTTGCCTCTAAACAATGTCACTATACAGGCATTCTACTAATCCTCAGCGACGTCACCATGGATCATACACACACTGTAAATCCTAACTAATCAACATCACAGTCACCCCCTTTCTTAAGAAATTCAACTGTAATCCTAATGACTCCTTATACTGGTATAGCCCACTGAGAGCACACTGGCCCCTGTATACTACATCGATACAATTCCCTCCATCTCATAAATGCTTCACACCCTAATGCATTTTTATGCTCCAAACCATATAAGTATCCTTCACCATATCCTTTATTTCTTTGGTGTCCCCCTTCTTGTTGTCTCCACTTCTGATATGTATATCCTTCTAGTCAGCCTCTCCTCACTCATCTTATCTATACATCCAAACCATTTCATCTATCTCAAGCATACTGTTCTTACTATCATGTTCCTCTCTTACTCTATCAAGCATACTATTCTTACTATCATGTTGCTCTCTTACCCGATCATTTCTTATTCAGTCAACCCTTCTCAGACCACATACTGTTCACAACCATTTCAATTCCAAAATATCCATCACCTTATGTATTTTTTAGAACTAGGACAGATGCCTTGCATCCAAACAAAACTTTCAAGGCTCCTATGACATAAAACAAAGCTATCTTTGCCCTCACTGAGGACTGGCAAGTCCTCAAAAATGGAGAAAACACTAAAGTTCTCACCTGTGTTTATGGAAGAAGAGGATCACAAACCAGACAGATGTCATCACAAGGATGGTAATCTCACAAAGTTGGAATGCCCATGGGATGTGAGGCACATTATCCAGAAAGATATCCGGCAGAGGAGGATGTCGTTCCTAGAAAATTCACATACATTAATTGCTGAGCAATATTCTCAAACGTTAAAAAAAAAAAATCTTCACAAAGTTCATTATTAACATCTTAATTAATGGAAATGAAGAGCACATAAAGCTACATTCTCTAGCATATTGCTAACAATAAAATCAAGCTTCCCAGCACTATAAAAGAATGACATAATAAGAGTTGCAATTAATCAGTAAAGTGCATATCTAAAAGGTCCTTTTCGTATCCCAGCATTAGCAAAATGTCACCTCACCATGATATACTGTAATTTACACAAGCTTTTGTCTTTTCTTCTATTCTAAGGTCCCCTCCAGAATTTGCCTAATGCATAAAATAAGTCAAAGATCCCTAAAGTATTATTCATATGAGTATTCAGTTTCTAAAACAGTATGACTAAAATGACTTCCAGAACAAGTGTACAACCTGAAAAGAATGAAACCACTCTACATCACAAAATCTATCTGAAGACCTCATGCTTCTCTGTACTTTTTGTGGAATGATTTAACTGGTTCTCACCTGATAGTACCCTACCCTCAGAAACAATTCTTTAGAACAGTGGATGGGGCTAGTTCTAGAAATGAAAAATTAATGCAGAATATTTTTCCTCCCAATCCATATTATTTCACGCTACATATGAAGCCTACCATAATATTTCATCATGTACCTTCATTATTCAATATCCCAAATCATAAAAAGTGAGTTTAGCAATATACTTTTGCATCACACAGAGATGTTATAAAGAATATTGCCTTGGACTTACCCTATTAAAGCTTTGAACAAACATTTTCTGGAAACAAACTTCTAAAATAAAATGATCCAGCTTACTCCTGTTTAACAGCATGCAAAGTCAATCACTTAACCAACAAGTTAAGAAACTTCTAACAGTCACAGTCTACTGGCATAAGATGCAAAGTTACCCCAAATTCCTGTTCAATGATCTCCATAAAATTCAGCCTGTCCAGACTGACAGCTACATTCATGAGGTTAGCAAAAAAAAATTGAGTGGGCATGTGGAGAGGCAACTTTATGTCTTTATGTACAAAAATGATGTGGAAAGGCAACTTTATGTCTTTATGTACAAAAATGATGTGGAAAGGCAACTTTATGTCTTTATGTACAAAAATGAATCTCCAATATGTGCACATTTCCTGTATTTGACAAAGCTGCACACACCCGCTAGAATCAGGAGGTAAGTAAGCTAATCCATTGAAAGCATATTCCCCTGCATTTTCCTGCCATAGTTATTAAGCTTTTGTATATATCAAACTATGTATCATTTGATCCCCACCTAAAGATTCAAGTTGTATCTTTCATCCAATACTAAAATACTTCCTAGAAATACAAAGGTAACTGTAAGTATATGGGTGGAGTACTGTATTTCTTAAACACAACAATTAGTTGTCTAACCTCATTTCATATCATCAGAATTCATACTTGACCAGCCTGAAGTGCATTCAAGATGTCATACTAAGTTCCAAAATCCAAAAAAAAAGGGATCATAACCTGACTGGTTGTAAAATTTGGCTTTACATACATCATAAATAATTCTCTGGTCCTTCCTAGGCGATCCCTTGGGACTGTAACTGGACCCAGTGTAACACATTCCTGAGTCAACAAGATTAAGTGTATGTAAGAAGTATTACAGAGGTATAAGTTTGTTGAGTATTCCTGGGAAATTATATGGGAGGGTATTGATTGAGAGGGTGAAGGCATGTACAGAGCATCAGATTGGGGAAGAGCAGTGTTGTTTCACAAATGGCAGAAGATGTGTGGATCAGGTGTTTGCTTTGAAAAATATTATGTGAGAAATATCTGGAAAAGCAAATGGATTTGTATGTACCATTTATGGATCTGGAGAAGGCATATGATAAGAGTTGATAGAGATGCTCTGTGGAAGGTATTAAGAATATATGGTGTGGGAGGCAAGTTGTTAGAAGCAGTGGAAAGTTTTTATCGAGGATGTAAGACATGTGTATGAGTAGGAAGAGAGGAAGGTGACTGGTTCTCAGTGAATGTCAGTTTGCAGCAGGGGGACGTGATGTCTCCATGGTGGTTTAATTTGTTTATGGATGGGGTTGTTAGGGATGTAAATGCAAGAGTTGGAAAGAGGGGCAGGTATGCAGTCTGTTGTGGATGAGAGAGCTTGGGAAGTGAGTCAGTTGTTGATTGCTGATGATACAGCATTGGTGGCTGATTTGGGTGAGAAACTGTAGAAGCTGGTGAATGACACTGGTAAAGTGTGTGAAAGAAGAAAGTTGAGAGTAAATGTGAATAAGAGCAAGGTTATTAGGTACAGTAGGGTTGAGGGACAAGTCAATTGGGAGGTAAGTTTGAATGGAGAAAAAATGGAGGAAGTGAAGTGTTTTAGATATCTGGGAGTGGATTAGGCAATGCATGGAACCAAGGAAGCGGAAGTGAATCATAGGGTGGGGGAGGGGGTGAAAGTTCTGGGAGTGTTGAAGAATGTGTGGAAGTCGAGAATGTTATCTTGGAAAGCAAAAATGGGCATGTTTGAAGGAATAGTGGTTTCAACAATGTTATATGGTTGTGAGGCATGGGCTATAGATAGAGTTGTGCTGAGGAGGGTGGATGTGCTGGAAATGAGATGTTTGAGGACAATATGTGGTGTGAGGTGGTCTGATCGAGTAAGTAATGAAAGGGTAAGAGAGATGTGTGGTAATAAAAAGAGTGTGGTTGAGAGAGCAGAAGAGGGTGTTTTGAAATGGTTTGGTCACATGGAGAGAATGAGTGAGGAAAGATTGACCAAGAGGATATATGGGTCAGAGGTGGAGGGAACGAGGAGAAGTGGGAGAACAAATTGGAGGTGGAAAGATGGAGTGAAAAAGATTTTGAGTGATCGGGGCTTGAACATGCAGGAGGGTGAAAGGCATGCTGGGAATAAAGTGAACTGGAACGATGTGGTATACTGGGGTCGACGTGCTGTTAATGGATTGAACCAGGGCATATGAAGCGTTTGGGGTAAACCATGGAAAGTTTTGTGGGGTCTGGATGTGGAAAGGGAGCTGTGGTTTCAGTGCATTATACATGACAGCTAGAGACTGAGTGTGAACGAATGTGGCCTTTGTTGTCTTTTCCTAGCACTACCTCGTGCACATGCAGGGGGAGGGGGTTGTCATTTCATGTGTGGTGGGGTGGTGACGGGAATAAATAAGGGCAGACAGTATGAATTATGTACTTGTGTATATATGTATATGTCTGTGTGTATATATATATATATATACATTAAGATGTATAGGTATGTATATGTGCGTGTGTGGACTTGTATGTATATACATGCATATGTGGGTGAGTTGGGCCATTCTTTTGTCTGTTTCCTTCTGCTACCTCACTAACACAGGAGACAG
Source organism: Panulirus ornatus (assembly GCF_036320965.1). NCBI lineage: Eukaryota > Metazoa > Arthropoda > Malacostraca > Decapoda > Palinuridae > Panulirus > Panulirus ornatus. The sequence goes on from NC_092258.1 coordinate 12,713,635, forward strand.
CGACAAAGTATGATAAAATGAATAAATATAAAGAAGTTCTTGATGTAATGGGACAAATATTCTGGTTCTATTCTTAGACCAGGATCGCTCCATTACAAGATAGATAAGCTAACTAGCCTCTCTAAATCTAGTTCATATATTCAAGTATAAAGATACTTAGAACAAAGTCCAAGAAAAAATTCCTTTACTAATCAACAGTGACAAACAAGGAAGAAAATCCATTTTTGTCAGTATTCTTAGTAGCAAAATGATTACCTTTCCCTTGAGCTGAGAAAAATTACATGTCAACATCTGCTAATAAGTAAGTCATACTCACCCTCAGGATGACATTGGTGCATCTCTGCGCAATGATGGAGATCATGCTCCCACTCCAAATACATCACCTGAGTACCAGGAAAAAGCATATATCCATGCTAGAGACACTATCATACTACTTATAACAGATCTTCAATGTTTTGCTCATTTGAATATGGTCATTTTTTCACTTAACATTTTACAAGCACCTATACATAATTTCAAATGCACAGACAAGCACAGGATGGTGTGCATTAAATTTTCCTAATCAGATGAAAAATATCATGCCTGATGCCTTACGCTAGTTACAATGGTGATGAGACAGGCTTTTGCAGGAAAGTCATGCTGTAAAACACTCAGGCATCCAAAAGTGACATGGTGCCATGCAGGAAATCTGCCCAAGTCCAGGTGTCATTCATCCTGATAGGTCCCAAAGGCTGATTATTATTGTTCTTGGCAAAAGGAAGCAACCATGTGTTCTAAAGAACATCATGGACAAACTTCAAGAACACTACAGAGTGAACAAGACAGCATGGTTCAACAGAGACATCTTCACAACAACTAGCTCCACTGCCGCTTTGTTTCACCAGTAAAATAGTATCAAGAGAGGAATACGGAAGTCATTCCTGCAGATATCAAGGCTCTCCTTCTCGTAGACAACACACCTGCCCATGCAGCTGAGGAAGACCTCAGCAGCAGGGATGGCCTCCCTAAGGCATCTCCATCAACCATCCTATGAACCTGTCAGTCACTGAGAACATAAAGAGGCACTATTGTTGCAAATAGATGGTGATAATTTAGACAACTGGGGATGAGTTAGAAGACACTAGGGAACTTGGGACTCACAAAAACTTATAAAAGTACAGCCTTTGCAACACCATCTACAACGCTGTTGAGGCACTGAAGATAGTGATGAAACAGATATTAATGAATGGCTGAAAAAAGATGCTGAGAAGGACTGAGCATCAGCCAGAATTTGAGGGTTTCAAATCCAATGACTTTCTACAGACCTTGCAGTGAGATGGGGAGCAAATGAGTGTGGACAACATCGTAGTGTAGATGAGGATGAACCTGGCCACCACTGCTTGTCTGAGGAGCAGACGGTGGGGGATATGACTGATGTATGACAACCAGTGTAAGAAAGTGAGGATGAGCTGGAAAGTAGTCCAATCAAAAAGGTAAAGCTATCAATCATCTGAGACAGCTTGGACACTACCATGGGGATGGACCACACAAAAAACATTGTGTGCAAGCTTACTATCCATATCTCCATGAGGTTTACACAAAGAGTGTCCCTTTTCTGCACAAAATTCATGATTTTCCAAAGCCATACCCCTGGCAGAAAAACAAAAAGCATGGGTCTAAGTAAAGTGAAGAGACTGACCATATTACGAGTCTCAGCCCTCACTCTCTCTCTCTAAATTTCAGAAACCAACCAATTTGAAGCGATGCTGAAACTGCCAGCAGAAATTTCTAACAGCGACTTAGAATGAGTAATGACATTTTGAAAGGTGTGCGTTTGTGTACATTAGTTTGTTAAGTTAATGTTTGAGTATGTTTCATTCCTAAACTTGTGTCTTATATATAATGAAAGTACATGTCACATATAAGATCTTTTACATAATTATAGTCACCATGTAAATGCTTAATTTACGAACTTTCAGTGCAAGATAAGTGTCTGTGTTTGGTGAAAAACTTCTATGAGGCATGTTTGGCATCTTCTTCCCTCTCAAGTACTATCATCCTCGACAAGGAAAGACATTTCTCCCTGCTGGTCTCTTACTTCTCAAAGAAAAGTAAGTTTTCTGTATGATACTGTGTATGGTTTTGACATCATTATTATCTATTTTGTTCATCTTAGTATATATATGTTTGTCTGGAATCTTATACTTGTTTTTACTATACTGCAAGAATATATGTTCTGTATACATTATATGTTGCTTGCTGTGGTGCTTGTCTACCTGTTGTACTTGTGTCTCAGTAATATTCAAAAAGTGAGAGTAAATTTCAAACTTAGTCAAAGTACAGGCATTTTACACCTATGGGTTGAACTAGGGCGATGAAATATTTAAAACTATTTCAGTATATCATACTTTTCAACCCTTAGCCTCATTTTGGCTGAAAAAGCTGGTGTATTTCATTACTTGCCTTCCATGGCAGCATTTGTAAAAACTATTTCTGAGCGAGTTCAAGGGTGAGAGGCTGAGGAATATGAGAGTATGTGATTCAGCTACTTTGTTAAGCCTAGGGGTAGAGAGAAAGATGATAATCCATCATAATTGATATCAGAAGATGCTCTGACCATCCTTGACAGCCAATCGGTTGACACAGGTGAGGTATTACAGATATCATAGAACTGGGTGGTCATGAGTTACTAATTAACAAATCATGCACGAACTTAAGATTAGGATGAGCTGGATATCTCCACACTTAGTAACAAGTGATGCGATGGAAAAGCACCTATTCTAAAATAGTGAGTTACACATGAATAGTTTGATGATGACACCTGGTGGCAACTGTGGACTCTCATCTGTGGTGCATTATAATAAGAGTCAATAATCATTTACAGTGTTATCATGACTCAGAATTAGCAGATTCGGGAACTCTGGATCCTTTTCTGATCACTCCTGCAGAGGGCTACCAACCCTCCCTTACCACCACCATACCTTCCTAACCCGGCCACCACATCCTACCTCACCGCCACATTCTCTCCCTCCCAGGTTACTGCACACTCCCTCACTATGACCATGCCTCCATCCCAGGCCACTACATCCTCCATAACCACTAATATTCCCTCTCTGATTGGCTGGCTACCACACCCTTCCTCACCACTACCACTCCCTCCCTCCCTGCTTACAACATTCTCCCTCACCACCATCATGCCCTCCATCCTTGGCAACACACTCTGAATGGCACAATGGCATTGCCTAGTAGTTTAACCACTCGCCCTAACCATTTTCCTCTTCAAACTTCCCACAATGCCAGAATAGCCTACCTGCTCAGCAATAAAATATTTTCCCAAAAATATGTAACCCTAGCAGCTAACCATTTCTATTCTCCCCCCCCCCCCCCAAATGGATGAATTAATAACATTGGAGTTTATTGTTATGTGCCTGGGACACAGAAACTGAAGACAGGTCTGCCTTTTTATTGTATATATATTTTCTATGCTAATAATATTAATAACTTTTACAAAGATATCATGAAAATGGATTTTAATTTGCTTACAAAAATTTTCTTTTATCTCACACTGCTATACTACCAGGTAGTCATTCAATTCCCTATTTTTCAATATTTCATGTACACTTTCCTAATACTGTATCACTTCAGGGTCCAAGTCTCTGACAAATGAAGAATAATAAACCCCTTAAGTCCTCAGTCCTCCATAAATGTCCTCCAACAAAAAGAAAAAAAAATTGCAAGAATGATAAAGATACAAAAAAGAAGAATGACACATCAATCTTTTCATCACAACAGCCATGATGCAGACCCATCTTCACTTGGAATCACCCATCCTCTTCCCTTCCTGCTCTCTTACATTCCTTTCCTTCCTGATTTAAACTCCTCACTGCATTTAATAGCTTTCCATATCTATCATACATCTGTAGCACCTTCCATAAGTTTCTGTCAACCTTATCATATATTTTCTCCACATACATAAATGCCATATACAAATCCTTCTTTTATCAAGTATTTCTCACAAAAATTTTTGAAAACAAACATCTGGTTCATGCAATATTCTCCACTCTTGACGCTAAACTGCTCCTCCATTCCACCACTTTCTTAATCACCATTCACCCATACACCTTACTAGGTGATCAAAAGATCTCTATAATGCATGCATTCACTTTTGTCCCCTTTGCCTTAGGGTAAGACACTATGCATGTATTCTGCCAGTCCTCAGGTGCCTCATCTTGGGTCATTACGCACTGAAAAGTCTGACAAACAAATAACAGCATTGTCATTCCCTTTCTTGATATGGTTAACAGCAATATCATCCACTGCTGCCACTTTGCCATACTTCACCTTAAGCAAAGCTTTCACCATCTCTTCTCTTTTCACCAAACCCTTTGCCTTTACTCTCTTCCCCTGCTTACAGTATCATTCCAAATATGTAACATCTGCCACTCTATCAACTGACACATTTAACAGTCCTTCAAAATACTCAATTCATCTCTTTTTCACTTTACTACCTCCCTATCTAATCCCTTATCTGTCATTTCCATTTGCTTTCTTTTTTCCTCATATCATTCAAATCCCTTCAAAGCATTTTCTCCCTAAATTTCACTGACAGTCTACCACCCTATCTTTCATATGCCCTTTTTTTCAGTTTCTGTGCTTTTCTATTAACCTCCTGCTGCTTTCATTTGTACTCCTCCCAGTCACTTACACTCCATATCAACAGGTATCACCCATGCATCTCTATTTTCCCTTTCATTACCTAAATAACTTAATCTGCCCACCATCCACTATCTTATTGCAAGTGCCCACATCCCAGATTCCACACACCACACACTTCACCCACAAATGTAAGCACTACTTCCCTAAATATCTTCCATTCTTCACACACTCACTTCTTTCATTTACTCTCTCCTTATGCAACTCTTCAATCTCTCTTGATATCTTTACAAATAGGCTTCTTCCCTAATATCACTCACTTGCACCACTTCCTTACCACCCATGCCATTTCCCTTTTTCTTACCATCACTACAAACTTTCACACACTTCCACTAAGAAATTAAACTTGCTCCCCATCTAATCACATTCACATTTAACAACTCTGTATGCCTGTCAGTTATTAAATAATGTAATAATGCTCGCTGACCCCAACCCCATTCATCCATGTATGTAACTTTTCCAACAGGAATTATTCATGGAAGCAATTTTCATGTGTGATAAAGGTATATGGCATGCACATGGGAGACAGACTGGTGAGAAATCATACTGTGTGGTGGGATGAGGAAATCAAGTTGCTAGTGAAAGAGAAAAGAGAAGTGTATGAGTGTTATTTGCAAGAAATTAGTACAGAGTGACTGAAAGATGTACAAGATAAAGTGGTAGGTCAAAAAGGAGGATACTGGGACTAAAAAAGGAAAGCAAATGAGAGTTGAGGTGAGAAAGTATCACAAACCTTCAGGGAGAATATGAAAATGTTTCAGACGGTTAACAGTGTAAAAAAAAAAAAAAGTAAATGGGAGCATTGGTGAAAAGAAAGAAATAGGGAAGTGGTTACAGGAAAAAATAAGCTGAAAAGGGGAATAAGATGAGCATTCTGGAAGACCAACGAATGTGTCCAATGACAGGGCACCAAAACCACAGCTCCCTTTCCACAACCAGGCCCCACAAAACTTTAAATGGTTTACCCCAGACGCTTCACATGCCCTGGTTCAATCCATTGACAGCACGTCGACCCCAGTATCCTATATCATTCCAATTCACACTATTCCTTACACGCCTTTCACCCTCCTGCATGTTCAGGCCCCAATTGCTCAAAATCATTTTTACTCCATCCTTCCACCTCCAATTTGGTCTCCCATTTCTCCTCATTCCCTCCACCTCTGACACATGTAACCTTTTTGTCAATCTTTCCTCACTCATTCTCTCCATGTGATCAAACCATTTCAATACACCCTCTCCTGCTCTCTCAACCACACTCTTTTTATTACCACACATCTCTCTTACCCTTTCATTAATTACTCAATCAAACCACCTCACACCACATATTGTCCTCAAACATCTCGATTTCCAACACATCCACCCTCCTCCACACAATCCTATCTATAGCCCACACCTGGCATCCCTATAACATTGTTGGAACCACTATTCCTTCAAACATACCCATTTTTGCTCTCTGAGATAACATTCTCAACTTCCACACATTCTTCAATGGTCCCAGAACCTTGGCCCCCTCCCCTACCCTGTGACTCACTTCCGCTTCCATGGTTCCATCCACTATAGATAGGGTTGTGCAGAGGAGGGTGGATGTGTTGGAAATGAGATGTTTGAGAACAATATGTGGTGTGAGGTGGTTTGATCAAGTAAGTAATGAAAGGGTAAGAGAGACATGTGGTAATAAAAAGAGTGTGGTTGAGAGAGCAGAAGAGGGTGTATTGAAATGGTTTGGTCACATGGAGAGAATGAGTGAGGAAAGACTGACAAAGAGGACATATGTGGCAGAAGTGGGGGGAAAGAGAAGTGGGAGACCAAATTGGAGGTGGAAGGTTGGAGTGAAAAAGATTTTGAGCAATCGGGGCCTGAAAATGCATGAGGGTGAAAGGCGTGCAAGGAATAGTCTGAATTGGAATGATATGGTATACTGGGGTCGACATGCTGCCAATGGATTGAACCAGGGCATGTGAAGCATCTGGGGTAAACCATGGAAAGTTTTGTGGGGCCTGGATGTGGCAAGGGACCTGTGGTTTGGGTGCATTACACATGACAGCTAGAGACTGAGTGTGAACAAAAGTGGCCTTTGTTATCTTTTCCTTGAGCTACCTCGCGTGCATGCAGGGGGAGGGGGATGCCATTTCATTTGTGGCGGGTTGGCAGGATTAATGGATGAAAGCAGTATGTATAGATATGTACATGTGTATATATGTAGATGTCTGTGTATGTATATGTATATATGCATTGAAATGTATAGGCATGTATATGTGCGTGTGTGGGCGTTTATGTATATACATGTGTCTGTGGGGTTGGGCCATTCTTTCATCAGTTTCCTTGCACTACCTCGCTAATGTGACAAAGTATAATAATAATATAAAAATATATATATATATAAATATATATATATATATATATATATATATATATATATATATATATATATATATATATATATATATATATATATATATATGGTATTGCAGTGGAATTTATTAAAAAGGGGGATGACTGTATTGTTGACTGGTTGGTAAGGTTATTTAATGTATGTATGACTCATGGTGAGGTGCCTGAGGATTGGCGGAATGCGTGCATAGTGCCATTGTACAAAGGCAAAGGGGATAAGAGTGAGTGCTCAAACTACAGAGGTATAAGTTTGTTGAGTATTCCTGGTAAATTATATGGGAGGGTATTGATTGAGAGGGTGAAGGCATGTACAGAGCATCAGATTGGGGAAGAGCAGTGCGGTTTCAGAAGTGGTAGAGGATGTGTGGATCAGGTGTTTGCTTTGAAGAATGTATGTGAGAAATACTTAGAAAAGCAAATGGATTTGTATGTAGCATTTATGGATCTGGAGAAGGCATATGATAGAGTTGATAGAGATGCTCTGTGGAAGGTATTAAGAATATATGGTGTGGGAGGCAAGTTGTTAGAAGCAGTGAAAAGTTTTTATCGAGGATGTAAGGCATGTGTACGTGTAGGAAGAGAGGAAAGTGATTGGTTCTCAGTGAATGTAGGTTTGCGGCAGGGGTGTGTGATGTCTCCATGGTTGTTTAATTTGTTTATGGATGGGGTTGTTAGGGAGGTAAATGCAAGAGTCCTGGAAAGAGGGGCAAGTATGAAGTCTGTTGGGGATGAGAGAGCTTGGGAAGTGAGTCAGTTGTTGTTCGCTGATGATACAGCGCTGGTGGCTGATTCATGTGAGAAACTGCAGAAGCTGGTGACTGAGTTTGGTAAAGTGTGTGGAAGAAGAAAGTTAAGAGTAAATGTGAATAAGAGCAAGGTTATTAGGTACAGTAGGGTGGAGGGTCAAGTCAATTGGGAGGTGAGTTTGAATGGAGAAAAACTGGAGGAAGTGAAGTGTTTTAGATATCTGGGAGTGGATCTGTCAGCGGATGGAACCATGGAAGCGGAAGTGGATCATAGGGTGGGGGAGGGGGCGAAAATTTTGGGAGCCTTGAAAAATGTGTGGAAGTCGAGAACATTATCTCGGAAAGCAAAAATGGGTATGTTTGAAGGAATAGTGGTTCCGACAATGTTGTATGGTTGCGAGGCGTGGGCTATGGATAGAGTTGTGCGCAGGAGGATGGATGTGCTGGAAATGAGATGTTTGAGGACAATGTGTGGTGTGAGGTGGTTTGATCGAGTAAGTAACGTAAGGGTAAGAGAGATGTGTGGATATAAAAAGAGCGTGGTTGAGAGAGCAGAAGAGGGTGTTTTGAAATGGTTTGGGCACATGGAGAGAATGAGTGAGGAAAGATTGACCAAGAGGATATATGTGTCGGAGGTGGAGGGAACGAGGAGAAGAGGGAGACCAAATTGGAGGTGGAAAGATGGAGTGAAAAAGATTTTGTGTGATCGGGGCCTGAACATGCAGGAGGGTGAAAGGAGGGCAAGGAATAGAGTGAATTGGAGCGATGTGGTATACAGGGGTTGACGTGCTGTCAGTGGACTGAATCAAGGCATGTGAAGCGTCTGGGGTAAACCATGGAAAGCTGTGTAGGTATGTATATTTGCGTGTGTGGACGTGTGTATGTACGTGTGTATGGGGGGGGGGCCATTTCTTTCGTCTGTTTCCTTGCGCTACCTCGCAAACGCGGGAGACAGCGACAAAGTATGAAAAAAAAAAAAAAAAAAAAAATATATATATATATATATATATATATATATATATATATACACACATATATATATATATATATATATATATATATATATATATATATATATATATATATATATATATATATGTAAATACATATATGGGGCATTTGGACGATTTTTGCAGGGAAATAATGCAAATGAGTGGGAGATGTATAAAAGAGACAGGAGGTCAAGAGAAAGGTGCAAGAGGTGAAAAAGAGGGCAAATGAGAGTTGGGGTGAGAGAGTATCATTAAATTTTAGGGAGAATAAAAAGATGTTTTGGAAGGAGGTAAATAAAGGGCGTAAGACCAAGGAGCAAATGGGAACTTCAGTGAAGGGGGATAATGGGGAGATGATAACAAGTAGTGGTGATGTGAGAAGATGGAGTGAGTATTTTGAAGGTTTGGTGAATGTGTTTGATGACAGAGTGGCAGATATAGGGCGTTTTTGTCGAGGTGGTGTGCAAAGTGAGAGGGTTAGGGAAAATGATTTGGTAAACAGAGAAGAGGTAGTAAAAGCTTTGCGGAAGATGAAAGCCGGCAAGGCAGCAGGTTTGGATGGTATTGCAATGAAATATATTAAAAAAGGGGGTGACTGTATTGTTGACTGGTTGGTAAGCTTATTTAAAGTATGTATGTTTCATGGTGAGGTGCCTGAGGATTGGCGGAATGCTTGCATAGTGCCATTGTACAAAGGCAAAGGGGATAAGAGTGAGTGCTCAAATTACAGAGGTATAAGTTTGTTGAGTATTCCTGGGAAATCATATGGGAGGGTATTGATTGAGAGGGTGAAGGCATGTACAGAGCATCAGATTGGGGAAGAGCAGTGTGGTTTCAGAAGTGGTAGAGGATGTGTGGATCAGGTGTTGGCTTTGAAGAATGTATGTGAGAAATACTTAGAAAAGCAAATGGATTTGTATGTAGCATTTATGGATCTGGAGAAGGCATATGATAGAGATGATAGAGATGCTCTGTGGAAGGTATTAAGAATATATGGTGTGGGAGGCAAGTTGTTAGAAGCAGTGAAAAGTTTTTATCGAGGATGTAAGGCATGTGTACGTATAGGAAGAGAGGAAAGTGATTGGTTCTTAGTGAATGTAGGTTTGCGGCAGGGGTGTGTGATGTCTCCATGGTTGTTTAATTTGTTTATGGATGGGGTTGTTAGGGAGGTGAATGTGAGAGTTTTGGAAAGAGGGGCAGGTATGCAGTCTGTTGGGGATGAGAGAACTTGGGAGGTGAGTCAGTTGTTGTTTGCTGATGATACAGCACTGGTGGCTGATTCATGTGAGAAACTGCAGAAGCTGGTGACTGAGTTTGGTAAAGTCTGTGAAAGAATAAAGCTGAGAATAAATGTGAATAAGAGTAGGTTATTAGGTACAATAGGGTTGAGGGACAAGTCAACTGGGAGGTAAGTTTGAATGGAGAAAACTAGAGGAGGTGAAGTGTTTTAGATATCTGGGAGTGGATTTGGCAGCGGATGAAACCATGGAAGTGGAAGTGAATCATAGGGTGGGGGAGGAGGCGAAAGTTCTGGGAGCGTTGAAGAATGTGGGGAAGTTGAGAACATTATCTCGGAGAGCAAAAATGGGTATGTTTGAAGGAATAGTGGTTCCAACAATGTTATATGGTTGTGAGGCATGGGCTATGGATAGAGTTGTGAGGAGGAGGGTGGATGTGCTGGAAATGAGATGTTTGAGGACAATATGTGGTGTGAGATGGTTTGATCGAGTAAGTAATAATAGGGTAAGAGAAATGTGTGGTAATAAAGAGCTGTGGTTGTGGGAGCAGAAGAGGGTGTTTTGAAATGGTTTGGTCACATGGTGAGAATGAGTGAGGAAAGATTGACCAAGAGAATATATGTGTCAGAGGTGGAGGGAACGAGGAGAAGAGGAGACCAAATTGGAGGTGGAAAGATGGAGTGAAAAAGATTTTGAGTGATCGGGGCCTGAACATGCAGGAGGGTGAAAGGCGTGCAAGGAATAGTCTGAATTGGAATGATATGGTATACTGGGGTCGACATGCTGCCAATGGATTGAACCAGGGCATGTGAAGCATCTGGGGTAAACCATGGAAAGCTGTGTAGGTATGTATATTTGCGTGTGTGGACGTGTGTATGTACGTGTGTATGGGGGGGGGGCCATTTCTTTTCGTCTGTTTCCTTGCGCTACCAAAACCGCACTCTCGCAAACGCGGGAGACAGCGACAAAGTATAAAAAAAAAAAAAAAAAAAAAAAAATATATATATATAATATATATATATATATATATACACACATATATATATATATATATATTATATATATATAATATATATATAAATATATATATATATATTGTAAATACATATATGGGGCATTTGGACGATTTTTGCAGGGAAATAATGCAAATGAGTGGGAGATGTATAAAAGAGACAGGAGGTCAAGAGAAAGGTGCAAGAGGTGAAAAAGAGGGCAAATGAGAGTTGGGGTGAGAGAGTATCATTAAATTTTAGGGAGAATAAAAAGATGTTTTGGAAGGAGGTAAATAAAGGGCGTAAGACCAAGGAGCAAATGGGAACTTCAGTGAAGGGGATAATGGGGAGATGATAACAAGTAGTGGTGATGTGAGAAGATGGAGTGAGTATTTTGAAGGTTTGGTGAATGTGTTTGATGACAGAGTGGCAGATATAGGGCGTTTTTGTCGAGGTGGTGTGCAAAGTGAGAGGGTTAGGGAAAATGATTTGGTAAACAGAGAAGAGGTAGTAAAAGCTTTGCGGAAGATGAAAGCCGGCAAGGCAGCAGGTTTGGATGGTATTGCAATGAAATATATTAAAAAAGGGGGTGACTGTATTGTTGACTGGTTGGTAAGGTTATTTAATGTATGTATGACTCATGGTAAGGTGCCTGAAGATTGGCGGAATGCTTGCATAGTGCCATTGTACAAAGGCAAAGAGGATAAGAGTGAGTGCTCAAACTACAGAGGTATAAGTTTGTTGAGTATTCCTGGGAAATCATATGGGAGGGTATTGATTGAGAGGGTGAAGGCATGTACAGAGCATCAGATTGGGGAAGAGCAGTGTGGTTTCAGAAGTGGTAGAGGATGTGTGGATCAGGTGTTTGCTTTGAAGAATGTATGTGAGAAATACTTAGAAAAGCAAATGGATTTGTATGTAGCATTTATGGATCTGGAGAAGGCATATGATAGAGTTGATAGAGACGCTCTGTGGAAGGTATTAAGAATATATGGTGTGGAGGCAAGTTGTTAGAAGCAGTGAAAAGTTTTTATCGAGGATGTAAGGCATGTGTACGTGTAGGAAGAGAGGAAAGTGATTGGTTCTTAGTGAATGTAGGTTTGCGGCAGGGGTGTGTGATGTCTCCATAGTTGTTAATTTGTTTATGGATGGGGTTGTTAGGGAGGTGAATGTGAGAGTTTTGGAAAGAGGGCAGGTATGCAGTCTGTTGGGGATGAGAGAACTTGGGAAGTGAGTCATTGTTGTTTGTTGATGATACAGCGCTGGTGGCTGATTCATGTGAGAAACTGCAGAAGCTGGTGACTGAGTTTGGTAAAGTCTGTGAAAGAATAAAGCTGAGAATAAATGTGAATAAGAGTAGGTTATTAGGTACAATAGGGTTGAGGGACAAGTCAACTGGGAGGTAAGTTTGAATGGAGAAAAACTGGAGGAAGTGAAGTGTTTTAGATATCTGGGAGTGGATTTGGCAGCGGATGAAACCATGGAAGTGGAAGTGAATCATAGGGTGGGGGAGGAGGCGAAAGTTCTGGAGCGTTGAAGAATGTGGGGAAGTTGAGAACATTATCTCGGAGAGCAAAAATGGGTATGTTTGAAGGAATAGTGGTTCCAACAATGTTATATGGTTGTGAGGCATGGGCTATGGATAGAGTTGTGAGGAGGAGGGTGGATGTGCTGGAAATGAGATGTTTGAGGACAATATGTGGTGTGAGGTGGTTTGATTGAGTAAGTAATAATTGGGTAAGAGAGATGTGTGGTAATAAAAAAAAGAGTGTGGTTGAGAGAGCAGAAGAGGGTGTTTTGAAATGGTTTGGGCACATGGAGAGAATGAGTGAGGAAAGATTGACCAAGAGGATATATGTGTCAGAGGTGGAGGGAACGAGGAGAAGTGGGAGACCAAATTGGAGGTGGAAAGATGGAGTGAAAAAGATTTTGAGTGATCGGGGCCTGAACATGCAGGAGGGTGAAAGGAGGGCAAGGAATAGAGTGAATTGGAATGATGTGGTATACTGGGGTCGACATGCTGCCAATGGATTGAACCAGGGCATGTGAAGCATCTGGGGTAAACCATGGAAAGCTGTGTAGGTATGTATATTTGCATGTGTGGACGTGTATGTATATACATGTGTATGTGGGTGGGTTTGGACCATTCTTTGTTTGTTTCCTTGCGCTACCTCGCAAACGCGGGAGACAGCGACAAAGTATAAAAAAAAAAAAAAAAAAAAAAAATATATATATATATATAATATATATATATATATATATATACACACATATATATATATAATATATATATATAATATATATATATATATATATATTATATATATATTATATATTTAAAATATATGTTAAATACATATATGGGGCATTTGGACGATTTTTGCAGGAAATAATGCAAATGAGTGGGAGATGTATAAAAGAGACAGGAGGTCAAGAGAAAGGTGCAAGAGGTGAAAAAGAGGGCAAATGAGAGTTGGGGTGAGAGAGTATCATTAAATTTTAGGGAGAATAAAAAGATGTTTTGGAAGGAGGTAAATAAAGGGCGTAAGACCAAGGAGCAAATGGGAACTTCAGTGAAGGGGGCTAATGGGGAGGTGATAACAAATAGTGGTGATGTGAAAAGGAGATGGAGTGAGTATTTTGAAGGTTTGGTGAATGTGTTTGATGATAAGAGTGGCAGATATAGGGCGTTTTTGTCGAGGTGGTGTGCAAAGTGAGAGGGTTAGGGAAAATGATTTGGTAAACAGAGAAGAGGTAGTAAAAGCTTTGCGGAAGATGAAAGCCGGCAAGGCAGCAGGTTTGGATGGTATTGCAATGAAATATATTAAAAAAGGGGGTGACTGTATTGTTGACTGGTTGGTAAGCTTATTTAAAGTATGTATGTTTCATGGTGAGGTGCCTGAGGATTGGCGGAATGCTTGCATAGTGCCATTGTACAAAGGCAAAGGGGATAAGAGTGAGTGCTCAAACTACAGAGGTATAAGTTTGTTGAGTATTCCTGGTAAATTATATGGGAGGGTATTGATTGAGAGGGTGAAGGCATGTACAGAGCATCAGATTGGGGAAGAGCAGTGTGGTTTCAGAAGTGGTAGAGGATGTGTGGATCAGGTGTTGGCTTTGAAGAATGTATGTGAGAAATACTTAGAAAAGCAAATGGATTTGTATGTAGCATTTATGGATCTGGAGAAGGCATATGATAGAGTTGATAGAGATGCTCTGTGGAAGGTATTAAGAATATATGGTGTGGGAGGCAAGTTGTTAGAAGCAGTGAAAAGTTTTTATCGAGGATGTAAGGCATGTGTACGTGTAGGAAGAGAGGAAAGTGATTGGTTCTCAGTGAATGTAGGTTTGCGGCAGGGGTGTGTGATGTCTCCATGGTTGTTTAATTTGTTTATGGATGGGGTTGTTAGGGAGGTGAATGTGAGAGTTTTGGAAAGAGGGCAGGTATGCAGTCTGTTGGGGATGAGAGAACTTGGGAAGTGAGTCATTGTTGTTTGTTGATGATACAGCGCTGGTGGCTGATTCATGTGAGAAACTGCAGAAGCTGGTGACTGAGTTTGGTAAAGTCTGTGAAAGAATAAAGCTGAGAATAAATGTGAATAAGAGTAGGTTATTAGGTACAATAGGGTTGAGGGACAAGTCAACTGGGAGGTAAGTTTGAATGGAGAAAACTAGAGGAGGTGAAGTGTTTTAGATATCTGGGAGTGGATTTGGCAGCGGATGAAACCATGGAAGTGGAAGTGAATCATAGGGTGGGGGAGGAGGCGAAAGTTCTGGAGCGTTGAAGAATGTGGGGAAGTTGAGAACATTATCTCGGAGAGCAAAAATGGGTATGTTTGAAGGAATAGTGGTTCCAACAATGTTATATGGTTGTGAGGCATGGGCTATGGATAGAGTTGTGAGGAGGAGGGTGGACGTTCCCCCCCCCCCCCCCCCCCCCCCCCCCCCCCCCCCCCCCCCCCCCCCCCCCCCCCCCCCTTTTATGCTGGAAATGAGATGTTTGAGGACAATATGTGGTGTGAGATGGTTTGATCGAGTAAGTAATAATAGGGTAAGAGAAATGTGTGGTAATAAAGAGTTGTGGTTGTGGGAGCAGAAGAGGGTGTTTTGAAATGGTTTGGTCACATGGTGAGAATGAGTGAGGAAAGATTGACCAAGAGAATATATGTGTCAGAGGTGGAGGGAACAAGAAGTGGGAGACCAAATTGGAGGTGGAGAGATGGAGTGAAAAAGATTTTGAGTGATCGGGGCCTGAACATGCAGGAGTGTGAAAGGCGTGCAAGGAATAGAGTGAATTGGAATGATGTGGTATACTGGGGTCGATGTGCTATCAACAGATTGAACCAGGGCATGTGAAGTGTCTGTAGTAAACCATGGAAAGTTCTGTGGGGCCTGGATGTGGAAAGGGAGCTGTGGTTTCAGTGCATTACTACATGACAGCTAGAGACTGAGTGTTTACGAATGTGGCCTTTGTTGTCTTTTCCTAGCGCTACCTCGCGTACATGAAGGGGGAGGGGGTTGTTATTTCATGTGTGGTGGGGTGGCTATGGGAATGAATAAAGGCAGACAGTATGAATTATGTACATGTGTATATATGTATATGTCTGTATGTGTATATATATGTATACGTTGAGATGTATAGGTATGTATATGTGTGTGTGTGTGGACGTGTATGTATATACATGTGTATGTGGGTGGGTTAGGCCATTCTTTCATCTGTTTCCTTGCACTACCTCACTAACGCAGGAGACTGCGACAAAGCAAAATAAAATAAATAAAATATAAATATACATAAAAGCCCATACATGCACATATACATACATATGTACATATTCATACATGCTTGCCTTCATCTATTCCTGTTGGTACCCCACCACACAGGAAATAGCGTTGCTACCCTCTGCTTCAGCAAAGCATTGCCAGGAAAATAGACAAAAAAGGTCACATTCGTTCACACTCAGTCTCTAGCTATCATGTGTAATGCACTGAGACAATAGCTCCCTATCCATATCCAGGCCACACAGACCCCCTCCATGGATTTTCAATATTTATCTATATTTCATTTATCATACACTGTCGCTGTCTCCCGTGTTAGCGAGGTACCACAAGGAAACAGATGAAAGAATGGCCCAACCCACCCACATACACAAGTAGATACATACACTTCCACACATGCACATATACATACCTATACATCTCAACATATACATATATATACACACACAGACATATACATATATACACATGTACATAATTCATACTGTCTACCCTATTCATTCCCATCACCACCCCGCCACACATGAAATGACAACCCCCTCCCCCCGCATATGTGCGAAGTAGTGCTAGGAAAAGACAACAAAGGCCACATTTGTTCACACTCAGTCTCCAGCTGTCATGTATAATGCACAGAAACCACAGTTACCTTTCCACATCCAGGCACCACAGAACTTTCCAAGGTTTACCCCAGATGCTTCACATGCCCTGGTTCACTCCACTGACAGCATGTCGACCCTGGTATACCACATTGTTCCAATTCACTCTATTCCTTGCATGCCTTTCACCCTCCTGCATGTTCAGGCCCCGATCACTCAAAATCTTTTTCACTCCATCTTTCCACCTCCAATTTGGTCTCCCACTTCTCCTCGTTCTCTCCACCTCAGACACATACATCCTCTTGGTCAATCTTTCCTCGCTCATTCTCTACATGCGACCAAACCATTTCATAACACCTTCTTCTGCTCTCTCAATCACACTTCTTTTATTACCACACATCTCTCTTAGCCTTTCATTACTTACTCAATCAAACCACCTCACACCAAATATTGTCCTCAAACATCTCATTTCCAGCACATCCATCCTCCTCCGCACAACTCTATCTATAGCCCACACCTCGCAACTATACAACATTGTTGGAACCACTATTCCTTCAAACATACCCAATTTTGCTTTCCAAGATAACGTTCTTGACTTCCACACATTCTTCAACACTCCCAGAACTTTCACCCCCTCCCCCACCCTATGATTCACTTCCGCTTCCATGGTTCCATCCACTATAGATAGGGTTGTGCAGAGGAGGGTGGATGTGCTGGAAATGAGATGTTTGAGAACAATATGTGGTGTGAGGTGGTTTGATCGAGTAAGTAATAATAGGGTAAGAGAAATGTGTGGTAATAAAAAAAGAGGGTGGTGAGATTAAGTGAGCTTGGGAAGGAGACTTGTGTGAGGAAGTACCAGGAGAGACTGAGTACAGAATGGAAAAAAGTGAGAACAAAGGATGTAACGGGAGTAGGGGAGGAATGGGATGTATTTAGGGAAGCAATGATGGCATGCGCAAAAGATGCTTGTGGCATGAGAAGCGTGGGAGGTGGGCAGATTAGAAAGGGTAGTGAGTGGTGGGATGAAGAGGTAAGATTATTAGTGAAAGAGAAGAGAGAGGCATTTGGATGATTTTTGCAGGGAAATAGTGCAAATAACTGAGATGTGTATACGAAAGAGACAGGAGGTCAAGAGAAAGGTGCATTAGGTGAAAAAGAGGGGAAATGAGAGTTGGGGTGAGAGTATCATTAAATTTTAGGGAGAATAAAAATATGTTTTGGAAGGAGGTTAATAAAGTGTGTAAGACAAGGGAACAAATGGGAACATCAGTGAAGGGGGCAAATGGGGAGCTTATAACAAGTAGTGGTGATGTGAGAAGGAGATGGAGTGAGTATTTTGAAGGTTTGTTGAATGTGTTTGATGATAGAATGGCAGATATAAGGTGTTTTGGTCTAGGTGGTGTGCAAAGTGAGAGGGTTAGGGAGAATGATTTAGTAAACAGAGAAGAGGTAGTAAAAGCTTTGCGGAAGATGAAAGCCGGCAAGGCAGCAGGTTTGGATGGTATTGCAGTGGAATATATTAAAAAGGGGGTGACTGTATAGTTGACTGGTTGGTAAGGTTATTTAATGTATGTATGTCTCATGGTGAGGTGCCTGAGGATTGGCGGAATGCTTGCATAGTGCCATTGTACAAGGGCAAAGAGGTTAATGGTGAGTGCTCAAATTACAGAGGTATAAGTTTGTTGAGTATTCCTGGGAAATTATATGGGAGGGTATTGATTGAGAGGGTGAAGGCATGTACAAAGCATCAGATTGGGGAAGAGCAGTGTGGCTTCAGAAGTGGTAGAGGATGTGTGGATCAGGTGTTTGCTTTGAAGAATGTATTGAGAAATACTTAGAAAAGCAAATGGATTTGTTTGTAGCATTTATGGATGTGGAGAAGGCATATGATAGAGTTGATAGAGATGCTCTGTGGAAGGTATTAAGAATATATGGTGTGGGAAGCAAGTTGTTAGAAGCAGTGAAAAGTTTTTATTGAGGATGTAAGGCATGTGTACATGTGGGAAAAGAGGAAAGTGATTGGTTCTCAGTGAATGTTGGTTTGTGGCTGGGGTGCGTGATGTCTCCATGGTTGTTTAATTTGTTTATGGATGGGGTTGTTAGGGAGGTGAATGCAAGAGTCGTGGAAAGAGGGGCAAGTATGCAGTCTGTTGTGGATGATAGAGCTTGGGAAGGAGACTTCTGTGAGGAAGTACCAGGAGAGAATGAGTACAGAATGGAAAAAGGTGAGAACAAAAGACGTAAGGGGAGTGGGGAGGAATGGGATGTATTTAGGGAAGCAGTGATGCTTGTGCAAAAGATGCTTGTGGCATGAGAAGCGTGGGAGGGGGGGCAGATTAGAAAGGGCAGCGAGTGGTGGGATGAAGAAGTAAGATTATTAGTGAAAGAGAAGAGAGAGGCATTTGGACAATTTTTGCAAGGAAATAATGCAAATGAGTGGGAGATGTATAAAAGAGACAGGAGGTCAAGAGAAAGGTGCAAGAGGTGAAAAAGAGGGCAAATGAGAGTTGGGGTGAGAGAGTATCATTAAACTTTAGGGAGAATAAAAAGACGTTTTGGAAGGCAGTAAATAAAGTGCGTAAGACAGGGGAAAAAATGGGAACTTCAGTGAAGGGGGCTAATGGGGAGGTGATAACAAATAGTGGTGATGTGAAAAGGAGATGGAGTGAGTATTTTGAAGGTTTGTTGAATGTGTTTGATGATAAGAGTGGCAGATGTAGGGTGTTTTGGTCGAGGTGGTGTGCAAAGTGAGAGGGTTAGGGAAAATGATTTGGTAAACAGAGAAGAGGTAGTAAAAGCTTTGCGGAAGATGAAAGCCGGCAAGGCAGCAGGTTTGGATGGTATTGCAATGAAATATATTAAAAAAGGGGGTGACTGTATTGTTGACTGGTTGGTAAGGTTATTTAATGTATGTATGACTCATGGTAAGGTGCCTGAAGATTGGCGGAATGCATGCATAGTGCCATTGTACAAAGGCAAAGGGGATAAGAGTGAGTGCTCAAACTACAGAGGTATAAGTTTGTTGAGTATTCCTGGGAAATCATATGGGAGGGTATTGATTGAGAGGGTGAAGGCATGCACAGAGCTTCAGATTGGGGAAGAGCAGTGTGGTTTCAGAAGTGGTAGAGGATGTGTGGATCGGGTGTTTGCTATGAAGAATGTATGTGAGAAATACTTAGAAAAGCAAATGGATTTGTATGTAGCATTTATGGATCTGGAGAAGGCATATGATAGAGTTGACAGAGATGCTCTGTGAAAGTTCCTGTAAATATATGGTATGGAGGAGGAGTGAAGAGTTTTCATCAAGAGAGGAGGTCATGTGTGAAAGCAAGGAGAAAGGAGGAGGAATGGTTCCAGGTGAAGGTGGGTCTGAAGCAGAGGTTTTAGGATGAGGTAGTATGCTAGAGTGTTAGACAGAGGAAAAGGTATGCAGTTTGTTGGGATTGTGGGAGCCTTGAAGGTCAGCTGTAGTTTCCTGATCACAGATTGCAAATGACAGATAGAACAGAGACAGAAAAAGATAGGGGATAGGGGAGAAAGAATACTTCCCACGCATTCCTCACGTGTCGTAGAAGGCGACTAAAGGGGATGGGAGCAAGGGGCTGGAAACCCTCCCTTCCTTGTATTTTAACTTTCTAAAAGGGGAAACAGAAGAAGGAGTCATGCGGGGAGAGCTCATCCTCCTCGAAGGCTCAGATTGGGGTGTCTATATGTGTGTGGATGTAACCAAGATGAGAAAAAAGGAGAGATAGGTAGTATGTTTGAGGAAAGGAACCTGGAGGTTTTAGCTCTGAGTGAAATGAAGCTCAAGGGTAAAGGGAACAGTGGTTTGGGAATGTTTTGGTTTTGGGAGTTAAAGTCAGGGGTGAGGACGAGAGCAAGGGAAGGAGTAGCACTACTCCTGAAACAGGAGTCGTGGGAGTATGTGATAGAGTGTAAGAAAGTAAATTCTAGACTGATATGGGTAAAACTGAAAGTGGATGGAGGGAGATGGGTGATTATTGGTGCATATGCACCTGGGCATGAGATGAAAGATCATGAGAGGCAAGTGTTGTGGGAGTAGCTGAGTGTGTTAGTAGTTTTGATGCACAAGACCGGGTTATAGTGATGGGTGATTTGAATCAAAGGTGAGTAATGTGGCAGCTGAG
This sequence comes from Panulirus ornatus, assembly GCF_036320965.1. NCBI lineage: Eukaryota > Metazoa > Arthropoda > Malacostraca > Decapoda > Palinuridae > Panulirus > Panulirus ornatus. The sequence goes on from NC_092258.1 coordinate 12,734,209, forward strand.
GGAATAATTGGTGTACATGGGGTGTTCAGTGTTGTAAATGGAAATGGTGAAGAGCTTGTAGATTTATGTGCTGAAAAAGGATTGGTGATTGGAAATACCTGGTTTAAAGAGAGAGATATACATAAGTATACGGATGTAAGTAGGAGAGATGGCCAGAGAGCATTACTGGATTACGTGTTAATTGATAGGTGCACAAAAGAGAGACTTTTGGATGTTAATGTGCTGAGAGGTGCAACTGGAGGGATGTCTGATCATTATCTTGTGGAGGCGAAGGTGAAGATTTGTAAAGGTTTTCAGAAAAGAAGAAAGAATGTTGGGGTGAAGAGAGTGGTGAGAGTAAGTGAGCTTGGGAAGGAGACTTCTGTGAGGAAGTACCAGGAGAGAATGAGTACAGAATGGAAAAAGGTGAGAACAAAAGACGTAAGGGGAGTGGGGGAGGAATGGGATGTATTTAGGGAAGCAGTGATGGCTTGTGCAAAAGATGCTTGTGGCATGAGAAGCGTGGGAGGGGGGGCAGATTAGAAAGGGCAGCGAGTGGTGGGATGAAGAAGTAAGATTATTAGTGAAAGAGAAGAGAGAGGCATTTGGACAATTTTTGCAAGGAAATAATGCAAATGAGTGGGAGATGTATAAAAGAAAGAGGCAGGAGGTCAAGAGAAAGGTACAAGAGGTGAAAAAGAGGGTAAATAAGATTTGGGGTGAGAGAGTATCATTAAACTTTAGGGAGAATAAAAAGACGTTTTGGAAGGCAGTAAATAAAGTGCGTAAGACAGGGGAAAAAATGGGAACTTCAGTGAAGGGGGCTAATGGGGAGGTGATAACAAATAGTGGTGATGTGAAAAGGAGATGGAGTGAGTATTTTGAAGGTTTGTTGAATGTGTTTGATGATAAGAGTGGCAGATGTAGGGTGTTTTGGTCGAGGTGGTGTGCACAGTGAGAGGGTTAGGGAGAATGATTTGGTAAACAGAGAAGAGGTAGTAAAAGCTTTGCGGAAGATGAAAACCGGCAAGGCAGCAGGTTTGGATGGCACTGTAGTGGAATATATCAAAAAAGCGGGTGACTGTATCGTTGACTGGTTGGTAAGGTTATTTAATGTATGTATGACTCATGGTAAGGTGCCTGAAGATTGGCGGAATGCATGCATAGTGCCATTGTACAAAGGCAAAGGGGATAAAAGTGAGTGTACAAATTCTAAAGGTAAAAGTTTGTTGAGTATTCCTGGGAAATTATGTGGGAGGATATTGATTGAGAGGGTGAAGGCATGCACAGAGCTTCAGATTGGGGAAGAGCAGTGTGGTTTCAGAAGTGGTAGAGGATGTGTGGATCAGGTGTTTGCTTTAAAGAATGTATGTGAGAAATACTTAGAAAAGCAAATGGATTTGTATGTAGCATTTATGGATCTGGAGAAGGCATATGATAGAGTTGATAGAGATGCTCTGTGGAAGGTATTAAGAATATATGGTGTGGGAGGCAAGTTGCTAGAAGCAGTGAAAAGTTTTTATCGAGGATATAAGGCATGTGTGCGTGTAGAAAGAGAGGAAAGAATTGGTTCTCAGTGAATGTAGGTTCGCGACAGGGGTGTGTGATGTCTCCATAGTTGTTAATTTGTTTATGGATGGGGTTGTTAGGGAGGTGAATGCAAGAGTTTTGGAGAGAGGGGCAGGTATACAGTCTGTTGTGGATGAGAGAACTTGGGAAGTGAGTCAATTGTTGTTTGTTGATGATACAGCGCTGGTGGCTGATTCGTGTGAGAAACTGCAGAAGCTGGTGACTGAGTTTGGTAGTGTGTGAAAGAAGAAAGCTGAGAGTAAATGTGAATAAGAGCAAGGTTATTAGGTACAGTAGGGTTGAGGGACAAGTCAATTGGGAGGTAAGTTTGAATGGAGAAAAACTGGAGGAAGTGAAGTGTTTTAGATATCTGGGAGTGGATTTGGCAGCGGATGGAACCATGGAAACGGAAGTGAATCATGGGGTGGGGGGTGGGGGGTGGGGGCGAAAGTTCTGGGAGCGTTGAAGAATGTGTGGAAGTTGAGAACATTACCTCAGAAAGCAAAAATGGGTATGTTTGAAGGAATAGTTGTTCCAACAATGTTATATGGTTGCGAGGATTGGGCTATAGATAGAGTTGTGCGCAGGAGGGTGGATGTGCTGGAAATGAGATGTTTGAGGACAATATGTGGTGTGAGGTGGTTTGATTGAGTAAGTAATAATTGGGTAAGAGAGATGTGTGGTAATAAAAAAAAGAGTGTGGTTGAGAGAGCAAAAGAGGGAGTTTTGAAATGGTTTGGTCACATGGAGAGAATGAGCGAGGAAAGATTGACCAAGAGGATATATGTGTCAGAGGTGGAGGGAACGAGGAGAAGTGGGAGACCAAACTGGAGGTGGAAAGATGGAGTGCAAAAGATTATGAGTGATCGGGGCCTGAACATGCAGGAGGGTGAAAGGCGTGCAAGGAAAAGAGTGAATTGGAACGATGTGGTATACCGGGGTCGACGTGCTGTCAATGGATTAAACCAGGGCATGTGAAGCATCTGGGGTAAACCATGGAAAGTTCTGTGGGGCCTGGATGTGGAAAGGGAGCTGTGGTTTCGGTGCATTACACATGACAGCTAGAGACTGAGCGAGCGTGAACGAATGTGGCCTTTGTTGTCTCTTCCTAGCGCTACCTCGCACACATGAGGGAGAGGGGGTTGCTATGTCATGTGTGGCAGGGTGGCGATGGGAATGAATAAAGGCAGACAGTATGAATTATGTACATGTGTATATATGTATATGTCTGTGTGTGTATAAAATGTATACGTTGAGATGTATAGGTATGTATATTTGCATGTGTGGACGTGTATGTATATACATGTGTATGTGGGTGGGTTGGACCATTCTTTTGTTTGTTTCCTTGCGCTACCTCGCTAATGCGGGAGACAGTGACAAAGCAAAATAAGATAAAATAAATGTTATTTGATTAATAGTAAAGAAAAAATGGAATGTCTTAGATACTGTGGAGTTTATATGGCAGGAAATGGAACCATGGGAGCTTAAGTAAGCCATACAGTGGGAGAGGAGGCAGTGGTCCTTGGTGCACTAAGGAGCTGAAGTAAGCCATACAGTGGGAAAGGGGGCAGTGGTCCTTGGTGCACTAAGGAATGTGCAAAAAGAAAGATCCCTGATTTTAAGGCATACATGGGTATGATATAGTAGTGTAGAGCATTGGCCTTAGATAAAGATGTAAAGATGGTAGATATGTTGGAAAGGAAATGTCTAAGGATGGTGTGAGGAGGGTTGATCAAATAGAAAATGATAGGTTAAGAGACAAGTGTGGTAGTAAGAGAAGTATGAATGAAAGGGCTGAAGAAGGTTTGTTAAATTGATGTGGACATATGGAGATGATAATTGAGGAAAGGATGACAAAGAGTATACATGCCATAAGGGGAGGGTTAGGGGAGGAGGAAAAGATGGAACCATAGAGGAGGTGGAAGCCTGGAGTGTTCAAGACCTGGACATGCAGGAGGGTGTGAGGAGTACAAGGGAAAAGGGAAAGAGTAAACTGGAGTGACTTGTATGCAAGGGATGAGCACTGTGGCAGAGGATGACATGCTGTTAATGGGCTGAACCAGGGCAAATTAAGCAGTTAGAGAAACCACAGAAAGGTACATATGTGGGCCTAGTTGTGGATATGGGGCTCTGGTTGTGGTGCATTATACATGATGGCCAGAGAGTGGATATGAGCAAACAAGGCCATTACTTCATCTGTCCCTAACCTCACAATTGCAGGAAACAGAGAACTTGTATGAGAATGAAAAATACCAATCAACAATCTTTTTCTAGCATACAACTCTACAAGCTGTTCCTATTTTTTTTTACACCTGGTACCGCACCCTCCTCCACAGTCTTAATCATAGCCCATGCCTCGCATCCATATAATGTTATTGGGACTAATATAACTTCAAATATACCCATTTTTGCCCTCCCATATAACGTTCTCCCTTTCCACACATTCTTGAACACTCCAAGAAACTTTGCCCCTTCACCCACCCTACGACTCACTTATGCTTCCATGGTTCCATATGCTGCCATGTCCACTCCTAAGTATGCAAAACACTTTACTTCCACCAAATTTTCTCCATTCAAATATTATTATACAAATTCTAACTAAAATTATGCCTTACCCTGTCAGGAACACGATCATGAACATAGACCATTACAATGGCTGTAATCCAAGTAACAAGAAAGATATAGAGGAATGATATGACAGTTTTCACGTATTCGGGCCGCAGCTGGGTTGCCACACCACTGGGTCGACGCAAGCCACTAAATTTCTGTTGATCTGGAAGATCTGAAGCCTGAGAATCTGAAGAGTAGTTTCTGAAAGTAAAGGCCATACAAGTGTGATAAAATACAATGAAAACACTGGGAACAAAATCACTGTACATATGATTTAATTTTGAGGCAAAAGTTAAATTAAAAGTGATTCAAATTCTAATAACATGTACAGCATACCCATTTAGAACAAACCTTTTTATTCTGATTTTAAATATCAAAACAATGATAAAATGTTTCCACATGTATTCTAGCAACATACAACATGTACTGACAGAATGCTACACATCCCTAATTCTAAATAATCATGGAGCAACAAGAATAATCCAGCCATGGCATCTTAATGAGAAAAGTGTTATGTATGTATCTGATCAAAACCCACAATCTAGTCGAGTCAGCGATCAAAATTACAGTTTTGGATAAAAAGCTGAAAAGGAGTAGACATAAAATTCAGTTCCAGTTTTAAGATGCCCTAGAATAAAAAATTTAATCATAAAATTTCAGTTATATTCAACATGCTATACAGATTAATCAAATATGATCAATCTCCATCAAGTTTTTACAGGACTCTGAATAATCAAATGGATCTAAAACCTAAATAGGAAATGAAGATCAATCACTAATAAAAGTCTGTTTTTCGGATCTCATGAGAATACCTGAAAAACGAAAGCAAGTCAGAGTAGACATCATTCTTGGAATAGTTGGTGCAGCTTTTAAACAACTTCCTCAAAGTCGATGGTTATCATCCTATGAGGGAAAACAACAAGTGCCTAACTTCGAACAAGTACCTACAAAAAGATTTTGCTATGACACAAGGTAAATGCAAAGCACTCATTGCATATGCCACTTGTTCCTTAAAATTCTTAATCCCTTGCACCACACATTATTTTACTATCTCACTCAGAAGGGCATATATACGGGGTTGACATGCTGCCAGTGGATTGAATCAGGGCATGTGAAGCGTCTGGGGTAATCCATGGAAAGTTCTTTGGGGCCTGGATGTGGAAAGGGAGCTGAGGTTTCGGGCATTATTACATGACAGCTAGAGACTGAATATGAACGAATGGGGCCTTTGTTGTCTTTTCCTAGCGCTACCTCGCACACATGAGGGGGGATGGTATTCCATGTGTGGCGAGGTGGCGATGGGAATGAATAAAGGCAGGCAGTGTGAATTGTGTGCATGAGTATATATGTATGTGTCTGTGTGTGTATATATATGTGTACATTTAGATGTATAGGTATGTATATTTGCGTGTGTGGACGTGTATGTATATACATATGTATGGGGTGGGTTGGGCCATTTCTTTCGTCTGTTTCCTTGCGTTACCTCGCAAACGCGGGAGACAACGACAAAGCAAAAAAAAAAATAAAAAAAATATATATATATATATTTTTTTTTTTTTTTTTTTTTTTTTTTTTTTTTTTTTATACTTTGTCGCTGTCTCCCGCGTTATATATATATATATATATATATTTTTTTTTTTTTTTCCTTTTTATACTTTGTCGCTGTCTCCCGCGTTTGCGAGGTAGCGCAAGGAAACAGACGAAAGAAAAGGCCCAATCCCCCCCCATACACATGTATATACATACGTCCACACACGCAAATATACATACCTACACAGCTTTCCATGGTTTACCCCAGACGCTTCACATGTCTTGATTCAATCCACTGACAGCACGTCAACCCCGGTATACCACATTGCTCCAATTCACTCTATTCCTTGCCCTCCTTTCACCCTCCTGCAAGTTCAGGCCCCGATCACACAAAATCTTTTTCACTCCATCTTTCCACCTCCAATTTGGTCTCCCTCTTCTCCTCGTTCCCTCCACCTCCGACACATATATCCTCTTGGTCAACCTTTCCTCACTCATTCTCTCCATGTGCCCAAACCATTTCAAAACACCCTCTTCTGCTCTCTCAACCACGCTCTTTTTATTTCCACACATCTCTCTCACCCTTACGTTACTTACTCGATCAAACCACCTCACACCACACATTGTCCTCAGACATCTCATTTCCAGCACATCCATCCTCCTGCGCACAACTCTATCCATAGCCCACGCCTCGCAACCATACAACATTGTTGGAACCACTATTCCTTCAAACATACCCATTTTTGCTTTCCGAGATAATGTTCTCGACTTCCACACATTCTTCAAGGCTCCCAGAATTTTCGCCCCCTCCCCCACCCTATGGTCCACTTCTGCTTCCATGGTTCCATCCGCTGCCAGATCCACTCCCAGATATCTAAAACACTTCACTTCCTCCAGTTTTTCTCCATTCAAACTCACCTCCCAATTTACTTGACCCTCAACCCTACTGTACCTAATAACCTTGCTCTTATTCACATTTACTCTTAACTTTCTTCTTCCACACACTTTATCAAACTCCGTCACCAGCTTCTGCAGTTTCTCACATGAATCAGCCACCAGCGCTGTATCATCAGCGAACAACATATATATATATATATATATATATATATATATATATATATATATATATATATATATATATATATTATATCATTTTTATTTATTTATTATACTTTGTCGCTGTCTCCCGCGTTTGCGAGGTAGCGCAAGGAAACAGACGAAAGAAATGGCCCAACCCACCCCCATACACATGTATATACATACGTCCACACACGCAAATATACACACCTACACAGCTTTCCATGGTTTACCCCAGCCGCTTCACATGCCTTGATTCAATCCACTGACAGCACGTCAACCCCGGTATACCACATCGCTCCAATTCACTCTATTCCTTGCCCTCCTTTCACCCTCCTGCATGTTCAGGCCCCAATCACACAAAATCTTTTTCACTCCATCTTTCCACCTCCAATTTGGTCTCCCTCTTCTCCTCGTTCCCTCCACCTCCGACACATATATCCTCTTGGTCAATCTTTCCTCACTCATTCTCTCCATGTGCCCAAACCACTTCAAAACACCCTCTTCTGCTCTCTCAACCACGCTCTTTTTATTTCCACACATCTCTCTTACCCTTACGTTACTCACTCGATCAAACCACCTCACACCACACATTGTCCTCAAACATTTCATTTCCAGCACATCCATCCTCCTGCGCACTACTCTATCCATAGCCCACGCCTCGCAACCATACAACATTGTTGGAACCACTATTCCTTCAAACATACCCATTTTTGCTTTCCGAGATAATGTTCTCGACTTCCACACATTCTTCAAGGCCCCCAGAATTTTCGCCCCCTCCCCCACCCTATGATCCACTTCCGCTTCCATGGTTCCATCCGCTGCCAGATCCACTCCCAGATATCTAAAACACTTCACTTCCTCCAGTTTTTCTCCATTCAAACTCACCTCCCAATTGACTTGACCCTCAACCCTACTGTACCTAATAACCTTGCTCTTATTCACATTTACTCTTAACTTTCTTCTTCCACACACTTTACCAAACTCAGTCACCAGCTTCTGCAGTTTCTCAAATGAATCAGCCACCAGCGCTGTATCATCAGCGAACAACAACTGACTCACTTCCCAAGCTCTCTCATCCCCAACAGACTTCATACTTGCCCCTCTTTCCAAAACTCTTGCATTTACCTCCCTAACAACCCCATCCATAAACAAATTAAACAACCATATATATATATATATATATATATATATATATATATATATATATATATATATATATATATATATATATATTTATTTATTTATTTTTTTTTTCAAACTATTCGCCATTTCCCGCGTTAGCGAGGTAGCGTTAAGAACAGAGAACTGGGCCACTGAGGGAATATCCTCACCTGGCCCCCTTCTCTGTTCCTTCTTTTGGAAAATTAAAAAAAATTGAGAGGGGAGGATTTCCAGCCCCCCGCTCCCTCCCCTTTTAGTCGCCTTCTACGACACACAGGGAATACGTGGGAAGTATTCTTTCTCCCCTATCCCCAGGGATAATATATATATATATATATATATATATATATATATATATATATATATATATATATATATATATATATATATTTTCTTTTTTTTTTTTATACTTTGTCGCTGTCTCCCGCGTTTGCGAGGTAGCGCAAGGAAACAGACGAAAGAAATGGCCCAACCCACCCCCATACACATGTATATACATACGTCCACACACGCAAATATATATACCTATACAGCTTTCCATGGTTTACCCCAGATGCTTCACATGCCTTGATTCAATCCACTGACAGCACGTCAACCCCGGTATACCACATCGCTCCAATTCACTCTATTCCTTGCCCTCCTTTCACCCTCCTGCATGTTCAGGCCCCAATCACACAAAATCTTTTTCACTCCATCTTTCCACCTCCAATTTGGTCTCCCTCTTCTCCTTGCTCCCTCCACCTCCGACACATATATCCTCTTGGTCAATCTTTCCTCACTCATTCTCTCCATGTGCCCAAACCACTTCAAAACACCCTCTTCTGCTCTCTCAACCATGCTCTTTTTATTTCCACACATCTCTCTTACCCTTACGTTACTCACTCGATCAAACCACCTCACACCACACATTGTCCTCAAACATCTCATTTCCAGCACATCCATCCTCCTGCACACAACTCTATCCATAGCCCACGCCTCGCAACCATACAACATTGTTGGAACCACTATTCCTTCAAACATACCCATTTTTGCTTTCCGAGATAATGTTCTCGACTTCCACACATTCTTCAAGGCCCCCAGAATTTTCGCCCCCTCCCCCACCCTATGATCCACTTCCGCTTCCATGGTTCCATCCGCTGCCAGGTCCACTCCCAGATATCTAAAACACTTCACTTCCTCCAGTTTTTCTCCATTCAAACTCACCTCCCAATTGACTTGACCCTCAACCCTACTGTACCTAATAACCTTGCTCTTATTCACATTTACTCTTAACTTTCTTCTTCCACACACTTTACCAAACTCAGTCACCAACTTCTGCAGTTTCTCACATGAATCAGCCACCAGCGCTGTATCATCAGCGAACAACAACTGACTCACTTCCCAAGCTCTCTCATCCCCAACAGACTTCATACTTGCCCCTCTTTCCAAAACTCTTGCATTTACCTCCCTAACAACCCCATCCATAAACAAATTAAACAACCATGGAGACATCACACACCCCTGCCGCAAACCTACATTCACTGAGAACCAATCACTTTCCTCTCTTCCTACACGTACACATGCCTTACATCCTCGATAAAAACTTTTCACTGCTTCTAACAACTTTCCTCCCACACCATATATTCTTAATACCTTCCACAGAGCATCTCTATCAACTCTATCATATGCCTTCTCCAGATCCATAAATGCTACATACAAATCCATTTGCTTTTCTAAGTATTTCTCACATACATTCTTCAAAGCAAACACCTGATCCACACATCCTCTACCACTTCTGAAACCACACTGCTCTTCCCCAATCTGATGCTCTGTACATGCCGTCACCCTCTCAATCAATACCCTCCCATATAATTTACCAGGAATACTCAACAAACTTATACCTCTGTAATTTGAGCACTCACTCTTATCCCCTTTGCCTTTGTACAATGGCACTATATATATATATATGAAAGCCAGCAAGGCAGCAGGTTTGGATGGTATTGCAGTGGAATTTATTAAAAAAGGGGGTGACTGTATTGTTGACTGGTTGGTAAGGTTATTTAATGTATGTATGACTCATGGTGAGGTGCCTGAGGATTGGCGGAATGCGTGCATAGTGCCATTGTACAAAGGCAAAGGGGATAAGAGTGAGTGCTCAAATTACAGAGGTATAAGTTTGTTGAGTATTCCTGGTAAATTATATGGGAGGGTATTGATTGAGAGGGTGAAGGCATGTACAGAGCATCAGATTGGGGAAGAGCAGTGTGGTTTCAGAAGTGGTAGAGGATGTGTGGATCAGGTGTTTGCTTTGAAGAATGTATGTGAGAAATACTTAGAAAAGCAAATGGATTTGTATGTAGCACTTATGGATCTGGAGAGGGCATATGATAGAGTTGATAGAGATGCTCTGTGGAAGGTATTAAGAATATATGGTGTGGGAGGAAAGTTGTTAGAAGCAGTGAAAAGTTTTTATCGAGGATGTAAGGCATGTGTACGTGTAGGAAGAGAGGAAAGCGATTGGTTCTCAGTGAATGTAGGTTTGCGGCAGGGGTGTGTGATGTCTCCATGGTTGTTTAATTTGTTTATAGATGGGGTTGTTAGGGAGGTAAATGCAAGAGTTTTGGAAAGAGAGGCAAGTATGAAGTCTGTTGGGGATGAGAGAGCTTGGGAAGTGAGTCAGTTGTTGTTCACTGATGTTACAGCGCTGGTGGCTGATTCATGTGAGAAACTGCAGAAGCTGGTGACTGAGTTTGGAAAAGTGTGTGGAAGAAGAAAGTTAAGAGTAAATGTGAATAAGAGCAAGGTTATTAGGTACAATAGGGTTGAGGGTCAAGTCAATTGGGAGGTGAGTTTGAATGGAGAAAAACTGGAGGAAGTGAAGTGTTTTAGATATCTGGGAGTGGATCTGGCAGCGGATGGAACTATGGAAGCGGAAGTGGATCATAGGGTGGGGGAGGGGGCGAAAATTCTGGGGGCCTTGAAGAATGTGTGGAAGTCGAGAACATTATCTCGGAAAGCAAAAATGGGTATGTTTGAAGGAATAGTGGTTCCAACAATGTTGTATGGTTGCGAGGCGTGGGCTATGGATAGAGTTGTGCGCAGGAGGATGGATGTGCTGGAAATGAGATGTTTGAGGACAATGTGTGGTGTGAGGTGGTTTGATCGAGTGAGTAACGTAAGGGTAAGAGAGATGTGTGGAAATAAAAAGAGCGTGGTTGAGAGAGCAGAAGAGGGTGTTTTGAAGTGGTTTGGGCACATGGAGAGGATGAGTGAGGAAAGATTGACCAAGAGGATATATGTGTCGGAGGTGGAGGGAACGAGGAGAAGAGGGAGACCAAATTGGAGGTGGAAAGATGGAGTGAAAAAGATTTTGTGTGATTGGGGCCTGAACATGCAGGAGGGTGAAAGGAGGGCAAGGAATAGAGTGAATTGGAGCGATGTGGTATACCGGGGTTGACGTGCTGTCAGTGGATTGAATGAAGGCATGTGAAGCGTCTGGGGTAAACCATGGAAAGCTGTGTAGGTATGTATATTTGCGTGTGTGGACGTATGTATATACATGTGTATGGGGGGGGGTTGGGCCATTTCTTTCGTCTGTTTCCTTGCGCTACCTCGCAAACGCGGGAGACAGCGACAAAGTATAATAAAAACAAATAAAAAAAATAAGACAAGAAAACAAATGGGAACATCCATGAAGGGTGATGTGATGTAAGAAGGAGATGGAGTGAGTATTTTGAGGGTTTATTGAATGTGTTCGATGATAGAGTGGCAGATATAGGGTGTTTTGGTCGAGGTGGTGTGCGAAGTAAGAGTTTGGTAAACAGAGAAAAGATAGTGAAAGCTTTGTGGAAGATGAAAGCTGGCAAGGCGGCGGGTTTGGATGGTATCGCAGTGGAATTTTATTAGAAAATGGGGTGACTGTGTTGTTGACTGGTTGGTGAGGATATTCAATGTATGTATGACTCATGGTGAAGTGCCCGAGGATTGGCGGAATGCATGCATAGTGCTATTGTACAAATGCAAAGGGGATAAAGGTGAATGTTCAAATTACAGATATAAGCTTATTGAGTATTCCTGGAAAACTATATGGGAGGATATTGACTGAGAGGGTGAAGGCATGTATAGAGCATCAGATTGGGAAAGAGCAGTGTGGTTTCAGAAGTGGTAGAGGATGTGTGGATTAGGTGTTTGCTTTGAAGAATGTATGTGAGAAACACTTACAAAAACAAATGGATTTGTATGTAGCATTTATGGATCTGGAGAAGGAACATGATAGAGTTGATAGAGATGCTCTGTGGAAGGTATAAAGAGTATATGGTGTGGGAGGTAAGTTGCTAGAAGCAGTGAAAAGTTTTTATCAACAATGTAAGGCATGTGTACGAGTAGGAAGAGAGGAAAACGATTCATTCCCAGTGAATATTGGTTTGCAGCAGGGGTGTGTGATGGCTCCATGGTTGTTTAATTTGTTTATGGATGGGGTTGTTAGGGAGGTAAATGCAAGAGTTTTGGAAAGAGGGGCAAGTATGCAGTCTGTTGTGGATGAGAGGACTTGGGAAGTGAGTCAGTTGTTGTTCGCTGATGATACAGTGCTGGTGGCTGATTGAGGTGAGAAACTGCAGAAGCTGGTGACTGAGTTCGGTAAAGTGTGTGAAAGAAGAAAGCTGAGAGTAAATGTGAATAAGAGCAAGTTTATTAGGTATAGTAGGGTTGAGGGACAAGTCAACTGGAAGGTAAGTTTGAATGAAGAAAAACCGGAGGAAGTGAAGTGTTTTAGATATCTGGGAGTGGATTTGGCAGCGGATGGAACCATGGAAGCAGAAGTGAGTCACAGGGTGGGGGAGGGGGCGAAAGTTCTGGGAGCATTGAAAAATGTGTGGAAGACAAGAACATTATCTAGGAAAGCAAAAATGGGTATGTATGAAGGAATAGTGGTTCCAACAATCTTATATGGTTGAGAGGTGTGGGCTATAGATAAGGTTGTGCGGAGAAGGGTGGATGTTTTGGAAATGAGATGTTTAAGGACAATATGTGGTGTGAGGTGGTTTGACCGAATAAGTAATGAAAGGGTAAAAGAGATGTGAGGTAATAAAAAGAGTGTGGTTGAGAGAGCAGAAGAGGGTGTATTGAAATGGTTTGGTCACATGGAGAGTATGAGTGAGGAAAGATTGACAAAGAGAATATATATGTCAGAGATGGAGGGAACAAGGAGAATTGGGAGACCAAATTGGAGGTGGAAGGATGGAGTGAAAAAGATTTTGAGTGATCTGGGCCTGAACATGCAGGAGGGTGAAAGGCGTGCAAGGAATAGAGTGAATTGGAGCAATGTGGTATACTGGGGTCGACGTGCTGTCAATAGATTGAACCAGGGCATGTGAACATCTGGGGTAAACCATGGAAAGCTTTGTGGGGCCTGGATGTGGAAAGGGTGCTGTAGTTTCGGTGCATTATACATGGCAGCTAGAGACTGAGTGTGAACAAATGTGGCCTTTGTTGTCTTTTCCCAGCGCTACCTAGCGCCCGTGAGGGGGGAAGGGTTTTTTCATTTCATGTGTGGCGGGGTGGCGACGGGAATGAATAAAGGCAGTAAGTATGTATTATGTACATGTGTATATATGTATACATCTGTATATGTATCCCTGGGGATAGGGGAGAAAGAATACTTCCCACGTATTCGCTGCGTGTCGTAGAAGGCAACTAAAAGGGGAGGGAGCAGGGGGGCTGGAAATCCTCCCCTCTTGTTTTTTTTTTTTTAATTTTCCAAAAGAAGGAACAGAGAAGGGGGGAGGCCCAGTCCTCTGTTCTTAACGCTACCTTGCTGATGCGGGAAATGGCGAATAGTTTGAAAGAAAAGAAAAGAATGTACATATACGTATACGTTGAAAGATATAGGTATGTACATGTACATGTGTGGACGTATATGTATATACATGTGTATGTGAGTGATATGGGCCATTCTTTCGTCTGTTTCCTTGCGCTACCTCGCTGATGCGGGAGACAGCGACAAAGTATAATAAATAGAAGTAATAAATAAATAAGAAAGAAAAGTGTATAGTATGTGAATATGTAAGTGTATGGACACATCAATCATTTGAAACATGAGAAAAAGGATTATTGTGTAGAGAAATTGCATATACTTATGAATATAAGGAAGATAAAAGACAGTTGTAGTACAAAAAAAGCATGCATATTGTGTTATATGACAGAGCATGCATTGTAAAGCCGGCAGAGTCAGCCATGGAAATGGCCTAGAGTCACCTGAAAAAATTTTCATCTGTGAGCTTCGTCACACACAAGCACAGACCTACTATACTGCCTTATGTGTGTTTTAGAAAAAAAATATTTCATATGGCATGGAAAAATAAAACAAGATTTTCATACTTTGAAGACACTGAAGACTCCCACATTGGGGGTATACATTATGTATGGGGCCTCTGCAGGTTATGGGTAAAGTGATATGAAAGTTAAAAAAAACTTGAGTTTTCAAATAACATTGTGAAATTTGAAGTCACTATAAGATGTTAGTACACCAGTGGCAACTCACCTGGTTCTAGTATGAGAAGAAGCATTGGGTAAATGTGCTAATGGTGGCTGAAGGTTGTGCTGGTGGTTAGAATAAACAGGAGAGCTAGTAGTCATAGAGGCATTCCTCGTAGTATTTGGTGTATCCAGTGGGCTCCGTGCATGCTGCAATCTTGTAATGGCTGCATGCAATTTCTTCAAATCTCCAAGGATCTGCATAAATGTATGATTTACTTTCTTCAAGGGTATCTATATTTTGCAAATCAATTTGTCACACATCAATCATTGCTAAATCATGTATTCTTAAAAAAAAATCTTATCTTCCCATCATCTCATTCAAAGCTATTACATGCCCATGCCACTTACCCTGAGGCATCACTTCTCTTACTATTCAATTAATTCAACTCTATCATATTCTAAGCACAAGGATATTCTTTTAAACACACTATGCTTCATTATAATGGGCTCCCCCAAAATAAAAAGTGCTATTTCTTAATCATATTGTCTCTCTTTCCACACAGTCATGATATATCATTTTGTTTCTAAGCTGGTCAACATGAAATTCGATTGGCAAGAACTGTGATCCACTTTGCTGACAGAATTCAACTTTACAATGATTGTATATAATGAAAGAATACATATTAGGAATTCTAATTTCTTTAGAAGAGAATTGAAATACTTTCATCAAAAGATACATGTCCTCTTTTGTCTTTAAATCTTACTGCTACAATGTGTCAATTACCGCTAACTCGATGACGAAGTTTATTTTTTTCTAAACAGTTGCTCCATTTATACAATGCATCAATTCGTCATTGTTTGGAGTACTGCGCTCACATCTAGGGTGGTTCTAGCTTTGCATCCTTACTTGACAGAGGTGAATCAAAAGCATTCCACCTTATAAACTGTCCCAGGATAATTTTCAAACTTGATCCCCTTGCCCTAAGCCACAATGCTGGTTCACTTTCCCTCTCTATAAGTATCACTTTGGTTTTTGCTCCCAAGAGCTTGCTGCTTGTGTGCCCACACCACTAGCAAGACTATGCAATACTCAGCAAGCTGTTAGGTCACTTGATTATTGTGTGGCCATCAGCAACTTAAGGGTGGGCCGTTTTGATACTTGTTTCTTTTCCTACACATTGAAGCTTTGGAAAACTGTATCTTCTCATGTCTTTCCCTACGACTATGACCTGGCACATTTGAAAAGACATGTTTTTCAACTTTCTCAAAAATTCATAAATACTTTCCCTTGCCTTTTCTTTTTCCATTTCATAATTCACTCTATACATGTTTCAATTAAGGCCTGACCTACATATGGATTTTGTCCATGACTGAAACCTTAAAGAAAAAAAATATTTCATCAAAAATTTATTGCAAGAGTATCAGTTTACCTCAAAAAATTATTCCAAACAACTAGAAATGTTCTATAGCAGACTAACTATGAGCTTCCAGGCCACATATGGCCTTCAAGAAAATAATTTGTGGCCAAAAAGGGCCACAGATCCTTCTGCAAAAAGTAAATAAACAATCGAAGAAATGAAAATTTTGGAGTATGAAAGATTTCTCTCTGGCATAGTGTGTTGTGAGGTAACAGACAATATCTAGGATGCTTAGGAGGTTAGAAACCCATTAATCGATGTCTTTTGGAAAAGTAAATGCCTTTAACACCTCATCAACTACCTGTTCTGCGCTCATGGGTTATTAGCTCAGCCTAGGTCCACTAACCATCCAATCGGCAACTTCCAATCCACTAGTTCTAATGACCCTCATATTTCTCAAAACAAGGTCACCAACCCAAAGGTGGTAAACATCGATTAAGTGGAAGATTTTTCAGAGAGAGATAAGTAAGTAAACCACAACAAAACAGTAATCAAATCTTGAGACACTGCCCCAAGAGAAAATTTTCTACACTTCAAAATTACATTCTTATCAGTTAGATTGTTCCATGAGCCCTGAAAGTTTATGGCATGAAGAAGAAAGTTTGAGAAAAAGTTTCCAAAAGAAAGATACAGCAAAGCAAAAACAGCTACTTCAGGAGTATTTTGTGTTACACCAAAATCCATCTGCCACAAGGATGCAACATCAGAGCCAAAGTTGGCCTTCAACATCTACAGTATCATTAAACATACATGTTGCAGGAATGCCAAAGATCTCTAGGGTTGATCTCCTCTAAAGATAGGCTCATCAGAAAGGATATGTTATAGGCAATCTTCCAAATTCCATGGGCTCTGACATACAGGCCAGGATAGGTCAGTGAAAAAAGTCTCTTAGTCCATGAAGATATGTTCCTGGCTGAAAGAGGATTAAGCTTCCTGGATACATAGAGATTTTCCCCTCAGTGGATTCTGGTGATTTCTACAATTCTCACATTTCAACTGAGAGTAAGAGATGAAGTTCTATAGCACTAGAAACACACAAAGAAAGGCCACATCCATTCATATCCATTCTCTCATTGCCATATGTAATGCACCAAACCATAGCTCCCTATCTATAACCAGGACCCAAAGACCTTTCCATGGTTTACTCTGGACACTTCCCATGTTCAGTCCGTTGATAGCATTTCAACCCCAGAACACCACATTATTCCAATTTACTCTATCTGGATACATGCCTTTCATCCTCCTGCAACCTTCATTTTTGACACATATATCCTCTTTGTCAACCTTTCCTTAATCATTCTCTACATATGTCCAAATCGTTTCAGCAAAATAATAAAATGAATAATGATAATAAAACATATGTCTTCATATGGAGTACTGCTTTCACATCTATGGTGGTTCTACCTTTGCATCCTTACCTGACAAAGTTGAGAGGAAAGTGGTCCAACTTATCACCTCCCCCAGGCTAACTTCAGTCCTTGATTCATTTGTCCTATGCCACAACACTGGCTCACTTTCCCTCTTCTATAGGTATAATCTTAGTTTTTGCTTCCAACACTGGCTGATTACCATATAGGGATTGGCAACTCAAGAGTGGACCATTTTGACAATTGTTTCTTTTCCTACGCCTCACAACTCTGAAACTCTGCCCTTTCCTGTCTTTTACAATAACTATGATCTAACACTTTTTAAAAACAGGTTTTTCAATTCCTATAAAATTCGTCAAAACTTTTCCTAGTCTCTTCTTTCACCCTTTCATTAACCTATTCATATTTCAATAGAGGCCCAGCCTTGATGTGGACATTTGTCCATGACTGGAGCCTTCTTGAAAAAAAAAAAAAGGGATCTCTAAATTCATTCCAATTATATCATCATGTTTTATCTATCCATTCATAAGTTATATTTATTCATTCATCTATAAAAAGATGGAATGATGGAGAAAGGAGGCTTTGTATTACTGCAGCCTGAACAATGAGGTGGGTGAAAAAGCGTGCATGGGTCAGAGTGAATTGGGGCAATGTGGTAAATATGGGATGATGTGCTATTAACTGGCTGGTATATCATATGGTCAGGGGATACCGCAGAAAAGTTTGTGGGGCTTGGCTGTGGATAGGGGACTCTGGTTTCATCACATTATAAATGACAGATAAGAAAGTGGATATGAACAAATAAGACAGTTCTTCCTCTCTTCCTGGCTCTGTCTCAGTAATGCAGAAAATACGATACAAGTATATACAACAATATATTTATCATTTTCATTTCACTTATTATCTTTCAAATATAGAGTCTAGATTTACTTCAACTCATCAGATGTCATCATCATATATGAGAAAGTTCTTATGTCTACACATTGTCTCAATAACTCTTCTCCTAGCATGAAGGGCTATCAAGAAAAGTTTCTCTTCTCTCGGCATAAAGGGTTATCAAGAAAAGTTTCCATGATCAGACACTGAGATGCTATATTGCTTGAAAATATTCCTTTGACTGTTACAAGTCTTAGAATTATGATAACTCCCATATTTGTTGTAGAGAGAATGCAGATTGACTCCTCAAGTAACAGATCTGAGAAGTTTACAATAAGGACAGAGGTTTATACCAAACTCAACTAAGTACTTCCTGAACAGCATTTTTGTATTATCATTAACCTTGTTTTTTCATGATGAAATGTAAAAGAGAACCCTAAACAGAGAGCTTTCAAAACTTTGGAAGATTCCAAATCTTCTTTGGGGAAAGACAATTATTGTATAGATCACCTACAGAATGTTTTCCAAATCATAGATCGTAAAGAGGTTTGAAAAAATCATTGTGCATATTTCAAACTAAAGAGCTTTGAGGTTTGGCTCTTAAACCAAGGTTGAGGTATTCTAGGAAAACTTGAGGTATCAGCAGAAGGGTATTGTAAACCTGAAGAGGTTTCTGACACCAAGTTTGTCTCTCCCACTTTCGGCAACAAGAGCCACCAATTCCATTAACCATCTAGTTCGGGGAGAACTTTAATTGGAAGGTTCACTGGATATAAAAGACCGATACAGTTTTAATAATTCTAGTTCATGACCTTAGCATCTGCTTGCAGTGAAGAGATTCGTCAGATGAACCATCCCTAATGAAAGGATCCAATGATATAAATCTCTCCCTAGATATATACTGTTGTTATTGATACTGATCTTGACAAGCCATCTGCCCATTCATAAGAATTCCTTGAATATAGGAAGCCTAGAGAGAAAGGCTTTCACACATTCCTAGGGAGTGTGTGATGTCACCATAAATGTTTAAATTGTTTATGGATGGGGTGATGAGGGATGTAACTGCAAGGGTCTTAGAGAAAGGGGCAAATTTACAGTCTGTAGAGGGAGAGGGGACCTAGGAACTGTATCAGTCGATGTTTGCTGATGGCACAGCACTGGCAGCAGATTTGAGTGAAAAACTGCAGACGTTGGTGCCTAAGTTTGGGATAGCGTGTGAAAGAAGTTGAGGGTAAAAGTGAATAAAAGTAAAGTTATCAAGATTAGCAGTGCAGGACAGATTAATTAGGGTGTGAGTTGAAGGAAGAAAATCTGGAGGAAGTGGATATGGCAACAAATGGAACTATGAAAGTGGATGCGAGTCAGAGGGTGGGTAGGGGAGGCCAAAGGTTTTGGGAACACTGAGGAATGTGTGATGAGAGAATTTATTATGTTAAAGGGCAAAAATGGGTATGTATGAAAGTATAGTAGTCCGAATAATGATGTATGGATGCGAAGCATGGGATTGTAGATGAGAATGTGCAGAGGAGGGTGGATATGTTGGAAATAAAATGTTTGAGAACAAAATTTAGTGTGAGGCGGTTTGATTAAGTAAGTAATAAAAGGGTTCAAGAGAGATGTGGCAACAAAAAGAGTGTGGTTGTCAAAGCTGAAGAAAGTGCATTCAAGTGGTTTGAACACGTGGAGAAAAAGAGCGATGAGAGGTAAACAAAGAGCAATGAGGATATATATGTGTCAGAAATGGAGGGGACAGGGAAAAGGGGGACCAAATTGGAAATGGAAGGATGGTGGGAAAAAGATTTTGAATGCTCAGGACCTTAACATGCAGGAGGGCAAAAGGCATGCAAAGGATAGAGTGAACTGGAGCTATGTTTATACAGGGGGTGACATGCTGTCAGAGAACTGAACCAGGACATATGAAACAGCTGTAAGGACACCACAGAAAGGTCTGTGGAGCTTGGTTGTGGATATGAGGTTGTGGTTTAAATACATTGTAAATGACATGGAGAATGGATGTGAGCAAATGAGGCCTCTTCTTCATCTGTTCCTAGTACTGTCTTAATGATACAGGAAACAGAGTGTCATAGAAGG
The DNA here is from genome assembly GCF_036320965.1 of Panulirus ornatus. Taxonomy (NCBI): domain Eukaryota; kingdom Metazoa; phylum Arthropoda; class Malacostraca; order Decapoda; family Palinuridae; genus Panulirus; species Panulirus ornatus. Next base: position 12,754,346 of record NC_092258.1, read on the forward strand.
TGACTAAGAGGGGCAGGAGCAGCGGGCAGGAACCATCCTTCTTGTATTTCAGTTTCTAAAAGATGAAACTGAAGGAGACAAGCAAGAAGTGCTCATCCTCTTTGTAAACTCAGGGTGGGGTGTCTAGATGTGTGCAGATATAACCAATATGAAAAGAAAGGAAAAAAGGTACTGTGTTTATAAAAAGGAACCTGAATGTGCTAGCTCTGAGCAAAACAATGCTCAAGAGTAAATAGGAAGAGTGGATTGGAATGTCTTAGGGGGTAAAGTCAGGGTTGGTGCTCAAACCAGTTATAGTAATGCATGAAAGAGAGCAAGGAAGTCAGCTCCAGAATGACATGGGTAATAATGAAAGTGAACTGAGAGAGATGGGTGAATATTAGCACTATGCACCAGCCATGAGAACAAAGATGATGAGAGGCAAATGTTTTGGAGGCAACTGAGTTTGCCAGTAGTTATGATGCAAGGACTGGATATTAGTGATAGATGATTCAAATGTGAAAGTGATTAATAAGCCAGTCGAGGGTATAATTGAGGGGAAAGGAAAATGCAATTCTGTGAATACGAATAGTGAAGAGCTGTTGAAGTTGTGTGACAAAAAAGGACTGGCAACTTTCATTTGCTGCTATGTACATTGTTTACCTGTACCAGACTGTACATCTTACATACTTTCATCCCTCTCCTCAACTACTGTCTTGCACATTCTGACCTAATATTAACTGTTTTATACCTAAATATGTAAGCATATATACTCTGTTCCTTATCATACAAAATCTATAAAGTTGAAATTAAAGTCTTCAAACAATTCTTTTCTCATATAAAGACCCAATCAAAAGCCATCTCAGGTTAGGTCACAGGGGAAATTTATCAGGGCTCTGCAGGTGTTTACAGACATGATTCTTAAACCCTAAAGGACTCTAGCCAAACGTGCATGTTTTATGATAAGGGGACCTTAACCATATTAGAATGGATTGCCTCTTCATGCCCTCATTTAAATCTGAAGGCACACTTTATCAGTACATAGAGGTGTCATATTTCACAAGCAACTGTAATTAGCATTGGGAAAATCTTTATATTCATAGTTACCAATGTACTACAATACCTCACCTCATCAGGACCCTTGCAATATTAATACATGTTGCCTTGTCCCACCATAATTTGAGTTGCAAGGCTTCCTTTATCATTATGTAGCGATGCATGATATCACAAAGAACTATAATTAACATCAGGAAAGAATCCCAGTATTCTAGTTACCAATACAACACAATGGCAGAAGGTACTGAGACTGACAAAAGTAGAGGGCTGGGAAGATAGAAGGAGCAAATATGGAAGCCGATCAACAGAGCTTGAAGAGTGTGGGAAAGGAACTTAGACCCATGGTGACACAAACAGAGATACACAGGTATTTGAGGGAAGCAGTCAATTTGAGCAAAGCAGTCAAAAGTATAATATGCAGTTGGAGATGAAGCAATTAAGGATGCAGGACTTATGTAAAGAAATTAAATGAGATTTAAGTAGGCATATAGTTCTTGTAAAGAGAAGATGACACGATTAGCTTGATAGGCCAGTTTTGATGAGAAAGAGAGTAAGACCAGCAATCCTAACATGGATATTGTAAGATAGATGCCACTTTAATGCTTCTAAGTCAGAACAGTAGTACCACCCTGGGTGGCTGATGTCAACAGCCTACTACTTTAGAGATTGCTCCAAGGATAGGGTACAGGATATTGCATGAGTTAGCTGGGTTACTAAGAGGGACCAATACACTACCAGCTAAGTTTTATATAATTCATGATAACATTTGTCATAATAACACAATACATTCCCAAACTGTCTTCTGGATACAGAAATATTTAGCAAAGCAAGCGATTCATTCATATCTCACATAAGGCAAAAACTAGACTATGTTTCTCAGGTTTGGTCCCTGCACCTAAAGAAATACAAAGAGCTCTTAGAAAAGGTTCAAAGGAGGGCAACAAAAAGAGCTAAGCTACAGGAAAAGGCAGAAGGCTTTACATATACCCATCTAGGAAAAAAAAAACTGAAGGGTACATAATCATCATTGAATCTTTAAAAGAGATCAACAAAATGGACAATGGACAATTCTTTAACAGATAAGATATATCATGATGTTAAGTAAGAAACTTGAAAATAAGGATGTAAAGAAATATATCTACAGTAATATGAATGGGGTATGAATGGAACAGATTGACTGAAGACATGGTTAACGCAAGAAGCATAAATAGATTCAAGAGGTTATATGACAGTAAACAATGTTCAAAAAATGTGTGTAAAACTTCCCCCAAGTACAACTTAAATAAGGAATTATGAATAGGTAATTACAGCCCTGACATATGCCCCACATCATTTAGTGACTCATCAGCAACAATCACTGGAATACTAATCCTGGTGATAATGATCCAGCGGATGTTGAAACATCAACGTGAAACATTTTCTGTGAATCAGCATTCCACTGATGATGTCGGTAAAGAGATGAAGATGGGCAAGTCAGCAAAGTCAACAAACATGTAAAAAGCCATACTCCCACAATGTACCAAATCATGATGTCTATAGGGCAATGAATATGGAAAATATACCAGATTTCTTCTTTTTTCTTTTGCTTTTCTTTATAGTTCCTATTAATTAATCATTGTTTATGTTCAGCTATTAAATAAAGTGTAGTGCAGAGGACCCCCCTAAATTTCCAGGGCTGGGCAGTTTAAGGGTTAAAGATGGAAAGTTTACAAGATGAAGGAAAGATAGAAAAAGGAAGAGAGCTCCAAAGATTAGTTGTATGAGGGATGGAAAAGCATCATAAAGGTCAATCCTCAAATGGTCAGTTAAATTTTTTTAAGTTTTTCAATATCTTTCCTCCTTTCACTTTTTTAATACCAAGTTGCCTTTCCTGTATAAAAGAAGCGGTGTTTGGAATACACCAAGGTATCAGTTTTTTACCAATACTGTATTACAATGAATTCTTCTAACTGCTCTACATGGTCTACAGGTCGAGGTATCATTTCAAGTTTAAGGCTACAATATTTGCTGGAACTGTTTTAATAAAGTGTAGTGCTGAGGACCCCCATAAATTTCCAGGGCTGGGCAGTTTAGAGCTTAAAGATGGAAAGTTTACAAGATGAAGGAAAGATAAATAAAGGAAGAGAACTCCACATATTAACTGTATGAGGGATGAAAAAAGCATCATAAAGGTCAATCCTCAAATGGTCAGTTCAATCTTTTTTTTTTTGCTTTGTCGCTGTCTCCTGCGTTTGCGAGGTAGCGCAAGGAAACAGACGAAAGAAATGGCCCAACCCACCCCCATACACATCCCTTGATTCAATCCACTGACAGCACGTCAATCCCAGTATACCACATCGCTCCAATTCACTCTATTCTTTGCCCTCCTTTCACCCTCCTGCTTGTTCAGGCCCCGATCACACAAAATCTTTTTCACTCCATCTTTCCACCTCCAATTTGGTCTCCCTCTTCTCCTCGTTCCCTCCACCTCCGACACATATATCCTCTTGGTCAATCTTTCCTCACTCATTCTCTCCATGTGACCAAACCATTTCAAAACACCCTCTTCTGCTCTCTCAACCTTGCTCTTTTTATTTCCACACATCTCTCTTACCCTTACGTTACTTACTCGATCAAACCGCCTCACACCACACATTGTCCTCAAACATCTCATTTCCAGCACATCCATCCTCCTGCGCACAACTCTATCCATAGTCCACGCCTCGCAACCATACAACATTGTTGGAATCACTATTCCTTCAAACATACCCATTTTTGCTCTCCGAGATAATGTTCTCGACTTCCACACATTCTTCAAGGCTCCCAGAATTTTCGCCCCCTCCCCCACACTATGATCCACTTCCGCTTCCATGGTTCCATCTGCTGCCAAATCCACTCCCAGATATCTAAAACACTTCACTTCCTCCAGTTTTTCTCCATTCAAACTCACCTCCCAATTGAATTGACCCTCAACCCTACTGCACCTAATAACCTTGCTCTTATTCACATTTACTCTTAACTTTTTTCTTTCACACACTTTACCAAACTCAGTCACCAGCTTCTGCAGTTTCTCACATGAATCAGCCACCAGCGCTGTATCATCAGCGAACGACAACTGACTCACTTCCCAAGCTCTCTCATCCCCAACAGACTTCATACTTGCCCCTCTTTCCAAAACTCTTGCATTCACCTCCCTAACAACCCCATCCATAAACAAATTAAACAACCATGGAGACATCACACACCCCTGCCGCAAACCTACATTCACTGAGAACCAATCACTTTCCTCTCTTCCTACACGTACACATGCCTTACATCCTCGATAAAAACTTTTCACTGCTTCTAACAACTTTCCTCCCACACCATATATTCTTAATACCTTCCACAGAGCATCTCTATCAACTCTATCATATGCCTTCTCCAGATCCATAAATGCTACATACAAATCCATTTGCTTTTCTAAGTATTTCTCATATACATTCTTCAAAGCAAACACCTGATCCACACATCCTCTACCACTTCTGAAACCACACTGCTCTTCCCCAATCTCATGCTCTGTACATGCCTTCACCCTCTCAATCAATACCCTCCCATATAATTTGCCAGGAATACTCAACAAACTTATACCTCTGTAATTTGAGCACTCACTCTTATCCCCTTTGCCTTTGTACAATGGCACTATGCACGCATTCTGCCAATCCTCAGGCACCTCACCATGAGTCATTTTTTTTTTTTTTTTTTTTTTTTTTTTATACTTTGTCGCTGTCTCCCGCGTTTGCGAGGTAGCGCAAGGAAACAGACGAAAGAAATGGCCCAACCCCCCCCCCCATACACATGTACATACACACGTCCACACACGCAAATATACATACCTACACAGCTTTCCATGGTTTACCCCAGACGCTTCACATGCCTTGATTCACTCCACTGACAGCACGTCAACCCCTGTATACCACATCGCTCCAATTCACTCTATTCCTTGCCCTCCTTACACCCTCCTGCATGTTCAGGCCCCGATCACACAAAATCTTTTTCACTCCATCTTTCCACCTCCAATTTGGTCTCCCTCTTCTCCTCGTTCCCTCCACCTCCGACACATATATCCTCTTGGTCAATCTTTCCTCACTCATTCTCTCCATGTGACCAAACCATTTCAAAACACCCTCTTCTGCTCTCTCAACCACGCTCTTTTTATTTCCACACATCTCTCTTACCCTTACGTTACTTACTCGATCAAACCACCTCACACCACACATTGTCCTCAAACATCTCATTTCCAGCACATCCATCCTCCTGCGCACAACTCTATCCATAGCCCACGCCTCGCAACCATACAACATTGTTGGAACCACTATTCCTTCAAACATACCCATTTTTGCTTTCCGAGATACTGTTCTCGACTTCCACACATTTTTCAAGGCTCCCAAAATTTTCGCCCCCTCCCCCACCCTATGATCCACTTCCGCTTCCATGGTTCCATCCACTGACAGATCCACTCCCAGATATCTAAAACACTTCACTTCCTCCAGTTTTTCTCCATTCAAACTCACCTCCCAATTGACTTGACCCTCAACCCTACTGTACCTAATAACCTTGCTCTTATTCACATTTACTCTTAACTTTCTTCTTCCACACACTTTACCAAACTCAGTCACCAGCTTCTTTCACTAATACTCTTACTTCTTCATCCCACCACTCACTACCCTTTCTAATCAACCCACCTCCCACTCTTCTCATGCCACAAGCATCTTTTGCGCAATCCATCACTGATTCCCTAAATACATCCCATTCCTCCCCCACTCCCCTTACTTCCATTGTTCTCACCTTTTTCCATTCTGTACTCAGTCTCTCCTGGTACTTCCTCACACAAGTCTCCTTCCCAAGCTCACTTACTCTCACCACCCTCTTCACCCCAACATTCACTCTTCTTTTCTGAAAACCCATACAAATCTTCACCTTAGCCTCCACAATCTTTTTAAGTTTTTCAATATCTTTTCTCCTTTCACTTTTTTTTAATACCAAGTTGCCTTTCCTGTATAAGTGAAGTGGTGTTTGGAATACACCAAGGTATCAGTTTGTGTCGGAGGTGGAGGGAACGAGGAGAAGAGGGAGACCAAATTGGAGGTGGAAAGATGGAGTGAAAAAGATTTTGTGTGATCGGGGCCTGAACATGCAGGAGGTTGAAAGGAGGGCAAGGAATAGAGTGAATTGGAGCGATGTGGTATACCGGGGTTGACGTGCTGTCAGTGGATTGAATCAAGGCATGTGAAGCGTCTGGGGTAAACCATGGAAAGCTGTGTAGGTATGTATATTTGCGTGTGTGGACGTATGTATATACATGTGTATGGGGGGGGTTGGGCCATTTCTTTCGTCTGTTTCCTTGCGCTACCTCGCAAACGCGGGAGACAGCGACAAAGTATAATAAAAAAAAAATAAATAAATCAGTTTTTTACCAATACTGTGTTACAATAAATTCTTCTAACTGCTCTACATGGTCTACAGGTTGAGGTATCATTTCAAGTTTAAGGCTACAATATTTGCTGCAGCTGTTTTAATATTTTCTATGCCTAATCTTCAACACCTGTTTTCCTTCTTCTTTGCTATTTATAAAATACAGTGCTGCAATTCCACTTTGCTTAATATCTATTCCATTACAAAAAAAGAAAATACTGCTCTACACCTCTGCTTTCATTCCAAGCAAAGTCTGTCATAATCATTATCATTATACAATCATACCAAGTATATTCAAAATGATTAATTTCCAGCTTTGAATTTTCAGTTAAGAAGACTTGCAAATTCAAATATACAGTACCAATCTCAATGGTTTCCAATACTCCTCGTTTCTCTCTACCTTTCTAATGCTTTAGTTTATATGTTGTCATTACTCACATTCTTAAGAGATGTGTACTCTCCTATTCTTACTACTATTTCAGCTAGTAATGCTTCGAAATTCACTTGATATATAAAAATTGGTTTAGATTTATGGCAATCCTACCGATACCATATTCTGTCCAAAAATTAATGCTAGTACAGTTGAACCTCTTTAGTCCGGTAACCTCAGGGCCTGGCCATTACCAGACCGCAAAAAATGCTGGAAAATAGAAACTGACCCCCAAGGGAACTCCCTAAGTAAATATATGCCCAACCCCTAGTCTTGCCACATGCATATTGCTGTTATCAAAGGAAGAACAAAGCTTCACAGAAAATAATACAACCATTAATGCTTATAAATAAGGTTTTTATTGTTACATCATTAGTAATCCCAGATGGAGACTCTGCAATATCTTGGGCAAGGGTTTTTCACAGCATATGACGCCAATACAGGGCAGATCTTATCAGCGTTATACACATGTTCTGGGGCTAAGTTTTCCGCTGCCACTAACTGTGCAAGTTCATCAACAAACTTTGTCACAGCTTTGTGATGAATAGTTAATATAATGAATGACCATAGGCTGGTAGTTGGCTTTGGTCAACTCTTGTTACTATTCTTGTTTTATTATCATCAAGGCAGCCATGCTACGTCAGTGCCACCCAGATAATGGGACACATGTATAGTGAGTGTATGTGATCTTAGGATTATCTTTAGCACCTGAAGAAGGTGTTAAAGATTTTTCAGTTGGTGGATGTAGCTTACAGTGATGGCCTTTATGACCCTGGCGGTTGATAGGCCTAAAGCCCAAACAACAAACCAACCAGCCAGGCAACCGGCTTGTGCACTCTCTCTCCCCTGTACATATTCCTGTTGGTCGTTTAACTGAGAATTAGAGTTTTTATCGTTTCTTTCAATACGACCTTACACTGTAAGCTTCCATGTCTGCACTATACTTTTCACAGCATACACCATGTACTGAAATTCCATGTCTCCACTTAAACTTTTGTACCCATCCTTGTGAATAATTACAAAGTCTAGCATTACAAAGTCTAGCATTAGTTCTCTATGAAAAACTTTGGCCTGCTCAATATGTATCTCCCCAGAAATGTTTACACATTCAATACATGGGAGCTTAAACCATTTTATAAGTGCACTGCCTAATTCTGTACTCCTGACAGCTTTCAGTTTTCAGAAACTGAACTTTTCTGGCTTTCATTTTCAGCAAAATACTGAATATACAAAATCAAGAGGACTGTTTATTAGCTCAGCTGCAGTGTAAGCAGATTTTGGCACCTTAGCGATGCTAACAGTGCTGCCCTAGTGGCAGATCCACAAACTAATGGCGTCAGATTCAAAATGTGCAGGACATTGGAAGCTACAGAACCATGGAGCACTGGATTAGAGAGATACAACCTGCAATGGCAAAACTGTTCCACTATATTCAGCACTATGTTCCTCATATTCAGCACAACACACACTTTAGACCTATTTTGTCATATTCAGATCTGTTCAACATCTTTTTCAAGTTCATTAGTTTGTTTATATTTCCAATCATTATCATTACATCTAACCCTTGACATTTCCTTCCTCTCATTTCTACTTCTATCACCTGTTCCAATTATTCTTGAAGAGTATAGAAATTTACAAAAGTGACCAAATAACACATTCTTTAAATGTCAAATTCTAGCTTACATTTAGTGTTTCTTTCCTCCCTTCATGTAAGATCTTACTAGTAATACATAACCTTATATAGTGGGAGTTGATCATTTTTATTATTATTGTTAACTCAGTATCTTCTGGAGTTGGAAGGGAGGGAAAGAGCATTTTACTATCGATCAAGATGGTTGATTCTTATAATATCTTAACATAATGCATTTCATAACCTGACTCCTTTCATAGTATAAAACAAGCAAAGAAATTAGCCAGAGAACCTAGAACATTTTTATTGACATTAAACTGAAAGCTGAGAGGAGTTGCAGAATGATGCATATAAAACTTATGTAATCTGAACCCTGTCATTATCAAGATTAGTGGATAGAGAATAAATTACCACACAAATGTTTCAAGATCTAAATAAAAACATGTCTGTAAAAAGAAGTTTACAACAAAAGTCAAACTAAAGATGTAATGCCACTGCATTTCACTCATTAACAAAAACATAAAATTCTTCACACATCTGAACAACAGCATTATTTCAACCAAACATACTACTCTCATTTATACAGCAGAGTGGTTTACATACCTAACCCAAGAAACACTTCCAACACTAAACTCCCTTCAAACATACAGAATTTTTCTTTACTAACAATCAAATCATTATTTTTTAAAAATTCATTGTGCTCCATTTGTTCTCGTCAGTACAACTGAGATAAAAATTGCCACGTATGGCACTCACCATAATTTTTAAATCTTCCTTGAGGTCCTTCTCAGTCAGGAGCAGAAGCACATCTCCACTTATCTTGTGATGATTAAATGCAGCCTTATAAGTAGCAAAGCCCTGACCTTCAAGCCAAAGCCCAACATCAGATATTGTCCAAAATTCTGGGTCGTTGCAAGTCATTCTGGGTGCTGTCAGGTGCAGGTACACACTTCGTATCACCTTGCTGCAACACATAAAAATCGCACATTTCTAGATGTATGCAACACTGAAGATATCAATAAAAGAAAAATACAGTAGTTTGCTGTTCATTATTCCATCTAAGATTTCCAGCATCAGATAAAGAAATCAAACTTATTAACCACACTAATTCTCCAGGAATTCTATTCCACCATATTCAAAGGCTATAACACTTTTTCCTAAATATTTCTTTATTTGGCAATCAAAATGCTTAGAATAAAAACACAAATTCTGAAATTCACTAAACGTATATAACATCTTCCACCATGTGGGAAAGTCCATAAAACAGAAGCCTTAATCAAACATTGGCAATTAGGGAATGGTCAGTGATAAAGCTATCTTCCAAAATTTTAGTGAATCCATGGTGGATAAATCAAGCCATCCAATGCACTTACAATGTGAAACAAATGAATCTGGCAAGCATGACGAATTTTGAAAACTAGTTACTAGTAGCAACAAGCAGAATTATTATCACTCCTCTCATTTCCTTCATTGTTTCATGCCTGACACTTACTCTTTCCATAACAGCTATGTGAGCTGTTTACAAAATCCTCGAGAGTAAGATTCAATACTGGCACTGATCCACTAATCAGAAACATGAGGTATGAATGTCTGAGTCGCCAGCATACGTCTATGTTTTGATGGTTCATAATTGGAAAGTGTTATGGAATCAAAGAAATGGTTTCAAAATAATTAATGTCCATTAGATATTGTCATTGTGTGACTTTTTCTCTTTTGCAATAGCAATCTTGGATTTTTCAAATTTTTAAATTAAGCAAATAACACATAAGGAACCTCTCCTGCCGGGCATACCAACTGACCTAATGTACAAGAAATATGGAGGAAAGTATACTACTTTTTAAGGGTTTCCCTTTACTTATGAATTAATCCATACATGATCAGTAAGGAAATGATATTTTTCTGATTGTTTTACTTTTCCCCAGAATGAATGGGTAAAATGAAGTGAATGAGGGATGGGTGAATTAGCACTATGCACCAGCCATGAGAACAAAGATGATGAGAGGCAAATGTTTTGAGGCAACTGAGTTTGCCAGTAGTTATGATGCAAGGACTGGATATAAGTGATAGATGATTCAAATGTGAAAGTGATTAATAAGCCAGTCGAGGGTATAAATGAGGGGAAAGGAAAATGCAATTCTGTGAATACGAATAGTGAAGAGCTGTTGAAGTTGTGTGACAAAAAAGGACTGGCAACTTTCATTTGCTGCTATGTACATTGTTTACCTGTACCAGACTGTACATCTTACATACTTTCATCCTCTCCTCAACTACTGTCTTGCACATTCTGACCTAATATTAACTGTTTTATACCTAAATATGTAAGCATATATACTCTGTTCCTTATCATACAAAATCTATAAAGTTGAAATTAAAGTCTTCAAACAATTCTTTTCTCATATAAAGACCCAATCAAAAGCCATCTCAGGTTAGGTCACAGGGGAAATTTATCAGGGCTCTGCAGGTGTTTACAGACATGATTCTTAAACCCTAAAGGACTCTAGCCAAACGTGCATGTTTTATGATAAGGGGACCTTAACCATATTAGAATGGATTGCCTCTTCATGCCCTCATTTAAATCTGAAGGCACACTTTATCAGTACATAGAGGTGTCATATTTCACAAGCAACTGTAATTAGCATTGGGAAAATCTTTATATTCATAGTTACCAATGTACTACAATACCTCACCTCATCAGGACCCTTGCAATATTAATACATGTTGCCTTGTCCCACCATAATTTGAGTTGCAAGGCTTCCTTTATCATTATGTAGCGATGCATGATATCACAAAGAACTATAATTAACATCAGGAAAGAATCCCAGTATTCTAGTTACCAATACAACACAATGGCAGAAGGTACTGAGACTGACAAAAGTAGAGGGCTGGGAAGATAGAAGGAGCAAATATGGAAGCCGATCAACAGAGCTTGAAGAGTGTGGGAAAGGAACTTAGACCCATGGTGACACAAACAGAGATACACAGGTATTTGAGGGAAGCAGTCAATTTGAGCAAAGCAGTCAAAAGTATAATATGCAGTTGGAGATGAAGCAATTAAGGATGCAGGACTTATGTAAAGAAATTAAATGAGATTTAAGTAGGCATATAGTTCTTGTAAAGAGAAGATGACACGATTAGCTTGATAGGCCAGTTTTGATGAGAAAGAGAGTAAGACCAGCAATCCTAACATGGATATTGTAAGATAGATGCCACTTTAATGCTTCTAAGTCAGAACAGTAGTACCACCCTGGGTGGCTGATGTCAACAGCCTACTACTTTAGAGATTGCTCCAAGGATAGGGTACAGGATATTGCATGAGTTAGCTGGGTTACTAAGAGGGACCAATACACTACCAGCTAAGTTTTATATAATTCATGATAACATTTGTCATAATAACACAATACATTCCCAAACTGTCTTCTGGATACAGAAATATTTAGCAAAGCAAGCGATTCATTCATATCTCACATAAGGCAAAAACTAGACTATGTTTCTCAGGTTTGGTCCCTGCACCTAAAGAAATACAAAGAGCTCTTAGAAAAGGTTCAAAGGAGGGCAACAAAAAGAGCTAAGCTACAGGAAAAGGCAGAAGGCTTTACATATACCCATCTAGGAAAAAAAAAACTGAAGGGTACATAATCATCATTGAATCTTTAAAAGAGATCAACAAAATGGACAATGGACAATTCTTTAACAGATAAGATATATCATGATGTTAAGTAAGAAACTTGAAAATAAGGATGTAAAGAAATATATCTACAGTAATATGAATGGGGTATGAATGGAACAGATTGACTGAAGACATGGTTAACGCAAGAAGCATAAATAGATTCAAGAGGTTATATGACAGTAAACAATGTTCAAAAAATGTGTGTAAAACTTCCCCCAAGTACAACTTAAATAAGGAATTATGAATAGGTAATTACAGCCCTGACATATGCCCCACATCATTTAGTGACTCATCAGCAACAATCACTGGAATACTAATCCTGGTGATAATGATCCAGCGGATGTTGAAACATCAACGTGAAACATTTTCTGTGAATCAGCATTCCACTGATGATGTCGGTAAAGAGATGAAGATGGGCAAGTCAGCAAAGTCAACAAACATGTAAAAAGCCATACTCCCACAATGTACCAAATCATGATGTCTATAGGGCAATGAATATGGAAAATATACCAGATTTCTTCTTTTTTCTTTTGCTTTTCTTTATAGTTCCTATTAATTAATCATTGTTTATGTTCAGCTATTAAATAAAGTGTAGTGCAGAGGACCCCCCTAAATTTCCAGGGCTGGGCAGTTTAAGGGTTAAAGATGGAAAGTTTACAAGATGAAGGAAAGATAGAAAAAGGAAGAGAGCTCCAAAGATTAGTTGTATGAGGGATGGAAAAGCATCATAAAGGTCAATCCTCAAATGGTCAGTTAAATTTTTTTAAGTTTTTCAATATCTTTCCTCCTTTCACTTTTTTAATACCAAGTTGCCTTTCCTGTATAAAAGAAGCGGTGTTTGGAATACACCAAGGTATCAGTTTTTTACCAATACTGTATTACAATGAATTCTTCTAACTGCTCTACATGGTCTACAGGTCGAGGTATCATTTCAAGTTTAAGGCTACAATATTTGCTGGAACTGTTTTAATAAAGTGTAGTGCTGAGGACCCCCATAAATTTCCAGGGCTGGGCAGTTTAGAGCTTAAAGATGGAAAGTTTACAAGATGAAGGAAAGATAAATAAAGGAAGAGAACTCCACATATTAACTGTATGAGGGATGAAAAAAGCATCATAAAGGTCAATCCTCAAATGGTCAGTTCAATCTTTTTTTTTTTGCTTTGTCGCTGTCTCCTGCGTTTGCGAGGTAGCGCAAGGAAACAGACGAAAGAAATGGCCCAACCCACCCCCATACACATCCCTTGATTCAATCCACTGACAGCACGTCAATCCCAGTATACCACATCGCTCCAATTCACTCTATTCTTTGCCCTCCTTTCACCCTCCTGCTTGTTCAGGCCCCGATCACACAAAATCTTTTTCACTCCATCTTTCCACCTCCAATTTGGTCTCCCTCTTCTCCTCGTTCCCTCCACCTCCGACACATATATCCTCTTGGTCAATCTTTCCTCACTCATTCTCTCCATGTGACCAAACCATTTCAAAACACCCTCTTCTGCTCTCTCAACCACGCTCTTTTTATTTCCACACATCTCTCTTACCCTTACGTTACTTACTCGATCAAACCGCCTCACACCACACATTGTCCTCAAACATCTCATTTCCAGCACATCCATCCTCCTGCGCACAACTCTATCCATAGTCCACGCCTCGCAACCATACAACATTGTTGGAATCACTATTCCTTCAAACATACCCATTTTTGCTCTCCGAGATAATGTTCTCGACTTCCACACATTCTTCAAGGCTCCCAGAATTTTCGCCCCCTCCCCCACACTATGATCCACTTCCGCTTCCATGGTTCCATCTGCTGCCAAATCCACTCCCAGATATCTAAAACACTTCACTTCCTCCAGTTTTTCTCCATTCAAACTCACCTCCCAATTGAATTGACCCTCAACCCTACTGCACCTAATAACCTTGCTCTTATTCACATTTACTCTTAACTTTTTTCTTTCACACACTTTACCAAACTCAGTCACCAGCTTCTGCAGTTTCTCACATGAATCAGCCACCAGCGCTGTATCATCAGCGAACGACAACTGACTCACTTCCCAAGCTCTCTCATCCCCAACAGACTTCATACTTGCCCCTCTTTCCAAAACTCTTGCATTCACCTCCCTAACAACCCCATCCATAAACAAATTAAACAACCATGGAGACATCACACACCCCTGCCGCAAACCTACATTCACTGAGAACCAATCACTTTCCTCTCTTCCTACACGTACACATGCCTTACATCCTCGATAAAAACTTTTCACTGCTTCTAACAACTTTCCTCCCACACCATATATTCTTAATACCTTCCACAGAGCATCTCTATCAACTCTATCATATGCCTTCTCCAGATCCATAAATGCTACATACAAATCCATTTGCTTTTCTAAGTATTTCTCATATACATTCTTCAAAGCAAACACCTGATCCACACATCCTCTACCACTTCTGAAACCACACTGCTCTTCCCCAATCTCATGCTCTGTACATGCCTTCACCCTCTCAATCAATACCCTCCCATATAATTTGCCAGGAATACTCAACAAACTTATACCTCTGTAATTTGAGCACTCACTCTTATCCCCTTTGCCTTTGTACAATGGCACTATGCACGCATTCTGCCAATCCTCAGGCACCTCACCATGAGTCATTTTTTTTTTTTTTTTTTTTTTTTTTATACTTTGTCGCTGTCTCCCGCGTTTGCGAGGTAGCGCAAGGAAACAGACGAAAGAAATGGCCCAACCCCCCCCCCCATACACATGTACATACACACGTCCACACACGCAAATATACATACCTACACAGCTTTCCATGGTTTACCCCAGACGCTTCACATGCCTTGATTCACTCCACTGACAGCACGTCAACCCCTGTATACCACATCGCTCCAATTCACTCTATTCCTTGCCCTCCTTACACCCTCCTGCATGTTCAGGCCCCGATCACACAAAATCTTTTTCACTCCATCTTTCCACCTCCAATTTGGTCTCCCTCTTCTCCTCGTTCCCTCCACCTCCGACACATATATCCTCTTGGTCAATCTTTCCTCACTCATTCTCTCCATGTGACCAAACCATTTCAAAACACCCTCTTCTGCTCTCTCAACCACGCTCTTTTTATTTCCACACATCTCTCTTACCCTTACGTTACTTACTCGATCAAACCACCTCACACCACACATTGTCCTCAAACATCTCATTTCCAGCACATCCATCCTCCTGCGCACAACTCTATCCATAGCCCACGCCTCGCAACCATACAACATTGTTGGAACCACTATTCCTTCAAACATACCCATTTTTGCTTTCCGAGATACTGTTCTCGACTTCCACACATTTTTCAAGGCTCCCAAAATTTTCGCCCCCTCCCCCACCCTATGATCCACTTCCGCTTCCATGGTTCCATCCACTGACAGATCCACTCCCAGATATCTAAAACACTTCACTTCCTCCAGTTTTTCTCCATTCAAACTCACCTCCCAATTGACTTGACCCTCAACCCTACTGTACCTAATAACCTTGCTCTTATTCACATTTACTCTTAACTTTCTTCTTCCACACACTTTACCAAACTCAGTCACCAGCTTCTTTCACTAATACTCTTACTTCTTCATCCCACCACTCACTACCCTTTCTAATCAACCCACCTCCCACTCTTCTCATGCCACAAGCATCTTTTGCGCAATCCATCACTGATTCCCTAAATACATCCCATTCCTCCCCCACTCCCCTTACTTCCATTGTTCTCACCTTTTTCCATTCTGTACTCAGTCTCTCCTGGTACTTCCTCACACAAGTCTCCTTCCCAAGCTCACTTACTCTCACCACCCTCTTCACCCCAACATTCACTCTTCTTTTCTGAAAACCCATACAAATCTTCACCTTAGCCTCCACAATCTTTTTAAGTTTTTCAATATCTTTTCTCCTTTCACTTTTTTTTAATACCAAGTTGCCTTTCCTGTATAAGTGAAGTGGTGTTTGGAATACACCAAGGTATCAGTTTGTGTCGGAGGTGGAGGGAACGAGGAGAAGAGGGAGACCAAATTGGAGGTGGAAAGATGGAGTGAAAAAGATTTTGTGTGATCGGGGCCTGAACATGCAGGAGGTTGAAAGGAGGGCAAGGAATAGAGTGAATTGGAGCGATGTGGTATACCGGGGTTGACGTGCTGTCAGTGGATTGAATCAAGGCATGTGAAGCGTCTGGGGTAAACCATGGAAAGCTGTGTAGGTATGTATATTTGCGTGTGTGGACGTATGTATATACATGTGTATGGGGGGGGTTGGGCCATTTCTTTCGTCTGTTTCCTTGCGCTACCTCGCAAACGCGGGAGACAGCGACAAAGTATAATAAAAAAAAAATAAATAAATCAGTTTTTTACCAATACTGTGTTACAATAAATTCTTCTAACTGCTCTACATGGTCTACAGGTTGAGGTATCATTTCAAGTTTAAGGCTACAATATTTGCTGCAGCTGTTTTAATATTTTCTATGCCTAATCTTCAACACCTGTTTTCCTTCTTCTTTGCTATTTATAAAATACAGTGCTGCAATTCCACTTTGCTTAATATCTATTCCATTACAAAAAAAGAAAATACTGCTCTACACCTCTGCTTTCATTCCAAGCAAAGTCTGTCATAATCATTATCATTATACAATCATACCAAGTATATTCAAAATGATTAATTTCCAGCTTTGAATTTTCAGTTAAGAAGACTTGCAAATTCAAATATACAGTACCAATCTCAATGGTTTCCAATACTCCTCGTTTCTCTCTACCTTTCTAATGCTTTAGTTTATATGTTGTCATTACTCACATTCTTAAGAGATGTGTACTCTCCTATTCTTACTACTATTTCAGCTAGTAATGCTTCGAAATTCACTTGATATATAAAAATTGGTTTAGATTTATGGCAATCCTACCGATACCATATTCTGTCCAAAAATTAATGCTAGTACAGTTGAACCTCTTTAGTCCGGTAACCTCAGGGCCTGGCCATTACCAGACCGCAAAAAATGCTGGAAAATAGAAACTGACCCCCAAGGGAACTCCCTAAGTAAATATATGCCCAACCCCTAGTCTTGCCACATGCATATTGCTGTTATCAAAGGAAGAACAAAGCTTCACAGAAAATAATACAACCATTAATGCTTATAAATAAGGTTTTTATTGTTACATCATTAGTAATCCCAGATGGAGACTCTGCAATATCTTGGGCAAGGGTTTTTCACAGCATATGACGCCAATACAGGGCAGATCTTATCAGCGTTATACACATGTTCTGGGGCTAAGTTTTCCGCTGCCACTAACTGTGCAAGTTCATCAACAAACTTTGTCACAGCTTTGTGATGAATAGTTAATATAATGAATGACCATAGGCTGGTAGTTGGCTTTGGTCAACTCTTGTTACTATTCTTGTTTTATTATCATCAAGGCAGCCATGCTACGTCAGTGCCACCCAGATAATGGGACACATGTATAGTGAGTGTATGTGATCTTAGGATTATCTTTAGCACCTGAAGAAGGTGTTAAAGATTTTTCAGTTGGTGGATGTAGCTTACAGTGATGGCCTTTATGACCCTGGCGGTTGATAGGCCTAAAGCCCAAACAACAAACCAACCAGCCAGGCAACCGGCTTGTGCACTCTCTCTCCCCTGTACATATTCCTGTTGGTCGTTTAACTGAGAATTAGAGTTTTTATCGTTTCTTTCAATACGACCTTACACTGTAAGCTTCCATGTCTGCACTATACTTTTCACAGCATACACCATGTACTGAAATTCCATGTCTCCACTTAAACTTTTGTACCCATCCTTGTGAATAATTACAAAGTCTAGCATTACAAAGTCTAGCATTAGTTCTCTATGAAAAACTTTGGCCTGCTCAATATGTATCTCCCCAGAAATGTTTACACATTCAATACATGGGAGCTTAAACCATTTTATAAGTGCACTGCCTAATTCTGTACTCCTGACAGCTTTCAGTTTTCAGAAACTGAACTTTTCTGGCTTTCATTTTCAGCAAAATACTGAATATACAAAATCAAGAGGACTGTTTATTAGCTCAGCTGCAGTGTAAGCAGATTTTGGCACCTTAGCGATGCTAACAGTGCTGCCCTAGTGGCAGATCCACAAACTAATGGCGTCAGATTCAAAATGTGCAGGACATTGGAAGCTACAGAACCATGGAGCACTGGATTAGAGAGATACAACCTGCAATGGCAAAACTGTTCCACTATATTCAGCACTATGTTCCTCATATTCAGCACAACACACACTTTAGACCTATTTTGTCATATTCAGATCTGTTCAACATCTTTTTCAAGTTCATTAGTTTGTTTATATTTCCAATCATTATCATTACATCTAACCCTTGACATTTCCTTCCTCTCATTTCTACTTCTATCACCTGTTCCAATTATTCTTGAAGAGTATAGAAATTTACAAAAGTGACCAAATAACACATTCTTTAAATGTCAAATTCTAGCTTACATTTAGTGTTTCTTTCCTCCCTTCATGTAAGATCTTACTAGTAATACATAACCTTATATAGTGGGAGTTGATCATTTTTATTATTATTGTTAACTCAGTATCTTCTGGAGTTGGAAGGGAGGGAAAGAGCATTTTACTATCGATCAAGATGGTTGATTCTTATAATATCTTAACATAATGCATTTCATAACCTGACTCCTTTCATAGTATAAAACAAGCAAAGAAATTAGCCAGAGAACCTAGAACATTTTTATTGACATTAAACTGAAAGCTGAGAGGAGTTGCAGAATGATGCATATAAAACTTATGTAATCTGAACCCTGTCATTATCAAGATTAGTGGATAGAGAATAAATTACCACACAAATGTTTCAAGATCTAAATAAAAACATGTCTGTAAAAAGAAGTTTACAACAAAAGTCAAACTAAAGATGTAATGCCACTGCATTTCACTCATTAACAAAAACATAAAATTCTTCACACATCTGAACAACAGCATTATTTCAACCAAACATACTACTCTCATTTATACAGCAGAGTGGTTTACATACCTAACCCAAGAAACACTTCCAACACTAAACTCCCTTCAAACATACAGAATTTTTCTTTACTAACAATCAAATCATTATTTTTTAAAAATTCATTGTGCTCCATTTGTTCTCGTCAGTACAACTGAGATAAAAATTGCCACGTATGGCACTCACCATAATTTTTAAATCTTCCTTGAGGTCCTTCTCAGTCAGGAGCAGAAGCACATCTCCACTTATCTTGTGATGATTAAATGCAGCCTTATAAGTAGCAAAGCCCTGACCTTCAAGCCAAAGCCCAACATCAGATATTGTCCAAAATTCTGGGTCGTTGCAAGTCATTCTGGGTGCTGTCAGGTGCAGGTACACACTTCGTATCACCTTGCTGCAACACATAAAAATCGCACATTTCTAGATGTATGCAACACTGAAGATATCAATAAAAGAAAAATACAGTAGTTTGCTGTTCATTATTCCATCTAAGATTTCCAGCATCAGATAAAGAAATCAAACTTATTAACCACACTAATTCTCCAGGAATTCTATTCCACCATATTCAAAGGCTATAACACTTTTTCCTAAATATTTCTTTATTTGGCAATCAAAATGCTTAGAATAAAAACACAAATTCTGAAATTCACTAAACGTATATAACATCTTCCACCATGTGGGAAAGTCCATAAAACAGAAGCCTTAATCAAACATTGGCAATTAGGGAATGGTCAGTGATAAAGCTATCTTCCAAAATTTTAGTGAATCCATGGTGGATAAATCAAGCCATCCAATGCACTTACAATGTGAAACAAATGAATCTGGCAAGCATGACGAATTTTGAAAACTAGTTACTAGTAGCAACAAGCAGAATTATTATCACTCCTCTCATTTCCTTCATTGTTTCATGCCTGACACTTACTCTTTCCATAACAGCTATGTGAGCTGTTTACAAAATCCTCGAGAGTAAGATTCAATACTGGCACTGATCCACTAATCAGAAACATGAGGTATGAATGTCTGAGTCGCCAGCATACGGCTATGTTTTGATGGTTCATAATTGGAAAGTGTTATGGAATCAAAGAAATGGTTTCAAAATAATTAATGTCCATTAGATATTGTCATTGTGTGACTTTTTCTCTTTTGCAATAGCAATCTTGGATTTTTCAAATTTTTAAATTAAGCAAATAACACATAAGGAACCTCTCCTGCCGGGCATACCAACTGACCTAATGTACAAGAAATATGGAGGAAAGTATACTACTTTTTAAGGGTTTCCCTTTACTTATGAATTAATCCATACATGATCAGTAAGGAAATGATATTTTTCTGATTGTTTTACTTTTGTGCAGTAGAGAGTCCCTTAGGATCAATTGTGCAGTTACACGGATACTCCATTAGCTTTTTTCATTGCACATGTGCAAGAGACAGTTTTACCATAATGTGTCACCATAGATTTTTATGATGGTGCTGATTATTGTCCTTCCTGAGGATAGGGGATAGGGGAGAAAGAATACTTCCCAAGCATTCCTCACGTGTCGTAGAAGGTGACTAAAGGGGATGGGAGCGGGGGCCTAGAAACCCTCCCCTCCTTGTATTTTAACTTTCTAAAAGGCGAAACAGAAGAAGGAGTCTCATCCTCCTTGAAGGCTCAGATTAGGGTGTGAATGTAACCTAGATGAGAAAAAAGGAGAGATAAGTAGTATGTTTGAGGAAAGGAACCTGGAGGTTTTGGCTCTGAGTGTAACGAAGCTCAAGGGTAAAGGGGAAGAGTGGTTTGGGAATGTTTTGGTTTTGGGAGTAGAGTCAGGGGTTAGTGAGAGGACGAGAGCAAGGGAAGGACTAGCACTACTCTTGAAAAAGGAGTGGTGGGAGTATGTGATAGAGTGTAAGAAAGTAAACTCAAGATTGATATGGGTAAAACTGAAAGTGGATGGAGAGAGATGGGTGATTATTGGTGCATATGCACCTGGGCATGAGAAAAAAGACCATGAGAAGCAAGTGTTTTGGGAGCAGCTGAGTGAGTGTGTTAGCAATTTTGATGCACGAGACCGGGTTATAGTGATGGGTGATTTGAGTGCAAAGGTGAGTAATGTGACAATTGAGGGAATAATTGGTGTACATGGGGTGTTCAGTGTTGTAAATGGTAATGGTGAAGAGCTTGTAGATATATGTGCTGAAAAAGGACTGGTGATCGGGAATACCTGGTTTAAAAGGAGAGATATACATAAGTATATGTATGTAAGCAGGAGAGATGGCCAGAAAGCGTTATTGGATTATGTGTTAACTGATAGGCGCGCAAAAGAGAGACTTTTGGATGCTAATGTGCTGAGAGGTGCAACTAGTGGGATGTCTGATCATTATCTTGTGGAAGCAAAAGTGAAGATTTGTAGAGGTTTTCAGAAAAGAAGAGAGAATGTTGGGGCAAAGAGAGTGGTGAGAGTAAGTGAGCTTGGGAAGGAGACTTGTGTGAGGAAGTACAAAGAGAGACTGAGTAAAAAATGGAAAAAGGTTAGAACAAAGGACGTAAGGGGAGTGGGGAAGGAATGGGACTTATTTAGGGAAGCAGTGATGGCTTATGCAAAAGATGCTTGTGGCATGAGAAGCATGGGAGGTGGGCAGATTAGAAAGGGTCGTGAGTGGTGGGATGAAGAAGTAAGATTATTAGTGTAGGAGAAGAGAGAGGTACTTGGACAATCTTTGCAGGGAAATAATGCAAATGACTGGGAGATGTATAAAAGAAAAAGAGGCAGGAGGTCAAGAGAAAGGTGCAAGAGGTGAAAAAGAGGGCAAATGAGAGTTGGGGTGAGAGAGTATCATTAAATTTTGGGGAGAATAAAAAGATGGTTTTGGAAGGAGGTTAATAAAGTGTGTAACACAGGGGAACAAATGGGAACATCAGTGAAGGGGGCTAATGGAGAGGTGATAACAAGTAGTGGTGATGTGAGAAGGAGATGGAGTGAGTATTTTGAAGGTTTGTGGAATGTGTTTGATGATAGAGTGGCAGATATAGGGTGTTTTGATCGAGGTGGTGTGCAAAGTGAGAGGGTTAGGGAAAATGATTTGGTAAACAGAGAAGAGGTAGTAAAAGCTTTGCGGAAGATGAAAGCCGGCAAGGCAGCGGGTTTGGATGGCATTGCAGTGGAATTTATTAAAAAAGGGGGTGACTGTATTGTTGACTGGTTGGTAAGATTATTCAATGTATGTATGACTCATGGTGAGGTGTCTGAGGATTGGGGGAATGATTGCACAGTGCCATTGTACAAAGGCAAAGGGGATAAAAGTGAGTGCTCAAATTACAGAGGTATAAGTTGGTTGAGTATTCCTGGGAAATTATATGGGAGGGTATTTATTGAGAGGGTGAAGGCATGTACAGAGCATTAGATTGGGGAAGAGCAGTGTGGTTTCAGAAGTGGTAGAGGATGTGTGGATCAGGTGTTTGATTTGAAGAATGTATGCGAGAAATACTTAGAAGAGCAAATGGATTTGTACGTAGCATTTATGGATCTGGAAAAGGTATATGATATAGTTGATACACATGCTCTGTGAAAGGTATTAAGAATATATGGTGTGAGAGGCAAGTTGTTAGAAGCAGAGAAAAGTTTTTATCGAGGATGTAAGGCATATGTGCGAGTAGGAAGAGAGGAAACTGATTGGTTCTCAGAGAATGTTGGTTTGCAGCAGGGGTGTGTGATGTCTCCATGGTTGTTCAATTTGTTTATGGATGGCATTGTTAGGGAAGTAAATGCAAGAGTTTTGGAATGAGGGGCAAGTATGCAGTCTGCTGGGGATGAGATGAGAGAGCTTGGGAAGTGAACCAGTTGTTGTTCGCTGATGATACAGCGCTGGTGGCTGATTCGTGGGAGAAATTGCAGAAGCTGGTGACTGAGTTTGGTAAAGTGTGTGAAAGAAGAAAGCTGAGAGTAAATGTGATAAGAGCAAGGTTATTCGGTACAGTGGGGTTGAGGAACAAGTTAATTGGGAGGTAAGTTTGAAGAGAAAAACTAGAGGAAGTGTTTTAGACATCTGGGAGTGGATTTGGCAGCAGATGGAACCATGGAAGTGGAAGTGAATCATAGGGTGGGGGAGGGGGCGAAAGTTCTGGGAGCGTTGAAGAATGTGTGGAAGTCGAGAATATTATCTTGGAAAGCAAAAATGGCTATGTTTGAAGGAAAAATGGTTTCAACAATGATATATGGCTGCGAGGTGTGGGCTATAGATAGAGTTGTGCGGAGGAGGGTGGATGTGCTGGAAATGAGATGTTTGAGGACAATGTGTGGTGTGAGGTGGTTTGATCGAATAAGTAATGAAAGTGTTAGACAGATGTGTGGTAATAAAAAGAGTGTGGTAGAGAGAACAGAAGAGGGTGTTTTGAAATGGTTTGGTCACATGGAGAGAATGAGTGAGGAAAGATTGACCAAGAGGATATATGTGTCAGAGGTGGAGGGAACTAGGAGAAGTGGGAGACCAAGTTGGAGGTGGAAAGATGGAGTGAAAAAGATTTTGAGTGATCGGGGCCTGAACATGCAGGAGGGTGAAAGGCGTGCAAGGAATAGAGTGAATGGGAACAATCTGGTATACCGGGGTCGACATGCTGTCAATAGATTGAACCAGGGCATGTGAAGCGTCTGGGGTAAACCATGGAAAGTTCTGTAGGGCCTGGATGTGGCAAGGGATCTGTGGTTTCGGTGCATTATACATGACAGCTAGAAACTGAGTGTGAACGAATGTGGTCTTTGTTGTCTTTTCCTTGCGCTACCTCGCACAGATGCGGGGGAGGGGATTGTTATTTCATGTGCGGCGGGGTGGCGATGGGAATGAATAAGGGCAGACAGTATAAATTATGTACATGTGTATATATGTATATTCTGTGTGTGTACATATACATGTATACGTTGAGAAGTATAGGTATGTATATGTGCGTGTGTGGACATGTATGTATATACATGTGTATGTGGGTGGGTTGGGGCATTCTTTCGTCTGTTTCCTTGCGCTACCTCGCTAACACGGGAGACAGCGACAAAGTATAATAAATATGAATAAATATGATCAGTAAGGAAATGGTATTTTTCTGATTCTTTTACTTTTGAGCAGTGGAGAGTCCCTTAGGATCAATTGTGCAGTTACATGGATAGTCCAGTTGCTGTTTTCACTGCACATGTGCAAGAGACAGTTTTACCATCCTGTGTCACCATAGATTTTTATGATGGGGCTGATTATTGTCCTTCCAGGAGATGCTGTCACTCGCTGGGAATAATTTGCAATACACCCATATGGCATAAGTCACAGAATGCATAAGTAGATAAAAATATATTGTAGAGTGAAAATGAGTGCATACAAAACAATTAAAGAATGTTTTGAAAAAAATGATGACAAACACATCTATAACTTAGATTCCTACCAGCCCTGTTCATCAATAGAAAGTGAAGATTATAGTGTATGATAACAAAGAAGCATTCAGATTCCTAAACTGGCCACAAATTTATCTGTTATTTTGAACCTGGGGGGATATATATATATATCAGGAAACAGCATTGCTACCCCCCTGCTTCAGCGAGGAAGCACCAAGAAAACTGACAAAAAAGGCCACATTTGTTCAGCACCAAAGGCCTTTCCATGGTTCACCCCAATGTTTCACATGCCCTGGTTCAGACCACTGACAGCACATCAACCCCAGTAAACCACATCGTTCCAGTTCACTCTATTCCTTGCATGCCTTTCACCCTCTTGTATGTTCAGGCCCCAATCACTCAAAATCTTTTTCACTTTATCCTTCCACTTCCAATTTGGTCTCCTGCTTCTCTTTGTTCCCTCCACCTCTGACACATTTATCCTCTTTGTTAATAATTCCTCACTCATTCTCTCCATATGTTTAAACCATTTCAACACACCCTCTTCTGCTCTACCAACCACACTCTTTTTATTTCCACACATCTCTGTTACCCTTTCATTACTTACTCGATCAAACCATGTCACACCAAATATTCCCTTAAACATATCATTCCCAACACATCCACCCTCCTCTGTACAACCCTATCTATCGCCCATGCCTTGCAACCATGTAACATTGTTGGAACCACTATTCCTTCACACATAGCCATTTTTCCTTCCGAGATAATGTTCTCTCCTTCCATACATTCTTCATCGCTCCCAGAACCTTCGCCCCCTTCCCCACCCTGTGACTCACTTTTGCTTCCATGGTTTCATCCACTGCTAAATCCACTCCAAGATATCTAAAACCCTTCACTTCCTCCAGTTTTTCTCCATTCAAACTTACATCCCAATCAACTTGTCCCTCAACTTTACTGAACCTAATAACCTTACTCTTATTCACAGTTATTCTCACCTTTCTCCTTCCACATACTTTTCTAAACTCAGTCACCAACTTCTGCAGTTTCTCACATGAATCAGCCACCAGTGCTGTACCATCAGCGAACAACAACTGACTCACTTCCCAGGCCCTCTCATCCCCAACAAACTGCATATTCACCCCTCTCTCCAAAACTCATGCATATACCTCCCTAACCACACCATCCATAAATAAATTAAACAACCATGGAAACATTACACACCCCTGCCGCAAACCTAAATTCACTGGGAACCCATCACTCTCCTTTCTTCCTACTTGTACACATGCCTTACATCCTTGGTAGAAACTTTTCACTGCTTCTAACAACTTACCCTCCACACCATATACTCTTAATACTTTCCACAAAGCATCTCTATCAACCCTATCATATGCTTTCTCCAGATCCATAAATGCTTCATACAAATCCATCTGTTTTTCTAAGTATTTCTCACATACATTCTTCAAAGCAAACACCTGATCCACACATACTCTACCACTTCTGAAACCACAATGTTCTTCCCCAATCTGATGCTCTGTACATGCCTTCACCCTCTCAATCAATACCCATCCGTATAATTTCCCAGGAATACTCAACAAACTTATGCCTTTTTATTTTGAACACTCACCTTTATCTCCTTTGCCTTTGTACAATGGCACTATGCATGCATTCCGCCAATCCTCAGGCACTTCACTATGGTCCATAAATACAATGAATATCCTTGCCAACCAATCAACAACACAGTCACCCTCTTTTTTAATAAAGTCCACTGCAATACCATCCAAACACGCTGCCTTGCTGGCTTTCATATTCCACAAAGCTTTCACTACCTCCTCTCTCTCTACCAAACCAATCTCCCTGACCCTTTCACTTCACACACCATCCCGACCAAAAAACCCTGTATCTGACGCTCTATCATCAAACACCTTCAACAAACTTTCAAGATACTCACTCAATCTCCTTCTCACTTCATCACTACTTGTTACTACCTCACCACTTGCCCCCTTCACAAATGTTCCCACTTGTTTTCTTGTCTTACAAACGTTATTCACCTCCTTCCAAAACATCTTTTTACTCTCCTTAAAATTCAATGATACTCTCTCACCCCAACTCTCACTTACCCTCTTTTTCAACTCTTGCAACTTTTTCTTGACCTTTTGCCACATTCTTTTATACATCTCCCAGTCATTTGCACTACTTCCCTGCAAGTATCGTACGTTTGCCTCTCTCCTCTTTCACCAACAACGTTACTTCATCCCAACTCTTACTACCCTTTCTATCAGCCCACCTCCCACCTTTCTCATGCCACATGCATCTTTTGCACAAGTCATCACTGCTTCCCTAAATATATCCCATTCTTCACCCACTCCCTTCATGTCATTTGCTCTCACCTTCTGCCATTCTACATTCAATCTCTCCTGGTACTTCCTCACATAAGTCTCCTTTCCAAGCTCACTTACTCTTACCGCTCTCTTCAACCCAACATTCTCTCTTTTTTTTTTAAAACCTTTACAAATCTTCACCTTCGCCTCCATAAGATGGTGATCAGACATCGCTCCAGCTGCCCCTCTGAGCATATCAACGTCCAAAAGTCTCTCTTTTACACACCTATCAATTAAAACGTAATCCAATAACGCCAGTTGGCAAACTGACGTACTTAGAGGGACTTCCCAAATGGAATGTGCGTCAAAGTTATAGATAGATAGGTTGATAGATAGATTGATGTTCACTCCTTACTATATCTAACCATATGTCTAATCTTGTTTTGAATGTCTCTGTAGTCATTCCATGAATATTTCTTATTTCTCTAGGTATTTCATTAAATATGTATTACAGCTTCCACAAAAGACATTCATGCATTTCTGTCATATCTTTTTCAGTGGAATATATCACTGTTTCCTAATAAATCTCTCAAATACTTTGATTATGTTAAAGCTAAGCTGACTGGTCTGCAATACTTCAATAGCAATTTGGTTCCTTATGCTGATGCTATGTATGCCATTTTATGTACATCTACTATGCTACATTGGTCTGTTGCTTTACATCAGCAGCAATACGAGGTTTGCCTCTTTTAGAAACATTGTTATAATTCCACCTAGCCCTGGTGCTAAGTTCTCTTAAATTGTCTAACTGCTTCAATTATTTCCCTTTCTATGTTTATACATGTAAACACAAGTTTGCATATTTACTGGATATTTTGTTCCTTTCTTTGTTCATGAAAGTAATTAAGAAATTCGGATATATATATATGTTTTTTTTTTTTAATTCTCCAAAAGAAGGAACAGAGAAGGGGGCCAGGTGAGGATATTCCCTCAAAGGCCCAGTCCTCTGTTCTTAACACTACCTCGCTATTGCGGGAAATGGCGAATAGTATGAAAAAAATGTATATATTATATATATATATATATATATATATATATATATATATATATATATATATATATATATATATATATATTTTTTTTTTTTTTTTTTTTTTTTTTTTTATACTTTGTCGCTGTCTCCCGCGTTTGCGAGGTAGCGCAAGGAAACAGACGAAAGAAATGGCCCAACCCCCCCCCCATACACATGTACATACACACGTCCAGACACGCAAATATACATACCTACACAGCTTTCCATGGTTTACCCCAGACGCTTCACATGCCTTGCTTCAATCCACTGACAGCACGTCAACCCCTGTATACCACATGACTCCAATTCACTCTATTTCTTGCCCTCCTTTCACCCTCCTGCATGTTCAGGCCCCGATCACACAAAATCTTTTTCACTCCATCTTTCCACCTCCAATTTGGTCTCCCTCTTCTCCTCGTTCCCTCCACCTCCGACACATATATCCTCTTGGTCAATCTCTCCTCACTCATTCTCTCCATGTGCCCAAACCATTTCAAAACACCCTCTTCTGCTCTCTCGACCACGCTCTTTTTATTTCCACACATCTCTCTTACCCTTACGTTACTTACTCGATCAAACCACCTCACACCACACATTGTCCTCAAACATCTCATTTCCAGCACATCCATCCTCCTGCGCACATCTCTATCCATAGCCCACGCCTCGCAACCATACAGCATTGTTGGAACCACTATTCCCTCAAACATACCCATTTTTGCTTTCCGAGATAATGTTCTCGACTTCCACACATTTTTCAAGGCTCCCAAAATTTTCGCCCCCTCCCCCACCCTATGATCCACTTCCGCTTCCATGGTTCCATCCGCTGACAGATCCACTCCCAGATATCTAAAACACTTCACTTCCTCCAGTTTTTCTCCATTCAAACTCACCTCCCAATTGACTTGACCCTCACCCCTACTGTACCTAATAACCTTGCTCTTATTCACATTTACTCTCAACTTTCTTCTTCCACACACTTTACCAAACTCAGTCACCAGCTTCTGCAGTTTCTCACATGAATCAGCCACCAGCGCTGTATCATCAGCGAACAACAATTGACTCACTTCCCAAGCTCTCTCATCCCCAACAGACTTCATACTTGCCCCTCTTTCCAGGACTCTTGCATTTACCTCCTTTACAACCCCATCCATAAACAAATTAAACAACCATGGAGACATCACACACCCCTGCCGCAAACCTACATTCACTGAGAACCAATCACTTTCCTCTCTTCCTACACGTACACATGCCTTACATCCTCGATAAAAACTTTTCACTGCTTCTAACAACTTGCCTCCCACACCATATATTCTTAATACCTTCCACAGAGCATCTCTATCAACTCTATCATATGCCTTCTCCAGATCCATAAATGCTACATACAAATCCATTTGCTTTTCTAAGTATTTCTCACATACATTCTTCAAAGCAAACACCTGATCCACACATCCTCTACCACTTCTGAAACCGCACTGCTCTTCCCCAATCTGATGCTCTGTACATGCCTTCACCCTCTCAATCAATACCCTCCCATATAATTTACCAGGAATACTCAACAAACTTATACCTCTGTAATTTGAGCACTCACTCTTATCCCCTTTGCCTTTGTACAATGGCACTATGCACGCATTCCGCCAATCCTCAGGCACCTCACCATGAGTCATACATACATTAAATAACCTTACCAACCAGTCAACAATACAGTCACCCCCTTTCTTAATAAATTCCACTGCAATACCATCCAAACCTGCTGCCTTGCCGGCTTTCATCTTCCGCAAATATATATATATATATATATATATATATCCATTCAAACTCACCTCCCAATTGACTTGACCCTCACCCCTACTGTACCTAATAACCTTGCTCTTATTCACATTTACTCTTAACTTTCTTCTTCCACACACTTTACCAAACTCAGTCACCAGCTTCTGCAGTTTCTCACATGAATCAGCCACCAGCGCTGTATCATCAGCGAACAACAACTGACTCACTTCCCAAGCTCTCTCATCCCCAACAGACTTCATACTTGCCCCTCTTTCCAGGACTCTTGCATTTACCTCCCTAACAACCCCATCCATAAACAAATTAAACAACCATGGAGACATCACACACCCCTGCCGCAAACCTACATTCACTGAGAACCAATCACTTTCCTCTCTTCCTACACGTACACATGCCTTACATCCTCGATAAAAACTTTTCACTGCTTCTAACAACTTGCCTCCCACACCATATATTCTTAATACCTTCCACAGAGCATCTCTATCAACTCTATCATATGCCTTCTCCAGATCCATAAATGCTACATACAAATCAATTGGGAGGTGAGTTTGAATGGAGAAAAACTGGAGGAAGTGAAGTGTTTTAGATATCTGGGAGTGGATCTGTCAGCGGATGGAACCATGGAAGCGGAAGTGGATCATAGGGTGGGGGAGGGGGCGAAAATTTTGGGAGCCTTGAAAAATGTGTGGAAGTCGAGAACATTATCTCGGAAAGCAAAAATGGGTATGTTTGAAGGAATAGTGGTACCAACAATGTTGTATGGTTGCGAGGCGTGGGCTATGGATAGAGATGTGCGCAGGAGGATGGATGTGCTGGAAATGAGATGTTTGAGGAAAATGTGTGGTGTGAGGTGGTTTGATCGAGTAAGTAACGTAAGGGTAAGAGAGATGTGTGGAAATAAAAAGAGCGTGGTTGAGAGAGCAGAAGAGGGTGTTTTGAAATGGTTTGGGCACATGGAGAGAATGAGTGAGGAAAGATTGACCAAGAGGATATATGTGTCGGAGGTGGAGGGAACGAGGAGAAGAGGGAGACCAAATTGGAGGTGGAAAGATGGAGTGAAAAAGATTTTGTGTGATCGGGGCCTGAACATGCAGGAGGGTGAAAGGAGGGCAAGGAATAGAGTGAATTGGAGCGATGTGGTATACAGGGGTTGACGTGCTGTCAGTGGATTGAATCAAGGCATGTGAAGCGTCTGGGGTAAACCATGGAAAGCTGTGTAGGTATGTATATTTGCGTGTGTGGACGTGTGTATGTGCATGTGTATGGGGGGGGGGTTGGGCCATTTCTTTCGTCTGTTTCCTTGCGCTACCTCGCAAACGCGGGAGACAGCGACAAAGTATAAAAAAAAAAAAAAAAAAAAAAAAATATATATATATATTTTCCCTGGGGATAGGGGATTAAGAATACTTCCCACGTATGCCCTGCGTGTCGTAGAAGGCGACTAAAAGGGGAGGGAGTGGGGGCTGCAAATCCTCGCCTCTCGTTTTTTTTTATTTTCCAAAAGAAGGAACAGAGGGGGCCAGGTGAGGATATTCCAAAAAAAGGCCCAGTCCTCTGTTCCTGACGCTACCTCGCTAACGCGGGAAATGGCGAATAGTTTAAAAAAAAAAATATATATATATATATATATATATATATATATATATATATATATATATATATATATATATGGAACCATGGAAGCAGAAGTGAATCATAGGGTGTGGGAGGGGGTGAAAGGTCTTGGGAGCCTTGAAGAATGTGTGGAAGTCGAGAACATTATCTCCGAAAGCAAAAATGGCTATGTTTCAAGGAATAATGGTTCCAACAATGTTGTATGGTTGCGAGGTGTGGGCTATGGATAGAGTTGTGAGCAGGAGGGTGGATGTGCTGGAAATGAGATGTTTGAGGACAATGTGTGGTGTGAGGTGGTTTGATCGAGTAATTAATGTAAGGGTTAGAGAGATGTGTGGAAATAAAAAGAGTGTGGTTGAGAGAGCAGAAGAGGGTGTTTTGAAATGGTTTGGGCACATGGAGAGAATGAGTGAGGGAAGATTGACCAAGAGGATATATGTGTCAGAGGTGGGGGGATATATATATATTATCCCTGGGGATAGGGGATTAAGAATACTTCCCACGTATTCCCTGCGTGTCGTAGAAGGCGACTAAAAGGGGAGGGAGCGGGGGACTGGAAATCCTCCCCTTTCGTTTTTTTTTTTTAATTTTCCAAAAGAAGGAACAGAGGGGGCCAGGTGAGGATATTCCAAAAAAGGCCCAGTCCTCTGTTCCTAACACTACCTCGCTAATGCAGGAAATGGTGAATAGTTTAGAAGAAAGAAAGAAAATATATATATATATATATATATATATATATATATATATATATATATATATATATATATATATATATATATATATTTTTTTTTTTTTTTTTTTGCTTTGTTGCTGTCTCCCACGTTTGCGAGGTAGCGCAAGGAAACAGACGAAAGAAATGGCCCAACCCACCCCCATACACATGTATATACATACCTACACAGCTATCCATGGTTTACCCCAGACGCTTCACATGCCCTGATTCAATCCACTGACAGCACGTCAACCCCGGTATACCACATCGAACCAATTCACTCTATTCCTTGCCCTCCTTTCACCATCCTGGATGTTCAGGCCCCGATCACACAAAATCTTTTTCACTCTATCTTTCCACCTCCAATTTGGTCTCCCACTTCTCCTCGTTCCCTCCACCTCTGACACATATATCCTCTTGGTCAATCTTTCCTCACTCATTCTCTCCATGTGCCCAAACCATTTCAAAACACCCTCTTCTGCTCTCTCAACCACGCTCTTTTTATTTCCACACATCTCTCTTACCCTTACGTTACTTACTCGATCAAACCACCTCACACCACACATTGTCCTCAAACATCTCATTTCCAGCACATCCACCCTCCTGCGCACAACTCTCTCCATAGCCCACGCCTCGCAACCATACAACATTGTTGGAACCACTATTCCTACAAACATACCCATTTTTGCTTTCCGAGATAATGTTCTCGACTTCCACACATTCTTCAAGGCTCCCAGGATTTTCGACCCCTCCCCTACACTATGATCCACTTCCGCTTCCATGGTTCCATCCGCTGCCAGATC
Source organism: Panulirus ornatus (assembly GCF_036320965.1). Lineage (NCBI taxonomy): Eukaryota > Metazoa > Arthropoda > Malacostraca > Decapoda > Palinuridae > Panulirus > Panulirus ornatus. Next base: position 12,787,199 of record NC_092258.1, read on the forward strand.
CACTCCCAGATATCTAAAACACTTCACTTCCTCCAGTTTTTCTCCATTCAAACTTACCTCCCAATTGAATTGACCCTCAACCCTACTGTACCTAATAACCTTGCTCTTATTCACATTTACTCCTAACTTTCTTCTTTCACACACTTTACCAAACTCAGTCACTAGCTTCTGCAGTTTCTCACATGAATCAGCCACCAGCGCTGTATCATCAGCGAACAACAACTGACTCACTTCCCAAGCTCTCTCATCCCCAACAGACTTCATACTTGCCCCTCTTTCCAAAACTCTTGCATTCACCTCCCTAACAACCCCATCCATAAACAAATTAAACAACCATGGAGACATCACACACCCCTGCCGCAAACCTACATTCACTGAGAACCAATCACTTTCCTCTCTTCCTACACGTACACATGCCTTACATCCTCAATAAAAACTTTTCACTGCTTCTAACAACTTGCCTCCCACACCATATATTCTTAATACCTTCCATACAGCATCTCTATCAACTCTATCATATGCCTTCTCCAGATCCATAAATGCTACATACAAATCCATTTGCTTTTCTAAGTATTTCTCACATACATTCTTCAAAGCAAACACACATCCTCTACCACTTCTGAAACCACACTGCTCTTCCCCAATCTGATGCTCTGTACATGCCTTCACCCTCTCAATCAATAACTTCCCATATAATTTACCAGGAATACTTAAAAAACTTATACCTCTGTAATTTGAGCACTCACTCTTATCCCCTTTGCCTTTGTACAATGGCACTATCCACGCATTCCGCCAATCCTCAGGCACCTCACCATGAGTCATACATACATTAAATAACCTTACCAACCAGTCAATAATACAGTCACCCCCTTTTTTAATAAATTCCACTGCAATACCATCCAAACCTGCTGCCTTGCTGGCTTTCATCTTCCGCAAAGCTTTTACTACCTCTTCTCTGTTTACCAAATCATTTTCCCTAACCCTCTCACTTTGCACACCACCTCGATCAAAACACCCTATATCTGCCACTCTATCATCAAACACATTCCACAAACCTTCAAAATACTCACTCCATCTCCTTCTCACATCACCACTACTTGTTATCACCTCCCCATTTGCGCCCTTCACTGAAGTTCCCATTTGCTCCCTTGTCTTACGCACTTTATTTACCTCCTTCCAGAACATCTTTTTATTCTCCCTAAAATTTAATGATACTCTCTCACCCCAACTCTCATTTGCCCTCTTTTTCACCTCTTGCACCTTTCTCTTAACCTCCTGTCTCTTTCTTTTATACATCTCCCACTCAATTGCATTTTTTCCCTGCAAAAATCGTCCAAATGCCTCTCTCTTCTCTTTCACTAATAATCTTACTTCTTCATCCCACCACTCACTACCCTTTCTAATCAACCCACCTCCCACTCTTCTCATGCCACAAGCATCTTTTGTGCAATCCATCACTGATTCCCTAAATACATCCCATTCCTCCCCCACTCCCCTTACTTCCATTGTTCTCACCTTTTTCCATTCTGTACTCAGTCTCTCCTGGTACTTCCTCACACAAGTCTCCTTCCCAAGCTCACTTACTCTCACCACCCTCTTCACCCCAACATTCACTCTTTTTTTCTGAAAACCCATACAAATCTTCACCTTAGCCTCCACAAGATAATGATCAGACATCCCTCCAGTTGCACCTCTCAGCACATTAACATCCAAAAGTCTCTCTTTCGCGTGCCTGTTAATTAACACGTAATCCAATAACGCTCTCTGGCCATCTCTCCTACTTACATACCTATACTTATGTATATCTCGCTTTTTAAACCAGGTATTCCAAATCACCAGTCCTTTTTCAGCACATAATTCTACAAGCTCTTCACCATTTCCATTTACAAGACTGAACACCCCATGTATACCAATTATTCCCTCAACTGCCACATTACTCACCTTTGCATTCAAATCACCCATCACTATAACCCGGTCTCATGCATCAAAACCACTAACACACTCATTCAGCTGCTCCCAAAACACTTGCCTCTCATGATCTTTCTTCTCATGCCCAGGTGCATATGCACCAATAATCACCCATCTCTCTCCATCAACTTTCAGTTTTACCCATATTAATCGAGAATTTACTTTCTTACATTCTATCACATACTCCCACAACTCCTGTTTCAGGAGTACTGCTACTCCTTCCCTTGCTCTTGTCCTCTCACTAACCCCTGACTTTACTCCCAAGACATTCCCAAACCACTCTTCCCCTTTACCCTTGAGCTTCGTTTCACTCTATATATATATAAATATATATATATATATATATATATATATATATATATATATATATATATATATATATATATATATATATATTTTTTTGGCTTTGTCGCTGTCTCCCGCGTCTGCGAGGTAGCCCAAGGAAACAGATGAAAGAAATGGCCCAACCCACCCCCATACATATGTATATACATACGTCCACACACGCAAATATACATACCTACACAGCTTTCCATGGTTTACCCCAGACGCTTCACATGCCCTGATTCAATCCACTGACAGCACGTCAACCCCGGTATACCACATCGATCCAATTCACTCTATTCCTTGCCCTCCTTTCACCCTCCTGCATGTTCAGGCCCCGATCACACAAAATCTTTTTCACTCTATCTTTCCACTTCCAATTTGGTCTCCCACTTCTCCTCGTTCCCTCCACCTCCGACACATATATCCTCTTGGTCAATCTTTCCTCACTCATTCTCTCCATGTGCCCAAACCATTTCAAAACACCCTCTGCTGCTCTCTCAACCACGCTCTTTTTATTTCACACATCTCTCTTACCCTTACGTTACTTACTCAATCAAACCACCTCACACCACACATTGTCCTCAAACATCTCATTTCCAGCACATCCACCCTCCTGCACACAACTCTATCCATAGCCCACGCCTTGCAACCATACAACATTGTTGGAACCACTATTCCTTCAAACATACCCATTTTCGCTTTCCGAGATAATGTTCTCGACTTCCACACATTCTTCAAGGCTCCCAGGATTTTCGACCCCTCCCCCACCCTATGATCCACTTCCGCTTCCATGGTTCCATCCGCTGCCAGATCCACTCCCAGATATCTAAAACACTTTACTTCCTCCAGTTTTTCTCCATTCAAACTTACCTCCCAATTGACTTGACCCTCAACCCTACTGTACCTAATAACCTTGCTCTTATTCACATTTACTCTTAACTTTCTTCTTTCACACACTTTATCAAACTCAGTCACCAGCTTCTGCAGTTTCTCACATGAATCAGCCACCAGCGCTGTATCATCAGCGAACAACAACTGACTCACTTCCCAGGCCCTCTCATCCCCAACAGACTTCATACTTGCCCCTCTTTCCAAAACTCTTGCATTCACCTCCCTAACAACCCCATCCATAAACAAATTAAACAACCATGGAGACATCACACACCCCTGCCGCAAACCTACATTCACTGAGAACCAATCACTTTCCTCTCTTCCTCCACGTACACATGCCTTACATCCTCGATAAAAACTTTTCACTGCTTCTAACAACTTGCCTCCCACACCATATATTCTTAATACCTTCCACAGAGCATCTCTATCAACTCTATCATATGCCTTCTCCAGATCCATAAATGCTACATACAAATCCATTTGCTTTTCTAAGTATTTCTCACATAAATTCTTCAAAGCAAACACCTGATCCACACATCCTCTACCACTTCTGAAACCACACTGCTCTTCCCCAATCTGATGCTCTGTACATGCCTTCACCCTCTCAATCAATACCCTCCCATATAATTTACCAGGAATACTCAACAAACTTATACCTCTGTAATTTGAGCACTCACTCTTATCCCCTTTGCCTTTGTACAATGGCACTATGCATGCATTCCGCCTATCCTCAGGCACCTCACCATGAGTCATACATACATTAAATAACCTTACCAACCAGTCAATAATACAGTCACCCCCTTTTTTAATAAATTCCACTGCAATACCATCCAAACCTGCTGCCTTGCTGGCTTTCATATTCCACAAAGCTTTTACTACCTCTTCTCTGTTTACCAAATCATTTTCCCTAACCCTCTCACTTTGCACACCACCTCGACCAAAACACCCCATATCTGCCACTCTATCATCAAACACATTCAACGAACCTTCAAAATACTCACTTTGAATTGCTTTGAATTGCTTTCTCTTCTTTAAGCCTTTGTACTCTGATATGTGACTCCAACATTTTCTTATTAGTATTTTTTCATTTTTTTATACATAATTTGTTCCACTCTACCTTATCATTTCTCTCCTTTATAAAACAAAGATTTGTCCTAATTAAATAATATCTAGCAGAACCATTTTGGTTGGATTGTCAGATTCTTTTGTTATTTGCATTCTTAACTGTAATTTTCCTTGAAGGATCTATGTCTCATTTTTGTTCTTTTCTTTGTTTATGCAAGCAAATAGGGCTTTTGGATTTATATCTATGCTCTTAATTACTTTTCCTTTAATCTTTGTTCTCTTCTGTGACTCCTGAATTTTTCCTGTCAGCATTCCAAATACTTTCTCCCAATTGTTCCACTCTATCTTTACTTGATGGTAATTTTTCTTGGATTATATAAAACAGTTTCATAATTATATTGTCGGTGTTGGTTTGCTTACAATTTCAATTATTCATCAGAGAGGACTGTTCTACACTTTCTGGTTTAGTTAGTTCCATAAAATCTTTGCAAAAAAAAATAGTTTGCACTAGTTTTCATTGCTGAACCTACTCTGCTTCTGGCCTATTCTTTCACTTAAATCTGCTTCCCATATTTCACAATGCTGTTCCAGCTACTCCAGTCATCTCAAAGATTCTGTCGTATTGCTTTCATATCTCCTTACTCTCCAAGATCTTCATTTACCCTCATATTTTCCTTTTGTAACCTTCATAAGCAAACTTGCTCTATTCTAAATGTTTACATTTATCCAATCTCTTGTTTACTGAGTTTTTCTTTGCCTATTTACTCCTTTCTATGTATAATTCTTATGCAATTCTGTTATCCCATGTAGATGCATAAATCAGCAACTGCTATCACATTGATTCTCTGATCGAAATGCCTGTATACTATGGGATGCATAAACTCAGTCGCTTTTCATTTAACCTTTAACTTAAGAATTTTAAAACTAACATATCATTTTACACAATACTGGATATGTATGTCTGCATCTGTTATTACATTTGCACTTTCCCCTAATGTTTACCTATGTCTTTCAAATCACCAGTAGTTGTTCCTACCTCTCCTTTATCAGGATTTTTCCTTTTTCCATCTCCTTCTCCCAGTGCCTCCATTTAGACATCATCTTTTGTTGTAACTAGTACTTTCTTACTCTTTCCTCATCTCTTTCTTCCTTAGCTGTGCTTGGGTAACTGTCTTGAACTTCTATAACCTAACTGTATGTTTAAGGCTCCTGACTGTCTTTCATTCACTGCTATCATTGCTAAGAATTGCATGAATTTGTTCATCTTCTTCACTCTCTGATTCCACCTCATTCATAGTTTTGGCCTCACTGAATCTAATATAATCATGCATTGCTGTTATGGTTCATACATCTGATAGCAGGTTGTGTAAATCTATTCATTATGTACCGTTCTATGCAGCCGTCAGTTATTGGTCAAGACTATAACCTTTAAACAAACACTGAACATATTCTTTTCCTGTTTTTAGCTACCTTCTTCTGTATGTATGCCATATCATACAAGAGCATTACTGTTTTTCTTAGCCATTTATTTTGCCTTTTATTCCAACCATTCTTTCCATTGTACACTCATGTACACCTGGACTGCAACATTCAATTAGTCTAACATTCTCTTTGGCTTTGTAAAATTTGCCAAAGATTCAACAACTTCATCATTTCATTCTTTTTAACAAGTATCTCAAATTTTCTAGAACTCTACATGAACAAACTGAAATCTGTACTTAAATGTCATTGACAGAAAGGTAATGAAGCAGTTGTTTCCAGGTGAATTTTGTGAAGGTTTTTCATAACTTTCCTTTTAAGGGTGTATTTGGTTTGTGGCTATTTTTGCTCAGTAATTCATGAGCATGCTCATGTGTTCTTTGAGGTTAGGGATGTCATTTGATTGGGTCAGAAGTGCTTCATGTGCGAAGGCTGAGTGGGTGTGGGTGTAAATCTTCGTTAGCATGTGCCAGAGTTGCTTGCTTTGGGTATTGTGGTTCAAAGGGTTATAGAAATGCCAGTTTGCTGTTTGCCATCCAATAATTAGGATAGTTGTGGAGTTGCTCAAAGCATGGATTTGTTTAATGATTTTTATTTCATGTGAATGGTTTTGTCAGAGCAGGTTACTTCATTTATGAGGGCTGCAACTTACAAAACAAATATTTATTCATATTTCCTTTTAAAAATACACAACCCTAAGAACAGACAAACATAAAGAAGAAGGTCTCAAAATATCTATGCATCACAACACCCCTCAAAATATGAAATATTACAGACAACAGCAATAACACTCTTAAAATACAATCATGAAAACCTAAACACCTACATATCTCCCTCATATATCTGTTCTCCCATTACTTTCCCCTACTGCAAAATTGAATCAAGGTGCTTAACAGCTGCTTTCAAGCAAGAACATGGCCCTATAATTCCTAGGACAACCCATGGTTAGTTATTGGTAGAGGAAAAATTAACACCAACAAAAAAAATTACAAAAATATCACTAACCAAACAAGGTAACAAAAGGTCTGCATGTAAGAGCTACATCTTTCCATCAAGACCAGCCCTTGTGGGGGTGCAGCATGTGCAAGGCACCCAGGACCTCAACTGAAAGGGGACCCAAATCTCAGTCAATAGGGATCAAAATATAGGAACTGAAAACTGAGGTCATTAAAACAGTTTCAGAAGCATGAATTTCTTTTTTTTCACTAACTTCTCTCTCAAGCAGATGTCAACACCTTACAAAACAGATGAATGTGTACTACTATACATCATTTCCGGAAACACAACACAACACAAGATAACAAAACCAGGCTAGTCATCTACAAAAATAAAAAACAATCAATTTCAACATGAGCAACCTGATATGCAAAGAACAAGACACATTATAAGAATCTAAGATAGTTTATGAACTCAAATGTCAAGAAGGAGACTGCACACTGCCGAATCACTAATCATCAAGGAACAACAAGCAAAACTCAAAAACCAGAACACTGGCCAAGACAGATTACTCCAGTTACATTCCCAGCATCGCATTATACCCAATAAGATTCCAGCATTATGTGCAAGTCTACCAACTGATAATACCAAACCTCGCCCAACTTCCCACAGTCATTTCCAACTGCTCCACTGACCTCTCCACTTGCTCCTAAGGATGATTTCATGGATTCAGACTAAAATGTTGAAACAATCCTGAGAAGTATCCTAAACTACCTCCCCACCCATATAAAAGCATATATATGATATAACTTCAAAAGTTCAAAAAGAATAAGATAAAAAACAATTATCCGGTCATGTTAACAGAATTTTGTTTTTCATATTCAACTCCCATTTCCGGTGTTAGCAAGGTAGCACTACAAAACAGATGAAGTAAGACAAATCAACTCACACACACACACACACACACACATATATATATATATATATATATATATATATATATATATATATATATATATATATATATATATATATATATATATATATATATATCCCCTAGGGATAGGGGATTAAGAATACTTCCCACGTATTCCCTGAGTGTCGTAGAAGGCGACTAAAAGGGGAGGGAGCGAGGGGCTGGAAATCCTCCCATCTCGTTTTTTTTTTTTTAATTTTCCAAAAGAAGGAACCGAGGGGGCCAGGTGAGGATATTCCAAAAAAGGCCCAGTCCTCTGTTCTTAACACTACCTTGCTAACACAGGAAACGGGGAATATTTAAAAAAGAAAGACAAAAAAAAAAAAAAATATATATATATATATATATATATATATATATATATATATATATATATATATATATATATATATATATATATATCTTTCTTTTCTTTCAAACTATTCGCCATTTCCCGCATTAGCAAGGTAGCATTAAGAACAGAGGACTGGGCCTCTGAGGGAATATCCTCACCTGGCCACCTTCTCTGTTCATTCTTTTGGAAAATTAAAAAAAAAACAATAGGGGAGGATTTCCAGCACCCCGCTCCCTTCCCTTTTAGTTGCCTTCTACGACATGCAGGGAATGCGTGGGAAGTATTCTTTCTCCCCTATCCCCAGGGAGAAAAACTGGAGGAAGTAAAGTGTTTTAGATATCTGGGAGTGGATCTGGCAGTGGATGGAACCATGTAAGCGGAAGTAAATCATAGGGTGGGGAGGGGGCAAAAATCCTGGGAGCCTTGAAGAATGTGTGGAAGTCGAGAACATTATCTCCGAAAGCAAAAATGGCTATGTTTCAAGGAATAGTGGTTCCAACAATGTTGTATGGTTGCGAGGCATGGGCTATGGATAGAGTTGTGCACAGGAGGGTGGATGTGCTGGAAATGAGATGTTTGAGGACAATATGTGGTGTGAGGTGGTTTGATCGAGTAAGTAATGTAAGGGTAAGAGAGATGTGTGGAAATAAAAAGAGCATGGTTGAGAGAGCAGAAGAGGGTGTTTTGAAATGGTTTGGGCACATGGAGAGAATGAGTGAGGAAAGATTGGCCAAGAGGATATATGTGTCAGAGGTGGAGGGAACGAGGAGAAGTGGGAGACCAAATTGGATGTGGAAAGATGGAGTGGAAAAGATTTTGTGTGATCGGGGCCTGAACATGCAGGAGGGTGAAAGGCGTGCAAGGAATAGAGTGAATTGGATCCATGTGGTATACCAGGGTCGACGTGCTGTCAATGGATTGAATCATGGCATGTGAAGCATCTGGGGTAAACCATGGAAAGTTCTGTGGGGCCTGGATGTGGAAAGGGAGCTGTGGTTTCGGGCATTATTGCATGACACCTATAGACTGAGTGTGAACGAATGGAGCCTTTGTTGTCTTTTCCAAGTGCTACCTCACACACATGAGGGGGGAGGGGGATGTTATTCCATGTGTGGCGAGGTGGCGATGGGAATGAATAAAGGCAGGCAGTGTGAATTGTGTGCATATGTATTTATGTATGTGTCTGTGTGTGTATATATAAGCGTACATTGAGATGTATGGGTATGTATATTTGCGTGTATGGACGTGTATGTATATACATGTGTATGGGGGTGGGTTGGGCCATTTCTTTCGTCTGTTTCCTTGCGCTACCTCGCAAACACGGGAGACAGCGACAAAGCAAAATAAATAAATAAATATAAATATATATACATATATATTTTTTTTTTCTTCAAAGCAAACACCTGATCCACACATCCTCTACCACTTCTGAAACCACACTGCTCTTCCCCAATCTGATGCTCTGTACATGCCTTCACCCTCTCAATCAATACCCTCCCATATAATTTGCCAGGAATACTCAACAAACTTATACCTCTGTAATTTGAGCACTCACTCTTATCCCCTTTGCCTTTGTACAATGGCACTATGCACGCATTCCGCCAATCCTCAGGCACCTCACCATGAGTCATACATACATTAAATAACCTTACCATCCAGTCAACAATACAGTCACCCCCTTTTTTTAATAATACTTAGAAAAGCAAATGGATTTGTATGTAGCATTTATGGATCTGGAGAAGGCATATGATAAGAGTTGATAGAGATGCTCTGTGGAAGGTATTAAGAATATATGGTGTGGGAGGAAAGTTGTTAGAAGCAGTAAAAAGTTTTTATCGAGTATGTAAGGCATGTGTACGTGTAGGAAGAGAGGAAAGTGATTGGTTCTCAGAGAATGTAGGTTTGCGGCAGGGGTGTGTGATGTCTCCATGGTTGTTTAATTTGTTTATGGATAGGGCTGTTAGGGAGGTGAATGCAAGAGTTTTGGAAAGAGGGGCAAGTATGAAGTCTGTTGGGGATGAGAGAGCTTGGGAAGTGAGTCAGTTGTTGTTCGCTGATGATACAGCGCTGGTGGCTGATTCTTGGGAGAAACTGCAGAAGCTGGTGACTGAGTTTGGTAAAGTGTGTGAAAGAAGAAAGTTAAGAGTAAATGTGAATAAGAGCAAGGTTATTAGGTACAGTAGGGTTGAGGGTCAAGTCAATTGGGAGGTGAGTTTGAATGGAGAAAAACTGGAGGAAGTGAAGTGTTTTAGGTATCTGGGAGTGGATCTGGCAGCGGATGGAACCATGGAAGCGGAAGTGGATCATAGGGTGGGGGAGGGGGCGAAAATTCTGGGAGCCTTGAAGAATGTGTGGAAGTCGAGAACATTATCTCAGAGAGCAAAAATGGGTATGTTTGAAGGAATAGTGGTTCCAACAATGTTGTATGGTTGCGAGGCGTGGACTATGGATAGAGTTGTGCGCAGGAGGATGGATGTGCTGGAAATGAGATGTTTGAGGACAATGTGTGGTGTGAGGTGGATTGATCGAGTAAGTAACGTAAGGGTAAGAGAGATGTGTGGAAATAAAAAGAGCGTGGTTGAGAGAGCAGAAGAGGGTGTTTTGAAATGGTTTGGTCACATGGAGAGAATGAGTGAGGAAAAATTGACCAAGAGGATATATGTGTCGGAGGTGGAGGGAACGAGGAGAAGAGGGAGACCAAATTGGAGGTGGAAAGATGGAGTGAAGAAGATTTTGTGTGATCAGGGCCTGAACATGCAGGAGGGTGAAAGGAGGGCAAGGAATAGAGTGAATTGGAGCGATGTGGTATACCGGGGTTGACGTGCTGTCAGTGGATTGAATCAAGGCATGTGAAGCGTCTCGGGTAAACCATGGAAAGCTGTGTAGGTATGTATATTTGCGTGTGAGGACGTATGTATATACATGTGTATGGCGGTGGGTTGGGCCATTTCTTTCGTCTGTTTCCTTGCGCTACCTCGCAAACGCGGGAGACAGCGACGAAGCAAAAAAAAATAAAAAAAAAAAAATTTCATCTTTTATACTAATCGCCATTTCCCGCATTAGCGAGGTATCATTTAGAACAAAGGATGAGGACTGGGCCTTTGAAGGAATATCCTCACCTGGCCCCTTTCTCTGTTTCTTCTTTTGGAAAAAAAAAAGAAAATGAGGGGAGGATTTCCAGCCTCCCGCTCCTTTCCCTTTTAGTCGCCGTCTACGACACGCAGGGAATACGTGGGAAGTATTCTTTCTACCCTATCCCCTATCCCCTATGCCCTATTTTTTTTTTTTTTTTTGCTTTGTCGCTGTCTCCCGCGTTCGCGAGGTAGCGCAAGGAAACAGATGAAAGAAATGGCCCAACCCACCCCCATACACATGTATATACATACACGTCCACACACGCAAATATACATACCTAAACAACATTCCATGGTTTACCCCAGACGCTTCACATGCCCTGATTCAATCCACTGACAGCACGTCAACCCCGGTATACCACATCGATCCAATTCACTCTATTCCTTGCCCTCCTTTCACCCTCCTGCATGTTCAGGCCCCAATCACTCAAAATCTTTTTCACTCCATCTTTCCACCTCCAATTTGGTCTCCCACTTCTCGTTCCCTCCACCTCCGACACATATATCATCTTCGTCAATCTTTCCTCACTCATTCTCTCCATGTGCCCAAACCACTTCAAAACACACTCTTCTGCTCTCTCAACCACGCTCTTTTTATTTCCACACATCTCTCTTACCCTTACGTTACTCACTCGATCAAACCACCTCACACCACACATTGTCCTCAAACATCTCATTTCCAGCACATCCATCCTCCTGCGCACAACTCTATCCATAGCCCACGCCTCGCAACCATACAACATTGTTGGAACCACTATTCCTTCAAACATACCCATTTTTGCTTTCCGAGATAATGTTCTCGATTTCTACACATTCTTCAAGGCCCCCAGAATTTTCGCCCCCTCCCCCACCCTATGATCCACTTCCGCTTCCATGGCTCCATCCGCTGCCAGATCCACTCCCAGATATCTAAAACACTTCACTTCCTCCAGTTTTTCTCCATTCAAACTCACCTCCCAATTGACTTGACCCTCAACCCTACTGTACCTAATAACCTTGCTCTTATTCACATTTACTCTTAACTTTCTTCTTCCACACACTTTACCAAACTCAGTCACCAGCTTCTGCAGTTTCTCAAATGAATCAGCCACCAGCGCTGTATCATCAGCGAACAACAACTGACTCACTTCCCAAGCTCTCTCATCCACAACAGACTTCATACTTGCCCCTCTTTCCAAAACTCTTGCATTTACCTCCCTAACAACCCCATCCATAAACAAATTAAACAACCATGGAGACATCACACACCCCTGCCGCAAACCTACATTCACTGAGAACCAATCACTTTCCTCTCTTCCTACACGTACACATGCCTTACATCCTCGATAAAAACTTTTCACTGCTTCTAACAACTTTCCTCCCACACCATATATTCTTAATACCTTCCACAGAGCATCTCTATCAACTCTATCATATGCCTTCTCCAGATCCATAAATGCTACATACAAATCCATTTGCTTTTCTAAGTATTTCTCACATACATTCTTCAAAGCAAACACCTGATCCACACATCCTCTACCACTTCTGAAACCACACTGCTCTTCCCCAATCTGATGCTCTGTACATGCCTTCACCCTCTCAATCAATACCCTCCCATATAATTTACCAGGAATACTCAACAAACTTATACCTCTGTAATTTGAGCACTCACTCTTATCCCCTTTGCCTTTGTACAACGGCACTATGCACGCATTCCGCCTATCCTCAGGCACCTCACCATGAGTCATACATACATTAAATAACCTTACCAACCAGTCAACAATACAGTCACCCCCTTTTTTAATAAATTCCACTGCAATACCATCCAAACCTGCTGCCTTGCCAGCTTTCATCTTCCGCAAAGCTTTCACTACCTCTTCTCTGTTTACCAAATCATTTTCCCTAACCTCTCACTTTGCACACCACCTCGACCAAAACACCCTATATCTGCCACTCTATCATCAAACACATTCAACAAACTTCAAAATACTCACTCCATCTCCTTCTCACATCACCACTACTTGTTATCACCTCCCCATTTGCGCCTTCACTGAAGTTCCCATTTGCTCCCTTGTCTTACGCACTTTGTTTACCTCCTTCAGAACATCTTTTTATTCTCCCTATATATTTTTTTTTTTCTATACTTTGTCGCTGTCTCCCGCGTTTGCGAGGTAGGCAAGGAAACAGACGAAAGAAAATGGCCAACCCCCCCCCATACACATGTATATACATACATCCACACACGCAAATATACATACCTACACAGCTTTCATGGTTTACCCCAGACGCTTCACATGCCTTGCTTCAATCACTGACAGCACGTCAACCCGGTATACCACATCGTCCAATTCATCTAAATTTCCTTGCCCTCCTTTCACCCTCCTGCATGTTCAGGCCCCAATCACTCAAAATCTTTTTCACTCCATCTTTCCACCTCCAATTTGGTCTCCCACTTCTCGTTCCCTCCACCTCCGACACATATATCATCTTCGTCAATCTTTCCTCACTCATTCTCTCCATGTGCCCAAACCACTTCAAAACACACTCTTCTGCTCTCTCAACCACGCTCTTTTTATTTCCACACATCTCTCTTACCCTTACGTTACTCACTCGATCAAACCACCTCACACCACACATTGTCCTCAAACATCTCATTTCCAGCACATCCATCCTCCTGCGCACAACTCTATCCATAGCCCACGCCTCGCAACCATACAACATTGTTGGAACCACTATTCCTTCAAACATACCCATTTTTGCTTTCCGAGATAATGTTCTCGATTTCTACACATTCTTCAAGGCCCCCAGAATTTTCGCCCCCTCCCCCACCCTATGATCCACTTCCGCTTCCATGGCTCCATCCGCTGCCAGATCCACTCCCAGATATCTAAAACACTTCACTTCCTCCAGTTTTTCTCCATTCAAACTCACCTCCCAATTGACTTGACCCTCAACCCTACTGTACCTAATAACCTTGCTCTTATTCACATTTACTCTTAACTTTCTTCTTCCACACACTTTACCAAACTCAGTCACCAGCTTCTGCAGTTTCTCAAATGAATCAGCCACCAGCGCTGTATCATCAGCGAACAACAACTGACTCACTTCCCAAGCTCTCTCATCCACAACAGACTTCATACTTGCCCCTCTTTCCAAAACTCTTGCATTTACCTCCCTAACAACCCCATCCATAAACAAATTAAACAACCATGGAGACATCACACACCCCTGCCGCAAACCTACATTCACTGAGAACCAATCACTTTCCTCTCTTCCTACACGTACACATGCCTTACATCCTCGATAAAAACTTTTCACTGCTTCTAACAACTTTCCTCCCACACCATATATTCTTAATACCTTCCACAGAGCATCTCTATCAACTCTATCATATGCCTTCTCCAGATCCATAAATGCTACATACAAATCCATTTGCTTTTCTAAGTATTTCTCACATACATTCTTCAAAGCAAACACCTGATCCACACATCCTCTACCACTTCTGAAACCACACTGCTCTTCCCCAATCTGATGCTCTGTACATGCCTTCACCCTCTCAATCAATACCCTCCCATATAATTTACCAGGAATACTCAACAAACTTATACCTCTGTAATTTGAGCACTCACTCTTATCCCCTTTGCCTTTGTACAACGGCACTATGCACGCATTCCGCCTATCCTCAGGCACCTCACCATGAGTCATACATACATTAAATAACCTTACCAACCAGTCAACAATACAGTCACCCCCTTTTTTAATAAATTCCACTGCAATACCATCCAAACCTGCTGCCTTGCCAGCTTTCATCTTCCGCAAAGCTTTCACTACCTCTTCTCTGTTTACCAAATCATTTTCCCTAACCCTCTCACTTTGCACACCACCTCGACCAAAACACCCTATATCTGCCACTCTATCATCAAACACATTCAACAAACCTTCAAAATACTCACTCCATCTCCTTCTCACATCACCACTACTTGTTATCACCTCCCCATTTGCGCCCTTCACTGAAGTTCCCATTTGCTCCCTTGTCTTACGCACTTTGTTTACCTCCTTCCAGAACATCTTTTTATTCTCCCTATATATTTTTTTTTTTCTATACTTTGTCGCTGTCTCCCGCGTTTGCGAGGTAGCGCAAGGAAACAGACGAAAGAAATGGCCCAACCCCCCCCCATACACATGTATATACATACATCCACACACGCAAATATACATACCTACACAGCTTTCCATGGTTTACCCCAGACGCTTCACATGCCTTGCTTCAATCCACTGACAGCACGTCAACCCCGGTATACCACATCGCTCCAATTCACTCTATTCCTTGCCCTCCTTTCACCCTCCTGCATGTTCAGGCCCCGATCACACAAAATCTTTTTCACTTCATCTTTCCACCTCCAATTTGGTCTCCCTCTTCTCCTTGTTCCCTCCACCTCCAACACATATATCCTCTTGGTCAATCTTTCCTCACTCATCCTCTCCATGTGCCCAAACCACTTCAAAACACCCTCTTCTGCTCTCTCAACCACGCTCTTTTTATTTCCACACATCTCTCTTACCCTTACGTTACTCACTCGATCAAACCACCTCACACCACACATTGTCCTCAAACATCTCATTTCCAGCACATCCATCCTCCTGCGCACAACTCTATCCATAGTCCACGCCTCGCAACCATATAACATTGTTGGAACCACTATTCCTTCAAACATACCCATTTTTGCTTTCCGAGATAATGTTCTCGACTTCCACACATTCTTCAAGGCTCCCAGAATTTTCGCCCCCTCCCCCACCCTATGATCCACTTCCGCTTCCATGGTTCCATCCGCTGCCAGATCCACTCCCAGATATCTAAAACACTTTACTTCCTCCAGTTTTTCTCCATTCAAACTTACCTCCCAATTGACTTGACCCTCAACCCTACTGTACCTAATAACCTTGCTCTTATTCACATTTACTCTTAACTTTCTTCTTTCACACACTTTACCAAACTCAGTCACCAGCTTCTGCAGTTTCTCATATGAATCAGCCACCAGCGCTGTATCATCAGCGAACAACAACTGACTCACTTCCCAAGCTCTCTCATCCACAACAGACTTCATACTTGCCCCTCTTTCCAAAACTCTTGTATTCACCTCCCTAACAACCCCATCCATAAACAAATTAAACAACCATGGAGACATCACACACCCCTGCCGCAAACCTACATTCACTGAGAACCAATCACTTTCCTCTCTTCCTACACGTACACATGCCTTACATCCTCGATAAAAACTTTTCACTGCTTCTAACAACTTGCCTCCCACACCATATATTCTTAATACCTTCCACAGAGCATCTCTATCAACTCTATCATATGCCTTCTCCAGATCCATAAATGCTACATACAAATCCATTTGCTTTTCTAAGTATTTCTCACATACATTCTTCAAAGCAAACACCTAATCCACACATCCTCTACCACTTCTGAAACCACACTGCTCCTCCCTAATCTGATGCTCTGTACATGCCTTCACCCTCTCAATCAATACCCTCCCATATAATTTACCAGGAATACTCAACAAACTTATACCTCTGTAATTTGAGCACTCACTCTTATCCCCTTTGCCTTTGTACAATGGCACTATGCACGCATTCCGCCAATCCTCAGGCACCTCACCATGAGTCATACATACATTAAATAACCTTACCAACCAGTCAATAATACAGTCACCCCCTTTTTTAATAAATTCCACTGCAATACCATCCAACCCTGCTGCCTTGCCGGCTTTCATCTTCCGCAAAGCTTTTACTACCTCTTCTCTGTTTACCAAATCATTTTCCCTAACCCTCGCACTTTGCACACCACCTCGACCAAAACACCCTATATCTGCCACTCTATCATCAAACACATTCAACAAACCTTCAAAATACTCACTCCATCTCCTTCTCACATCACCACTACTTGTTATCACCTCCCCATTTGCGCCCTTCACTGAAGTTCCCATTTGCTCCCTTGTCTTACGCACTTTATTTACCTCCTTCCAGAACATCTTTTTATTCTCCCTAAAATTTAATGATACTCTCTCACCCCAACTCTCATTTGCCATTTTTTTCACCTCTTGCACCTTTCTCTTAACCTCCTGTCTCTTTCTTTTATACGTCTCCCACTCAATTTCATTTTTTCCCTGCAAAATAAATTATATATATATATATATATATATATATATATATATTTTTTTTTTTTTTTTTTTTTTTTTTTTCATACTATTCGCCATTTCCCGCGTTTGCGAGGTAGCGTTAAGAACAGAGGACTGGGCCTCAGAGGGAAAATCCCCACCTGGCCCCCCCTCTCCATTCCTTCCTTTGGAAAATAAAAAAAAAAAACGAGAGGGGAGGATTTCCAGCCACCCGCTCCCTCCCCTTCTAGTCGCCTTCTACGACACGCAGGGAATACGTGGGAAGTATATATATATATATATATATACATACACATACATACGCACATATACACACACACACACATATGCATATATATACATATGAAAAATGTAAGAAATAATTTAGAAAACTGAAACTTCTAGCTTGAAATGAAATGAAAAAATGAATGTCACATAATGGTTCAACCTCTGGCTATGGAAAAGGGAAATGTATAATTTATTTACACAAATGTCAATAGTAGTTCTCATCAATTTAACCGCTGTATCAATAAGCTTCAATGTCTAAGCTACATTTTTTTCCAATTTCACTATTTTCTTGTCAAAGCACCATGTATGAAAACTATCACTCCAGTAACACAACTATAAACATTTACTTCCCCTTTAAAAAAGTTCTGGGGAAGTCTGCCTCGATACACTTCTGTTTCCCCTTTTAGAAAGTTAAAATACAAGGAGGGGAGGGTTTCTCGCCCACCAGTCCCGTCCCCTTTAGTCACCTTCTACAACACGTGAGGAATGCGTGGGAAGTATTCTTTCTCCCCTATCCTCAGGGATAGATTGTACAAAGGCAAAGGGGATGAAAGTGAGCGCTCAAATTACAGAGGTATAACTTTGTTGAGTATTCCTGGTAAATTATATGGGAGGGTATTGATTGAGAGGGTGAAGGCATGTACAGAGCATCAGATTAGGGAAGAGCAGTGTGATTTCAGAAGTGGTAGAGGATGTGTGGATCAGGTGTTTGCTTTGAAGAATGTATGTGAGAAATACTTAGAAAAGCAAATGGATTTGTATGCAGCATTTATGGATCTGGAGAAGGCATATGATAGAGCTGATAGAGATGCACTGTGGAAGGTATTAAGAATATATGGTGTGGGAGGCAAGTTGTTAGAAGCAGTGAAAAGTTTTTATCGAGGATGTAAGGCATGTGTACGTGTAGGAAGAGAGGAAAGTGATTGATTCTCAGTGAAAGTAGATTTGCAGCAGGGGTGTGTGATGTCTCCATGGTTGTTTAATTTGTTTATGGATGGGGTTGTTAGGGAGGTAAACGCAAGAGTTTTGGAAAGAGGGGCAAGTATGCAGTCTGTTGTGGATGAGAGAGCTTGGGAAGTGAGTCAGTTGTTGTTCGCTGATGATACAGCGCTGGTGGCTGATTCATGTGAGAAACTGCAGAAGCTGGTGACTGAGTTTGGTAAAGTGTGTGAAAGAAGAAAGTTGAGTAAATGTGAATAAGAGCAAGGTTATTAGGTACAGTAGGGTTGAGGGTCAAGTCAATTGGGAGGTAAGTTTAAATGGAGAAAAACTGTAGGAAGTAAAGTGTTTTAGATATCTGGGAGTGGATCTGGCAGCAGATGGAACCATGGAAGCGAAAGTGAATCATAGGGTGGGGAGGGGGCGAAAATTCTGGGAGCGTTGAAGAATGTTTGGAAGTCGAGAACATTATCTCGGAAAGCAAAAATGGCTATGTTTGAAGGAACAGTGGTTCCAACAATGTTATATGGCCGCGAGGCGTGGGCTATGGATAGAGTTGCACGCAGGAGGGTGGATGTGCTGGAAATGAGATGTTTGAGGACAATATGTGGTGTGAGGTGGTTTGATCGAGTACGTAATGGAAGGGTAAGAGAGATGTGTGGAAATAAAAGGAGGTGGAAAGCAGGGGTGAAAAAGATTTTGAGTGATCGGTGCCTGAACATGCACGAGGGTGAAAGGCGTGAAAGGAATAGAGTGAATTGGAACGATGTGGTATACCGGGGTCGACGTGCTGTCAATGGATTGAAACAGGGCATGTGAAGAGTCTGGGGTAAACCATGGAAAGTTTTGTGAGGCCTGGATGTGGAAAGGGAGCTTTATTTTCAGTACATTATACAAGGCAGCTAGAGACTGTGAACGAATGTGGCCTTCATTGTCTTTTCCTAGCGCTACCTCACGCGCATGTGGGGGGTAGGGGGTTGCCATTTCACGTGTGGCGGGGAGGTGACAGGAATGAATAAAGGCAGAAAGTATGAATTAAGTACATGTGTATATGTGTATATGTCTGTGATGTATATATACGTATACGTTGAAATGTATAGGTATGTATATGTGCGTGTGTGGACGTGTATGTACATGTATGTGTATGTAGGTGGGTGGGCCATTCTTTCGTCTGTTTCCTTGCGCTACCTCGCAGATGTGGGAGACAGCAACAAAGCATAATAAATATATAGTATATATGTATATGTCTGTGTACGTATATGTATGTATATGTTGAAATGTATAGGTATGTATATGTGCATGTGTATGTGGGTGGATTGGGCCAATCTTTCATCTGTTTCCTTGTGCTACCTCGCTAACGCTGGAGACAGTGACAAAGTATAATAAATATGAATAAAATATATACAATTTCATCTATATTGAAGCAGATGCCCCATACTCTAGAAATGACCTTGCACTCCAATATCAATACTTTGGAGTAGCTGAGGTAGTAAATAATGTCATCTGACTTCTAAGACTGTACTGTGCTGTCAGACATACAATATCCCTATCATAAGCAAGTGATAGTTTTTATTTCACAAATAAAACCTGATGCATGAAAGCCTTCTTATAATGGTAACAATTTTTCCTTATGGAGGACGTATAGCCTTTTGTCTGTGCTGAGCCAAATCAATAGGCAGAATATGGCTAATCCAGTTCAACTGCCTTATCCCTTTAATTTTACATTAATTTTTTTTTCAATAAGCCTTTGCAGATTTCTTTGTTAACAAGAAAGGTAGCATAAGTGTAGCACATGTAGGAAGTTACTTTATTACAAGTAAATTTTGGGAAATGGGGATGAAACCAATGTTTGGATTATCCTAACCCACTCAATGGTTTCACCTCTTCACATCTCAAAACCTACCATTAATGACATAACTACCATCAAGTGGGTTATTCTAAACAGCTTGATGGCTTTAGGTCTTTTCATCCCAACACTTACCTTAAACATTACGACCTACCTCAGGTGAAGCTGACCCTTACATTCAACCCAGACATGGTAAATATGAGAGGGCAGATTTTAATAGTGAAAAATTTTCATGATATTTCTCTATAAAATATAAAATCCAGGTTGACAGGTTTGTTAATTCATCCTTACCACCCAACATGTAGTCTGTCACGGGATGGGCATTACAGTTACTTATTAGGCAAGTTAGTTCCTGATATCTTGTGCAGGTTAGAGAAGATACTTAACTCAAGAGTGATGCTTTAGGGACAAATATGGTATTAAAGTTCTGCATCAGGCTAAATTCAGGCATATCAACAAGATTTAACAGCAAAGATACAACAATGAAATGGTAGTGCTGCGCTGTTTCGAAGATGGGCTTATCATAGTAGGTTCATTGAAAAGATGTCAGGCTTTTGCATTAAAATATTTCTTAAAAAAGAAAATGTTTGCTCTCAATGCACAATGCAATAATTCCAGATCTGATGCTAGTTCCGTTTGGGTTCAGTGATGTACCAAACAGATTGCTTTGCTTTTCATCAACAAAGAACTAGTAAGTTTGTAATAAAAGTGCCCTCTTTCTAACTTAATTTGCTCTGTGATATTGTATTTGTTCATAAGCTTTTCTTCAGAGTAAGAATTTTTCTAGCCGTTTCTTTCATGGATAATTGCCTTAGAACAGATTTGCTGCACAAGCAACTGCTGTTCTTTGTGACAACAGGGGATTGAAGGATTCATCATTCAATATCACCTGTAGCATCTACATCAAAGGCTAGTAAAGGAGATTATCTTAAGCCTAGTTAAACAAAAGTCTCCCTCTGATGGACCACAACCAGCTTATGGGGGTGCTTCATCATTTGTAGGGAAATGTACATAAAACAGATCCTGCTTTTCCCAGTTGGTAGCATATAATTGAGACTTAGAAAATTATAAACTAGTTTCCAGTGTAACTGTTACTTTGGGCTTTGACCTTTTCTATTTTTTAGAAGACCCTTAGGCTAGGGGTGTAGCTCAATGATACAGCATTCAACTGTAGACTGAGAGGTCCCTTGTTCAATACAAGACATTGCTTCAACAAATGGTCTAGCTAATCCAATAAAGTTAAAAAAAAGTTGGAGCCTTAATTAAACATTTTCATAAGAATGGCTGATGGTTCTTCTTACAAGCTCAAGAGTATCTCCTTAATCATATATCTGCTAAAAACTTCAATCCACTGGGTACAACACGACAGCAGACTTATGTCTTCCTGAGCCTTCTCCTTGGCAGGAAAACTTTCTTAGAACTTCACACATGCACTCAAAGGAGCCATTTTATCCAAAAGAATGTGCTTGCTTTAACTTACTGGTTATAATTTTAAAATCTTTGAGGTTTGTTTCTAGATTATTCCATGCAGCTGTGGACTATCTAAATGATTCACATATGAACACAGGAATCCTGCATCAAACTCTGGGCGGCCCTTCATACTGCCTTGGCTAAATGTTAAGAGGTTCTTTCAACAGGTTTTATATTCTCTCCCAGCTTATCAACTATCTTTAGGTTTTAAGTTCAGGTCGGTATTAGTTGCCAGTTCTGGCAACTATTGGATGTAATTGTCTTTATCAACAGGGTAAATGTTACAGAGAGTGTTAGATCAGATCTTTTGCAATCATTATCTAACTCTGAGTACCTATGACAAGATTTAGCCAAGATTTAGCCATAATGGAAAGGCTAGCACAGTGCTCATCACACATCTTGCTTATTGAATAAAATCATTCTTTTCAGCCACCACCAGTATGACACATCTCTCTATTCTTGGTTCATCTGAGACAGATTTCAACCTAAGAGGAAACAAAGGAATTCATATGAGGCATTTATGGATCTGGAGAAAGCATATAACAGGGTTGATGGTGATGCCTTGTGGGAGATCTTAAGGATATATGGTGTAGGAGGAAAGTTTTTAGAAGCAGTGAAAAGTTCTATTCAAGAGTGTAAAGCATGTGTATGAGTGGAAGCAGAGGAGAGTTCCCAATGAAAGATGGTCTGTGGCAAGGGTACATAATGTCATCATGGTTGTTTTATTTGTTTATGGATAGTGTGGTGATGAAGGCAAATGTGACAGTCTTGGACAGAGGGGCGAATATTCAGTCTGTTGGGATAAGGAGGCTTGGGAAGTGAGTAAGTTGTTGCTTGCTGTAGTTTTTATTGTTGTTGAGCTCGGGAGGCAGATTCAAATGAGAAACTGTAGAAGTTGGTGACTAAGTTTGTTAAAGTGTGTGAAAGGAGGAAATTGAGAGTATTACTCTACATCTAAGGTGGTTCTAGCTCTGTAACCTTATTTCACAGAGATGAGTTGAAAGTGGATCAACTTTTAAACTCCCACAAGATAACATCAAAACTTGACCCACTTCCCTTACACCAAATTGGTTCACTTTCCCTCTTTTATAGGTGTTGCTTTGGTTTTCCTCCCAAGAACTGACTGCTTGTGCAACCCTACCACTAGCTAGACCATGCAATACTCGCCTAGCTGCTGCATCATGTGATGACTGTGCGGCCGCTGACAGCTCAAGTTTCTTTCCCTTTACCTTGAAGCTTCTGAACTCTCTACCATCTTACGTCTTTCCCAACAACTATAACCTAGCATATTTCAAGACAGGTTTTTCACTTCCTATAAAATTCATAAATACTCTCCCATGTCTCTTTCCCTTTCATTAATTTCTCTATATTTCAATTAAGGCCTTTGCTTTTTGTGGACTTTTGTTTGTGACAGGAGCCTCCAATGGATGGGTCAGGGTTGATAGGATTATGCTGTCCCTTCATTCCTTCTTCATTTCCATACTTACATCTCTACCCTCCTTCATTCTATCAAGGGACCCAATGATTCCGTTATCCTGTACTGCTTTCCCTTATTTCTCCTTCTATAACACCAAACTTACCAAAGATAACTTCTAAATACATAAATTCTCTCACCTCTTCCAGTTTCTCTTCCCCCATCACAGATTAGTACACTTCCTTCCTTCAAAATCTATAGTTTCACTATGTTTTCTTTCAAACACCAAAACTTTAATAGCATTAACCTTCAATTGCCTACATTCACACACATCATAAAACACACTTACAATCTCCTGCAATTCCTCTTCACTCTCAGCTAAAAACAAAAGTTTCATCCAAAAATAGGCTTGTCACTAGCCACCATACATCAACAGCACACTCATATCTGCATCCCCTTTCCCAAATTTTGCTTTAACCTTTATTACCACTACATCCATGTATATGTCAAAAAGCCATGGTGATATCACACAACGCCTGCCTCACACCCACATGTATACTTAAAATTTCACTCAACTCTCTATCAACTTTTCCACACACATTTGCTACACTATTGAAGGCTTTCACACCAACCAACAGTTGCACCCCTAAACCATAAATCCTTAACACATCCCATAAAGCATTCAACTCGACTCTGCCCTACGCTTTCTCCAGATCCATAAAATCTGCATATAGCTTCTTACCTTTTGCTAGATACTTTTCCCAGTCATTTTCACCACCAAAGTCTGATTCATATATCCTCCATCTTTCCCAAAACCCACTTCCTCCTCACTTACTCTGCATTCAGTCACTTCCATCATTCTATCAGTCAACACTCTTGCATACACTTTTCCTAGTATACTTAACAGGCTTATTCCCTTATAATTGACACATACATCTTTAACAACTTTCCTTTTAATAAAGGAACAATAATAGCTTTCACCCAATTCTCAAGCACAACTTTCTGTTTCCATGCTTAATTACATATCAAATGCATCCACTCTTATCACACCTTCAACCTCATTATTACCCTTTTTAACTACCTTTTTGCTATAGGCTCCAGCACTTGTATCCTTTTCCTTCCATACTCAATAACCATGCACCTTATAAATGCTACCTCTCCTTCAACATTCATCAGTTCTTTGAAATACTCTTTCCATCTTCTTTGCACTTCCTTGTCTTGATTCAGCAACTCCCTTTCTTACTTCTCACATTAACATCTTCATCCTTACATTCATCTCTTTCCTTTTTCACCTTCTTCCAGAGCAATTTGTTAAATTCCCTAAACTTTTATCTCTAATTTTTACCAAAATCTTCATCCACTCTTTCTTTGCTTTCTTACATTTTCTCTGCGTTCCTCTATCAGCTCTGTAACATTTCACTAACACATCTTATATTCTTCACTCCTCCTTTGTTGACCTCACTATGATACATTCCTTTCAAGCAATCCACCATATGCAATTTTTCTTTCTCTTACACAGCACTTTAGTTTCATCCATCCAACATGCATTTCCCTCTTGAGTCTTATATCTCTAGACCTTGTATCCAACAACAAATTCTAAAACCTTTAACAGTCTTTCTCTGAACATTTTAAACACCTCATTCTTACATAAGTGCATCCCTACATTTACTGCAGTTTCATCTAAACTTGTAATTACCCTTCTTTCATACTCCCTGCATTCTTTTTGATTCATCATCTTGGTTACAAACACTTTTACCTCTCCATTCTTCCTTTCACCATACCTCTACTTCTCCCTGATCCTCAACCACACAAGAACAGCAAAATATGTCTCTAAAAAAAAACTCACAATTCTGGCAACCAGCACAGCTTTTCTCAACCTTTCATCCACTGCCACATAGTCAATCAAACCTTTTGCTCTTTCCTTCCCTTTCTCATCCAAGTATACCTTCAATGTAATATTTAATTACTTTGTAAAGCAAAATCCTATGATTTACTTTGTCAAATGCTTTTGGAAAAAAACTATCTAATGTGCTTCCTTGAATTAGATTTTACTTTTGTCATTGCATTGAGCCAAGAAAAGGATTTGTTTACTTTTTCTAAGCATAAATCCATGTTGGCCTTCATTTCAATGTTGGTGTTCTTAATTAAAAGGTTTGAATTATGTCCTCTTATCTCTCTTTCAAAGATTTTCATCAAATGTAAAATCAAGCTAACTCATCTGTATCATTCAAGTATTAGCACTGATCCTCCTCTGTGTATATATCTTATATGCCAATTTGTGAAAGTTTGCAATCATTCTTTCATCAAGACTTTGTCTCAACATCAATGGATTTATCATCCCTGTTTTTGTCTTTTTGAGGGATTTGGCTGGGATTTAATCTGGTCCTGAAGCTGAACTTTCTCTGAGTTGATCAACATCTCTGATTATATCACCTTCAATATTTTGATAATGAGTGTATATTCGTGATATTAGCTAGAGAGTTCATCATCAGATTTCTCTTCACATGCTGAACTGAATACCAACCTGGGGTCGTTTTAGTAGTTTTCTTCTACCTCAAAAGTCAAATCCCTCCATGGTCATTTGTGTTAATTTCTTTCCATGTTCTGTATAACTTTTTCTTAATTCAAGTTTTGTTATACGTTATTTCAATATTTCTACATCTGCATTCTTTGTCTTCTCATAAAATTCTTATTCTTACTTCTTTCATTATTCTCCTTTACTTCTTTTTCCTTGCCTTTCTTGTAATCATCTAGTTTTCTGACCATAGGCATTTCCACTTTTTTCTTTCTGTTCAAAACTTATTTGGTCTAGTCTATGAAAATGTATTTTGCATTTTTAACAGGTTACTGTGTCTGGAGACCTTACTCCAAATTGTGTTTAGATTCTTCAAATTGATTTTTTTTTCAATCTGAATTGTCATGGTGAAATTCTATACTACTCACCATTTGATGTTTTCTATTATTACATCATCTTCATATTTATTCAGTTTTATACTAAACATTGCAGTGATTTCTATTTATTTTTTTTTTTATTTTGCTTTGTCGCTGTCTCCCACGTTTGCGAGGTAGCGCAAGGAAACAGATGAAAGAAATGGCCCAACCCACCCCCATACACATGTATATACATACACGTCCACACACGCAAATATACATACCTATACATCTCAATGTACACATATATATACACACACAGACACATACATATATACCCATGCACACAATTC
Source organism: Panulirus ornatus (assembly GCF_036320965.1). Lineage (NCBI taxonomy): Eukaryota > Metazoa > Arthropoda > Malacostraca > Decapoda > Palinuridae > Panulirus > Panulirus ornatus. Next base: position 12,813,630 of record NC_092258.1, read on the forward strand.
ACACTGTCTGCCTTTATTTATTCCCATCGCCACCTTGCCACACATGGAATACCATCCCCCTCCCCCCTCATGTGTGCGAGGTAGCACTAGGAAAAGACAACAAAGGCCCCATTCGTTCACACTCAGTCTCTAGCTGTCATGCAATAATGCCCGAAACCACAGCTCCCTTTCCACATCCAGGCCCCACACAACTTTCCATGGTTTACCCCAGATGCTTCACATGCCCTGATTCAATCCACCGACAGCACGTCAACCCCGGTATACCGCATCGATCCAATTTACTCTATTCCTTGCCCTCCTTTCACCCTCCTGCATGTTCAGGCCCCGATCACACAAAATCTTTTTCACTCCATCTTTCCACCTCCAATTTGGTCTCCCACTTCTCCTCGTTCCCTCCACCTCCGACACATATATCCTCTTGGTCAATCTTTCCTCACTCATTCTCTCCATGTGCCCAAACCATTTCAAAACACCCTCTTCTGCAGTGATTCTTATACGATCTAAAAGATTTGAATTACTTACTCCTGTAAATGGAAACTGATATTTCATTTACAAAAAATAGAACAATCATATTACTCCCTCCTGCCAGTGTTGTTTACCTGCACAAGGCTGAAAAAATCACAGAAATTACTTAAGTCTTTGGAGCCATTCTCTTTCATTCATTTGCTGATCCATTATTCTTCCCTTTGTAATTTTATGCACATACATAACCTACCAATCTTTCCAGCCATTCAATAAAATGGAAGTTAAGGTCACCAGCCAATATCATTATCAGGTCATGTTTATATAGTCCCTTCAAAATTTCAACCTTTGTTAAAATTCTAAAGTTATCTAGTCTTGTTTTTTGTGTTCAGTATGACACTATGTTTATTCCTTCGGGCAGGCATGCTCACGATAATTAATTCAAATTTATTATGCTTCACTTTCATTATATGCTTTCCTTTTTAGTCTAATGTAAACATACATTGTGACACCCCCTTGCTTAATTTTTGTTCTATCTGCTCTGATTATTGGATTACGTGTAAAAGAGAGACTTTTGGATGTAAATGTTCTGAGATGGGCTACTGGAGAGATGTCTGATCACTATCTTGTGGAGGAGAAGGTGAAGATTTATAAAGGTTTTCAGAAAAGATGAATGTTGGGGAAAAAAGAGTGGTGAGAGTAAGTGAGCTTGGAAAAAAGACTTGCGTGAGGAAGTACCAGGAGAGATTGAATGTAGAATGGCAAAAGGTGAGAGCAAATGACGTGAGGGGAGTGGGGGAAGAATGGGATGTATTTAGGGAAGCAGTGATAGCTTTTGCAAAAGATGCATGTGGCACGAGAAAGGTGGGAAGTGGGCAGATTAGAAAGGGTAGTAAGTGGTGGATGAAGAAGTAAGGTTGTTAGTGAAAGAGAAGAGAGAGTTGTTTGGATGATTTTTTGCAGGGAAGTAGGGCAAATGACTGGGAGATGTCTAAAAGAAAGTGGCAGAAGGTCAAGAGAAAGGTGCAAGAGGTGAAAAAGAGGGCAAATTAGAGTTGGGGTGAGAGAGTATCATTAAATTTTAGGGAGAATAAAAAGATGTTTAGGAAGGAGGTAAATAATATACATAAGAGAACAAATGGGAACATCTGTGAAGGGGGCAAATGGGAAGGTAATAACAATTAGTGAAGAAGTGAGAAGGAGATGGAGTGAGTATTTAAGGTTTGTTTAATGTGTTCGATGATAGAATGGCAGATATAGAGTGTTTTGGTTGGGGTGGTATTCGAAGTAGGAGGGTCAGGGTAAATGAATTGTTAAAAAGTGATGAGGTAGTGAAAGCTTTGCGGAAGATAAAAGCCGGCAAGGCAGCGGGTTTGGATGGTTGGTAAGATATTCAATGTATGTATGGATCATGGTGAAGTGCCTGAGGATTGGCAGAATGCAAACATAGTGACATTATACAGAGGCGAAGGAGATAAAGGTGAGTGTTCAAATTACTGAGGCATACGTTTGTTGGTTTCAAAAGTGGTAGAGGATGTGTGGATCAGGTGTTTGCTTTGAAGAATATAAGCGAGAAATACTTAGAAAAGCAAATGGATTTGAATGTAGCATTTATGGATCTGGAAAAGGCATATGACTGAGTTGATAGAGATGCTCTTTGGAAGGTTTTAAGAGTATATGGTGTGGGAGGTAAGTTGCTAGAAGCAGTGAAAAGTTTTTATCAAGCACGTAAGGCATGTGTACGAGTAGGAAGAGAAGAAACTGATTGGTTCCCAGTGAATGTCAGTTCGCGGCAGGGGTGTGTGATGTCTCCATGGTTGTTCGATTTGTTTATGGATGTGGTTGTTAGGGAGGTGAATGCAAGAGTTTTGGAGAGGGGTGAATATGCAGTCTGTTGTCGATGAGAGGGCTTGGGAGGTGAGTCAGTTCGTGTTCTCTGATGATACAGCACTGGTGGCTGATTCGGGTGAGAAACTGCAGAAACTGGTGACTGAGTTTGATAAAGTGTGTGAAAGTAGAAAGCTGAGAGTAAGTGTGAATAAGAGTAAGGTATCAGGTTCAGTAGGGTTGAGGGACAAGTTCATTGAGAGGTAAGTCTGAATGGAGAAAAACTGGAGGAAGTGAAGTGTTTTCGATATCAGGGAGTGGATTTAGCAGCGAATGGAACCATGGAAGTGGAAGTGAGTTACAGGGTGGGGGAGGGGGCGAAGGTTCTGGGATCAATGAAGAATGTGTGGAAGGCGAGAACATTATCTCGAAAAGCAAAAATGGGTATGTTTGATGGAATAGCAGTTCCAACAATGTTATATGGGTGCGAAGCATGGGCTACAGATAGGGTTAAGGGGAGGAGGGTGGATGTGTTGAAAATGACATGTTTGAGGACAATATGTGGTGTCAGGTAGTTTGATCGAGTAAGTAATGAAAGGGTAAGAGAGATGTGTGGTAATAAAAAGAGTGTGGTTGAAAAAGCACAAGAGGGTATATCAAAATGGTTTAGTCACATGGAGAGAATGAGTGAGGAAAGACTGACAAAGTGGATATATGTGTCAGAGGTGCAGGGAACGAGAAGTAGGAGACAAAATTGGAGCTGGAAGGGTGGAGTGAAAAAGATTTCGAGCAATTGGGGCCTGAACATATAGGAGGGTGAAAGGCGTGTGGTGCAAGAAATAAAGTGAATCAGAACGATGTGGGATACCGGGGTCGACATGCTGTCAATGGATTGAACCAGGGCATGTGAAGTGTCTTGAGATAAACCATGGAAAGTTTTGTAGGGCCTGGATGTGGGAAGGGAGCTGTGGTTTCGCTGCATTACACATTACAGCTAGAGACTGCGTGTGAACGAATATGGCCACAAGTGGCACGGTGGCAACAGGAATGGATAAAGACAGTAGGTATGAATATGTACAAGTGTATATATGTATATGTCTGGGGTGTCTAAATGTGTGTGGATGTAACCAAGAGGTGAAAAAAGGAGAGATAGGTAGTATGTTTGAGGAAAGGAACCTGGATGTTTTGGCTCTGAGTGAAACGAAGCTCAAGGGTAGAGGGGAAGAATGGTTTGGGAATGTCTTGGGAGTAAAGTCAGGGGTTAGTGAGACGACAAGAGCAAGGGAAGGAGTAGCAGTACTCTTGAAACAGGAGTTGTGGGAGTATGTGATAGAATGTAAGAAAGTAAATTCAAGATTAATATGGGTAAAACTGAAAGTTGATGGAGAGAGATGGGTGATTATTGGTGCATATGCACCTGGGCATGAGAAGAAAGATCATAGAGGCAAGTGTTTTGGGAGCAGCTGAATGAGTGTGTTAGTGGTTTTGATGCATGAGACCAGGTTAGTGTGATGGGTGATTTGAATGCAAAGGTAAGTAATGTGGCAGTTGAGGGAATAATTGGTATACATGGGGTGTTCAGTGTTGTAAATGGAAATGGTGAAGAGCTTGTAGATTTATGTGCTGAAAAAGGACTGGTGATTGGGAATACCTGGTTTAAAAAGCGAGATATACATAAGTATACGTATGTAAGTAGAAGAGATGGCCACAGAGCGTTATTGGATTACGTGTTAATTGACAGGCGCGCAAAAGAGAGACTTTTGGATGTTAATGTGCTGAGAGGTGCAACTGGAGGGATGTCTGATTATTATCTTGTGGAGGCTAAGGTGGAAGATTTGTATGGGTTTTCAGAAAAGAAGAGTGAATGTTGGGGTGAAGAGGGTGGTGAGAGTAAGTGAGCTTGGGAAGGAGACTTGTGTGAGGAAGTACCAGGAGAGATTGAGTACAGAATGGAAAAAGGTGAAAACAATGGAAGTAAGGGGAGTGGGGAGGAATGGGATGTATTTAGGGAATCAGTGATGGATTGCGCAAAAGATGCTTGTGGCATGAGAAGAGTGGGAGGTGGGTTGGTTAGAAAGGGTAGTGAGTGGTGGGATGAAGAAGTAAGATTATTAGTGAAAGAGAAGAGAGAGGCATTTGGACGATTTTTGCTGGGAAAAAATGCAATTGAGTGGGAGATGTATAAAAGAAAGAGAAAGGAGGTCAAGAGAAAGGTGCAAGAGGTGAAAAAGAGGGCAAATGAGAGTTGGGGTGAGAGAGTATCATCCAATTTTAGGGAGAATAAAAAGATGTTCTGGAAGGAGGTAAATAAAGTGCGTAAGACAAGGGAGCAAATGGGAACTTCAGTGAAGGGCGCAAATGGGGAGGTGATAACAAGTAGTGGTGATGTGAGAAGGAGATGGAGTGAGTATTTTGAAGGTTTGTTGAATGTGTTTGATGATAGAGTGGCAGATATAGGGTGTTTTGGTCGAGGTGGGGTGCAAAGTGAGAGGGTTAGGGAAAATGATTTGGTAAACAGAGAAGAGGTAGTAAAAGCTTTGCGGAAGATGAAAGCCGGAAAGGCAGCAGGTTTCGATGGTATTGCAGTGGAATTTATTAAAAAAGGGGGTGACTGTATTATTGACTGGTTGGTAAGGTTATTTAATGTATGTATGACTCATGGTGAGGTGCCTGAGGATTGGCGGAATGCTTGCATAGTGCCATTGTACAAAGGCAAAGGGGATAAGAGTGAGTGCTCAAATTGTTATTGGATTACGTGTTAATTGACAGGCGTGCGAAAGAGAGACTTTTGGATGTTAATGTGCTGAGAGGTGCAACTGGAGGGATGTCTGATCATTATCTTGTGGAGGCTAAGGTGAAGATTTGTATGGGTTTTCAGAAAAGAAGAGTGAATGTTGGGGTGAAGAGGGTGGTGAGAGTAAGTGAGCTTGAGAAGGAGACCTGTGTGAGGAAGTACCAGGAGAGACTGAGTACAGAATGGAAAAAGGTGAGAACAATGGAAGTAAGGGGAGTGGGGGAGGAATGGGATGTATTTAGGGAATCAGTGATGGATTGCGCAAAAGATGCTTGTGGCATGAGAAGAGTGGGAGGTGGGTTGATTAGAAAGGGTAGTCAGTGGTGGGATGAAGAAGTAAGAGTATTAGTGAAAGAGAAGAGAGAGCCATTTGGACGATTTTTGCAGGGAAAAAATGCAATTGAGTGGGAGATGTATAAAAGAAAGAGACAGGAGGTTAAGAGAAAGGTGCAAGAGGTGAAAAAAAGGGCAAATGAGAGTTGGGGTGAGAGAGTATCATTAAATTTTAGGGAGCATAAAAAGATGTTCTGGAAGGAGGTAAATAAAGTGCGTAAGACAAGGGAGCAAATGGGAACTTCAGTGAAGGGCGCAAATGGGGAGGTGATAACAAGTAGTGGTGATGTGAGAAGGAGATGGAGTGAGTATTTTGAAGGTTTGTTGAATGTGTTTGATGATAGAGTGGCAGATATAGGGTGTTTTGGTCGAGGTGGTGTGCAAAGTGAGAGGGTTAGGGAAAATGATTTGGTAAACAGAGAAGAGGTAGTGAAAGCTTTGCGGAAGATGAAAGCCGGCAAGGCAGCAGGTTTGGATGGTATTGCAGTGGAATTTATTAAAAAAGGAGGTGACTGTATTACTGACTGGTTGGTAAGGTTATTTAATGTATGCATGACTCATGGTGAGGTGCCTGAGGATTGGCGGAATGCGTGCATAGTGCCATTGTACAAAGGCAAAGGGGATAAGAGTGAGTGCTCAAATTACAGAGGTATAAGTTTGTTGAGTATTCCTGGTAAATTATATGGGAGGGTATTGATTGAGAGGGTGAAGGCATGTACAGAGCATCAGATTGGGGAAGAGCAGTGTGGTTTCAGAAGTGGTAGAGGATGTGTGGATCAGGTGTTTGCTTTGAAGAATGTATGTGAGAAATACTTAGAAAAGCAAATGGATTTGTATGTAGCATTTATGGATCTGGAGAAGGCATATGATAGAGTTGATAGAGGTGCTCTGTGGAAGGTATTAAGAATATATGGTGTGGGAGGAAAGTTGTTAGAAGCAGTGAAAAGTTTTTATCGAGGATGTAAGGCATGTGTACGTGTAGGAAGAGAGGAAAGTGATTGGTTCTCAGTGAATGTAGGTTTGCGGCAGGGGTGTGTGATGTCTCCATGGTTGTTTAATTTGTTTATGGATGGAGTTGTTAGGGAGGTAAATGCAAGAGTTTTGGAAAGAGGGGCAAGTATGAAGTCTCTTGGGGATGAGAGAGCTTGGGAAGTGAGTCAGTTGTTGTTCGCTGATGATACAGCGCTGGTGGCTGATTCATGTGAGAAACTGCAGAAGCTGGTGACTGAGTTTGGTAAAGTGTGTGGAAGAAGAAAGTTAAGAGTAAATGTGAATAAGAGCAAGGTTATTAGGTACAGTAGGGTTGAGGGTCAAGTCAATTGGGAGGTGAGTTTGAATGGAGAAAAACTGGAGGAAGTGAAGTGTTTTAGATATCTGGGAGTGGATCTGGCAGCGGATGGAACCATGGAAGCGGAAGTGGATCATAGGGTGGGGGAGGGGGCGAAAATTCTGGGGGCCTTGAAGAATGTGTGGAAGTCGAGAACATTATCTCAGAAAGCAAAAATGGGTATGTTTGAAGGAATAGTGGTTCCAACAATGTTGTATGGTTGCGAGGCGTGGGCTATGGATAGAGTTGTGCGCAGGAGGATGGATGTGCTGGAAATGAGATGTTTGAGGACAATGTGTGGTGTGAGGTGGTTTGATCGAGTGAGTAACGTAAGGGTAAGAGAGATGTGTGGAAATAAAAAGAGCGTGGTTGAGAGAGCAGAAGAGGGTGTTTTGAAGTGGTTTGGGCACATGGAGAGAATGAGTGAGGAAAGATTGACCAAGAGGATATATTTGTCGGAGGTGGAGGGAACGAGGAGAAGAGGGAGACCAAATTAGAGGTGGAAAGATGGAGTGAAAAAGATTTTGTGTGATCGGGGCCTGAACATGCAGGAGGGTGAAAGGAGGGCAAGGAATAGAGTGAATTGGATCGATGTGGTATACCGGGGTTGACATGCTGTCAGTGGATTGAATCAGGGCATGTGAAGCGTCTGGGGTAAACCATGGAAAGCTGTGTAGGTATGTATATTTGCGTGTGTGGATGTATGTATATACATGTGTATGGGGGTGGGTTGGGCCATTTCTTTCGTCTGTTTCCTTGCGCTACCTCGCAAATGCGGGAGACAGCAACAAAAAAAAAAAAAAAGTATATGTATACATTAAAATGTATAGGTATGTATATGCGTGTGTGGGCACATATGTACATACATGTGTATGAGGGTGCATTGGGCCATTCTTTTGTCTGTTTCCTTGCGCTACCTCATTAACGCGGGAGACAGTGACTAAGTATAATAATCTTCATGGTTGTTTAATTTGTTTATGGATGGGGTTGTTAGGGAGGTAAATGCAATAGTTTTGGAGAGAAGGGCAAGTATGCAGTCTGTTGTGGATAAGAAAGCTAGTGGCAGATTCGGGTGAGAAAGCTGAGAGTAAATGTGAATAAGAGCAAGGTTATTAGGTACAGTAGGGTTGAGGGACAAATCAATTGGGAGGTAAGTTTGAATGGAGAAAAACTTGAGGAAGTGAAGTGTTTTAGATATCTGGGAGTGGATTTGGCAGTGGATGGAACCATGGAAGTGGAAGTGAGTCACAGGGTGGGGGAGGGGGCGAGAGTTCTGGGAGCATTGAAAAATGTGTGGAAGGCGAGAACATTATCTCGGAAAGCAAATATGGGTATGTTTGAAGGAATAGTAGTTCCAACAATGTTATATGGTTGCGAGGCGTGGGCTATAGATAGAGTAGTGCGGAGGAGGGTGAATGTGTTGGAAATGAGATGTTTGAGGACAATATGTGGTGTGAAGTGGTTTGATTGAGTAAGTAATGAAAGGGTTAGAGAGATGTGTGGTAATAAAAAGCATGGTTGAGAGAGCAGAAGAGGGTGTTTTGAAATGGTTTGGTCATATGGAGAGAATGAGTGAGGAAAGATTGACAAAGACGATATATGCGTCAGAGGTGGAGGGAACAAGGAGAAGTGGGAGACCAAATTGGAGGTGGAAAGATGGAGTGAATAAGATTTTGAGCAATTGGGGCCTGAATATGCATGAGGTTGAAAGGCATGCAAGGAATAGAGTGAATTGGAACGATGTGGTATACCAGGGTCGACGCGCTATCAATGGATTGAACCAGGGCATGTGAAGCATCTAGGGTAAACCATAGAAAGTTTGTGGTACCTGAATGTGGAAAGGGAGCTGTGGTTTTGGTGCAATATACATGACAGCTAGAGACTGAATGTGAACGAATGTGGCCTTTGCTATCTTTTCCTAGCGCTACCTCGGGCACATGCAGGGGGAGGGGTTTGTCACTTCATGTGTGGCGGCGTGGTGACAGGAATGAGTGAAGGCAGCAAGTATGAATTATGTACATGTGTATGTATATATATGTCTGTGTATGTATATACGTGTATACGTTGAAATGCATAGGTATGTATATGTGGGTGTATGGATGTGTATGTACATACATGCATACGTGGGTGGGTTGGGCCATTTTTTCATCTGCTTCCTTGCGTTACCCCGCTAACATGGGAGACAGCAACAAAGTATAATAATATAATAATAATACATATATATTCCTATATGTCCATGAAGAAGCAGTCAATAGCATGAAAAATTATATATATATATATATATATATATATATATATATATATATATATATATATATATATATATATGTATATTTTTTTTTTTTTTTTTTGCTCTGTCGCTGTCTCCCACGTTTGCGAGGTAGAGCAAGGAAACAGACAAAAGAAATGGCCCAACCCACCCCCATACACATGTATATACATACGTCCACACACGCAAATATACATACCTACACAGCTTTCCATGGTTTACCCCAGACGCTTCACATGCCCTGATTCAATCCACTGACAGCACGTCAACCTCGGTATACCACATCGCTCCAATTCACTCTATTCCTTGCCCTCCTTTCACCCTCCTGCATGTTCAGGCCCCAATCACACAAAATCTTTTTCACTCCATCTTTCCACCTCTAATTTGGTCTCCCACTTCTCATTCCCTCCACCTCTGACACATATATCCTCTTGGTCAATCTTTCCTTACTCATTCTCTCCATGTGACCAAACCATTTCAAAACACTCTCTTCTGCTCTCTCAACCACGCTCTTTTTATTTCCACACATCTCTCTTACCCTTCCATTATTTACTCGATCAAACCACCTCACACCACATATTGTCCTCAAACATCTCATTTGCAGCACATCCACCATCCTATGCACAACTCTATCCATAGCCAACGCTTCGCAGCCATACAACATTGTTGGAACCACTATTCCTTCAAACATACCCATTTTTGCTTTCTGAGATAATGTTCTCGACTTCCACACATTCTTCAAGGCCCCCAGAATTTTCGCCCCCTCCCCCACCCTATGATTCACTTCTGCTTCCATGGGTCCATCCGCTGCCAAATCCACTCCCAGATATCTAAAACACTTTACTTCCTCCAGTTTTTCCCCATTCAAACTTACCTCCCAACTGACTTTACCCTCAACCCTACTGTACCTAATAACCTTGCTCTTATTCACATTTACTCTTAACTTTCTTCTTTCACACACTTTACCAAACTCAGTCACCAGCTTCTGCAGTTTCTCACATGAATCAGCCACCAGTGCTGTATCATCAGCGAACAACAACTGACTCACTTCCCAAGCCCTCTCATCCACAACAGACTGCATACTTGCCCCTCTTTCCAAAACTCTTGCATTCACCTCCCTAACAACACCATCCATAAACAAATTAAACAACCATGGAGACATCACACACCCCTGAGAACCAATCACTTTCCTCTCTTCCTAAACGAACACATGCCTTACATCCTCGATAAAAACTTTTCACTGCCTCTAACAACTTGCCTCCCACACCATATATTCTTAATACCTTCCACAGAGCATCTCTATCAACTCTACCATATGCCTCCTCCTGATCCATAAATGCTACATACAAATCCATTTGCTTTTCTGAGTATTTCTCACATACATTCTTCAAAGCAAACACCTGATCCACACATCCTCTACCACTTCTGAAACCACACTGCTCTTCCCCAATATGACACTCTGTACATGCCTTCACCCTCTCAATCAATACCCTCCCATATAATTTACCAGGAATACTCAACAAACTTATACCTCTAATTTGAGCACTCACTCTTATCCCCTCTGCCTTTGTACAATGGCACTATGCAAGCATTCCGCCAATCCTCAGACACCTCACCATGAATTATACATACATTAAATAACCTTACCAACCAGTCAACAATACAGTCACCCCCTTTTTTAATAAATTCCACTGCAATACCATCCAAACCTGCTGCCTTGCCGACTTTCATCTTCCTCAAAGCTTTTACTACCTCTTCTCTGTTTACCAAATCATTTTCCCTAACCATCTCACTTTGCACCCCACCTCAACAAAAACACCCTATATCTGCCACTCTATCATCAAATATATACAACAAACCTTCAAAATACTCAATCCATCTCCTTCTCACATCACCACTACTTGTTATCACCTCATCCATTCCTGTCGCCACCCCAACATACATGAAATAACACCATCCTCCCCCTGCGTGCATGCGAGGTAGCACTAGGAAAAGACAACAAAAGCCACATTCATTCAAACTCAGTCTCTAGCTGTAATGTGTAATGCACTGAAACCACAGCTCCCTTTCCACATCCAGGCCCCACAAAACTTTCCATGGTTTACCCCAGACGCTTCACATGCCCTGGTTCAATCCATTGATAGCACATCGAACCCGGTATACCACATCGTTCCAATTCACTCTATTCCTTGCACGCCTTTCACCCTCCTTCATGTTCAGGCCCCGATGACTCAAAATCTTTTTCACTCCATCTTTCCACCTCCAATTTGGTCTCCCACTTCTCGTTCCCTCCACTACTGACACATATATCCTCTTGGTCAATCTTTCCTCACTCATACCCTCCATATGACCAAACCATTTCAAAACACCCTCTTCTGCTCTCTCAATCACACTCTTTTTATTACCACACATCTCTCTTAACCTTTCATTACTTACTCCATCAAACCACCTCACACCATATACTGTCCTCAAACATCTCATTTCCAACACATTCACACTCCTCTGCACAACCCTATCTATAGTCCATGCCTTGCAAGCATATGACATTGTTGGAACCACTATTCATTCAAACATACCCATTTTTGCACTCTGAGATAACATTCTCACCCTCCACACATTCTTCAACGCTCCCAAAACCTTCACCCCCTTCCCCACCCTATGACTTACTTCCGCTTCCATGGTTGCATCCGCTGCCAATCCCACTCCCAGATATCTAAATAACTTCACTTCCTCAAGCTTTTCTCCATTCAAACTTACCTCCCAATTGACTTTACCCTCAACCCTACTGAACCTAATAACCTTGCTCTCATTCACATTTACTCTCAGCTTTCTTCTTTCAATCACTTTACCAAACTCAGTCACCAGCTTATGCAGTTTCTCACACGAATCAGCCACCAGCGCTGTATCATCAGCGAACAACAACTGACTCACTTCCCAAGCACTCTCATCCCCAACAGACTGCATACTTGCCCCTCTTTCCAAAACTCTTGCATTCACCTCCCTAACAACCCCATCCATAAACAAATTAAACAACCATGGAGACATCACGCACCCTTGCTGCAAACCAACATTCACTGAGAACCAATCACTTTCCTCTCTTCCTACACGCACACATGCCTAACATCCTCGATAAAAGCTTTTCACTACTTTTAGCAACTTACATCCCACACCATATACTCTTAATACCTTCCACAGAGCAACTCTATCAACTCTTACCATATGCCTTTTCCAGATCCATAAATGTTACATACAAATCCATCTGCTTTTCTAAGTATTTCTCACATACATTCTTCAAAGCAATCACCTGATCCACACATTCTTTACCACTTCTGAAACCACACTGCTCCTCGCCAATCTGATCCTATGTACATGCCTTCGCCTTCTCAATCAATACCCTCCCATATAATTTCTCAGGAATACTCAACAAACTTATACCTCTGTAATTTGAACAATCACCTTTATCTCCTTTGCCTTTGTACAATGGCACTATGCATGCATTCTGCCAATCCTCAGGCACCTCACCATGAGTCATACATACATCAAATACCCTTACCAACCAGTCAACAACACAGTCACCCGCTTTTTTAATAAATTCCACTGCAATACCATCCAAACCTGCTGCCTTGCCGGCTTTCATCTTCCTCAAAGCTTTCACCACCTCTTCTCTGTTTACCAAATCATTCTCCCTAACCCTCTCACTTCACGAACCACCTCGACCAAAACACCTTATATCTGCCACTGCATCATCTAACACATTCAACAAACCTTCAAAATACTCACTCCATCTCCTCACATCACCACTACTTGTTATCACCTCCCCATTAGCCCCCTTCACCTTTGTTCCCATTTGTTCTCTTGTCTTATGCACTTTATTTACCTCCTTCCAAAACATCTTTTTATTCTCCCTAAAATTTAATAATACTCTCTCACCCCAACTCTAATTTGCCCTCTTTTTCACCTCTTGCACCTTTCTCTTGACCTCCTGTCTCTTTCTTTCATACATCTCCCAGTCATTTTGCACTATTTCCCTGCAAAACCCATCCAAATACCTCTCTCTTCTCTTTCACTAGTAATCTTACTTCTTCATCCCACCACTCACTACCCTTTCTAATCTGCCCACCTCCCACGCTTCTCATGCTACAAGCATCTTTTGCGCAAGCCATCACTGCTTCCCTAAATACATCCCATTCCTCCCCCATTCCCCTTACGTCCTTTCTGGACTCAGTCTCTCCTGGTACTTCCTCACACAAGTCTCCATCCTAAGCTTACTTACTCTCACCACTCTCTTCACCCCAACATTCTCTCTTCTTTTCTGAAAACCTCTACAAATCTTCACCTTCGCCTCCACAAGATAATGATTAAACATCCCTCCAGTTGCACTTCTCAGCACATTAACATCCAAAAGTCTCTCTCGCACGCTATCACTTAACACGTAATCCAATAATGCTCTCTGGCCATCTCTCCTACTTACATATGTATACTTATGTATATCTCTCTTTTTAAACCAGGTATTTCCAATCACCAGTCTTTTTCAGCACATAAATCTACAAGCTCCTCACCATTTCCATTTACAACACTGAGCACCCCATGTACACCAATTATTCCCCCAACTGCCACATTACTCACCTTTGCATTCAAATCACCCATCACTATTACCCGGTCTCGTGCATCAAAACTATTAACACACTCACTCAGCTGCTCCCAAAACACTTACCTCTAATGATCTTTCATCTCATGATCAGGTGCATATGCACCAATAATCACCCATCTCTCTCTATCCACTTTCAGTTTTACCCATATCAATCTAGAGTTTACTTTCTTACACTATATCACATACTCCCACTTCTCCTGTTTCAGGAGTAGTGCTAGTCCTTCCCTTGCTCTTGTCCTCTTACTAACCCCAAAACATTACTAAACCACTCTTCCCCTTTATCCTTGAGCTTCGTTTCACTCAGAGCCATAACATCCAGGGTTCCTTTCCTTAAACATCCTACCTATGTCTCCTTTTTTCTCAACTTGGTTACATCCACACACATTTAGACACCCCAATCTGAGCCTTCAAGGAGGATGAGCACTCGCCGTGTGACTCCTTCTGTTTCCCCTTTTAAAGTTAAAATACAAGGAGGGGAGGGTTTCTAGCACCCCCACTCACATCCCCTTTAGTTGCCTTCTATGTGAGGAATGCATGGGAAGTATTCTTTCTCCCTTATATCCAGGGATAGGGGAGAACACATTATCAAATCTTGATTTAAGTGAGCATTAAATCTTTTCATCTTGAACTTTCTGTCCCTCAGTGTGAAAGCAAATAATAAACACACCACTCATTACTTGGCTTGATAGTACTATCTTATCAATGCACTCATAGCATTCAAATCTATCATTCAAGATAACTTCTACATTATTGACGTTTTCCTAACTCTTGTGCGCTCTGAGACTTTGTTGGGAGACACCGATAACATATTGGTAACTGTCCCATATCCATTTTGCTCAAATTTCTCTTCGTTATTCCTTGAAAGCATGGAGTCTTCATATGAGGACTCCCTAAGGAATACAAGCACTTTCAAATGAATGCTAGTTATTGAACTAACCACCAATGTTCTAACATAGGCATGGCAACCAAGTGTCTCATAGTCAGTACAGATGCTTATTATAGAGACTTCCACTCACATGAGGTAATTCTGAAGTGTAAAATAAGTAAATAAATGTTAATATATAAATATATGTAAATATGTGAAAATATGTGTAAATACTAATCATAAATACCAATATTGTTATCTGAAATAATGCACCATCTTTAAAGCCATCTCACACCCATATAATCTATGTTATCTTACTTGTTTTTACATATGCTTTCCATGCACATGTATTTCTTTCATAAATAGTGATAAAGGTAATGACTAAATATGCATCAAATCTCACTGCCTTACACCCCCCCTCCCTTCATCCACAACCCCTCACTAAGAGCCTCATGAGTTAACTTCAGCATTGTATCACAGCCATAAAAGTTGCGGTAGATAACTTTTTTGCACATCCCATCCTTTTGTATATATTTCTTTCATTTCATATTGGGCCATCTTAAATCTTACGACCTTGTTTTCTGTCCTCCTAGCATTCAACTCTTTGGCCACAATGATCAAATCAAGTTGGTATACAGATCACTGCAGATCACAAATAGTGACAAAAGTCAACATAGCATAAAAAAAAGCATGCTCCCCTTTAATCCTCCCAATACAACAGCAATTAAATCAGTATCTCATACAACCATTATTTTGATTTACTTGTGTTTACTTCCTTTTTGCCTTTCTTTAAACAGTAATTCAGGTATGTTAAAGACATGAAAACCATAAGTGGCTACTAGGTGCTGCCATCTACCTGTATCAAGTTCATGCTCTAATAAAAAAAATTACTCATTCACTAGCCGAAGATGCCATTGCGAACAGCACAGTTAATCAATCATTGTGTATTCTTGTTACACCAAAATGCTGAGTAAATGTATGTTATCCATCATAATGCACAAAAAAGATACAATAATAAATAACATGAAAAAAGATACAATGATAAATAATGTTTTTATTCCCAAGGATAGGGGAGAAAAAATACTTTCCATGTATTCCCCACGTATCGTAGAAGGCAATTAAAGGGGGTGTGAGTGGGGGACTAGAAACCCCCCCCTTCTTGTCTTCCTCAAAGGCTCAGATTGGGGTGTACGAATGTGTGTGGAAGTAACCAAAATGAGAAGAAAGGAGAGATAGGTAGTATGTTTGAGGAAAGGAACCTGGATGTTTTGGCTCTGAGTGAAAGGAAGAGTGGTCTGGGAATGTCTTGGGAGTAAAGTCAGGGAGTGGGGAGAGGACAAGAGCAAAAGAGGGAGCAGCACTCTTCCTGAAGCAGCAGTTGTAGGAGTATGTGATAGAGAGTAGGAAAGTAAATTCTAGTGATGTGGGTAAAACTGAAAGTGGATGGAGAGAGATGGGTGACAATTGGTGCCTATGGAACTGGTCATGAGAAAAAAGATCATGAGAGACAAGTGTTTTGGGAGCAGCTGAGTTAATGTGTTAGTAGCTTTGATGCATGAGAGCAGGTTAAAGTGACAGGTGATTTGAATGCGAAGGTGAGTAATGAGGAAGTTGAGGGTATACTTGGTGTACATTGGGTGTTCAGTGTTGTATATGGAAAGGGTGAAGAGCTTGTGGATTTGTGCTAAAAAAAAGGACTGGTGACTGGGAATAAACCTGGTTTAAAAAGAGATACACATAAGTATACATATTTGAGTAGGAGAGATGGTCAAAGGGAATTATTGGATTACATGTTAATTGATAGGATGTAAAAGAGAGACTTTTATGTGCTGAGAGGGGCAGCTGGAGGGATGTCTGATCACTTTTGTTTATGTGCTGAGAGGGGCAGCTGGAGGGATGTCTGATCACTATCTTGTGGAGGCAAAGGTGAAGATTTGTGGAGGTTTTCAGAAAGGAAGAGAGAATGATGGGGAGAAGAGAGCCGTGAGAGTAAAAGAGCTTAGAAAGGAGACTTGTGTGAGGAAGTACCACAAGACATTGTGTGTAGAATGGAAAAGGAAAAGAGCAAAAGACGCAAGGGGAGTGGGGGTGGAAAGGGATGTATTTAGGGAAGCAGTGATGGCTTGTGCAAAAGAGGCATGTGGCATGAGAAAGGTAGAAGATGGGCAGAATAGAAAGGGTAGTGAGTGGTGGGATGAAGAAGTTAGGTTGTTAGTGAAAAAGAAGAGAGGCATTTGGACGACTTTTGCATGGAAGTAGTGCAAATGACTGGGAGATGTATAAAAGAAAGCGGCAGGAGGTCAAGAGAAAGGGGCAGGAGGTGAAAAAGAGGGCAAATGAGAGTTGGAGTGAATCATTAAATTTTAGGGAGTATAAAAAGATGTTTTGGAATGAGGTAAATAACGTGCGTAAGACAAGAGAACAAATGGGAACATCTGTGAAGGGGACAAATGGGGAGGTAATAACAAGTAGTGATGAAGTGAGAAGGAGATGAAGTGTGCATTTTGTTGTGTTTGATGATAAGAGTAGGAGATATAGGGTGTTTTGGTCGGGGTGGTGTGTAAAGTGAGAGGGTCAGTGAGAATGGATTAGTAAACAGAGAAGAGGTAGTGAAAGCTTTGTGGAAGATGAAAGCTGGCATGGCGGTGAGTTTGGATGGTATTTCAGAGGAATTTATTAAAAAAGGGGGTGACTGTCTTGTTGATTGGTTGGTAAGAATGTTCAATGTATGTATGGACCATGGTGAAATGCCTGAGGATCGGCAGAATGCATGCACAGTGCCAATGTACAAAGGCAAAGGGGATAAAGGCAAGAGTTCAAATTATAGATGCATAGGTTTGTTCAGTAATCCTGGCAAATCATATGGGGAGGGTATTGATTGAGAGGGTGAAGGCATGTACAGAGCATCAGATTGGGGAAGAGCAGTGTGGTTTCAGAGGTGGCAGAAGATGTGTGGATCAGGTGTTTGCTTTGAAGAATGTATGCGAGAAATACTTAGAAAAACAGATGAATATGTACGGAGAAGGTATATGATAATATTGAAAGAGATGCTTTGTGGAAGGTTTTAAGAGTATATGGTGTGGGAGGTACATTGCTAGAAGCAGTGAAAAGTTTTTATCGAGGATGTAAGGCATGTGGACGAGTAGGAAGAAAGGAAAGTGATTGGTTCTCAGTGAATGTCGGTTTGCAGCAGGAGTGCATGATGTCTCCATGGATGTTTAATTTGTTCATGGTTAGGAAGGTGAATGAAAGAGTTCTGGAGAGAGGGGCAAGTATGCAGTCTGTTGTCGATGAGAGGGCTTGGGAAGTGAGTCAGTTGTTGTTCGCTGATGATACAGCACTGGTGGCTGATTTGGGTGAGAAACTGCAGAGATTGGTGACTGAGTTTGGTAGAGTGTGAGAAAGGAGAAAGTTGACAGTAAATGTGAATAAGAGCAAGGTTATTAGGTTCAGTAGGGTTGAGGAACAACTTAATTAGGAGGCAAGTTTGAATGGAGAAAACTGGAGAAAAGGAAGTGATTTAGATATCTGGGAGTGGACTTAGCAGTGCATGGAACCAAGGAAGTAGAAGTGAGTCATAGGGTTGGGATGGAGGCGAAGGTTCCGGGAGTGTTAAAGAATGTGTGGAAGGCGAGAACGTTATCTCGGAGAGCAAAAACGAATCTGTTTAAAGGAATCGTAGTACCAACAATGTTATATAGTTGTGAGGCAAGGGGTTGTGCAGAGGAGGGTGGTTGTGTTGGAAAGGAAATATTTGAGGGCAATATGTGTGTGAGGTGGTTTGATCAAGTAAGTAATGAAAGGGTAAGAGAGATGTGTGATAATAAAAAGAGTGGTTAAGAGAACAGAAGAGGGTGTGTTGAAATGGTTTGGGCATATGGAGGGAATGAGGGAGGAAAGATTGACAAAGAGGATATATGTGTCAGAGGTGGAGGGAACAAGGAGAAGCAGGAGACCACATTGGAGGTTCAAGGATGGAGTGAAAAGGATTTTGAGCAATCGGGGCCTGAACATGCAGGAGGGTGAAAGGTGTGCAAGCAATAGAGTAAACTGGAATGATGTGGTATACCGGGATCGGTGTGCTGTCAATGGATTGAACCAAGGCATGTGAAGCGTCTGGGGTAAACCATGGAAAGTTTTGTGGGGCCTGGATGTGGAAAGGGACCTGCTGTTTCAGTGCTTTACATATGATAGGTAGAGACTGAGTGTGAACAAATGTGGTCTTTTTGTCTTTTCCTAGCACTAACTAGCTGGAAGAGGGGGAGGATGCTATTTCCTACGTGGCAGGGTGGCAACAGGAGTGAATGAAGGCAGCTAATATGAATATATACATGTGTATACATGTATACGTGCATTAAAGTATATATATGTGTATATTGGAAAGGATCACAATTTTGCGTGAGATCAAGACATTCCTGTGAGTCCACGGGGAAAATGAAACACGATAAGTTCCCAAGTGCACTTTCGTGTAATAATCACATCATCAGGGGAGACACGAGAGAAACATAACAGTCAGTTGATATACATTGAAGAGACAAAGCTAGGACGCCATTTGGTAAACATGCAATTGTCCAAGACAGACAACAAGCCTTCATAAACTTATCATTTTACAAATTTCATCAACAATAAAGTTATCTAATTTGTATGGACCATCACTAACATTAAGATTACAATTCTTTGTGTATTTAATAATAGAAGATTCGATGATATTTCTCGTGGTAACAGAGTTAGAGTTAATAACTGAGATGGCATTACTCCAGTCCAGAGTTTATTAATGATGAGTTTTGAGAAGATATATTCTATTGGATCTAAGTTAAAGTACCCTAGATCTTTCATTGATAAATCCCTTAAGATAGCAAAGAAATCATTTTATAGAGTTGCGCCCAAACCTACAATTGACACCAAGAATCTTTTAGTTCTCCCTTTTAATAATAATTTTACTTTACTTCCCATGTTGCTTAAATCCTTTAATGTAAATGTTGCCTTCAGCAACAATAATACTATAAAGAATATCTTAATCAGGAATTCACCAGAAAATTCTCCTGGATGCATCTATAAAGTGCTATAAGGAAAATGATAAATTTTATGTTGAGCAGACTTAAGCAACATATATATATAGTATAAGAACAGGACAAGAATCAAATGCCTTGTTTAATCATGTTAAAAACTATGATCGTTGTTTTGACTGAAGTAATGCCATCTCAGTTATTAACTCTATAACCATGAGAAATATCACTGAATCTTCTATTATCAAATACACAAAGAATTGTAATCTTAATATTGGTGATGGTCTATACAAATCAGATAACTTTATTGTTGATAAAATTTGTAAAATAATAAGTTTATGAACAGTCATTGTCTGTCTTGGACAATTGCATGTTTACTAAATGGTGTCCTAGCTTCATCTCTTCGATGTATATCAACTGACTGTTATATTTCTCTCTTGTTCTCCCTTGCATTCTTCACGTGTTGTAGAAGGCAACTAAATGGGACGGGAGCAGGGGGCCAGAAACCCTCCCCTCCTTGTATTTTGACTTTCTAAAAGGGGAAACAGAAGAAGGAGTCACATGGGGAGTGCTCATCCTCCTCGAAGGCTCAGATTGGGGTGTCTAAATGTGTGTGGATGTAACCAAGATGAGAAAAAAGGAGAGATAGGTAGTATGTTTGAGGAAAGGAACCTGGAGGTTTTGGTTCTTAGTGAAACAAAGCTCAAGAGTAAAGGGGAAGAGTGGTTTGGGAATGTCTTGGGAGTAAAGTCAGGGGTTAGTGAGAGGACAAGAGCAAGAGAAGGAGTAGCACTACTCTTGAAACAGGAGTTGTGGGAGTATGTGATACAATGTAAAAAAGTAAATTCTAGATTGATATGGGTAAAACTGAAAGTTGATGGAGAGAGATGGGTGATTATTGGTGCATATGCACCTGGGCATGAGAATAAAGATCATGAGAGGCAAGTGTTTTGGGAGCATCTGAATAAGTGTGTTAGTAGTTTTAATGCACAAGACAGGGTTATAGTGATGGGTGATTTGAATGCAAAGGTGACTAATGTGGCAGTTGAGGGAATAATTGGTATACATGGGGTGTTCACTGTTGTAAATGGAAATGGTGAAGAGCTTGTAGTTGTATGTGCTGAAAAAGGACTGGTGATTGGGAATACCTGGTTTAAAAAGCGAGATATACATAAGTATACGTATGTAAGTAAGAGAGATGGCCAGAGAGCGTTATTGGATTATGTGTTAATTGATAGGCGCGCGAAAGAGAGAATTTTGGATGTTAATGTGCTGAGAGGTGCAACTGGAGGGATGTCTGATCATTATCTTGTGGAGGCGAATGTGAAGATTTGTAGGGGTTTTCAGAAAAGAAGAGAGAATGTTGGGGTGAAGAGAGTGGTGAGAGTAAGTGAGCTTGGGAAGGAGACTTGTGTGAGGAAGTACCAGGAGGAAATGAGTACAGAACGGAAAAAGGTGAGAACAAAGGACGTAAGGGGAGTGGGGGAGGAATGGGATGTATTTAGGGAAGAAGTGATGGTTTGTGCAAAAGATGCTTGTGGCATGAGAAATGTGGGAGGTGGTTTGATTATAAAGTGTAGTGAGTGGTGGGATGAAGAAGTAAGATTATTAGTGAAAGAGAAGACAGAGGCATTTGGACGATTTTTGCAGGGAAAAAATGCAAATAAGTGGGAGAAGTATAAAAGAAAGAGGCAGGAGGTCAAGAGAAAGGTGCAAGAGGTGAAAAAGAGGGCAAATGAGAGTTGGGGTGAGAGAGTATCATTAAATTTTAGGGAGAATAAAAAGATGTTTTGGAAGGAGGTAAATGAAGTGCGTAAGACAAGGGAGCAAATGGGAACTTCAGTGAACGGGGCTAATGAGGAGGTGATAACAAGTAGTGGTGATGTGAGAAGGAGATGGAGTGAGTATTTTCAAAGTTTGTTGAATGTGTTTGATGCGAGTGGCAGATATAGGGTGTTTTGGTCAAGGTGGTGTGCAAAGTGAAAGGGTTAGGGAAAATGATTTGGTAAACAGAAAAGAGGTAATAAAAGCTTTGCGGAAGATGAAAGCCGGCAAGGTGGCAGGTTTGGATGGTATTACAGTGGAATTTATTAAAAAAGGGGGTGACTGTATTATTGACTGGTTGGTAAGGTTATTTAATGTATGTATGATTCATGGTGAGGTGCCTGAGGATTGGTGGAATGCTTGCATAGTGCCATTGTACAAAGGCAAAGGGGATAACAGTGAGTGCTCAAATTACAGAGGTATAAGTTTGTTGAGTATTCCTGGTAAATTATATGGGAGGGTATTGATTGAGAGGGTGAAGGCATGTACAGAGCATCAGATTGGGGAAGAGCAGTGTGGTTTCAGAAGTGGTAGAGGATGTGTGGATCAGGTGTTTGCTTTGAAGAATGTATAAGAGAAATACTTAGAAAAACAAATGGATTTGAATGCAGCATTTATGAATCTGGAGAAGGTATATGATAGAGTTGATAGAGATGCTCTGTGGAAGGTATCAAGAATATATTGTGTGGGAGGCAAGTTCTTAGAAGCAGAGAAAAGTTTTTATCAAGGATGTAAGGCATGTGTACATCTAGGAAGAGAGGAAAGTGATTGGTTCTTAGTGAATGTCAGTTTGCGGCAAGGGTGTGTGATGTCTCCATGGTTGTTTAATTTGTTTATAGGTGGGATTGTTAGGGAGGTGAATGCAAGAGTTTTGGAGAGAGGGGCAAGTATGCAGTCTGTTGTGAATGAGAGGGCTTGGGAAGTGAGTCAGTTGTTGTTTGCTGATGATACAGCACCGGTGGCTGATTTGGGTGAGAAACTTCAGAAGCTGGTGAGTGAGTTTGGTAAAGTGTGTGAAAGAAGAAAGCTGAGAGTAAATGTGAATAAAAGCAAGGATATTAGGCTCAGTAGAGTTGAGGGACAAGTCAATTGGGAGGCGAGTTTGAATGGAGAACAACTGGAGGAAAGGAAGTGTTTTAGATATCTGGGAGTGGATTTGGCAGTAGATGGAACCATGGAAGCGGAAGTGAATCACAGCGTGGGGGAGAGGGCAAAGGTTCTGGGAGCATTGAAGAATGTGTGGAAGGCGAGAACATTATCTCGGAGAGCAAAAATGGGTATGTTTGAAGGAATAGTGGTTCTAACAATGTTATATGGTTGGGAGGCATGGGCTATGGATAGGTTTGTGCAGAGTAGGGTGGATGTGTTGGAAATGAGATGTCTGAGGACAATATGTGGTGTGAGGCGGTTTGATCGAGTAAGTAATGTAAGGGTAAGAGAGATGTGTGGTAATAAAAAGAGTGTGGTTGAGGAAGCAGAAAAGGCTGTATTGAAATTGTTTGGTCACATGGAGAGAGTGAGTGAGGAAAGATTGACAAAGAGGATATACGTGTCAGAGGTGGAGGGTACGAGAAGAAGTGGGAGACCAAATTAGAGGTGGATGGAAGGGAGTGAAAAAGATTTTGAGCTCTTGGGGCCTGAACATACAGGAGGGTGAAAAGTGTGCAAGGAATAGAGTGAAGTGGAACGATGTGGTATACCAAGGTAGACATGCTCTTAAAGGACTGAACCAGGGCATGTGAAGCGTCTGTGATAAACTATGGAAAGTTTTGTGGGGCCTGGATGTGGAAAGGGAGCTGTGGTTTTGGCCTATTATGCATGACAGCTAGAGACTGAGTGTGAAAGAATGTGACCTTTGTTGTCTTTTCCTAGAACTACCTTGTGCGTGTGCAGGGGGAGAGGGTTGTCATTTCAAGTGTGGCGGGGTGGCAACAGGAATCAATAAAGGCAGCAAGTATGAATCTTGTACCTATGTATATGTCTGTGCATGTATATATACGTTGAGATGCATAGGTATGTATCTGTGCATGTGTGGACATGTATGTACATATTTGTGTATGTGGGTGAGTTGGGCCATTCTTTCGTCTGTTTCCTTGCACTACCTCGCTAACGCGGGTGACAGCGACAAAGTATACTAAAATAAAAAAATAATAAAAATAATAATATATAAACAGGGGAAACAGAAGAAGGAGTCATGCGAGGAAATCTCAT
Source organism: Panulirus ornatus (assembly GCF_036320965.1). Lineage (NCBI taxonomy): Eukaryota > Metazoa > Arthropoda > Malacostraca > Decapoda > Palinuridae > Panulirus > Panulirus ornatus. Next base: position 12,837,199 of record NC_092258.1, read on the forward strand.
CCTCCTCTAAGGCTCAGATTGGGGTGTCTAAATGTGTGTGGATGTAACCAAGATGAGAAACAAGGAGAGATAAGAAGTATGTTTGAGGAAAGGAACCTAGAGGTTTTGGCTCCGAGTGAAACGAAGCTCAAGGGTAAAGAGGAAGAGTGGTTTGGGAATGTCTTGGGAGTAAAGTCAGGGGTTAGTGAGAGGACAAGAGCAAGGGAAGGAGTAGCACTACTTCTGAAACAGGAGTGGTGGGAGTATGTGACTGAGTGTAAGAAAGTAAACATTAGATTGATATGGGTAAAACTGAAAGTGGATGGAGAGAGATGGGTGATTATTGGTGCATATGCACATGGGCATGAGAAGAAGAAAGATCATGAGAGGCAAGTGTTTTGGGAGCAGCTGAGTGAGTGTGTTAGTAGTTTTGATGCATGAGACAGGGTTATAAAGATGGGTGATTTGAATGCAAAGGTGAGTAATGTGGCATTTGAGGGAATAATTGGTGTACATGGGGTGTTCAGTGTTGTAAATGGAAATGGAGAAGAGCTTGTACATTTATGTGCTGAAAAAGGACTGTTGATTGGGAATACCTGGTTTAAAAAGAGAGATATACATAAGTATACGTATGTAAGTAAGAGAGATGGCCAGAGAGCGTTGTTGGATTACGTGCTAAGTGATAGGCGCGCAAAAGAGAGACTTTTGGATGTTAATGTGCTGAGAGATGCAACTGGAGGGATGTCTGATCATTATCTTATGGAGACGAAGGTGAAGATTTGTAGAGGTTTTCAGAAAAGATAAGAGAATGTTGGGGTGAAAAGAGTGGTGAGAGTAAATGAGCTTGGGAAGGAGACTTGTGTGAGGAAGTACCAGGAGAGACTGAGTACAGAATGGAAAAAGTGAGAACAAAGGATGTAAGGGGAGTGGGGTACGAATGGGATGTATTTAGGGAAGCATTGATGGCTTGTGCAAAAGATGCTTGTGGCATGAGAAGCCTGAGTGTGGGCAGATTAGAAAGGGTAGTGAGTGGTGGGATGAAGAAGTAAGATTATTAGTGAAAGGGAAGAGAGAGGCATTTGGACAATTTTTGCAGGGAAATAATGCAAATGACTGGGAGATGTATAAAAGAAAAAGGCAGGAGGTCAAGAGAAAGGTGCAAGAGGTGAAAAAGAGGGCAAATGAGAGTTGGGGTGAGAGAGTATCATTAAATTTTAGGGAGAATAAAAAGACGTTTTGGAAGGAGGTAAATAAAGTGTGTAAGACAAGGGAACAAATGGGAACCTCAGTGAAGGGGGCTAATGGGGAGGTGATAACAAGTAGTGGTGATGTGAGAAGGAGATGGAGTATTTTGAAGGTTTGTTGAATGTGTTTGATGATAAAAGCGGCAGATATAGGGTGTTTTGGTCAAGGTGGTGTGCAAAGTGAGAGGGTTAGGGAGAATGGGTTTGGATGGTATTGCAGTGAAATTTATAAAAAAAAAAAAAAAAAAGGGGGTGACTGTACTGTTGACTGGTTGGTAAGGTTATTTAATGTATGTATGACTCATGGTGAGGTGCCTGAGGATTGGCGGAATGCTTGCATAGTGCCATTGTACAAAGGCATAGGGGATAAAAGTGAGTGCTCAAATTACAGAGGTATAAGTTTGTTGAGTATTCCTGGGAAATTACATGGGAGGGTATTGATTGAGATGGTTAAGGCATGTACAGAGCATCAGATTGGGGAAGAGCAGTGTGGTTTCAGAAGTGGTAGAGGATGTGTGGATCAGGTGTTTGCTTTGAAGAATGTATGTGAGAAATACTTAGAAAAGCAGATGGATTTGTATGTAGCATTTATGGATCTGGAGAAGGCATACGATAGAGTTGATAGAGATGCTCTTTGGAAGGTATTAAGAATATATGGTGTGGGAGGAAAGTTGTTAGAAGCAGTGAAAAGATTTATCGAGGATGTAAGGCATGTGTACGTGGAGGAAGAGAGGAAAGTGATTGGTTCTCAGTGAATGTAGGTTTGCGGCAGGGGTGTGTGATGTCTCCATGGTTGTTTAATTTGTTTATGGATGGGGTTGTTAGGGAGGTGAATGCAAGGGTTTTGGAAAGAGGGGCAAGTATGCAGTCTGTTGGGGATGAGAGGGCTTGGGAAGTGAGTCAGTTGTTGTTCGCTGATGATACAGTGCTGGTAGCTGATTCATGTGAGAAACTGCAGAAGCTGGTGACTGAGTTTGGTAAAGTGTGTGAAAGACGAAAGCTGAGAGTAAATGTCAATAAGAGCAAGGTTATTAGGTACAGTAGGGTTGAGGGCCAAGTCAATTGGGAGGTAAGTTTGAATGGAGAAAAACTGGAGGAAGTGAAGTGTTTTAGATATCTGGGAGTGGATTTGGCAGCGGATGGAACCATGGAAGTGGAAGTGAATCATAGGGTGGGGGAGGGGGCTAAAATCCTGGGAGCCTTGAAGAATGTGTGAAGTCGAGAACATTATCTCGGAAAGCAAAAATGGGTATGTTTGAAGGAATAGTGGTTCCAACAATGTTATATGGTTGTGAGGGGTGGGCTATAGATGGAGTTGTGCACAGGAGGGTGGATGTGCTGGAAATGAGATGTTTGAGGACAATATGTGGTGTGAGGTTGTTTGATCGAGTAAGTAATAATAGGGTAAGAGAGATGTGTAGTAATAAAAAGAGTGTGGTTGAGAGAGCAGAAGAGGGTCTTTTGAAATGGTTTGGTCACATGGAGAGAATGAGAGAGGAAAGATTGACAAAGAGGATATATGTGTCAGAGGTGGAGGGAACGAGGAGAAGTGGGAAAACAAATTGGAGGTGGAAAGATGGAGTGAAAAAGATTTTGAGTGATCGGGGCCTGAACATGCAGGAGGATGAAAGGCATGCAAGGAATAGAGTGAATTGGAATGATGTGGTATACCGGAGTCGACGTGCTGTCAATGGATTGAACCAGGGCATGAGAAGCGTCTGGGGTAAACCATGGAAAGTTCTGTGGGGCTTGGACGTGGAAAGGGAGCTGTGGTTTCGGTGCATTATTACATGACAGCTAGAGATTGAGTGTGAACGAATGGGGCCTTTGTTGTCTTTTCCTAGCGCTACCTCGCACACATGAGGGGGGAGGGGGTTGTTATTTCATGTATTGCAAGGTGTCGATGGGAATGAATAAAGGCAGACAGTATGAATGATGTACATGTGTATATATGTATACGTCTGTGTATATATATGTATACGTTGAGATGTATAGGTATGTATATTTGTGTGTGTGGACGTGTATGTATATACATGTGTATGTGGGTGTGTTGGGCCATTCTTTCGTCTGTTTCCTTGTACTACCTCACTAACGCGGGAGACAGTGACAAAGCAAAATAAATATATAAATAATAATAACAATAATAATAATAATAATTTTTTTTTTTTTTTGCTTTGTCACTGTCTCCCGCGTTTGCGAGGTAGCGCAAGGAAACAGACGAAAGAAATGGCCCAACCCACCCCCATACACATGTATATACATACGTCCACACACGCAAATATACATACCTACACAGCTTTCCATGGTTTCCCCCAGACGCTTCACATGCCCTGATTCAATCCACTGACAGCACGTCAACCCTGGTATACCACATCGCTCCAACTCACTCTATTCCTTGCCCTCCTTTCACCCTCCTGCATGTTCAGGCCCCGATCACACAAAATCTTTTTCACTCCATCTTTCCACCTCCAATTTGGTCTCCCTCTTCTCCTCGTTCCCTCCACCTCCGACACCTATATCCTCTTGGTCAATCTTTCCTCACTCATTCTCTCCATGTGACCAAACCATTTCAAAACACCCTCCTCTGCTCTCTCAACCACGCTCTTTTTATTTCCACACATCTCTCTTACCCTTACGTTACTTACTCGATCAAACCACCTCACACCACACATTGTCCTCAAACATCTCATTTCCAGCACATCCATCCTCCTGCGCACAACTCTATCCATAGTCCACGCCTCGCAACCATACAACATTGTTGGAACCACTATTCCTTCAAACATACCCATTTTTGCTCTCCGAGATAATGTTCTCGACTCCCACACATTCTTCAAGGCTCCCAGAATTTTCGCCCCCTTCCCCACCCTATGATCCACTTCCGCTTCCATGGTTCCATCCGCTGCCAGATCCACTCCCAGATATCTAAAACACTTCACTTCCTCCAGTTTTTCTCCATTCAAACTCACCTCCCAGTTGACTTGACCCTCAACCCTACTGTACCTAATAACCTTGCTCTTATTCACATTTACTCTTAACTTTCCTCTTTCACACACTTTACCAAACTCAGTCACCAGCTTCTGTAGTTTCTCACATGAATAATAATAATAATAATAATAATAATAATAATAATAATAATAATAATAAGAATAATAATAACATTTCATAACTGCTTGCCTTCATACATTCCTGTGACTAACCTGCCCCACAGGAAACAGCATCGCTACCCCTACGCTTCAGTGAGGTAGTGCTAGGAAAACAGACTAAAAGGCCACATTCGTTCACACTCGGTCTCTAGCTGTCATGTGTAATGCACCGAAACCATAGCTCCCTATCCAAATCCGGCCCCACAGACCTTTCCATGGTTTACCCTTGCCGCTTCACATGCCCTGCTTCAGTCCACTGAAAGCACGTTGAACCTGGTATACCACATTGTTCCAATTCACTCAATTCCTTGCACTCCTCTAATCCTCCTGTATATATTGAGTCCATGGGGAAATGAAACACAATAAGTTCCAAAGTGCACTTTTGTGTAATAATCACATCATCAAGGGAGACAAAAGAAATATAACAGTCAGTAGATATACAAAGAAGAAACATAGCTAGGGAGCCATTTGGTAAACAAGTTACTACCCGAAAATGGAGGTCGGGTGCATTTGAGTCTGGCAACATGCCTATCATAAATCTATTATTTGGACAATAAGGGTAACTGTTTATAATTTTTATCAACAATAAAGATGTACAATTTGTAAACAAGGAAAAAAAGCTTCAGTATCTGGGTGTGTAAGGGAACTGGGAGTTGACTTCATCCCTAACCTGTTGCCACAGTCCCACATAAGAACAATTATGGAAAAAACTGACTGCTAGCAAAATCGAGAATAGCTTTCAACTATATGATAAAGAAAATATTTAGCAGCTGTTTATATGGATAAGAAAATATTTAGTAAGCTGTTCATCTCCTTTGTAAGGCCAAAACTTGAATAAGTCCTCAAGTATGGCAATCGCACCTTAAGAAGCACTAAGAGCAAATAGAAAAGGACCAGAGGATGGCAATATCAATAAAATTAAGAGACCCACCTTGGAAGACAGAAAAATGAGGGGTGACCTGATCCTAACAAAGTTGAAGTTTTCAAAACAGAACAGATCTATGACATGAACACTGAACAGTTCTTCAAGAGATGTAGGGGTCATAGCAACCTAAGAACATAACATGGAATTATGCAAGAAACTTGTTATAAAGGACATACAATAGTATTCTTATTGTATAAGAGTGATATATGACTGAAACAGAATGACTGAGGACATGACTTGTGGAGACAGCCCATATGAGTTTAAAAAGTTGTATGATAATAGAGAATGTTCAGGGAATAGTGCCCCAAGAGAGTCGAGTTCCCTCCCTGTACAGTAAAAATAAGTATTTCACATCAAAAAAGCTCCAGGCAGTGATACCTGTTATCTTTTTTAAGACTTTGGAGGGTCTACAGCTAAAGAAGCCTATTATGAATGAGTAGGGGTGGTATGCGGGAACAGAATGAGAAGGAGGCCCTTGAGTGATATATGAATTGGATATTCAGTCTGAGTGTGCCACATATGGGGTTGTTTAATAGGACCTGGGACTGAAAGTTTCCCAGGTTCAAACTGAATACCATGAATGCTGCCAACTTTAGTGAATTGATTTCTTTTAATTATTGCTCTTTAGGGAGACTCAATTTCTATGGGCAAGTGGGTAAAACTTGGGGAAGTGAACAAGTGTAGCTAAGTAACTGTATGAAAGTGTAGCTCTGACATTACAAAAGGGAATGAAATTTTAGTGTAACCAAAAGGCATCACTCATTGTCAGTACTCCTCAAGACTGAAGCTATACTGTGTCAATAATACTACTCTATGGGATGTTTTGGATCCTTACCACTGCCTGAGCCAAGAAAGTTTACTAAGTAGTAATCAATCAATGTATCAAAACCCATCAGTAACAACATTAATTTGTAAAGAGACTAGAGGTACAGGTGAAAGATGAGCTACCAGAGAACAATCATTTAGAGATGTTATGGGATATCATTAGGCAAGACCATATGGTAAAACAACTAAGGGAGGAGTTGAAAACTGAGAGATCACTGTGAAAAGTGCAATGGGCCCTTCCTAGATATCTTAGAGGCTGTTCTCCTAGATGGAAGACTAAAATAGATTCTATTGACAGAGAGGTGCAGAGGGAGCAAAATCTACAACTGTTCAGTGTGGGGAAAGGACTAAAATTTGTACTAAATCAGGTGAGCTGGGAGGTTCAGAAGGAGCAATTCTAGCAACTAATCATGAGATACAAAGCATGAAGATTGATAGAGAGTAACAAAGACCTAAGGTAATACAGAGGTAAACAGGAAACTAAATGAATCTGTTGAAAGATTAATAGGCAATATTAGAGATGGAGTAATCACAATAATCTACAGCCTAGTTAATGGAAGGTATAGAAAAGTACAGAGCATATAGGACCAATGCTTGTCAGCGATATGGGACGCAGAAGCTGAAAATTCAACAATGAAGGATATAGTCTATGAAATGAGTGAAATCTTCAATAGTGGAGTAAGATCATGGGTACCTCTAGCCTCAAATATGGATAGAATATTAAGAAAAAGGGAGAAATGGTTTAAGAAAAAATCTCAAAAAGCAAGGAGCTTCAAGATGTGCAGTGAAGAGGACATACACAACACTCCAGTGAACCTACTTTGGCTAGTGTTGGAGGGCATGGAATGGGTATAACTAGATAAAAACGGAGATACAAAGAAACAGTGAAAAGATCATCATGGACAAGGCATGAAAAAATCCAAAACATTTCTATAAATTCTTCAGGTATAAATTTTCAGTTACAGAGCAGCTAATCAAGGTGGAGCAATCAAAGGAAAGAACTGCAGAGGACAATTTAAGATTACATGAAGAACTGAACAACTCTTAATAATGTTTTCAAAGGACACTACAGCCCTATCACAAATGAGATGGCATGGAGAGGTCTCAGGGAACAGTGAGATATGGAAAAGTGCAAACTTCACACCTATCTAAAAGAAAGGAGACTGGGACAAGGCACTGAACTAAAGACCAGTCTTACTGATGGGTGTGATCTGCATCATTTTGGGAAAGATAATAATAAAGCTAGGGTATGACTTTCTATAAGGTAGAAATTACTTGAATGATAGGCAGAATGGTTTTAAGGAAAAGAGGCCGTGAAACAAACTCTGTCTTAAGACAAAAGGGAAGGCTGAAAGGGAAGGCTGAGTAGATTGTTCATATTTTGAATGCCATAAAGTATCTGACAGTGGGCTGCATGGGATACTGATTAAGAAGCTGTACCAACAGGTAGAAAAAAGGGGGAAACTCATCTAATGGACAAATTATCTTAGTGGAAGAGAACAAAGGACACATGGCAGAGGAGCATTCTCCAAATAGGTGGTCACCAGTAGCATGCTCCTGAGTTTTTTTTTGGAGTAGTTACTCTTCATGATCTGTGTGAATGACTTGCCTGAAGGTATGTACTCCTACCCGAATCATGTTTGTAGAGGATGCAAAAATCACAAGAAGTAAAAAGTGAGGAAGAATACATCAACTTACAAGGGCACTAAATCAGACTCCAAAGTTAGTCTGATACATGGCTAATGAAATTCACTCCAAGGAAATGAAAAATAATGAGGAACAAAATGAAAGAAAGTTTCAATATGATGATCATCTAGCATGAAATAAGCTTCAAGATTCTGTGTGTATGAAGGACTTAGGAGTCTGCATCATCCCTATCAGTAGAGTCCCACATAGGAGGATTAGTAGAGGAGACAAACTATCTTCTGACAAATATCAGAATAACTTTCAAGTATCTCGAAAAGGAAATGTTTGGCAAGCTGTTCATAGCTCATATAAGGCCAAAACTACAACATGCTTCTCAAGTTTGGTCACCTCATCTAAAAAAGCACAAAGAGTTAATAGAGATGGTCCAGGGGGGAAACAAATATGACACCAAAATTAAGAGAGCCAAGTTACAGGGAAAAAGCAGAGAAGAATTTCTCAACCTTAGAAGAGAGAACACTAAGGGGTGACCAGATCAAAACCTTTAAGTTTTTAAAATAAATCAATGACAAGGACATTGAACATTTGAGAGATGAAGGAACAGAGCAACCAAAAACCTAATATGAAACTTATTCAAAAAGATGAGAAGTACTATTATAATACAATAGAGGTGGATAAATGAAGCAGAATGACTGAGGACATGGTAATGTGGACAGCATCCATAAATTCATGAAATTATACAACAAAGAATGTTCAAGAGATGGGGTCCCACTAGTGTAAAACTTCCTCCCACACAGCACAAACAGGTAATGATAAACATGAAATTACACATGCACACACTAGAGATGCAGAGAAATTCTTCTCACACTCAGTGAAGCTCTATCACAGAATCTGGCAGGCCTATTATCTACAAATAAGGGTGAAGTGGAATGTGACAGGGCCCCTCAATGATCTAAATATTGAATACTAAGTACGTCTTATTGTGCAATTTCTAAGGACTTCAGTAACATCAGTTTTCAAATTGAGTGCCCAGAGTGTTGCAACCCTCATCAGAGCAAGTTTTAAATACTGTGCATATAAGGATATCTATGTAATTAATAGTGTGTGTGGCTGACATCGGGAATTGAGCATCTGTAAAAAGAACTGATGTGAAGAAGGGGCACTGTGAGTAAAAATTTTGATGGCAAAATTTTTATGACCTGTGGGCAACACTGACAACTGTTAAAAATACTTCCTGGATAAATCTTTTTTGTGTCCTAACTACTCATATCACTGTTGTTCTTACTACAATGAACTTCCACTTATCAGTGACTCATTTAACCAAATAACCCATTCCATTTTCCCCACAAACATAAAAACCCTTAACAATGGCACCATTCAATCCCCATATGGATGAAAATCCCAAACAAAGGTGCCTTTCTGTTTTCCCCTACGCTTACTCCAAAAATTATCTGTTCAAAAATTTGGATATATTCTATACTCTTTCCCAATCCACTAATCTTACAAATAGATGCATTAGATATAATATTCATATATGAATCACAAATATTTCCTTCCTGTACAGTAAAAATGGGTAGCTACACAGAGTGTGTTTTGATTATACCCAAAATCCCCAAAGCCCATTGTTACCTGATTTTCTCTTATAAATCATCATACTGATATTGAAATTGTTATACAACTATTTCACAAAATTTCTATACCATATATCAATGTATATTAATCAATAACTATGTACACAAAATGCCTTTCCATACATTACTGACTTAAGAGATTAATAAGCAGGTACTACCTGAAGTAAACATACATTGCAATGCTCATTTTTTTTAATAACCTAAAAGCAAAAACACTGTGGTATGCGCATAGAGTTTGCCTGCCCATGCAGATAACAATGCTGCACTCTCCTCTGTTCTTCAATTGCTGACTTGAAATGATGTGAAGTCCTATCAATAAACATGAAGTGATTAATTTATCGCAATAATGTATGTCCAGAATATTCCTCAGGAACACACTTATAAAATCAAGTCTAAAGTAAGGTAGGTTTCTATTAGATTCACTTTATGTAATACTTCTCAAAAATGCATTTAATATATTTATTTGTCAAGGAGCTCCTGCATTTTCTGTAAGGTAATAAATAATTTTCTTGTGCTTTCTTAAATACAGCATCTCTAATAATTTTCTGTATTTTCCAATGATCAGATTTCATTCTATCTCACATCCAGAAAATTCATTTAACCAGCACCATCAAAGTCTAATGGGTGCCATTTAACATGGAGTCTAATCTATTATAGAGGAGCAAGTTGACATCTCTAGACAATGTGAAGGATGAAAAGAAAGTTGTGTAATTAGTCCAATTTAGTCCAGACAGTGGACAAATAAAGGCTGTCTGGTTAAACCTGTTTATGACACAACAAAGTTGTTCCATTTTTTCCACTAAATTCGATATTAGCTAGACATGGATTCGGAAATGGGAGAATATAAATACCAAGCAACTTTGATAAGATCAACAAAAGAAGCTGAGAACAAAAGTTTGGATATGTTGGTTGAAATAATATACAAGGATTGAAATTAGCACAATTAGAGATGAAAGTATGGAATTAACACAAAATTAGAGATGGAAGTAACGAAACTCAATAATCGCTTTATGAGAGGTGTCATGATACGAGAGAAGAACTCAGGGAATTACAACGAATAAATAATGAGCACAGATTTGCATCAACTGTGGGGATTTAGCATGTAACCTGAGGGAAGAAGGTGGAGTGACTATAGAGCAATTAAAGTTAGAAAGGGCTATTCTAGATGTCCTGAAGGCTACTGAACAAGAGGAAATGCCCATTGTACAGAGGATAGACATTATTGGAAATACTGGGCAAGGAGGTGCAGTGTTCAGGGCTGGGCATCAGACTCAGAGAATACTGACTGATGCAGTGGGGCAGGAACGTAAGGACACAAAAGCCTGAGGCACTGAATGAAGTTTATTTATTTATTTATTATACTGTCGCTGTCTCCCGCATTACCAGGGTAGCACAAGGAAACAGACGAAAGAATGGCCCAACCCACCCACATACACATGTATATACATACACGTCCACACACGCAAATATACATACCTATACATCTCAACGTATACATATATATATAGACATACACAGACATATACATATATACAGATGTACATAATTCATAGTCTGCCCTTATTCATTCCCGTTGCTACCCTGCCACACATGAAATGACAACCCCTTCCCCCCGCATGGCTAGGAAAAGACAACAAAGGCCACATTCGTGACAGCACGTCAACCCCGGTATATAAAATCGTTCCAAGTCACTCTATTCCCTGCATGCCTTTCACCCTCCTGCATGTTCTGGCCCCGATCACTAAAAATCCTTTTCACTCCATCTTTCCACCTCCAATTTGGTCTCCCACTTCTCCTCGTTCCCTCCACCTCTGACACATATATCCTTTTGGTCAATCTTTCCTCACTCATTCTCTCCATGTGACCAAACCATTTCAAAACACCCTCTTCTGCTCTCTCAACCACACTCTTTTTATTGCCACACATCTCTCTTACCCTTTCATTACTTACTCAATCAAACAACCTCACACCACATATTGTCCTCTGCTCTCTCAACCACACTCTTTTTATTGCCACACATCTCTCTTACCCTTTCATTACTTACTCAATCAAACAACCTCACACCACATATTGTCCTCAAACATCTCATTTCCAGCACATCCACCCTCCTGCGCACAACTCTATCCATAGCCCACCCCTCGCAACCATATAACATTGTTGGAACCACTATTCCTTCAAACATACCCATTTTTGCTTTCCAAGATAATGTTCTCAACTTCCACACATTTTTCAACACTCCCAGAATTTTCACCCCCTCCCCCACCCTATGATTCACTTCCACTTCCATGGTTCCATCTGCTGCCAAATCCACTCCCAGATGTCTAAAACACTTCACTTCCTCCAGTTTTTCTCCATTCAAACTTACCTCCCAATTGACTTGTCCATCAACCCTAGTGTACCTAATAACCTTGCTCTTATTCACATTTACTCTCAGCTTTCTTCTTTCACACACTTTACTAAACATAGTCACCAGCTTCTGCAGTTTCTCACCCGAATTAGCCAAAAGTGCTGTATCATCAGCGAACAACAACTGACTCGCTTCCCAAGCTCTCTCGCCCCCAACAGACTGCATACTTGCCCCTCTTTCCAAAACTCTTGCATTCACCTCCCTAACAACCCAATCCATAAACAAATTTAACAACCATGGAGACACCACACACCCCTGCCGCAAACCTACATTCACTGAGAACCAATCACTTTCCTCTCTTCCTACTTGTACACATGCCTTACATCCTCGATAAAAACTTTTCAATGCTTCTAACAACTTGCCTCCCACACCATATATTCTTAATACCTTCCACAGAGCATCTCTATCAACTCTATCATATGCCTTCTCCAAATCCATAAATGCGTTTCTAAGCATTTCTCATATATTCTTCAAAGCAAACACCTGATCCACACATCCTCTACCACTTCTGAAACCACACTGCTCTTCCCCAATCTGATGCTCTGTACATGCCTTCACCCTCTCACTCAATATCCTCCCATATAATTTCCCAGGAATACTCAACAAACTTATACCTCTGTAATTTGAACACTCACTTTTATCCCCTTTACCTTTCTACAATGGCACTATGCAAGCACTCTGCCAATCCTCAGGCACCTCACCATGAGTCATACATACATTAAATAACCTTACCAACCAGTCAACAATACAGTCACCCCCTTTTTTTAATATATTCCACTGCAATACCATCCAAACCCGCTGCCTTGCCGGCTTTCATCTTCCGCAAAGCTTTTACTAACTCTTCTCTGTTTACCAAATCATTCTCCCTAACCCTACCACTTTGTACACCACCTCGACCAAAACATCCTATATCTGCCAATCTATCATCAAACACGTTCAACAAACCTTCAAAATACTCACTCCATCTCCTTCTCACATCACCACTACTTGTTATCACCTCCTCATTAGCCCCCTTCACCAAAGTTCCCATTCGTTCCCATGTCTTATGCATTTTATTTACCTCCTTCCAAAACATCTTTTTATTCTCCCTAAAACTTAATGATCCTCTCTCACCCCAACTCTCATTTGCCCTCTTTTTCACCTCTTGCACCATTCTCTTGACCTCCTGCCTCTTTCTTTTATACATTTCCAACTCATTTGCATTATTTCCCTGCAAAAATCGTCCAAATGCCTATCACTTCTCTTTCACTAATAATCTTACTTCTTCATCCCACCACTCACTACCCTTTCTAATCTGCCCACCTCCCACCCTTCTCATGCCACAAGCATCCCTTGCGCAAGCCATCACTGCTTCCCTAAATATATTCCATTCCTCCCCTACTCCCATTACGTCCTTTGTTCTCACCTTTTTCCATTCTGTACTCAGTCTCTCCTGGTACTTCCTCACACAAGTCTCCTTCCCAAGCTCACTTACTCTCACCACTCTCTTCACCCCAACATTCTCTCTTCTTTTCTGAACACCTCTACAAATCTTCACCTTCGCCTCCACGAGATAATGATCAGACATCCCTCCAGTTGCACCTCTTAGCACATTAACATCCAAAAGTCTCTCTTTTGTGTGCCTATCAATTAACACATAATCCAATAACGCTCTCTGGCCATCTCTCCTACTTACATACATACACTTATTTTAAACCAGGTATTCCCAATCACCAGTCCTTTTTCAGCACATAAATCTACAAGCTCTTCACCATTTCCATTTACAACACTGAACACCCCATGTACACCAATTATTCCCTCAACTGCCACATTACTCACCTTTGCATTCAAATCACCCATCACTATAACCCGGTCTCGTGCATCCAAACTACTAAGACACTCACTCAGCTTGGGACAGCAATCAGCAAAATCTATGTACCAGAAGGGAATTTAAATGCAAAGCATACAAGAACAGTGATTATTAGGAACAAGGGAGATCACAGAGAAAGTCAGAAGCACAAAAGTTGATGAACCAAAACTGATTGAATTTGCTGCACTCTAGGTGGCACCTATATTAGATTAACCAGGAATTCAACAAATATATATTTTTGATCATTTTTAAATTGGATGAAGAACATACACCAGATAAAATAGAATGGGGAAAAGTAGAAGAAATTCTCACTGAAGGGTTACTAGAGGCAACAAAATTTTCAGATGCAATTAGATTGGTTAACCAGCTCACAAAAACAAAAATGTTTCATAATTTTTGGAATGGAAAGAAAAAACTTAAATAGGAAAGGAAAAAGAAGGAAGATATTCTCATTAAAGGGTAATTAAAGGCAATAGAATCAACAGATGCAATCAATATTCTAAAAGAATGAATAATTCATGGTTATAACCAGAAGAGCGAGATGATCAATTATGGTTACATCTGATTAAGTAAACTAGATAGAAACTAAAAAACAAGGGAATTCAGTACTCACCACATGTGACATACCAATAGAGGAGAGGGGAAAACAAAGAATGCAGTCATACGCAAAAAAAGGAAAATACAAATAAGGCAAGAGGACAGCCAGCACTACAGAGAGGTCAGGAATATTAGGCAATGGTTGTTATATCGGCAGTATTGTATTAAAAATGCTGATGGATTAGTAATAAAAGGTAAAGAGCTGGAATTCATGGATCTTTACAAAAAAAAACATCTGATTTTGTTAAAGTTGTGGAAACAAAGCTTACTAAAGAGATAAGATTTCACCTTCTCTGTTCAGGGGGTACATGATAGTAAGAAGGGAGAGAGAAAACTCAGGAAGATAGACTCTCCTAATATGAGACTACCTCAAGTTTCAGGAAACAGTAGTAGCAAGCCCATTCAGACAATATACAATAAATTGGGTAAATGTAGGAAAGATGTGCATGGTAGTGATGATGATATATAATACTCCAAAAAATTCAAATCATCCAGAACAAATACACACTAACAATAAGAACGGACAATTAGGATGGTATATGAAGCAGTAAATCATGCACTTTTCAGACAAGGGAAAATACTAATAATGGAGTATTTCAATCATGAGAGAGACTGATGGGATATGGATTTTCAAAGTGACACAAGTTCTTAGAACAAGTACAAGAAAATTTCCTGCACCAGGATGTGAATTCACTGTTATAAAAGGGACTGCATCACCCTCTTTACTGGATCTTATCCTCACATACACTAGCATAGATACTGAAAATACCACATTTAATACACCAAACAGAAAAAATGATCCTGTAACACATAAGTTTGACAATGTGGTAAACAAGAATCTGAGGAGGAGATATAATCATGGAAACAATACAGAACAATTTCTATGGTAACGCAAATTGGGAAATGAAGTTCAGTAACCAGGAATCAAATACTATGAAGAAAGGTTCAGTGGAATTTACAATGAATGAGAGGGAAAACATGTTCCTCTGGCCTAAGCTACACACATAAGGTTAAGAAGGAGGGAATATAATGGTTTAATCACAGATATAAAAAACTAAGCTTTAAGATTCACAGAGATATGGGCAACACTAGTTATCCAGCTTATGCAAGGTATGAGAGAGCAAGGAACAAGTATGGAAGATAAAAAAAAAAAAAAAAAGGAGCACCTGAGATATTTTGGAAATAAAATAAGAGGACAAAGCAAGTGATAATCCAAAACTTTTCCAAAAATTTGTCATAAGTTGTCTGCAATTAAGGAGCAGCCAAACAGGTTTATGGCTTTGAAGGGGAAAAAAATTGAGAATGATGTAAGGATAAGCGAGGAACTAAATAACATGTTCAAAAGTGTTTTCACAGTGGAAGACACTGTAGTCCCAACACTAGTGAGACAGGTTGGGGAGTAGGCTTTAGAAAACAGAGATAAGTGATGTTATGTTATGTTCAATTTGTTTATGAATGAAGTGGTAAGGGAGGTAAATGAGTCTTGGAAAGAGGGGCAAGTATGCAGGCTGTACGGGATGAGAGGGCCTGAAACATGAATCCATTGTTGTTTACTGAAAATATAGCACTGATGGCTGATTTGACTGAGAAACTGCAGAGGTCAGTGACTGAGTTTCGAATAGTAAATGAAAGGGGAAAGTTGAGAAATGTGAATAAAAGCAAGGTTATTTGATTTTAACAGGGTTGAGGGACTGGTTAGTTGGGGTATGCATCTCAATGGAGAAAACTAGGAGGAAGTGAGGTCTTTTAGATACCTAGAAGTGAAGATGGCAGTGACTGGAACTATGGAAGCAGAAGCAAGTCTTGAGGCAGATGAGGGGGGGGGATGGGTATGTATGAAGATATGCTTGTCCCAATAATATCATAAGGATGCAAGGCATGGGTAATAGATAAGACTGTGTGGAAGCGAGTGGATATGTAAGAAATAAATCATCTGAGAAGAGTATGTGGTGTACGATGATTTGATTAAGTAATGAAAAGGTAAGAAAGACGTGTAGCAATGAAAAAAAAGTGATTGAGAGAGAGCAGCAGCATGTGTGCTGAAATAGTTTGGAAATATGGAGAGAATTAGCGAGGAAAGGTTGACAAAAAGGATATATGAGTCAGAAGTGGAGGGAAACTTAAGTGAACAAGAACACCAAATTGGAGATGGAAGGATGCAATTTAATATAAGTGATCGTGGCTTGAACATGCAGTACGGCGAAAGGCATGCAAGGAAAAGAGTGCATTGGAACAGTGTGGTATCAGTATACTGGGGATGAAATGCTGTCAATGGACTGAAACAGGGAATGTGAAGCATCTGGGGTAAACCATAAAAAGGTCTTTGGGCCTTTGATGTGGATAAGAAGCTACAGCTTCTGCTCATTACACAATACAATTTGAGAAAGGATGTGAGCGGATGTGGCCTTTCTTCATCTGTTCCTAGTGCTACCTTGGTAATGCAGGAAATGGTGAGCATGTTAAAAAAAAATATATGTAGATGAAATCGAGCAGGTATGAATATGTACACATGTATGTGTGTACACGTGTATATATGTATACGTATATATATATATATATATATATATATTCTTTTCTTTTCTTTCAAACTATTCGCCATTTCCCGCGTTAGCGAGGTAGCGTTAAGAACAGAGGACTGGGCCTTGGAGGGAATATCCTCACCTGGCCCCCTTCTCTGTTCCTTGTTTTGGAAAATTAAAAAAAAAACGAGAGGGGAAGATTTCCAGCCCCCCGCTCCCTCCCCTTTTAGTCGCCTTCTACGACACGCAGGGAATACGTGGGAAGTATTCTTTCTCCCCTATCCCTATCCTGCTTATTATTATTATTTATTATACTTTGTCGCTGTCTCGCGCGTTTGCGAGGTAGCGCAAGGAAACAGACGAAAGAAATGGCCCAACCCCCCCCATACACACGTATATACATACGTCCACACACGCAAATATACATACCTACACAGCTTTCCATGGTTTACCCCAGATGCTTCACATGCCTTGATTCAATCCACTGACAGCACGTCAACCCCGGTATACCACATCGCTCCAATTCACTCTATTCCTTGCCCTCCTTTCACCCTCCTGCATGTTCAGGCCCCGATCACACAAAATCTTTTTCACTCCATCTTTCCACCTCCAATTTGGTCTCCCTCTTCTCCTCGTTCCCTCCACCTCCGACACATATATCCTCTTGGTCAATCTTTCCTCACTCATTCTCTCCATGTGCCCAAACCACTTCAAAACACCCTCTTCTGCTCTCTCAACCACGCTCTTTTTATTTCCACACATCTCTCTTACCCTTACGTTACTCACTCGATCAAACCACCTCACACCACACATTGTCCTCAAACATCTCATTTCCAGCACATCCATCCTCCTGCGCACAACTCTATCCATAGCCCACGCCTCGCAACCATACAACATTGTTGGAACCACTATTCCTTCAAACATACCCATTTTTGCTTTCCGAGATAATGTTCTCGACTTCCACACATTCTTCAAGGCTCCCAGAATTTTCGCCCCCTCCCCCACCCTATGATCCACTTCCGCTTCCATGGTTCCATCCGCTGCCAGATCCACTCCCAGATATCTAAAACACTTCACTTCCTCCAGTTTTTCTCCATTCAAACTCACCGCCCAATTGACTTGACCCTCAACCCTGCTGTACCTAATAACCTTGCTCTTATTCACATTTACTCTTAACTTTCTTCTTCCACACACTTTACCAAACTCAGTCACCAGCTTCTGCAGTTTCTCACATGAATCAGCCACCGGCGCTGTATCATCAGCGAACAACAACTGACTCACTTCCCAAGCTCTTTTATCCCCAACAGACTTCATACTTGCCCCTCTTTCCAAAACTCTTGCATTTACCTCCCTAACAACCCCATCCATAAACAAATTAAACAACCATGGAGACATCACACACCCCTGCCGCAAACCTACATTCACTGAGAACCAATCACTTTCCTCTCTTCCTACACGTACACATGCCTTACATCCTCGATAAAAACTTTTCACTGCTTCTAACAACTTTCCTCCCACACCATATATTCTTAATACCTTCCACAGAGCATCTCTATCAACTCTATCATATGCCTTCTCCAGATCCATAAATGCTACATACAAATCCATATATATATATATATATATATATATATATATATATATATATATATATACGAATAAAGTGTATATGAACGCCCACCTTCATAGAACATACAAAGCTCCAACAGCCAGGATCGAACCTGGGACCCCATGTGCAAGAGGCAGGCATGCTAACCGCTAGGCTAAGAGACTGTATAATAGGAAACAACTATTCGAAATACTAAGTACTCGAATACCCTTCGTCTCACAATCGTGAGCAACGGGGTCTATCGGTTGTTTCTGAACAGAACACATAGCCAGCTGATAGCGTTTTACCGAACCTGACTGTACAACGCAGAGTTATATGAATACGAATAAAGTGTATATGAACGCGTACCTTCATAGAACATACAAAGCTCCAACAGCCAGGATCGAACCTGGGACCCCTTGTGCAAGAGGCAGGCATGCTAACCGCTAGGCTAAGGGACTGTATAATAGGAAACAACTATTCGAAATACTAAGTACTCGAATACCCTTCGTCTCACAATGGTGAGCAACGGGGTCTATCGGTTGTTACCGAACAGAACACATAGCCAGCTGATAGCGTTTTACCGAACCTGACTGTACAACGCGGAGTTATATGAATACGAATAAAGTGTATATGAACGCGTACCTTCATAGAACATACAAAGCTCCAACAGCCAGGATCGAACCTGGGACCCCTTGTGCAAGAGGCAGGCATGCTAACCGCTAGGCTAAGGGACTGTATAATAGGAAACAACTATTCGAAATACTAAGTACTCGAATACCCTTCGTCTCACAATGGTGAGCAACGGGGTCTATCGGTTGTTACCGAACAGAACACATAGCCAGCTGATAGCGTTTTACCGAACCTGACTGTACAACGCGGAGTTATATGAATACGAATAAAGTGTATATGAACGCGCACCTTCATAGAACATACAAAGCTCCAACAGCCAGGATCGAACCTGGGACCCCTTGTGCAAGAGGCAGGCATGCTAACCGCTAGGCTAAGGGACTGTATAATAGGAAACTATTCGAAATACTAAGTACTCGAATACCCTTCATCTCACAATGGTGAGCAACAGGGTCTATCGGTTGTTTCCGAACAGAACACATAGCCAGCTGATAGCGTTTTACCGAACCTGACTGTACAACGCGGAGTTATATGAATACGAATAAAGTGTATATGAACGCGCACCTTCATAGAACATACAAAGCTCCTGGCGTGGATAGTGCCATTGTACAAAGGCAAAGGGGTTAAGAGTGAGTGCTCAAATTACAGAGGGGATAGGGGAGCAAGAATACTTCCCACGTATTCCCTGCGTGTCGTAGAAGGCGACTAAAAGGGGAGGGAGCGGGGGGCTGGAAATCCTCCCCTCTCGTTTTTTTTTTTAATTTTCCAAAAGAAGGAACAGAGAATTGGGCCAGGTGAGGGTAGTCCCTCAAAGGCTCAGTCCTCTGTTCTTAACGCTACCTCGCTAATGCGGGAAATGGCGAATAGTTTGAAAGAAAAAGAAGAAGTTTGTTGAGTATTCCTGGTAAATTATATGGGAGGGTATTGATTGAGAGGGTGAAGGCATGTACAGAGCATCAGATTGGGGAAGAGCAGTGTGGTTTCAGAAGTGGTAGAGGATGTGTGGATCAGGTGTTTGCTTTGAAGAATGTATGTGAGAAATACTTAGAAAAGCAAATGGATTTGTATGTAGCATTTATGGATCTGGAGAAGGTATATGATAGAGTTGATAGAGATGCTCTGTGGAAGGTATTAAGAATATATGGTGTGGGAGGCAATTTGTTAGAAGCAGTGAAAAGTTTTTATCGAGGATGTAAGGCAAGTGTACGTGTAGGAAGAGAGGAAAGTGATTGGTTCTCAGTGAATGTAGGTTTGCGGCACGGGTGTGTGATGTCTCCATGGTTGTTTAACTTGTTTATGGATGGGGTTGTTAGGGAGGTGAATGCAAGGGTTTTGGAAAGAGGGGCAAGTATGAAGTCTGTTGTGGATGAGAGAGCTTGGGAAGTGAGTCAGTTGTTGTTCGCTGATGATACAGCGCTGGTGGCTGATTCATGTGAGTAACTGCAGAAGCTGGTGACTGAGTTTGGTAAAGTGTGTGAAAGAAGAAAGTTAAGAGTAAATATGAATAAGAGCAAGGTTATTAGGTACAGTAGGGTTGAGGGTCAAGTCAATTGGGAGGTAAGTTTGAATGGAGAAAAACTGGAGGAAGTAAAGTGTTTTAGATATCTGGGAGTGGATCTGGCAGCGGATGGAACCATGGAAGCGGAAGTGGATCATAGGGTGGGGGAGGGGACAAAAATCCTGGGAGCCTTGAAGAATGTGTGGAAGTCGAGAACATTATCTCGGAAAGCAAAAATGGGTATGTTTGAAGGAATAGTGGTTCCAACAATGTTGTATGGTTGCGAGGCGTGGGCTATGGATAGAGTTGTGCGCAGGAGGTTGGATGTGCTGGAAATGAGATGAAGTCTGTTGTGGATGAGAGAGCTTGGGAAGTGAGGCAGTGCAAGGAAACAGACAAAAGAATGGCCCAACCCACCCACATACACATACATACACGTCCACACACACAAATATACATACCTATCCATCTCAACGTATACATATATATATACACACACAGACATATACATATATACACATGTACATAATACATACTGTCTGCCTTTATTCATTCCCATCACATGAAATAACAACCCCCTTCTCCCCCCGTATGTGCGCGAGGTAGCACTAGCAAAAGACAACAAAGGCTACATTCGTTCACAGTATCTAGCTGCCATGAAATGATGCACCAAAACCACAGCTTCCTTTCCACATCCAGGCCCCATAGAACCTTCCATGGTTTACCCCTGATGCTTCACATGCCCTGCTTCAATCCAATGAAAGCACATCAACCCCGGTATACCACATCGCTCCAATTTACTCTATTACTTGCACGCCTTTCACCCTCCTGCATGTTCAGGACCCGATCACTCAAAATCTTTTTCACTCCATCTTTCCACCTCCAATTTGATCTCCCACTTCTCCTCGTTCCCTCCACCTCCGACACATATATCCTCTTGGTCAATCTTTCCTCACTCATTCTCTCCATGTGACCAAACCATTTCAAAACACCCTCTTCTGCTCTCTCAACCACACTCTTTTTATTACCACACATCTCTCTTACCCTTACATTACTTACTCGATCAAACCACCTCAAACCACATATTGTCCTCAAACATCTCATTTCCAGCACATCCACCTTCCTCTGAACAACTCTATCTATAGCCCACCCCTCGCAACCATATAACATTGTTGGAACCACTATTCCTTCAAACATACCCATTTTTGCTTTCCGAGATAATGTTCTCAACTTCCACACATTAACTTTCGCGCCCTCCCCCACCCTATAATTCACTTCCGCTTCCATGGCTCCATCTGCTGCCAAATCCACTCCCAGATATCTAAAACACTTTACTTCCTCCAGTTTTTCTCCATTCAAACTTACCTCCCAAATGACTTGTCCCTCAACCCTACTGTACCTAATAACCATACTCTTATTCACATTTACTCTCAGCTTTCTTCTTTCACACACTTTACCAAACTCAGTCACCAGCTTCTGCAGTTTCTCACAAGAATCAGCCACCAGCACTGTATCATCAGCGAACAACAGCTGACTCACTTCCCAAGCTCTCTCATCCACAACAGACTGCATACTTGCCCCTCTTTCCAAAACTTGCATTCACCTCCTTCAACCCCATCCAAAAACAAATCAAACAACCAAGGAGACATCACACACCCTTGCCGCAAACCTACTTTCACTGAGAACCAATCACTTTCCTTTCTTCCTACACGTACACATGCCGTACATCCTCGATAAATACTTTTCACTGCTTCTAACAACTTGCCTCCCACACCATATATTCTTAATAACTTCCACAGAGCATCTCTATCAACTCTAATCATATGCCTTCTCCTGATCCATAAATGCTACATACAAATCCATTTGCTTTTCTAAGTATTTCTCACATACATTCTTCTAATCAAACACCTGATCCACACATCCTCTACCACTTCTGAAACCACACTGCTCTTCCCCAATCTGATGCTCTGTACATGCCTTCACCCTCTCAATCAATACCCTCCCATATAATTTACCAGGAATACTCAACAAACTTATACCTCTGTAATTTGAGCACTCATTTTTATCCCCTTTGCCTTTGTACAATGGCACTATGCAAGCATTCCGCCAATCCTCAGGCAACTCACCATGAGTCATACATACAGTCACCCCCTTTTTTTATCAATTCCACTGCAATACCATCCAACCCCATTGCCTTGCCGTCTTTCATCTTCCGCAAAGCTTTTACTACCTCTTCTCTGTTTGCCAAATCATTCTCCCTAACCCTATCACTTTGCAAACCACCTCGACCAAAACATCCTATATTTGCCACTCGATCATCAAACATATTCAACAAACCTTCAAAATACTCACTCCATCTCCTTCTCACATCACCACTACTTGTTATCACCTCCCCATTAGCCCCCTTCAATGAAGTTCCCATTTGTTCCCTTGTCTTATGCACTTTATTTACCTCCTTCCAAAACATCTTTATATTCGCCCTAAAATTTAATGATACTCTCTCACCCCAACTCTCATTTGCCCTCTTTTTCACCTCTTGCAACTTTCTCTTGACCTCCTGCCTCTTTCTTTTATACATTTCCCACTCCTTTGCATTATTTCCCTGCAAAAATCATCCAACTGCCTCTCTCTTCTCTTTCACTAATAATCTTACTTCTTCATCCCACCACTCACTACCTTTTCTAATCTGCCCACCTCCCACCCTTCTCATGCCACAAGCATCCCTTGTGCAAGCCATCACTTCTTCTCTAAATACATCCCATTCCTCCCCCACTCCCCTTGCATCCTTTGTTCTAACCTTTTTCCATTTTGTACTCAGTCTCTCCTGGTACTTCCTCACACAAGTCTCCTTCCCAAGCACACTTACTCTCACCACTCTCTTCACCACAACATTCTCTCTTCTTTTCTGAAAACCTCTACAAATCTTCACCTTCACCTCCACGAGATAATGATCAGACATCCCTCCAGTTGCACCTCTCAGCACATTAACATCCAAAAGTCTCTCTTTCACGCGCCTATCAATCAACACGTAATCCAATAAAGCTCTCTGGCCATCTCTCCTACTTGCATATGTATACTTATTTATATCTCTCTTTTTAAACCAGGTGTTCCCAATCACCAGTCCTTTTTCAGCACATAAATCTACAAGCTCTTCACCATTTCCATTTACAACATTGAACAGCCCATGTACACCAATTATTCCCTCACCTGCCACATTACTCACCTTTGCATTCAAATCACCCATCACTATAACCCGGTCTCGTCCATCAAAACTTCTAACACACTCACTCAGCTGCTCCCAAAACACTTGCCTCTCATGATCTTTCTTCTCATGCCCAGGTGCATATGCACCAATAATCACCCATCTCTCTCCATCCACTTTCAGTTTTACCAATATCAATCTAGAGTTTACTTTCTTACACTCTATCACATATGCCCACAACTCCTGTTTCAGGAGGAGTGCTACTTCTTCCCTTCCTCTTGTCCTCTCACTCACTAACCCCTGATTTTACTCTCAAGGCATTCCCAAACCACTCTTCCCCTTTACCCTTGAGCCAAAACCTCCAGGTTCCTTTCCTGAGACACACTACCTATCTCTTCTTTTTTCTTATCTTGGTTACATCCACACACATTTAGACACCCCAATCTGAGCCTTTGAGGAACACGAGCACTCCCCGCATGACTCCTTCTGTTTCCCTTTTTAGAATGTTAAAATACAAGGAGGGGAGGGTTTCCAGCCCCCCGCTCCTGTTCCCTTTAGTCGCCTTCTACGACACATGAGGAATGCATGGGAAGTATTCTTTCTCCCCTATCCTCAGGGACATAAACAGATATATACATATATACATATGTACATGGCCTTGATTGGGGCATTCCAGTTCCTATACTATTTCATGTAACAAAAAAAATTCTCAATCCAAATTATTGTTGAAAGAGAAATTCACATTCCTCAGTTCACTAACTGCCTTTATCCATCTATACTCTACACTCCAGCTTGTATATATTTCTGTTATCAACTGAATTTCACTTTTCACCATCCTTAGAGTTAGTGATGAATATAGTACCATTTGCAAAAATGGATAGGTCATAAACTTACTTCCTATTGGCTTGTGGACAACCTAAATGAGGTTAAATGTACCACATAGTTCCATGATCTTTTCCTGGTTATTCCCTTTCAAAACTGGATGATGCATCACATTCAACTTTAAATCTTTTGGTATGTAGTGTACCTTTTTGCCCCCCCCAACACACACACACACACACACACACACACACACATCCCCCACCCCACCCCCGCAAAAAAAAGCAATTAAATATTTTCTGATTAACTGGTGCACAAAGAGATCAAAACCATTATCTGCTCATCAATTTCAGACTCAACATCACAAATATCAAACAGATACAAACTTTGCCTATAATCTAACCATGGAACAAATTACTATTTATGTTTAATCCTACTGCTCCTGTGTGGCTTGCCTCCCATTCCATCCAATTTGATGCTGGGCTCTAGTACCATTACAACTAGAAGCTGGGCTCATGCTCATTTTAGGCAGTCAAAATATCATATTAAACAATAAAATATTTGATTTCATTTTATACATGTTCACCATTGCCCGCATTAGCGAGGTAGCATTAAAAACAGAGGGCTAAAGAATTTCCATTCATAATCTAATCAAATTGGTAGGAGCAACAAGTAGAAACATTAGGAAGAAGTAGTACATAAGATTTGGCAAGAGCATTAAGTAGTAGTAGTAGTAGTAAGTAGGAACATTATATAGAAGCCTGTGCATACACTGCACTAAACTTGCCCTATGCCTGTGGCCTGTTAAGGGTGAGGTACTAAAGGATAAGCATCAGCACTGGAGTTTGCTTGTTATGGAGACTCTATTGCCATAGCCACCCCTTTCAGGGAGTCCCAGAATGCAGTAGGCATCAAAGATACAGATAAATAGAGAGATCTAAAAGGTTTAAACATTTTCATGTATCAAAATATGAGGTACCTGTGTATTCATCTCTTAATTCCAAGGTCAAAAGAAGCGTGTGTTGTATATCTATATCAATCAAAATACAGTACTTTTCTGCAATAGTTGTATATGACAATTAGGAATTTCAGGACAATAATCAACAACTTAAAATCTGTCAACAATGTGCATTTGCCACTGTGAATACAATTAACCTTAACAAACTGTCTGCATGTGTATTCTAACAATGTTTAAGTGATTCACTTTCAAAAATTCTATTTCTGATGAATTTATCATGGAGAAAAATAGGTTGGAGGATTGAGTTTAGAACACAACTAACATTGAGGTGGTACAAGCCATTCTGAATTTTTTTTACAACACTGTATTCTAATGTTAGCCGCAACTCCGCTTTCACAATCCTGAGGTAAAAATTTGTATTAACATTCAAGTAAATTTCATAAATGAAGCAATTCACCATACAAATGTATGATGGGTTGTCATCTGCAAAGCTTTTATTCCTGGAGCAGGAAAAAAGAATTCTACCTTCATATTCCCTGCATGTCACAGAAGGTGACTTAAGGGGGACGGGAGCAAGGGGTTGGAAAACCCTCCACTTCTTGTATTTCAATTTCTAAAAGAAGGAACAAAAGGAGCCAAGCAGGTAGTGCTTATCTTCCTCAGTGGATAAGGGTAGGGTGTGTAAAGAGTGTGAATGTAACCAAGATGAGAAGACAAGAAACAGCTAGTATGTTTGAGAAAAGGAAACTTGGAAGTTCTGGCTCTGAGTGAAACAAAGCTCATGTAAAGGGGAAGAATGGCTGAGAAATGTCTGAGGAGTAAAGTCAAGGGTTAGTGGGAAGATAAGTTATAAGGAAGGAGTAGCACTACTAAAGTAGTTGTGGGAGCATGTGAAAGACTGTAAAGAAGTGAGCTTTAGCCCGTTATGGATAAAAACTAGTGGATTGTTACCGATGAGTTCATATGCACCTAGCCATGAAAAAAAAATTGAGAAGTTTTACTGGAGCACCTGAATGTGTTAACAGTTTTGAAGCAAGAGACTGGGTTTTAGTGATGGGTGATATAAAGGCAAAGGTGAGTAATGAGGAAGTTTGAGGATATAAATGGGGGCATGGGTTACTCAGTGACTAGAATGGAATTGGTGAATAGCGTGTACAGTAGTGTACTGAAAAAGGACTAGAGATTGGGAGTACCTCTCTAAAGATTGGGAAATACTCTTTTTGAGTAGGAAAGATGGTCAGTGGGTATTTGTAAAGGTTTTTGGAAAAGACAAAACATCATCAGAGAAGACAGGGGTAAACATAAGTAAGCTTGGAAAAGATTTGTTTAAAGAATTACCAAGAGAGATTGAGAGTAGAATGACATAATATGAGAGTAATTAAGCTAAGGGTGTGGGTGAGCAATGGGAAGAATTTAAAGCAGCAGCACTGGCATGAGTGAGAGATGCTTGTAACATGTGGGAGGTGGGCAGATAAGAAAAGGTAGTGAGTGGTGGAATGAAGAAGTAAAGTTCCTTGTGAAAGAGAAAAGAGAAGTATTGAGGCAGTATTTACAGGGAAGGAGTTCAAATGATTGGGGTATGTTTATGAAGATGGTGCAGGGGTCGAAAAGGAGGACAAGTGAGAGTTGAGGTGAGTAAATATCAGCAAACGTTTGGGAAAATAAAATGTTTCAGGTTAATAATAAGATAAATGGGAAAAAATGGGAGTATCGGTGAAGGGGCAAAGGGGGAAGTGGTAACAAGTATGTGGGCGTGGAGTTAGTATTTTGAGGTATCGATGAATGAGTTTGATGATAGCGTGGCAGATATAGGGTGTATGGGTCGGAGTGTTATATGAAGTGAGTGAGTCATGGAGAGTGGTTTGGTCGAAAGAGAGAAGTGGTGAAAGCCTTACATAATACAATTTGTGGCATGTGGATGGTACTGCAGTTGAATTTATCAAGAAAGGAGGCAACTGTATTGTTGACTGGTTAGTTAGGATTTGCATTGTTTGCAAGGATCATGATAATGTACCTGAGGATTGGCAGATATTATGTATTGTGCCAACGTATAAATGCAAGGGGAATAAAGGTGTGTATTCAAAGTACACAGGTATAAGATTGCCAAGTGTACCTAATAAGCTGTTCAGGAGAGTAGTGACCGAGACGGTGAAGGAATGTACAGAGCATCAAAATGGGGAAGAGCAGCATAGTTTCAGAAGTGGTAAAGGTTGTGTGGATCAGGTGTTTGCTTTCAAGAATGAGAAAACTTCAAAAAACAGATGGATTTGTATGTGGCATTTATGGATTTGGAGAAAGCACATGATATGGTTAATAGATAATACCTTGTGGAAGGTCTTAGAGTAAATGGCATGGATGGAAAACTGCTAGGAGCAGTAAAGAAGTTTTATTAAGGCTGTAAGATAGGTATAAGTGTAAGAAGGGAGGAGGCTGGAGGTTCCTATTGAAGGCTGGTCTGCAGCAGGGGTGTCTTATGTCACCATGGCTGTATAATTTGTTTATTGATTGGGTGGTAAGGGAGATAAAAGCAAGAAATTTAGAGAAAGGGGCATGCATGCAGACTGTAGGGGATGAAAAGGCCTGGGTAACGAGTCAGTAGTTTTTTGCTGATGCTGCAGCATCGGTGACAAATTTGACTGAGAAACTACAGACATTGGTGACTGAGTTTGGAAGTGTGTATGAAAGAAGGAACTGGAGAGTAAAAGTGAATAAAAGCAAAGTTATTAGGTGTTGCAGCATCAAGGGACAGGTTAGTCCGGCTGTGAGTTTACAGAAAAAAAATGGAGGAAAAGACCTGGAAGTAAACATGGCATTGGATAGAACCATGAAAGCAGAAGTGTGTCATAAAGTGGGTGATGTGATAAAAGCTCTGGAAGGACTGTGGAGCAAGAGATCATTATATGGAAGGGAAAAAAATGGGAATGATTAAAGATGTTGCTGTCCCAATGACATTATGCCGATTCAAGACATGGGCCATAGTGAGGATGTGCATAGGAAGATGGATGGATGAGCTGGAAATGAAATGGTTGGGGACAATATGTGGTGCGAGTTGCTTTGATCAAGTAAGTAATAAAAGGGGTAAGAGAGAGGTGTGGTACTTCTGTCTCTTAAGTAGAAGGCTCCAGTTACAGACAAAATTTCAGATAATTGAAATATAGAATTAAGAAATGGAGAAAGAAAAGGGAAAGTATTTACAAATTTTTGAGAGAGAGAAAGACCTGTGTTTTGAAATGTGCCAGGTCAAAGTTATTGGGAAAGACGTAAGATGGTAGAGAGATCCAAAGCTTCAACGTGTAGGGAAAGAACCAGGTATCAAAACTGCCCACCCTCGAGTTACCAATGGCCACACAATAATCATTTGATGCAGCAGCAGCTTGCTGAGTATTGTGTGGTCTAGCTAGTGGTAGGGGAACACAAGCAGCCAGCTCTTGGGAGCAAAAACCAAAGTAATACCTATAGAAGAGGGAAAGTGAACCAACATTGCAGTGTAAGGCAAGAAGGTCAAGTTTGGAAGTTAGCCTGGGGCATTTTATAGTCAGATTGCCTTTGACTCAACTCTGTCAAGTAAGGATATGGAGCTAGAACCACCTTAAATGTGAGAGCAGTACTCCATAAAAGGACGTCAACCTTTGTATACATGGAGCAACTGTTCAGAAGAGAAGTTTCAACATCTAAAACAGACACCCAAGAAAGAGGATGTTACAGTTATACCAAGTATGTTCATTTAGTCAAGAGGTGGAATTACAGAACCATCAAAAGGAGAGACAAGAGTTGTGAGGAGTTTTTGATACAGAGATGGGTAGAAATTAGGTCTTGGAGGCATTAAACTTCTCAATATTTTGTGTACCCCACCAAGCTATCCCGTCCAAGTCTGAGTTTACTAAGGAAGCTGTGTCAAGACGAGATGCAGATCAAGTGATAGAAAAGGGAGCAGAATTGAAAGATGTGGATGAATGCAGTGTTGAGTCATCAGTGTATGAGTGTAATGGATTATTTGTGGAGGAAATCATTAAAAAAAAGAAAAAAAGTGTAGGGAACAGAACAGAACCTTGAGGGACACCACTGTTGACAGAGAAAAGAGGGGAGGCTTATACACTGACAATGACAGAGACAGGTCAGCATGAGAGGAAGCTAGATATCATGAAGCAAAGTGAGGGAGGGAAGCCAAAAGAGAGATTAGAAATGAGACCCCAATGCCAGACCCTCTCAAAAGCCTTAGATATGTCAAAGGCAACTAGATATGACTCCCCAAAGTCTTTCAGGGGTGATGACCTGACATATGTAAGATAGGAAGGAATATCACAAGTGGATCTCGCCTTATGGAAGCCATGCTGGTAATCAGAGAGGGCAGATTTTTGAGGTGTTTAAGGACATGGGAGTTGTGGAGGGATTCAAAGACTCTAGAAATGGAAGATGACAAAGCAATAGGATGATAGTTAGATTGGTCAGAACGATCACCCTTCTTGGGAATGAGATGTGTCAAAGCATGTTTCTAAGATGTTAAAGTTTTGGTTTCTAAACAGAAATGGAAACGACCAGCAAGCAAAGGTACAAGTTCAAAGGCAAACTCTTTCATTACACAGGTATGGATACCATTAGGACCGTAAGCCTTGCCTGTGCTAAGAGAAAGAAGCACTTTTCTGGCAGTCAAAAAAGATTACAGGAAGAGGCAAAGGATTAGTAAGGGCATCGGGCATGAAGGAAAGTTAAGAGTTATCCAAGGTGGAGTTAAAAGGAGAAACAGAAATCAAAGAGTTTTGCTTTGTCAGCAGGAGACACAGCTACAGTACCATCAGAACAGAAAAGTGCAGGAACAGTAGAACCACAAAAGTTTGGCTAAGAAATCTGAAGAGGGTGTGTAAAAGGGTAGGATATGTGGAGACAATGAGTGAGGAAAGGTTAACAAAGAGGATATACATGTGAGAATGGAGGGAACAAGATGGGGTAGACCAAATTAGCAATGGAAGGATGGAGCTAAAAAGATTTTAGGTAATCAAGATCTGAACATGCAGGGGATAGGGTAAACTGGAATGATATCACATAAAGAGTTTTGATGTGTTGTCAATGGACTGAACCAGAGAACAGGGTATGTGAGGTGGCTGAGGTAAACCATGGAAAAAGGTCTGCGGAGCCAGCTTGTGGACAGAGATCTATGGTTTTGGTGCATTGCACATGCCCACTTCACACATGCGACACACATCTCTCACACATGCCAGTACCACTACTCTATAATATATCTCCCATTCCTTACCAACTCCCTAGCTTCATTTACTCTTTAACTTTTGAAATTCTACTCAATCTCCACTGGTATTTCTTCAGACAGGTCTCTTTTCCAATTTCACTTGATTCACCATTCTTCTCTCAACCATATAATTTCTTCTTTTCCAAAAACTACATATCTTCACTCCTAACATCTACCAAGTAACGATCATACATCTGACCAGGTGCCCAATTCTGCACATCCACGAGTTTCTCTTTTTCATGCCTATTAATCATCATGTAATCTAATAATGCCAACTAACCATCTTTCTACTCACATGAATATGGTTGTATATGTCTCTCTTTTCAACCAGGTATTCCCAATCACCAGCTCTTTTACAGCACACAACTCCACAATCTGTTCCACCAATTCCATTCACATAACTAAATACACCATACCTCCCAGTTATACCCTTAACTGCCTCATTCATAACTTTTGTATCTAAATTGCCCATCATTAATACCTGAGCTCTTGTGATATTTCTTCTCAAAGGCAAGTGCAAAAGCACTAATAATCCTTCATCTCTTGCAATCCACTTTTTATTTTTACCTCCAGTCTGAAACTCATCTAATACAATGCTTGAAGAAAAAAAAGGATGAATTTCTTGCAATTATCTTTTGTACCTACTTTCAGACCCTATAGTTTAAATTCAGACCAAAGAGCAATTTCAGAGCCATTTTTCTAACTTTTTATGGCTGAATATTGAATTAGGCAAAAAGATCAGATTTAGCCTAACTTCTGCAGATCTGCATGAACCGTCAGAAAATGAATAACCAAATAATTAACATATATAATGTAACCAGTAATAAAAAAAGCAACTACTGTACAAAAGCATAATGGGATATCATCTATAACTGTAATATGATTTCTAAAACCAACCTCCATAGATTACTGTTAAGAAAAATGGTCTAAAATCTCCATGACATTCTGTATCATCAGCTTCTAAATAATTACACCTTCTACCCTTACATTCAAGTAAATAAAGTAAACACAGCAACTAACCACAGGATTATCATCTGTAACTGTAAACTCATGCAATGTGCATATCATTAAAAAGTAAAATCAAAATCTGTGGCGCATTTACTCAATTTGCCAAATAAAGAAATGGTTAAGGAAGATAAATGTGAAAGCATAAAAAATTCTTTGATAAAAAAGGTGAGTTATGGAATCTATCTCAATCTTGGTACTGCCAAAATACAGTTAATTCCATTTCAATTTGATTAATTCTCCATTTCTTTCATATCTAGTACACTTATGCTTGGCACTCTGACACCAACATATATCCCAGGAGTGAATATGAAATCAACAAACCTGACAGCATTAAAAAAAATTGACAGCAAGAATGGAAAGGAAAATACCAAAAACATTAATATGTGTATTCATATTTAATTTCACAGTCAAGTACAAAGCTCACATAAAATTTTACTCTACTTATAAAGTATAAAGCATGCACTCAAACACAGCCCATGTCCTACAGTCACTGAACATGAAAACTTTAATTACTGTGGTAAATTTGCACAGCACCTGCCAGGGACAGATAGCTGAGACTTTTATAAGTATATACCACTTATTGATCAACAGATATTCAATTAAAGCACAAGAAACAAGTTATGTTAATTAGGTGATGACCGAGTTATAAATGCTAAATGTTGAACAAAAAAAGGTGAGTAAAAGAACCTAAGACATGTTATGGTAAAAACATGACAGTTAAATACATATGTACGAAAACGCTGGATGGATGATATGTTTATGAAGAATTTAGTAATTAAGCAAAAAACATGTGAATGGATGAAAGAATGATGCTGCAGAAATGTACAGATATGGGAAGTATGAACAAAAGGACTGCCAAACTGGCATATGGTGTAATAGAGAAAAGTTGAGAGGTATTTAGTCCTGTCATGCTATTTCAGTATCATATTATAAAGATCTATGCAAAAGCACATAATCATACTATTCCCTGCATCATTTCTTCACTCCTCTGCAAACATTTTCAATGTTTGTGCACACATGCTGCACTGTAAACTGACAAAGCCAACTGGTTTTAATAATGTAAAGAAAGTAAAGGCACTGTATAAGTACCTAAAATTTTAATAGACAAAACTTTGTTTTTCATAAAAAGCAACTGTGGAAAACTTCAAAGCTTTTACATTCAGACTAGGAATACAGCTTATGCGAGACAAGATTGTCCACAACCACAGACAAAAAGCAGTAGCAAGAGGATACTGTTATGAAATATTGGTGAATGTGTGGAGGAATGTCTAAATCCTGGAGGCAGTGAATTCATCATGGAAAGGCCACTGAGGCTGTCAATTATGGTATGAAACAAGAGGTAAAAGTGTACAAACCAAAAGACATTACTAAAAACAGGTTAGCCCTTAATCTATTATCATCATTTGATGATGCATGGTTTGTTGCTGATA
Organism: Panulirus ornatus; assembly: GCF_036320965.1. Taxonomy (NCBI): domain Eukaryota; kingdom Metazoa; phylum Arthropoda; class Malacostraca; order Decapoda; family Palinuridae; genus Panulirus; species Panulirus ornatus. The sequence continues at coordinate 12,870,337 of NC_092258.1, forward strand.
CTGTCAAGTGTCTGATGCAACAGTTCCTGCCCTCACCTTAGTTTCCAGCAAATGTTTGATTACAACACTTATCCATTAATGTCATTAAAATTCTTATGCCACAGCAAAGAAAATTTCAGATGCCTACATCTATCATAAAAGGTGTATATTACGCATGCTTCAATTTCCTCTCCCACCGATAAGACAACTATTTTTTCCTTTTTATTCATTCATAAATATATCAGAATACATAAATATGCAAAAATACAAAGAAAATACATGTGCATGTAGTGTGATTAGTATATTATGTGTAAAGAAAATCCTAAAACTAAGTGAGCATTGTGCTCAAGACTTTTCCCTTTAATGATCTAGAAAAGGTAACCATTGACACCACATGTTCCTAACTGTTGTGACCACTCCTCCAACACATAACCTCCATTTTTCACTTCAGGACCCTCACACTATAATTACAAATTGGCTTCCCAATTATGACCCTCTGGCCACAGTCTTATTTCTAACTCCTCTAACTGAGCAAACCCATCTTTTATCCCCTTTAAATGCAAAATTTGGCACTCTGGAAGAACTCAACAGTCATCCCCACATGGTTATCATACCAACTCTCTCTAGGTTTTTATGCTTTGGTAGACAGGATGCCTTATGTTCTGCTGAACACAATACCCTAAATACAAACTTTCATTTCTGCTTGGATATGCTACAAAACTGTTCTCCATTATGTAAAGCACATTCTCATAAGAAAATTCTAATGCAATTTCTTCACATAAGTATTTTAGGTCTAACTATAAACATAAAAAATAACTTCTGATATTCAATCTTTCCTCCTCCTGTACAACCAGATCATTGTATCACTAACTCTCTAACTGATATGAACCAATCTTTTGGGTACTTTATTATGCTCTTTATCAACTTTGGATGATTTTTCTTCCGGCCCTAATCCTCCAACCCCTTCTCCACCCAAAGAACACACGCCATATCCTAAAGGAGTAGAGCTCCGAGCTAGCTCCAATACTTGCTCCCCTATTTCACCCAACTAAAAACCAGACATTTCCTTCCTCTTGTAAGTACGCTCAAATGCAGCCCATACCTAAAGAAAGACACTGCCCTTACCCCTCCAAACATGATCCCAATGCTTACTTCTACAATTTCCAAAGTCTTTGAAATTCTCTTTGACCCTTACGCAGGCATTTAAAATTCATGAGCTTTCAAAAAACAGGGTGTTTTTCAGGTAAAGGAAAAATATTTCTATTATGAAATGAATAACTATCTATTTATCATCTATCTATATCACTGATGCCGGTTCCATGTGGGAACTCCCTCAAAGGGGCAGCGATGGCAAAAGTCTCCATAACTTCTATCATATAAGATTCTGAAAACAACGATGAAACAAGTGAAATAGGCCTCAACTTTCCCGAGAAGGAACAAAAAAATAAATAAAAACTAATGGGAGGCACCACACAGTGATGATATATCTTAACTGACGTGACCCTGTTTATAGAACTGAGATGCACTTAGTCTTTTTTTTAAATTATTCATTAATTTATTGTCACTGATTGCAATTTCCCACCTCAGCCAGGTGGCACCACGAAACAGACGAAGAATGACCCATCCACTCATATGCACATAAACGCCCATACACATACGTATACATACACATCAATATCAAACATACATACACAAAAATGCCACAAACAAATCCACCTGTTTTTCTAAAGATTTCTCACACATTCTTCAAAGCAAAACCTGATCCACACATCCTCTACCCCTTTTGAAACTACACTGCACCTCGACAATCTGATGCTCTGTACATGGCTTCATCCTCTCAATCAATATCCTCCCATACAATTTTCCAGGAATACTCAATAAACTTATGCCTTTGTAGTTTGAACACTTACCTTTATCCCCTATGACTTTGTACAATGGCACCATACATGCAATTCCACCAATCCTCAGGCACTTCACCATGATCCATACATACATTGAGTACCCTTACCAACCAATCAATGACACAGTCACCCCATTTCTTTATAAATCCAACTGCAGTACCATCCAGATTTCATCTTCCAAAAGGCTTTTACCACCTCTTCTCTCTTAACCAAACAATTCTCCCTGACCCTCTCACTTTACACACCACCCAGACCAAAACACCCTATATCTGCTGCTTTATCATCAATCATATTCAACAAACCTTCACTATCATCAAACACATTCAACAAACCTTCAAAACATTCACTCTCCTCACTCATCACTACCTGTTATGACTTCCCCACTTGCACCCTTCACCCATGGTACCATTGTTCATACAATATTTACCTCTTTCCAAAGCATCTCTTTATCCTCCCTAAAGTTTAATGACACTCTCACCCCAACTTTCATTTGCCTTCTTTTTCAACCCTTGCAGCTTCCTCTTGACCTCCTGCCGCTTTCTTCTGTACATCTCCCATTCACTGGCACTCCTTCCATGTAAGTATCGTCCAAATGCCTTTTTTTTTCTTTCACTACCGACTTTACTTCTTCATCACACCACTCGCTACCCTTTCTAATCTGCCCACCTCCCACCTTTCTCATGGAACATGCATCTTTTGCACGTCATCACAGCTTCCTTAAAAACATCCCATTACTTACCCACTTCCCTCTTGTCATTTGCTCTCACCTTCTGCCATTCTACACTCAATCTCAGTCTTTTCATCAAAAATAATCTATCTATCATCTGGAATACTAATCTTCTTATTGCATTAAACAAAGATGTATGTCATTTACACTATGCCTCCTGCTTTACCATCTTCCCTATCCCATGGTTCAAAAGTAACTGAAGAATTGTGTGTATTTGTTGTACATGTAGGCCTTAAACACCTCATGCCATCACTGCAGATCAGCTGAAATATGTCATAATGCAAGAGTAGAAATTGTGGACTTGTGAAAGGTTCCCAATACCATGCAACATATATTTATGCGAGACCTAGTTAAATCTAATTCTCTACTTTCTGATCACCAGCAAGGATTTTGCAGTGGAAGGTCTACTGGTGACCTTTCCTATGTGACTCACTTTCAAGTCCTCTTCTTCAGGGATTTTGGTAAAAAATTTCTGTGACCTCAACACTTCCAAAGCCAGGGTGTTGCATAGCTTTCACTTTCTCAACTCCTTTGGTTTTTCTGCTTCTCTGTTCCCTTATTGTACTATTTTCTCTCTGACAGTTCAATTACAACACTTATCTATGAAATGCTTCCCCCTCTATCCTATTAACAGTGGTCTCTCTCATGAATATGCCATATCATCTACTCTCTTCTCTTTGTCTCTCTCTTCTACTTCAAACCCTATTCACCCTTATACTTATGATTCCAATTAATTCATTTCAACACACTTTCCCTCCCTTCCTTCTCCTCAAACTCATTCTCTTTCTCATACTAACCTTATCTTCACTTTCAATTCAGACATGAAGCATTTCAGAATGAAGCAGTAATCTTGTTAAATCTAATACTGCTAAAACAAATTATCTCACTAGTCTCTAAGAACAATTAATTTCCCTCTGTTCAGTTTCAAAACACCACAATTCAACCCTGTAATAACAAAATATGTTGGACATAACCATATTCTTCATTCTACCTAGGAAACCCCATGTAATGAAGATCACAAAGTTGAGTTTCCAAAAGCTGGGTTTGTTTTTTGCAGGTACTGCAATTATTTCCTATGAGCAGCTACTTCATTCTATGGCCTAAAAGGATCTTAATCACCCCAGTATGAAGTACTGTTCACACATCTGGGATGATTTCCTCCACCTCTCTTATACCCAAAGAGAAATCAAAAGCCTTCCATCTCTATTTCTTCCAACATCACCTCTCCTCAACAAACCTTTCTGTACGTCATGATGCTGCTGCTCCTCTCTCTGATCTAGTGGTATCATTTGACCACTCTTCTCGTGTCTCCATGTGTCCCTATCGACAAGGATTTGACCTAAGGCATACATTTGGCTGGCTTCCCCAGTCTCAGCAAATAGATGGGCCACTCACAGAATGGCTATTACAATGCTTCCTCCTTCCTTTTAACAGCTAAGCTGTAGAATTCTCTTTCTCCTTTCATCTTTATTTCTATTAACCTTTAAACCTTAAAGTCAGGTCTACTAACACCTGCAGAGCCTTTCTACTTCTTTTCTTTTACTTGTTTTCCTTCATCTGAGATGGTCCCTGTTTGGGGCATTTTGCCCATGCCACATAAAAAACTTGAAAAAAAAAAAAAGGGGGGGAGGGGCAGAGGTCTGCGAGTGTAATCATCTATTTGTAGGTCTGTCTGTGAGTGTAATCATCTATTTGTATCATATGGGGAGGGAGTTTTAAAATCATGAAGAAAATTCTCTATCATACCCCTTAAATTCATATATGGTCTGCATTTACCATGTCTGCAGTCATTCCATTACATACATCCACCACTTTTATATAATGAAAGTACTTCTTTACAGCCTTTTTAACAAGTGCTCTGCTTAATTTCAGTTAAGTCTTATGGATGTTCTATCCCCACCTCCTGAAGATTTGCTTCCTTTCCACATCATCAGTGTTTCAAAATTCAAAGTTTGTGATCATGGCAACCTCACTCTTCTCTCTTCAAAGGTGGGCAAACATAAAGGCTTTTAGCTTTTCCCTGTAACTCTGCCTTGTTAATCCAGGAACCATGTTTGATGCCTTCCTCTCGATCTTCTCTTTATCAGCTCTGTGCTACTTTAAATGCAGACAAAATATGAGAAGCATATTCTAATTTTGGCCTTACATAGGATATGAACAGCTTGCTAAGTATTTCCTTATCCATATACTAGGAAGCTATTCTCTTGAGAATCTGATGACAGGTTAGGGATGAGACTCCTAGGTCCTTATCATACACAGAATTCTGAAGCTTATTTCCTGCTATATAATTATCATATTGAGGCCTTTCTATTTGTTCCATCCTCATCACTTTACATTTGCTTGGGTTGAATTTCATGAATCGTATATCAGACTAACTTTGGAGTCTGTTTAGGGCCCTTAGTAAGCTGATACAATACTTCTTGCTCTCCCTCATAACATTAGCATTATCTGCTAGCATATTCAAGTAGGAGTCTATACCTTCAAGCAAGTCATTCATATAGATCAAAAAGCGTGTGTATTATACCTATTCATTCTGTACTAGCAGTTTTACACTTATAGGGCCCATCTACTAAACATTCTCTACTATCATACAACTTCAATAATAATATCTGTAAGTCCTCTTATCATTCCAATCCATTCACCTACTATTCCTAAAAAAAAAAAAAAAAAAAAAAAAAAAAAAAAAAAAAAAAAATTTTTTTTTTTTTACTTCTTAACATCTTTTTAACAGGTTTCTTGCTTAATTTTGTGCTCTGTCTTCTGGTTGCACTATCCTTATACCTCTTGAAAAAATGTTCACCCCTCTCTTCTCTCCTCCAAGGTGGGCAAATCTAAAGCCTTTTGCCTTTCCCTAAAGCACTCTTAACTGTGGTACGGTAGAGGCATGATATAGCAAAAAACAAGTTATAAAAACACATCCACTTTTAGTAATTGAAATACAAGAAGGGGAGGGTTTCCAGTCGCCTATTCCTGCCCCCTTTAGTCGCCTTCTACATCAAGCAGGGAATACATGGCGTGAGATGGTTTGATTGATAAATTAAAGAAAGGGTAAGAGAGATGTGTGGTTATAAAAAGTGAGTGGTTGTAAGAGCAGAAGAGGGTGTTTTGAAATGGTTTTGGACATTTGGAGAGGATGAGTGGGAAAAGGTGGAGGAAACAAGGAGAAACGGGAGACTAAATTAGAGGTGGAAGGATGGAGAAAAAATTTTTGAGAGATTGGGGATTGAAATGCAGGAGGGTGAGAGACACACATGGAATATAATGCATTGGAAGAATGTGGTATACTGGGGTTGACATGCTGTCAATCAACTGAATCAAGACATGTGAAACATCTGGGGTATACCATGGGAAGGTCAGTGGGGCCTGGATATGGATAGGGAGCTGTGGTTTCAGTGCATTACAAATGACAGCTAGAGACTGAGTGAGAACAAATGTGGCCTTTTTTTTTGGTCTGTTTTCCTGGTGCTACCTTGCTGATGTAGGGGATGATGATACTGTTTCCTGTGAGGCAGGGTGGTGCCAAGAATGGATGAAGGCAAGCAAGTATGAATATGTACATGTGTATATATGTAGATATCTGTGTATATATATGTATAGGAGTGGATGGGTCTTTCTTCGTCTGTTTCCTGGCACAACCTCACTGATGCAGGAAACAACAATCAAGCATAATAAATATAATAAATATCAAAAAGGTTTGCACATTAGCAAATCACACTATATCACTAACCCATTTCCAAGTAAATATAGGGTTAAGGATTATGGAAAACAAAAAGTACACAAAACATCTTGTACATAATGGAAATAATGTACCAATTAATACTCAAAAAAATTTCCAACCAATGAAAACCATATGCAACATACACAGAAAATGATAGGCACGTTATGCATATCTGTAACCTCCACATTTCTTCAGAACTCTGGTTCAGGCTAGGTAAGGTTTTGCATTACATTTTTCAGGAGTAAGTTCTTATCACTTAACAACCTAGTGTCGAGACCTATTTAGAAAAATTATCATATCTAATCATATACAGTAGGGGGCCAAGTGAGGATATTCCCTCTAAGCTCGATCCTCTGTTCTTAACACTACCTCGCTAATGCAGGAAATGATGAATATGTATGACAGTATGACTATCTATATTACTGATGCCCATTTCCTCTGGGAGTTCCCTAAGGAGATGGTCACAGCAAAAGTTCCCATAACTAGTGAAACCCAGAGCTGTTTCTTCACCTTTAATGCCTCATCCTTAACAGGCCATTGGCAGAGGGCAACTCTAACATTGTTTCCAGAGGCTCCTATGTGATGTAACTACCGACGACCTCTAACTAATATTCAACCTATAACTCATACCTAACATTCTTACCTACTACTTCTACCTCATGTTCATACTAATACTACTTCTATACCAAAACATTCAACAAAAAAACACAGAATGTTTTCAACTTAAATCTCATCAATCACCTTGCCTTGCCTATCCAAACTGCAAACATTTCACTGTAAAACCCATTTCCACTTTTTTCTAAATATATATCTTATTTTAAGCAGATGAAACACTGGAAACACTATGCTAGAGTTGCCCTCTGTCAGTGGCCTGTTAAAGGTTAGGCACAAAAGGCTAAGCAGCAGCACTGAAGTTCCCCAGCTATGGAGACTCATTTACAGTGGCCAACCCCTTGATAGAGTTCATGAAGGGAATGGGCTTCAGATATATAAAGAGATACACTAATGAATTCATTTAAGTTATTGACCTACTGAAATATGAAGAAAAACATATAAAGAATACAATTTACAGTATCATTTACAGAGTAAGATGCACAGTTTCAGCTCTAAAATGACTGCTCCGCACTCCCCTCCATGAACTGGAAACGCTCTTCACAGTGCACTTATAATTCCCGTATCTTTGTTACAGTGTAATTCTTAATAAATCAATACATCAGTCATGAATTACAGTAAACCTACTTAAATTAATTTTGTATAAAAATATATAAAAGAATACAATTTACCTTATAATGAGTGAAAGGCAAAAGTTATGAAAACAAGTGATGTAACTCCAGGTGATATATAAGTTTTCCTATACTTTTTATGGATATGCATTAGGTAAGAACATACTGAAGAGCACTGCATTAAAAAATTCAAAGGAAAAATTTACTACATAATTCACGAAGTGAGACGCACTGATGTTAAGACAATCGACCACTCGGCTCCCTGAACTAAAAACGTCCTAAAGAAAACACAGTTGTAACATCCATTTTTCGGGTACAGCATTATTCTTAACATTGTGCTTTATGTTATTCATTCTCAGTGTGCAGAAGTCAAGAACCTATTGAATAATTCCAAAGCCATGTATTGTTTTTGTACATGAATTAGGGCAGTACACTTATTCAGGAGTCGTGCAAGGTGAGTGGTGAAGTGAGGTGGTGGTGACGTGCGTTCTGTGCAGCAAGAAGTGGTGCTGTAGCCATTCTTTCCATCTCCGTAGCAGGTTAGGATATTGGATGATAGGGAGGATGTAATGAGCAAGATAAGCATGGATTATAAGATAAAAAAAATTCAATTTTATTAAAACTATCGAAGTTTATTCATACTTTGTCATGCGCTACTGCCGTAGTAATAATATTCAATTCAAATATTTTTCTTTTCTTCTCTCAAAATGAAATATGCTGATAAAACTGGGAAGTTAAACAGAGTATACTTAAGAAATCACTTGCCTTGCTAGCTGTTGGCTGCACACCATGTGATCCTTCCAAGATGATGCTATCCACATGTCACATTATATTGTATTACATTAAATTCTATGAACAAGGTAGTTTTTTAATCATAATACAAAAAACTCAGTGAGATATATGAAAGTGAATATAGCAATAAATTTCATAAAGTCATACAAATGCTAAAAGTTAATGTTTACTCTGTAGCAAGCTTATATCTTAATGTCTATGTAGCAGTGTGAGCTGGACGATTACATAATACTTATCCCTGTAAATTTGCAGTTGGGCATGAACCAAACTTACTCCTGTATTTGTTTTCTGCACTCTTTTTAGCATAATCTTTGATATGATAAGAATAAACACATTTTTCATAAATCTTGGCATGAACATTTATTTTTGTATGTTAAGTGGTCATAAGGATTAGAATCCTCCATCTTCAAAATAGATGGCTGGGAAAAGGCTTTCCTAATTCATAGTGCAGATGATACTCTCATTAACATCATGACAAAGAACAACTTCTGAAGTGCTAGACCCACACTCAAATTCAAACAGTCTCTTGAACAGGCTCCTTTGTAGCAGGAATATTCGCTGGATGACGTAGCACAGTAGTGACTGGTTCAAGAGGGCAAATGTGTATAAGTGTGGCAATTTCAATTATTATTATTATTGTTATTATCTTTATCATTATCATTATTATTATTGTTATTATCTTTATCATTATCATTATCATTATTATTACTATCATCATTATCATTATTATGATTATTATTATTATCATTATTGTGTATGTATATGTATGTATATGTTGATATGTACATGCATGTATATGGGCATGTATGGCATTTATGTATATATATATGCATGTGTGAGTGAATGGGCGGGCCACTCTTCATCTATTTCCTGGCACTACCTTGTTGATGCAGAACAACAATGAAGTATAATTATAATAATAAAAAATTATCATCATCCTTGATCACAGTTTCCTGTGTCAGTGAGGTAGCGCCAGGAAACAGACAAAGAAAAGGCCCATCCACTCATATGCACGTATATATACATATATGCTCATACACAACCATATGCATAACATACACAAATATACAAACATATACATACACATACAAAGACATATACATGTACACACATGTACATATTCATACTTGCTTGCCTTCATCCATTCCTGGCGCTACCCTGCCCCACAGGAAACAGCATCGCTACCCCCTGCTTCAGCAAAGTATTGCCAGGGAAACTGACAAAAAAGACCACAATCATTTACATTCAGTCTCTAGCTGTCATGTGTAATGCACCAAAACCACAGCTCCAGACCTTCCTATGGTTTACCCTTGATGTTTCACATGCCCTGGTTCAGTCCATTGACAGCACATCGGCCCCAGTATACCATATCGTTCCAATTCACTTTATTCCTTGCATGCCTCTCACCCTCCTGTTATGTTCAGGCCCCAATCACTCCATCCTTCCACCTCCAATTTGGTCTCATGCTTCTTGTTCCCTACACCTCTGACACATATATCCTCTTTGTCAATCTTTACTCACAGCTGGGTTGACTTTGGAACAACTGCTGCAACCAGGATTCGAACCTATGCACTCGACTCTGGACAGCCCGTGAATGCACCAAGGTCAGGAACGCTAACCACTACACCACAGGAGTCCACTATGTACCACAACAGCTCGTGTTGTAATGGAAAAATGGGAATGCTTAAGGTGCCCACACCACCAAAAATCTTATATCAAACTGCACTATACACAAATCCTAATGCACCATCTTTGTTGCCCTCCTTTGGACCTTCTCTATCAGCTCTACATGATTCTTTAAGTGTGGTTATCAAACCTGAGAGGAATATTCAAGTTTTGTCTTAAATAGGATAGGAACAGCTCGCTAAATATTGCCTTACCCATGTACTTGAAAATTAGTTCTATGTGCTTCTTTATATACATTGCCTTACCCATGTACTTGAAAATTAGTTCTATGAGTTTAAGTACAGTGACCAAACCTTACAAGAAACCCACAGTGTGCAACCAGCTGCCTCGTATTACATACTACAACAGCTCGTGTAGTAATGAAAGATGGGAATACTCGAGGTGCCCACGCTACATCAAAATTCTTATATTGAACTGCACTACATCATGATCCTCCAACACTATCTCTGTTGCCCTTCTTTGGACATTTTCTATTAGGTCTATATAATTCTATAAAAGAGGTGATCAAAACTTGAAATGTATATTCTAGATTTGGTCTTAAGTAGGACAGGAACAGCTCACTAAATATTGTCTTATCCATATACTTGAAACTTAGCTCTATGTGCTTGTTTAGATGAAGTGACCAAACTTGAAAACCAAACTCTAGTTCTGGTCTTGTGTAGGTTAGGGACAGCTTAATAAATATTTCCTTATACACTTGAGAGCAATTCTGATTTTTCCCAGAAACAGTTTGTCTCCCTTACAGTCTCCTACTGTAGGACTCTGTGACAGGTTAGGAAAAACAATGACTCTCAAGTCCTTTTCACGCACTGGCAATCAATCTACCCAGACTTCTTTTTTGTCTGAGAGGTTTGTTGATCAACCTTAATTTTTCTATTGTGACCAACATGGCACAAGCAAAACATTCCAATTAAGCCCAACTCAGGTAAAAGAAAAAAAAAAAAAAAAGGCAAAAGGAAAAAATGTAAAAGTCTATCCAGGCTCTGCAAGTGTTTATACTCTGACTCTTAAAGGAAGAAAGGTCATATGAAGAAAGACAAAAGAAGGAAGAGCATTCTATAGACTGACTGTTCAAAGGAAGGAGAAATCATAACAGCTAATCCCTGACAGGTTGGACTCCAGAGAAAAAAAAACTGTGGGAAGCAGCAACTAAACACATGTCACAGATTCAAACCCTGGGGGTGGGAACACATGCAGACAACTCATTAAAACAATGGCCAAAATATCATCCACAGAATAGAGAAAAAGCAGCACTGTGACATAAGGAAAGGGAGGAAGAACATTTAATGAGAGAAGAATGACAGCAGGTGATAGGACAGTACCCTGAGGAGCATCACCAATGATACAGTAGGAAGGGAAAAATAGCTCCATCAACAACTACTGTTAATGGAATCACCAGAAAGGACACTATGCATTAGAGAATAAAGAAAAGCAGTGAAACCAGAGGAAGGATATTTAGAAAGCATATACCTACGTCATGTTCCATCAAACACTTTAGAGATATCAACAGCAACAACAAAAGTTTCACCAAAATCCCAGACACTAGACACCATTATCGAGATAAGTAAACTACTTTTTAAGGGTTTCCTTTACTTCTGTGTTATAACAATATACTTTTTTCTTTCATCTCTGTTCACCATTCTTCATGCTAGCAAGATAGTGCCAGAAACATGAAGAAAGACCTCATTTGATCACATCCATTCTCTATCAAGCATAATGCACTGAAACCACAGCCCTTTCCACAATGAGGCTCCACAAACTTTTCTGTGGATTCCCATGGCTTCATATGCCCAGGTTCAAGGCATTGACAGCACATCCCCTCCTGTACAACACATCACTCCAATCTAATCAATCCTGTGTATGCATTTCAAACTCCTGCATGTTCAGGACCACAGTACTCACAATCTTTTTCACTTCATTTCCCAACTCCAATATGGTCTTTCCCTTGGTGAATACCTGGGTGTCTTCTGGGGTCTTCATTCCCACACCCCAGGCGAGTCCAGGCTGCTGAATTAGGTTGTTGGTCAACCTACCAGTTAGAAGCCCCAACACTCGGGCCTAAACAGCTCCCACAGCCTGACTGGTCTGGTGCACTTTGTAGGTACTCAACCAGTACACTCTCAAACTTCTTCATTGTGCATCAATTCTGTTTCTGATGGTTGCTCTCAAGGAGTTGAAGATTCTTGGGCCCTAGATCTTCACAGCGTTCTCTCTTTTTGTGCATAATGCACAACTGGATTTCAAAGGGAGCATTTCACAAAGTCATCCACGCCTGTTGTGCTACCAGGATATTATTTCTGATTGTAAGTTTAGAGCCATACTCTCAACAATTTTTCATGCATAGATGATGGTAAAACTCTCCCACCTACACTCTAGGGAGTAAAGCATCAGGAATTTCAGTTGTTTCCAGTAATTAGTTCTTTTATCATATTGACATGGGCTGTAAAAGATCTTGACACCTTCCAATTCCGCATATTTGCCCACCTTGTAAAGTGAAGTTACAACATAATATTCAATTCATGAAAGAGTTAGCAATTCAAATATCACTGGTGAATCTTCTCAAGTCTTGAGTGTTTGCAGGATCCAGCCTGTCATCCTTCTACACAAGGCAACCACTGTTTTGTTGTGTTCACTTAAGGATTGGTTCAACTGGTTTATAACAATGACTGTGTCTACCCAGTATTCTGTGTTGTTTTTGATTTCTTCACTTTTTCCATACCTGAGGATTTGAACTTGTCTATATTGAAAAGCATGTTATTCTTGGTTGCCCAATTCAAAACTTCATTTATGTCACTGTTACTTTTCCATATCTTCTATTGATGTGATTTTCATGCTCTTGCATAATCTGCAAAGGATGATATGAAACTGTAGCTCATGTTTTTCATCAATGTCAGACTTAAGAATGAAGAACAGGAGCAATGAATTTAAAATTCCTTAAGGGTTTAAGCTTTTAACCACTGGGGTACTGAAGATAGCATGGTTCACAAGTACATTACAATCAACTTGTTAAGAAGTTTTACATACATCTCCCAGGTTTTCTGGTTATTAGCATTTTTTTTATTTTCATGTGGTATGACATCATGATCTCATTTGTCAAACGGTTCTGCAAAGTCTGAGTAAATCATGTTAGTATTTTCTTTGTTTTCCAGTTTCAATAATCTTATCATAGTGGTCAGGCAACAGAGAGAAGCAAGATCTTCCCAACCATGCTGGCCTGGGTTATGAATAACGCTCACTTACATAAATTCGGTCAGATTGTCTCTTAGGACTCTTTCTAAGAGTATGTATAATGATTTACAATGTCAATGCTACTCGTTGACAGCTTTTTGGGTATGCTCTACGTCTACCTTCATGGAACTGGGTGATGTTAGCCAGTTTCAGACTATCGGAAATGATGCCACAATCAAGACATTTTGTTCAAATGATACCTGCCCGTGCTATAGGTAGTTTACGTTTATGAAGACTGAGTTCCTTGAGTTCAGGCCTAGAGATGAGTCCATGGGAATGCTCTCAATGGCCCTCTCAACATTTTGGGTTGAGGGGGTGATATCTGTCTGCTCTGTGTACACTTAGGGAGTTTTCTGTTTAGGAAGAAATCTGTTTATCTTTAATGTGGCTTTTGGCTCACTGAATACTGATTCATACAGCTTTTTCTTACAATCTCACTCATCTCTTGGCAGTCATCTGTAAAATTACCATGTTTTACATGGAATGATGGAATTTGGGGTACCGTACTTGCATTCTGTATGAGTAAAAAAAATTTTTTTTGGATATTTCTTAGTTCATTGATGTTTTCCTTCCTTCATCTAAAACCTAGTCCCCTTGTCCCCTCCACTTGACACAAATCCTCTTAGTCACCAACTTTGTACAGAACATACATTGTCAATATATTCTGAAAAAAAAAGGGGGGGTGGGGGGATCATTTGAGATTAACTGCACAGTCTAAGAGATAAAAGAGTAAAGGCAAGTTGAAGAGAGAAAGCTGCTAAAGATTTAGAGAAGCCACTACTTGTCTAATATGGAAACATTTTTTTTCCCCATCACAAAAATATTACAAATTAACATGAGGAGAATGTATCCAAGAGACTATATGGATGGACAAAATATATGGCTAAGAAAAGAAGAAAGCTATCACTATTACCTACACTGAAGAAACAAGATGGCTCAGTATTTCTTGAGCTTCACATGCACATCGTCAACAGTTTTCAAAAGATTTGGGGCTCACCTGAAGTATATTTCCTCCCATTTCCATTAATTCTTTCTCTTTCTTGTGTATACAAATGCTCTCCATCTGCTACCATTCCCAAGGCCCAAGTTCAGTGCCTTGAAATCCATCTTAACCATTTCACATGTATTTTTTGTAATGAAAATTACAACTTACTACCATCTTCATATTTTCTGGAGAGCAAAAAGCAATTACAAAACCCCGCTCCTTACCATTCTCAGATATTTTGAAAACAAATATTTCTTGCATCTGACCATTCCTATACATCACAGTTATGAAATAAACACCACTTACTGCAAATCCCACCACACATTACTCTCCATGTCTGCAGTCTTAAAAACTTCATTTAATGCCTGCTTCTTCATCAGAGTTGAAGATCAGTTACTAAAATAAAAGAAGCTGCCTTTCAGCATTTAAGGAATTGCATGTCTGAAGAATCTAAATCTAAATTAAAGGATCAATCAAGCTATAGAAAATTTCAGTGAAACCCCAAATTCTAATTTTCAGTAGTACTAGTTAGCCTGTCACCAAATAACAGCATTTCTTTCATATGAGGACCCTAATAATTAACAACACAAATCCTTAGTTTGCCCTTAATTTTGATTATCATTGTGATACAACTGTACAAAGTAATTTCATTAATTCTAATCTATGCACCCATATAAATAACTGACACAACCTAGTTTATTACTGCCTTTAAGGTCTTATGATGATCTGAATATTTACGATGTACTGGACAAACAACACAATAATTTCTGATGATACATTTGTTACTTAGTATACAACAAGTACAGAAAAATTGCCAAATACACTTTTATCATCACTTACTATAAAAAGTGGGATCTTGCCTTGTGATGTAAGTATTTTTGTTGTTTTGTCTTCCAGCAGCCATGATGCTCCTCAGCTAGCTTCACGTTCCACAATACATCACACTTAAAGGACTTACTGTATTCCTTCCAGATTCAATTGTCAAGGATGTTTTGTTTTTATGCTAAAACATGTACGAAAATAAATATCAATAAGTTTTTACTGTCTTAATTTCATCTGGCATCTATATATACTGATCTAAAAGATTTCTATATGGAATCAAAATGACTTACAAACACCACCAAAGACATAAGAGGAATTACAATGACCATAATCAGCTAGTCTTTGAAACCAAATGTGATAAAATTCCATCAGATACTAAATATGGTAGAATCTCTAAAATTCACCGATATGAACAAGGGATTTGAACTCAGGTTCATCCTCCACTGTACTTTTAAGATAAACACATTAACTGAATTAAACAGAAAAATTGCAGATGTTAAACTATCAGACAGCTACTTGTCTATCGATACCCTGACTACTAAATTTCTTGTGGCTTTATTCTCTTCCCTTCATGGAGTGTAATCCTTTCTAAAGGGCATAGAATCTTCATCCATTTCCTAAACAAAAGATGCCATCAAAAAGTTTGATTACCTTAAATCAAAAAGAATCTTATGAGCTAACTTCTCCATCAAAGTCCATCGACCTAACAGATTAGTTTATGGGAGAGTCGGAACTAACACCATATAATCAAACAAAGCATTTCCTAGCATTTCCATCATAGCATTAATTAAAACAAATCAACCCATCATATTTTCTCTTAGAAATGAAGGCAGCGGAATCTTCCATTAAGAATGATGAGGGCAAAAGTGCCTTTCTAATTTGCTTATCATTAACAGTATTTATTTTTCTTTTTCCAGTATGAAAAAAAGTTCTAGAATTTCATGAGCATCTAGTACACTTTCAGAATATGAGGACTTTACACTTAATCATATTCTAGGGATCCCGAGATTCTACCATCTCAAAAAAAAAAAAAAAAAAAAAAAAAAAAAAAAAAAAAACTGTTGCTGAGGAAGGTGAGGGAAGTCCGGCAAGAAGGGAGGTGGTACAAAGTCGGACAAAGAAGAGCGGAAATTTGGAATGAAATGAGAAAAAATTAAGCAACAAAGCAAAATAGCTGATCCAATGTCATGTGCTAAAGTAAAGATGATTCATGCAATGAGAATATGAAATACATGATTGCAAATGAGCTGCTAAAATTGTGTTAAATCTTAACAACAATTCTATCAAACTAAGATACCATCATTTTAATACCCATGTTGTTTTTACAATGTTCCCTACACCAGTCTCCGCTCAATAGCACCCGAACCTACAACAGTACCAAGATCTTGTACAACATTGTGATGCAAGTCCATAATCCACCATGTAGTGTTCAAAACCTAAATAAATGGCATTTACAATCATTATCCCTCTATTTGATAAATATATTAACATTCACTTAATAAACATCCTAAAAGTTAAGGGCATGCTGATCTTCCATGGAAGTTAAGTGAATTTCCGAATTAGCAATTTCCTTCAATCACTTATCATCAGGAAGAAAGTCAGCAAGTTTGGCATGGAAGGAGAAAATGTTCCTAAAAAAAGAGGTTTGGATAAATGGAAGTCTTGTATGGAGCGGAGTTGGGAGTCTGCAGGGAAAAAAAAAACGAGGAGGAAGGATATGGGTATAAAAAGACAGGTGAGAATGTTTGAGGAAAAGGGAAAGTATCGCTTGGAAACTGCTACCAATTTATGACCTATGAAAAAAGAGTTTGCCATAAGTAAAGAGTTTGCCATTAGTCAGCAGCACTAGCATGCAGCACTTTCTGCATATCTTGATTAACATTACAGCTTAGCCACGACAGAAAGCTAGGGAAATTTGGCTAAGAAGAAATTAAAGCAGCATGAAAAAGAGGAAGCAGGTAACATGTATCATTAGAGGAAACAAAGAAGTCAAGCAGGAACAGAAGAGAGCAACTCTGGCTTGTAGGGAGGTGAGGAATTCTGGCAGAAAAGAAAGCAAAAAAGGCTGGCGATGCTATGCAGTTTGGTAAAGTGGCAGCATACCATTAAATGAAGAGTCTAGTCCAAAGATGAGCCTATATCATTCTATGAATGCCTAAAGGTCTTTACAATCTCTTTTATCTATATATCATAAAAGCAAAACTAATTCAACAAGTAATGCTTTGAATGTTGTGTTACACTGACTGTTCCTGAAAATGATCCCTACATTCAATCATCTTTTTTTTAAATAAAAAAAAGCAAATCTACTTCAAAAAGTAATGCTTTGAATGTGTTACACTGACTGTTCCTGAAAATGATCCCTACATTCAATCAGGCACAAAACTACAAATGCAGCTAAAGCATGTCTGAAAATGCTAATGCAAGTGCACAATATAAAAAAGTTTTGATTTTAAAATGCCATCAATCTTTAATCAACAACCACAGGTACGTTTGTCATTTAAGAGATTAATTATTGAACTGAATTTACGTATTCACAGACCATAAAGTGCCATCTATGTGCAATGGGCAAGTGCAATTCTAGAGAATTTATTGGATATTTCTATTTTCTTTCTCCCCACTATCCCTTCTTAATTCTAAGACAACTGTGGGGATATGACAGGGAGAATGGGGATGTCTGGCACATAGTGATGCTGTCCAACCTGGGTAACATAAGGGGAGGAAGAAATGTATAACAAGAAGATATTAGTAAGTGTGTGTGTGTGTGTGTGTGTGTGTGTGTGTGTGTGTGTGTGTTGTGTGTGTGTGTGTGTGTGTGTGTGTGTGTGTGTGTGTGTGTGTGTGTGAAGTAAGGAAGAGAGTAGTAAGGCATGGGAGCATAAGACAGGCAAAGCAAGGAAGCATTCATCATGGAAGGTTGTAGAGTCTAGCACACAGTAAAGACTGTCGGTTGGAGAGGAGAGGCTGAAAATCATCTTAAGTTCACAATAGAAGCTTTTATCAAGAAAATTAAAGGATACAAAACACACCTGCTAATCAGAAGTGATAATGAGATATTAAGAAAAAATAAAACAGCACTGGGAGAAGTCATAAATGGCAGAAGACAGAAAAAAAGAGAAAAAAAGATATTGGTGTTGAAAGGCAAACAACAAAATTCTGAAAAATCATTTTGCATCAAAAATGCTCCTAACACAGCATCTGACCAAATAAAAAGCAAGACTCATTAACATCCCATGACCTGACACCTAAGTTTGGCATGTACTCAACGAACAAGTACAAATGCATGATTCAGACTCGAATACAAACTTCGACCAAGGATTAATAAAATCAGCAACTCCTACAAGCTACATAAAATTCCAACATGCATCAATATTCATGACCAAATATGAAAGTTTAAGGTAACCATATAGCTGCAAATATAAAGGCCCAGTCCTCTGTTCTTAACGCTACCTTGCTAATGTGGGAAATGGCGAATAGTATGAAAGAAAAAAGAAAGATAAAGGCATAAATCAGTTCCAACTTCAAATATGAACTAAAACATGACTGTCATTATAATCAGGAGCCTGGACAAACTTGAAAAACATAAATCAAGTTTTAGTAATGCTCTATATCAGACACTGAGTCCTGGATGGAAGTACAGATGAACAGGAGGTACATGTTTGTAATTCAGCTTTTTATCATATGTTTCCCCAATAGGAGCCATGTAACAGGTTTAGCAAAGTTAATGACAAACTATAGTTCTGGACATACATGTACATTATTCCACCCTAACTAACTAAAACTGTGGATCCAAGAAATAAGCGACCTCACCAGGCTGGATAAAATATAAACGGATTATGAAACTTTTGACTTAGAATCAACTACAGTTCAGGGTACAAAAAGTTTTATATATAGAACTCATCTTAAAACTTGGGATGCAAATCAAAAGAATGGGTACTTCCACCACATCTGATGACATACGAGCTGGGACTATAAAGCTAAGTTTGATACATATACAAGCAGATGAGCAAATGAATGATTTGGCTTCATCAAACTTATTCTGAGGACCAACTGGTAGTCTCAAAATTCTATCAAAATAAAAAAATTGTAGAAATATGTACAAAGTCATAAAAATCCCTGTTCCAGCTCACCTTATGATAAAACCCACTAAAATGAGCATAGTGGAAAGTCTGATCAAAATCCAACACAGTCCAGCAAAGTTAATTACCAGAAACCAATTGCAGACCTGAGTATACATGAATAAAGAGGAGTCTAATTCAGTTTCTTGCCTTCCCTGCCTTTTTTGAGGTAGCATTTGAAACAGAGCCTTTTGGGGAAAATCCTTCCTTTGCTCCTTTTTATGTTTTGACTTTAAAAAATGAAAGCACCTCATGGGAGGATTTCCTGCCTTCCACTCTTAACCTTCTCAAGTCACCTCTTATGTAGGAAACAGAAATCTTTATTCTTTTTCCTCCTATCTCCAAAGACAATCGAGTAACTATAAAAAAAGCTATATATAAAAAATAACCAGGGTTTGGATGAACATTTTTGGCTTTGATACCTAAGTTTCAGTAATTAAGTAAACTATCGTAAGAATCTATAAAATCACATGCATGCATTTAGCTAGTTATCCATCTTTATTCCCTCTGCAAACTCCTTCAAGGGGATGGGATGGCCACAGCAAAGTCTCCATAACAGGTGCTGCTTCTTACCCTTTACCACCTCACCCTTAACAGGCCACTGACTCAAGGCAACTCTACCTAATGTTTCTACCAACTACTTCAACCTAATACATCAACGTAATTCATGTAACATCTGCATGAGCTTGTTTAAAGAATAAACTCTAAAATGTTCCCTTAAAATCACATATCACAAAAGCCCAACTCGAAAAAAAGGAAAGATTAATACCGACTAACAGTACAACCCAACTAAAATACATTTAAACGTGACATATAAATTCAACAAATATTTCCTACTCAAAATTGAAATTTCTTTATTTCATCCTTGTTCACTATTTCCTACATGAGTGAAGAAGCATTCAAAACAGATGACTGAGCCTTAGAGGAAAAAATCCTCATTTAGCTCTCTCCTATATGCCTTCTTTTGGAAAGTAATACAGGAGGACTTATAGCCCCTTGCCAAATTATCAACCTCCCCCATTCCTAGCAATATAGAATCATACAACAATGACCACCCAATACTGGCAGCAAGCTCCTCTGTGCTAGCCATTAGCTCATCAAACAATGATCTGTTCATACAGGAGTCCCTCCTGTCCTAGAAAATTTTTGTAAGGTATAAAGCATAACTCTCTAGTTGTTTAAATTTGTATCTTAACATTACAATATTTAATCAAAACAGTAGAATTTTAATCTTGATTAGAAAATATTGCCTTCAGAGAATTCATATTTGTATTTTAGAGAAGTTGGAGCATAATTAATTTTTTTTCATTTTTCATTTCAAATTGGGCTTTTATGATATTCATTTTCAAAGGAACATTACAGACTTTCTGTTTTGAGCAGAAACTCACGATGTATACATAAGAACATTATCAAAAGTTTTCTTCAAGGGCACTGACGATGGCATATGTAATAATTGAAACATAACCCAATACAGCCAAAGATGTTCATCCCAGCCCTGGTGATTTCTTTCCTATTATGACTGCATTTTCCAAACAACAGATCCACTACTGAGACAGACAGACAGATAAGACAGACTGATAGACAGATATGAGTACATACAGGAATAATGAATATAAAGAAACAAACTTACTATCCTGCTCCAGCATCCCCTTCAATGGGACTACCACAGCACTCAGGAAGCTGACTACATCCATCAAGCAAGGATAAGGTCCTGGTGGTGTTGAGCATGTGTCTTTGTACCTAAAATTATACACAACAAGATTTTGCCATAGTGGTAGTGCTAGAACACTGTGCTCACCACTTGACTGTATGCTGATGAATGACATTTCTCTCGACCATCTCACCTTGTCTCCTCACTTATCTTGCTTGATATATTTTCTTTTTTCCAGCAGCGACTACCCTGACACAGTTATCTATTCTGAGTTCATCCAGTATTGTCTATTGTCTTGTGAGTGTAAGGCAACTGAAGAGCAAATGTTCAGTGATTCTAATAAGAAAGTTGCATCCTAGGTAACAGGGGTATCCTTGGACTGGTGTTTGCAATGTTGGAGAGAAGAGTAATGTCCAGAGCACTGACAAGAAAGTGTAACTCAAAAATACTTGGGGAGTATAGTTTCAGACAGGTGTGTCTGATGGTGTGGACTTTCATAAAATGCTGGAAGGGAAGTTGTTTAGGGGGTGTTGAGTAACTACTGTCTCTATAAGCTTAATCGATGTTGTATTTGTTGGAGAAGGGAGATCTGCGAGCACAGATTGCTTAACAATGAAACAGGGCTAACTCTTTCATTTCCATATGGAAAGTAGTGGTTATTATTTAGGAGGATGAGGTCTAATACTCTAGCAATTAACTGAGAACCAAAAATACTGAAGTGAAATTAAACTACAAATGTTTCTAGTTCCTTGTACAGGTATTAAATATCTGTCATAGCTAAGTAGCCAACAACTGTTTTAGGAACTTTGTTTTGTTGTGGTGAGCAGCTTTATTGTATGGTTAGCCAGAGAGGTAAGGAACAGTTTAGGGTATCTGTATGAAACACTGGACTGTTATCCTCATCCAAAACAGGTGCTGGCTGCATTCTAAGGACATTTAGTGTGAAGGATAATTGGCAAGTGTCTGTCACAAATGATACCTAGTATGACTGAAATTATGGTGAGTGGAAATGGATGAACAATCACGAATATTGGAAGGTTCAGGTTGGATTCACCTGTGTCCAGGGATAGGAGAGTGACAGTACATTTCAGTATAGATGTAAGTTTCATGCTTTAGGTAAGCCAGTGTCCTACTTGCATAATGTAATGCAGTATGTCTGCTGTTGCCTGAGTACAGTCATAATGCTGTAACATCACAATAAGGTCATCTGCATGTCAGAGGACTTTCTTACTGTGTTCTGTGGGATGAGATGCTAGGTTATGTTAGATTGAAGTGGGAGGCACAAAGAACTGTTCCTTAGGGGAACACAACTATACAGCTTGAAGATTCATAGTTGAAGTCTTTGTGACTGGTTCAGCAGTCTCATTGTTCTGGGGGGGGTGTTGATGTCAGGTATCTTTTGAGTATATGTGATAAGGGAGGGTGTCAAATGCTTCGCTGATGTCTACAGTCACAAATACTGAGCATGAGGGAGGTTTGTGGTTAAGCCTACACAGATGTGTTAAGTAAAGTTTGCGTGCTGTGTGGCAGTACAGCGACAGTCTAAAGCCATGTTATTTAGGAGAGAGTGGGATGATTTGCTTCATTAAAATGAGGATCAGCCTTTCAAAAGAGTTTAGGTATCGAAGACAAAGTGACAAGGAGCAGTATGTTGAGCAAGAGTTGGGTAGCTTGCAGGGTTTCATGATGGGTAGGTACTGAGCTGCCAAACTTCTAGATGCTTGAGATTTCACTGTGTAACCATGAGGTTGAAAATATCTGTGACAGCTTAAACTGCAAAGTCTTTAGGTGGAAGTATGAAATGTTGTCAACTGGAGTGACAGGTGGGTCATTGTATAAGTAATGTAAAGTAGAAAGGATGACAAGTTCATTTCTTTAGAAAGGAGTGACTGTGTTGTTGATTGGTTAGGGAGGATTTTCTATGCATGCATAGCTCATGTGAGATGCCTGAGGATCAGAGAGATGCATATTTAGTGTCAATGCATAGCAAGGCAGTGCAGTTACACATGATTAATGGCCTAATTATCTCACATCCACTCCCTTGCTGTCAAGTACAATGCACTGAAACCAGAGCCCCCTATCCTTAGCCAAGCTCCACAAACCTTTCCATGTTTCCCAGGACAACATCATATGCCCTGACAGAACATCACACCCTGTATTCGACATTACTCAAATTCTCTCTATCGAATGCATGCCTTACACCCTCCTGCATGTTCAAGGACCAAGCACTCATAACTTTTTAAACTCCCTTCCACCTCCAATTCGGTCTCCCTAGAATACTCTACAAACAATTCATCTACTCAACTGCAATTCATTACTCGTCTGCATGATCTTCTATTCTCAAAACAGCAAATATAACAGAGCTGCAAGCCATACAAAAGCACTCAGAACAATCACTGGCTGCTTAGAAACCACAGACTCAACACTTACACAAAACTAAGATCCTTCCAATACAATCCCATCCTACTTCAACATGCTTGACAATGAATTCTTTACAACAGCAAAAGACCATTCCAACCCAAACCCCTACAAAACTAACCTCAGACCCCCAAGCAGAAATGAAAAATCTATCCTGCCTAACACTTCAACAACTTCTGCTCACGGATTCATCCCCCACCCTTCCAAGCAAACATAACAAAACATATACATACTGAAATGACCCAACATGCACTTTACAACCATCCTCCCATCTCCAAATTCAACACCACCCCACCAGATAAACTTCCATCTAAAACCATAAACCACATTCTCAAGACAAACATGAGTCATGCTTTCAGGTTTATATACTAACATCATCCATCCCTATATTACTACAAACACTGATTTAACATAACCCAGGACCCTTCAGGCCCATGATGCAACAAAGACAATTAAGACAAACACTTACAGCTCAGATGTATTGCATTCTCCCCACACAGATACACAAACATCATTACACTTTATGACAAATGGTCCTGCCCAGAGGACATAGCCAGCTTCTTGAGTGCAGCGGGAGTTTCATAAAAATAGAAGGGACTCCTGGGGCAGGAAGTTAGTAAGCTGAGGTTCACTGATAAAGATAATTTCTCCTGGCTTCAGTAAACTTAATGAACTGTTTGGGTCAAATGTACACGTCATGGGAATTTCTGATCTGCTCTGTTTTTCACTTAACACTAAAATGCCCAATCAAAATCTGAAATCAATTAGCAAAAAGTCATGATCATGACCTAAACTTTGTGTAATGAGACCAATATATTGATTAATAATTAAGTTTCATGTCGATATATGGATTAGTTCTTACTATAATGGTCATTTATACAAAATGTTAAACCTTTACCTACAGACATAAAAAAAAATCAAAGATGAGATGGACATAATAATAATATCCCTACAATTCCAAGTTATAAGAAGAGGTAGAGATGTAGGTACTCATACAGAAATGAGGAAAAGTGAAAGCAATGATCAACGAAAGAGGAAGAAATTGTATTTGCACAGGATGAGATACCAGTCAGAGTGGTGATGTCATGAAGCAGATGGTTTACAATTTGTAACAATGGGTAATGGGTAATACTTTGGTGAGAGAAGAGAGACAGGAGAACCCTTCTTGCCTTAAAAAAAAATAAAAAAAGGAGAAAAGTTATACGGAGAGAAAGCAGTAGCAAGAAGATAAGCAGCAGCTCTGTCATGGTGTTGTGTGACAGTATAGCAACATAAAACAACTTTGGGACTGTCTCCAAAAAATTACCCTTTGATTCATATATTGTGCTCACAGATAAGCCTTAATGCGAGCATTTTGAAAACTGCACTTATGGTATTATTCTGATTCAAGTGTAGTCATATATGCCACCGTACAATCTTCTGGGATGCCACTGCAAATTGTTATTTTCTTGCAAATGTCATCATCATGTCATAGTTCACAACTTCTTAAGTTCCTTAAGTTTCTTTGCATCAAACTATATTTGTTTATATATAAATATATACACACACACTAAGACAGCATTGTGGCAAAACCATTCATCCCTTTTCTGTCTTGGGGATTGAATTTTCAAGTAATATCATCCTGTCCTATCCAACCAAACTACAAAACAGTGGGGTAAACTGGCACAACTGGACATACCTCTCTCCAAGCAGGGGCAGGATCCCATTTGTACTTCCATAACAAAACAAAGAGATGGAACAGTAGTGAGGCTTACCTGAGCAGCCTTCCCCCTCTAGTTAGTTGGTGAGTATTCCCTCCACCCAGCCATACATGCACTTCAATACAGGGGTCGAAACCTCACCCACCATCAAACTAGGGCTGTACTTCCTGCAGCTCTAGCTCGACCCAACTGTACTGCTTCACAATATTTCTGCTGTGTATCCCTTTTTGCCATTACCAGTGCTTCATCACAATAAAACAGTTCATGAAGAGTAATACACGCTACTACAGTACTCTAACTTGTAGAGTAATATATATTTCTTCAGAACTCCACCTGAGGCAGTGATCAATGCCTGGCAATGATAAGGTTGATACAGGTCCACAAAAGAAATAATGAAAAGGCTGGTAGGCTGGGGTGGATCTCCCACTCACCAACCTCTAGATAGTCTCAGTGGCACAATTTCCATACTGCAAAGAAGAACCACAAGTCCTTCCTGCACCACTGAGACTTTTGGGTTCCAAAATGTGCAGATGAACTACTGTGAACAGACAAAACCAGAACAAGTAGTAAGTACAAACGAGTGACCCACTGACCTGCAGTGTTGCACTAAAATAGCACAACAAGGCAACACAGCACCCCCTGCAACAAGAGAGGAACGCGTCAGCCAGTTTACTTAGCAAGCTTCTCCTATGTATACCATACATTTTGTGGAATCAAAACTTCCTTGGCTTAGGCCTGAAATATAAAGAGATCACTGGTTTAGTCGGAAAGAAACAGCAGCAGGTAATGATAACGTGATACTTAACTTTCACACCATTCCTTTATTTTCATGTCTGAATATCTGTACATGGATGGGATTGTGTACAAAAGTCTTCATGCTTGGGGGAAAAAAAATAAACAATATCCATTTCACTAACAAAAGGGGTCATAGGAAAAAAAATCCCAATTAACCATTTTCATTTTGGAATGTGGTTATACAGAGTAATATTCATGAGCCAGTGCAAGAAATAATTAGTTGGGTATATGCTAAATTCACACACTTCTCTCAAATCACTCACTCATTCATGGACTCCACATATATGCCTTAAAATCTGCTCATAATCTTTTGAAATCTGCACTATAGTACTGAAAGGTTAATACATAAATATTTTATAATGAATTCACTTCCATGGCATATACGAAAGATTCTATAATCCTATTGAAATAAAAGTTTCTATGAGTAGTAACTGAAATTATAACAGTATTTACAACAGCTGATTAATATAATGTAGCCATGAAAGCTATTCACTGTGAGTCCAGAAAACAGTATAAAATACAATTCACTGTATTCCTGATATAAAACTTTACAAAATTACTTTCTGTTACAAAAGGAACACTTCACTGTTTTCCTATAATACTACACGACAGTGCTTATGGACATGAGATATTTAAGTAGAGCCCTATACTTAAGTTTCTAGCAATTATTTCACTTATTTACATAGAGTGTATATTGGTCTGAAAGTCTTTGCACTTACAAAGATGAAAATGAAGCATTGCTGGCTTGTCCCCATGGCGAAGCTGCAACCCTAACGAATCAGGTGTTTCAGCAGCCATGTTAGCCTAAGAGTCAATCACAATGTTGCTCACTGCTGGGGTTGGCCCTGCTGGGGTGCTGGAGGTGCTGGTTGGCTAGGCTGACCCCATCCCTGCTGGCCCCAACCCATCCACATATAGCCAGGATTGGGCTGGTAACCATATGGGTACTGGTTATAGGGCATTTGGTTGTAGGGCATCTGCTGAGGATAGTACTGCCAATATCCCATTTGTCCCATTTGCCCCATCTGACCAGGGTAGCCTCCACCATTAGGGTAGCTAGGCATGCTGGGTTGGACACCATTGGCTTCCTGGGCTGGATTGCTGGCTTGGTCAGCACCCGTGTCCTTACCCCACGAACATCTTATGATCTGACCATTCAGGTTAGAATTGTGTAGTTCAACAATTGCCTGACATGCACTCTCCTTACTTGTGTACTTTATGAAAGCATACCCCTTCTCCTTAAATATTTTGATCTTTTCAATCTGGCCATGTGGCTGGAAAGACTTGTGGAGCATCTCTTCTACTATGTCTTGTTTCAAACCTCCACAAAACACCGTTGTGTTGGTGGGGGTTGTCTGGTTATACACTTCCTCATAATTCAGTTTCTTCTGCTCTGGTTTACTTTCATTCTGAGTGTTAGCAGGTTTTCGGGTGGCCCAACGTGTCTTAATCATCTTTCTACCAAGCCACTGACCATTCATTGCAGTGATACTTGTTTCAGCATCCATCTTCTTCACAAACACAACAAAACCATAGCCTCGTGACTTGAAACTCTGTGGATCCTTTACTACCTTGCAGTCTGATATCTCACCAAACACCTGAAAAGCCTCCCTAAGGGCCTGTTCATCTATTTCTGGACTAAGATCTCCAACGTAAACATGGTGGTGCTTACTGGTGTCTACTTTGGTATACTTATTTTTATTACCTTGACCAGTTGCCCAGTCAACTCGCATTTTTCTATTCTGAAGCATTTTGTCATTCATCATAGTGATGGCATTAAGTGCTGTCACATGATCATTAAACTCTACAAAGCAATATGGGTCAGTGGTGGGCTCGCGGAACATCTTGCAGCTGCGAACCTCACCCAGCTGGCCAAACAGCATCATGATGAGGTCCTCGGTGACTGAACTGTCCAGGTTGCCCACGTACAACGTCCTGTTCTGCTCTGTGTGTGCCATGTTGCTGTCACCTGTGGAACCAACCACATCAGCACATCAGACACCCCATTACCTGCCCATATACCAGCTATGCACCAGGCTGCCAAGGTGCTAGCAAGACTATCATTACTAAAGTCTCAATCAAACCCATACTGAATTAAAATGATATATCATTAAACCATAGATACTGAGATAAAAAGCTGTCAGAACTATGTCAACCACCTACAAAGACTTTTATCTGTGAATGACTAAAATACTAATAAAATTAAACAAACTCATAAAGTAAGTTCTTTAATTTGTGCATATCTAAGAATGTGAATTCTCATGAACAACTTATCAAATGTACCAATAAAACCCAAGGGAATTTAGTAACTTCTAAGCCAATAGTGCCAATATTTCTTGAACAATTTTATTCAAAGAACATGATGACATTGCCTAATGATAATATATATATATATATATATATATATATATATATATATATATATATATATATATATATAGATATATATATATATATATATATACATAAAAAACACCCCAGGATTAACACTACTCAAGCCCGCTTTGCCAAACATTATTTCTCTGATCAACAAAAGTAAATTTCAGTCAACCAATCCAGGACACTGTAATGAACTTTATCTTATTCTGCCCAGCTTAAAGAGCAGAAATACCAGTAACAACTGTGTAAGCCAAGATTTTTGTTTCCTCCCATTTAAGAAGAGAATATTAACCATACTCATCTGAATCTTTGTACACTACTTAGTACTACACAGACATCATTAACCAAAACCTTCAAAGGCATTACACAAAATCTATACTACAGAAAGCAAATCTGCTGCCCTAAAAGTGCAGGAGCATCATCAAACTGAAATGTCTGGCTTTCAGACACTTTTCAAAAATAGTGCAATCAAAAATTATCTCCAAGTCTGTATATGTAAATAAAAAAAAAGTAAATACACCAACAAAAACTACACATATCTTATTAAAAATATGAAAATATAACTTGCTTAATAAAAAAAAAAATCCAAGTAGATTACATAAAAGGGATACATCATTATCATGTCATGTGGTTCGAGAAAAAAATTACAAATATTAGAAGAAACTTCACGAGTCCTGAAGGGCTTCATCACCAGCATAATTCCACCTGTGACAGAAAACTATCTAACAAATATACATTAGTATTAGGTACATGCAAAACGGCATGTATCAATCAGGATCAAACTATCATCAGACCTGAAAGAAAAAAGAAAGTAATGAAAATGGAAATAGTGTCTTCTCAATACCTACTACCAGCATTATCATTTTTTTTTAGAATAAAAACTTCACATCAACTCCTGTGACACCATTGTAATTCACTTATCCAATAGCATTCCTCTAACTAAAATGGTAGAAGAGCTACTATAAAGCAACACTTCCTCAAAAGCTACAATATGAAAACAAACTACATTATATACAATACACCAGTTAAAGCCAGAACACAGTAGGAAGTAGGCATACCAGGGCCTATATGTGGTTGACTTTCTGGTATAAATTCATCAAAAATATAAAGATGTGTATTCACTTAAATCATATATGTCACATCTTATATGCACCAGAACCAACAACCAAAGAAAACTGTGACTAAATGATCAGGATCCCCACTTGAAAAAAAAAATCTACACCCCCAGTAAAATAAATCTAAAAGTTAATCTGATAAAATAAGGCAGCTAAATACAGCACACACATTTTTTCTAGTATCCCTACTTACATAAAACAGAAGTATCCCAAAATTGTAGTCTTCTCACAGTACAGTAATCACAAGATAAAGATTCCCATCTGCAAGTGAAACCTTCAATAAGAATTATTCTAGAAGTTCATCACAATTAAACAATACCTATTTCCTGGTATCTCCTAAACAACTGTCATGGAAAGGCTGGTAATATCTATATTACAAGTTAAAAAAAGCAATTCATGGACATGAGATGATGGAATGAAAGCACCAAAAGGAAATTCCACAAACAAGAACCGGGATGATTAAATGAAACAATCACCGAGAAGATATTCAATTAATGGCATGTGCTTAATATTTTCTATCAAATGTCATGCGGGTGTGATCTCTCTATAATCACATCATCCCTCTTTTTGCATGCATATACTTCGATATTTCCATCCCAACATTACACTTATGAATCTTTTTATTACTTGTTTCTGTTGTTTTTTGGCATGTACATAAAAACACCACAGGAGGTGCATGTACATAAAACATCACAGAACAAAAGAATGAAAAACTCATAATTCATAAGCAGAGGTCACATAAATGCCTTTTCCTACTGATGACCACCCACTTGCTACCCTCCTCTGGCTAACCCCCTACTCAGCTTCCCCAGCTGACAACCCATTTGCAATTAAAACATCTTAAAAATACCCACAACTGTTAAGTATGTAACAAAGCAAAGGGAAAAGGCACATCTTGATATAGCCGGTGAACCATGTCTGATGTATCTTCAAAGAAGAAAATGAAGAGGAGGTGGAGGGGTTTGGCAATCCTTGCATATCATCTTACTTCATCTATGATAATTATAATTTGAATCCCTTGCATTTTTCCTTGCCTTCTGATGCTATCATTTTACTAACTACCATCATCTGAGGAGAATCTCAATCTTTATGCTTGCCTCTTTGTTATCATTATCATAAATGGTGTTAAATCTCATGATGTTCCATGAAGAACACACATGCTTCTGTTTGACACTATCATGAATTTTCTTTGTACATCCTTAATTCATTTTCCTGGTTTACCCTTTATGTTCTTATTTACCAATATCATCATCTTTCCCTCACAGAAAATTAAAAATCAGTAATTCTTCTCATCAAGTACAACTTAAAAGTCTACAAAATCCATGGTCCTCCTCATTTCACATTTCAGTTTCATAAATGTAACCAGTGTTAGCTAATAACCAAGAACAGGATGAGTATCCCTTAACCAAAATGCCTGAGACCAGAAGTGTTTCGGATTTTACATTTTTTCAGATTCTGGAATATTTGCATGTACATAATGCAATATGTGGAAAACAGGATGGTATGGAAATAAACGGGTTAGAGCTGAGACATACCTCAACATTTCATCAGTTCATCAGTTTTCCTCAGGAGATACCAATTCCAGCATTCAGTGGAACTGTGTTCCCAGCAAGTGATGGTCACCCGGTCAGATGCCTTGGCGAGTCGCTCTCTGATCAGACTGCCTGTCCTGCTGCCTCCACCCATTCACAACAATCTCCACTGCCTGCTACCTGACATGATCAGCAGATGAGCCAACACCTTGTGTTTGCATTATTCTTAATCCCTTCCTCTAAGTAAGCTCTCACAATATCACTAAACAGTTTGTCACTTGCCTGTAGTTGCCTTGGCGTCGACTGTTCAGTGATGATGTGAAAGCTTACCAAGAGGAAGGGGTTAAGAACAACGTTTACAAAAGGTCTGGGTTCATCTGCTGGTCATGTCAAGCAGTGGAGATCACTGTGAATGGGTGGTGGCTGAAGGACAAGTGATCCAATCAGATAGGAACATGCCAAGGCATCCAACCGGGCAACCATCACCAAATGCTGGAATCAGTATCTCCCGATGAAGGCTGTTGAACGGTCAAAACATGGAGGTATGTTTCATATACAATTTATACACACAGCCTGAAGGTAATGTATACAGTACTTTTTAACACTTTGCATGAAACAAAGTTTGTGTAACACTGAACCATCAGAAAGATAAGGTGTCACAACATTGGCCATCTATGTGGACTATCTGTGGTTGTTGGGGCATCACCTTTACTCCTGACTCTGAATTTATATGCTACTGATAAGAAATTATTTTCTTACACTTATTCACACAAAGCAGAGAATAAGAAAAAAAACAGTATGTAATGCATGTAGGTCTGGAGGTGACACTGGTTTGTAAGAAACTGGTGCCAACAGAACGTCAGAGCCCAGCATGGTCAAGTGAGGTCAGGAGTGGAATTTTCGACATGTAACATCATGTTGCTACTAAAAAATTTCGGATTTTAGAGCATTTCTGATTTCGAATTTTTGGATTAATTAGGGACACTCAACCTATAAGCATTTTTTCAATACAAATCCACATAAGCCTTCACTGATATAATCATCACTAGAAGTTTCGTTATATGCTTCTTAAGCTCTCTTTCATACAACTTCATTATATATGAAATAAATCCTCCTGATCAATAGTTTTAGTGAGTTTAAATCCTTTCTATGAAATCAATTCTCTGGATCAATGATGTTTTAGTGAAAGTTTAAATACTTTCTATGTACTGGTGATACACAAGCCCTCATATTTATTTCTGAAGAGCTGCTTTCATATAACCTTTGTCTCAACAATTATTTAGCTCTATCATTGTGAGGATCGGTCCTTGCGCTGTGCTTTATTCTGATCAACTACTGTCATGCCATTTCTTGTTGTTTCATTATCAGCATGCAATACTGACAAATACTTATCTACCAACATGCTGAATATCTTCTTGGAATAATTTCATACTTTTCTCTAAATTCAACCAAGAATTTATTTATATTTATATTTTGCTTTGTCGCTGTCTCCCGCGTTTGCGAGGTAGCACAAGGAAACAGACGAAAGAAATGGCCCAACCCACCTCCATACACATGTACACACACACATGCCCCCACACGCAAACATACACCCCAACGTACACATATATACACATACACAGACATATACATATATACACATGCACACAATTCACTGTCTGCCTTTATTCATTCCCAAGAAATTGCCCCCCTCCTGTATATAAAAATGTACAAAATTAAGCATTTTTTTTCAATGGGACACAAGTATATTATCTTTAAGAAACACCCTAAAAAAGTATGATACTTTCCTTCAGTCTTTACTGATATGGCAAGTTTCTGAATGAGTTGGGTAGGTGAATGGCCAGTGTAAAACGATAATTTTTTTGAAGATGTGACTGCTTAATATATACCCTAGCTTTTTATACATATCTATAAATTATAATTACCCTAAGACTAATTACTATGAAAAAGTCCTGTTGCTACCCAGGATCTTTCATGAGGCTCCCGGAGCCCAAGGCTGTACCATCTCCAACAGTACGTAGGAAAATGCAGACACCTTTAGAGCAATAGTTCTTTGAAAAGCCTGTATTCCAAATGATACAGCTTCATCAAAGGTGACTTTTCACTTCCAGTATAAACCTTAAGTAGGCAATCTGGTAACACAACCTAATCATATATGAACATATTGGTATAAATATACATACAAGGCATTACAAACTAATCCTGCATGAGGTTACACAACAAGTAAAAAAGTCACCTTTGGTGTAGCTGTATCATTAGACTACAGTCTCATGAAATAAGTCACTCAAAATGAGTCTATATTTCCCTGCTACCAGACATAGTGCAGTCTCATCCAGCAGACACCTCTGAAAAGGTCATGTGGAATACCAGGACTCTCGCCGAAATTGGTCCTAGGGTAGTCATAAAAACATAGCTAAGACTGCTTCTAAGTAGAAGCTGAGAGTCCTGTTTAGGTGTCAAAATTTCTTTTTTTTCTTTTTTTGAAAAATCGCATCATTTACATAAAGTATTTATCCATTCTTGTATGAAGTACTGCATCCTTACTAAACAAAATTGAACTGAACGCTGTCCAACTTATAATCTCTCCCACGTTAACTTCAAAACTTTACCCGCTTACCCTACGCTGCACTGTTGGTTTACTTTTTCCTCTTCTATATGTATTACTCAGGATTTCCTCCCGAGAGCGGGCTGCTTGAGTGCCCCCACCAATAGGTAGACCACACAATAATCAGCAAGCTGCTACATCACACGATTACTGTGTGGCCATTGACAACTCATGGGTGGGCTGTTTCGATAACTGTTTGTTTCCCCAAACTCAGAGCCTTGGAACCCTCTACCCTCTCATAACCGAACCAATAACTATGACTTAATACACATTAAAAGAAAAGTTCTTAGCTTCCTTTAGAATTCATAAATACTTTCCCTTGACTCTTTTTTTTTTGTCCCTTTCATAATCATTTTTCCATTTATGTTAAGGCTCAGCCTTGATGTGGAATTCTATCCTTCACTGGAGCCACCAACATTAATGAAAAAAAAAAGAGAGGGATGTCTTTAGGGCCTCATTGTGGACGGGGCTGTGGTTTTAGTGCATTACATGACAACTGGAAAAGGGGTGTGAGCAAATGCCATCTTTCTTTGGCTGTATCTGGCATTACCTCACTAACACAGAAAAACAGTAAACCACAGTCATACATGTGTGTATTCATGTATGAGTGTGTGTGTGTGTATATATTTCCTTGCACTACCATGCTAATGCAGGAGACATACAAAGCAGTGAAAATATATATAAATATATATATATATATATATATATATATATATATATATATATATATATATATATATATATATATATAAAAAGATGTTCTGGAAGGAGGTAAATAAAGTGCGTAAGACAAGGGAGCAAATGGGAACTTCAGTGAAGGGCGCAAATGGGGAGGTGATAACAAGTAGTGGTGATGTGAGAAGGAGATGGAGTGAGTATTTTGAAGGTTTGTTGAATGTGTTTGATGATAGAGTGGCAGATATAGGGTGTTTTGGTCGAGGTGGTGTGCAAAGTGAGAGGGTTAGGGAAAATGATTTGGTAAACAGAGAAGAGGTAGTGAAAGCTTTGCGGAAGATGAAAGCCGGCAAGGCAGCAGGTTTGGATGGTATTGCAGTGGAATTTATTAAAAAAGGGGGTGACTGTATTGTTGACTGGTTGGTAAGGTTATTTAATGTATGTATGACTCATGGTGAGGTGCCTGAGGATTGGCGGAATGCGTGCATAGTGCCATTGTACAAAGGCAAAGGGGATAAGAGTGAGTGCTCAAATTACAGAGGTATAAGTTTGTTGAGTATTCCTGGTAAATTATATGGGAGGGTATTGATTGAGAGGGTGAAGGCATGTACAGAGCATCAGATTGGGGAAGAGCAGTGTGGTTTCAGAAGTGGTAGAGGATGTGTGGATCAGGTGTTTGCTTTGAAGAATGTATGTGAGAAATACTTAGAAAAGCAAATGGATTTGTATGTAGCATTTATGGATCTGGAGAAGGCATATGATAGGGTTGATAGAGATGCTCTGTGGAAGGTATTAAGAATATATGGTGTGGGAGGCAAGTTGTTAGAAGCAGTGAAAAGTTTTTATCGAGGATGTAAGGCATGTGTACGTGTAGGAAGAGAGGAAAGTGATTGGTTCTCAGTGAATGTAGGTTTGCGGCAGGGGTGTGTGATGTCTCCATGGTTGTTTAATTTGTTTATGGATGGGGTTGTTAGGGAGGTAAATGCAAGAGTTTTGGAAAGAGGGGCAAGTATGAAGTCTGTTGGGGATGAGAGAGCTTGGGAAGTGAGTCAGTTGTTGTTCGCTGATGATACAGCGCTGGTGGCTGATTCATGTGAGAAACTGCAGAAGCTGGTGACTGAGTTTGGTAAAGTGTGTGGAAGAAGAAAGTTAAGAGTAAATGTGAATAAGAGCAAGGTTATTAGGTACAGTAGGGTTGAGGGTCAAGTCAACTGGGAGGTGAGTTTGAATGGAGAAAAACTGGAGGAAGTGAAGTGTTTTAGATATCTGGGAGTGGATCTGGCAGCGGATGGAACCATGAAAGCGGAAGTGGATCATAGGGTGGGGGAGGGGGCGAAAATTCTGGGGGCCTTGAAGAATGTGTGGAAATCGAGAACATTATCTCGGAAAGCAAAAATGGGTATGTTTGAAGGAATAGTGGTTCCAACAATGTTGTATGGTTGCGAGGCGTGGGCTATGGATAGAGTTGTGCGCAGGAGGATGGATGTGCTGGAAATGAGATGTTTGAGGACAATGTGTGGTGTGAGGTGGTTTGATCGAGTTAGTAATGTAAGGGTAAGAGAGATGTGTGGAAATAAAAAGAGCGTGGTTGAGAGAGCTGAAGAGGGTGTTTTGAAGTGGTTTGGGCACATGGAGAGAATGAGTGAGGAAAGATTGACCAAGAGGATATATGTGTCGGAGGTGGAGGGAACGAATAGAAGAGGGAGACCAAATTGGAGGTGGAAAGATGGAGTGAAAAAGATTTTGTGTGATCGGGGCCTGAACATGCAGGAGGGTGAAAGGAGGGCAAGGAATAGAGTGAATTGGAGCGATGTGGTATACCGGGGTTGACGTGCTGTCAGTGGATTGAATCAAGGCATGTGAAGCGTCTGGGGTAAACCATGGAAAGCTGTGTAGGTATGTATATTTGCGTGTGTGGACGTATGTATATACATGTGTATGGGGGGGTAGGTTGGGCCATTTCTTTCGTCTGTTTCCTTGCGCTACCTCGCAAACGCGGGAGACAGCGACAAAGTATAATAAAAAAATATAATAATATATATATATATATATATATATATATATATATATATATATATATATATATATATATATTTTTATATATATATATATATATATATATATATATATATATATATATATATATATATATATATATATGGTGACTAAGTTTGGTAAAGTGTGTGAAAGAAGAAAGTTAAGAGTATATGTGAATAAGAGCAAGGTTATTAGGTACAGTGGGGTTGAGGGTCAAGTCAATTGGGAGGTAAGTTTGAATGGAGAAAAACTGGAGGAAGCAGAGTGTTTTAGATATCTGGGAGTGGATCTGGCAGCGGATGGAACCATGGAAGCGGAAGTGAATCATAGGGTGGGGGAGGGGGCGAAAATCCTGGGAGCCTTGAAGAATGTGTGGAAGTCAAGAACATTATCTCCAAAAGCAAAAATGGGTATGTTTGAAGGAATAGTGGTTCCAACAATGTTGTATGGTTGCGAGACGTGGGCTATGGATAGAGTTGTGCGCAGGAGGGTGGATGTGCTGGAAATGAGATGTCTGAGGACAATAAGTGGTGTGAGGTGGTTTGATCGAGTAAGTAATGTAAGGGTAAGAGAGATGTGTGGAAATAAGAAGAGCGTGGTTGAGAGAGCAGAAGAGGGTGTTTTGAAATGGTTTGGGCACATCGAGAGAATGAGTGAGGAAAGCTTGACCAAGATGATATATGTGTCGGAGGTGGGGAGAACGAGAAGTGGGAGACCAAATTGGAGGTGGAAAGATGGAGTGAAAAAGATTTTGAGTGATCGGGGCCTGAACATCCAGGAGGGTGAAAGGCAGGCAAGGAATAGAGTGAATTGGATTGATGTGGTATACCGGGGTCGACGTATTGTCAATGGATTCAATCAGGGCATGTGAAGCGTCTGGGGTAAACCATGGAAAGTTCTGTGGGGCCTGGATGTGGAAAGGGAGCTGTGGTTTCAGGCATTATTGCATGAGAGCTAGAGACTGAGTGTGAACGAACGGGGCCTTTGTTGTCTTTTCCTAGCGCTACCTCGCACACATGAGGGGGGGAGGAGGATGTTATTCCATGTGTGGCGAGGTGGCGACGGGAATGAATAAAGGCAGACAGTGTGAAGTGTGTGCATTTGTATATATGTATGTGTCTGTGTGTGTATATATATGTGCACATTGAGATGTATGGGTATGTATATTTGCGTGTGTGGACGTGTATGTATATACATGTGTATGGGGTGGGTTGGGCCATTTCTTTCGTCTATTTCCTTGCGCTACCTCGCAAACGCGGGAGACAGCGACAAAGCAAAATAAATATAAATAAATACCTTACACAGAGCATCTCCATCAACTCTATCATATGCCTTCTCCAGATCCATAAATGCTACATACAAATCCATTAGCTTTTCTAAGTATTTCTCACATATATTCTTCATAGCAAACAACTGATCCACACATCCTCTACCACTTATGAAACCACACTGCTCTTCCCCAGTCTGATGCTCTGTACATGCCTTCACCCTCTCAATCAATACCCTCCCATATAGTTTACCAGGAATACTCAACAAACTTATACCTCTGTAATTTAAGCACTCACTTTTATCCCCTTTGCCTTTGTACAATGGCACTATGCAAGCATTACGCCAATCCTCAGGCACCTCACCATGAGTCATACATACATTAAACAATCTTACAAACAAGTCAACAATAAAGTCACCCCGTTTTTTAATAAATTCCACTGCAACACCATTCAACCCCGCTGCCTTGCCGACTTTCACCTTCTGCAAAGCTTTCACTACCTCTTCTTTGTTTACCAAATCATTCTCCTTAACCCTCTCACTTTGCACACCACCTCAACCAAAACACCCTATATGTGCCACTATCATCAAACACATTCAACAAACCTTCAAAATACTCACTCCATCACCACTACTTGTTATCACCTCCCCATTAGCCCACTTCACTGATGTTCCCATTTGTTCCCTTGACCTACACACTCTATTTACCTCCTTCCAAAACATCTTTTTATTCTCCCTAAAATTTAATGATACTCTCTCACCCCAACTTTCATTTGCCCTCTTTTTCACCTCTTGCACCTTTCTCTTGACCTCCTGCCTCTTTCTTTTATAAATCTCCCACTCATTTCCATTATTTCCCTGCAAAAATCGTCCAAATGCCTCTCTCTTCTCTTTCACTAATAATCTTACTTCTTCATCCCACCACTCACTACCCTTTCTAATCTGCCCACCTCCCCCGCTTCTCATGCCACAAGCATCTTTTGCACAAGCCATCACTGCTTCCCTAAATACATTCCATTCCTCCCCCACTCCCCTTACCTCCTTTGTTCTCACCTTTTTCCACTTTGTACTCAGTCTCTCCTGGTACTTCCTCACAAGTCTCCTTCCCAAGCTCACTTACCCTCACCACTCTCTTCACCCCAACATTCTCTCTTCTTTTCTGAAAACCCAAACAAATCTTCACCTTCGCCTCCACAATATAATGATCAGACATCCCTCCAGTTGCACTTCTCAAGACATTAACATCCAAAAGTCTCTTTCGCACGCCATCAATTGACACATAACCCAATAAGACTCTCTGGCCATCTCTCCTACTTACATACATATACTTATGTATATCTATCATTTTAAACCAGGTATTCCCAATCACCAGTCCTTTTTCAGCACATAAATCTACAAGCTCTTCACCATTTCCATTTACAACATTGAACAGCCCATGTACACCAATTATTCCCTCAACTGCCACATTACTCACCTTTGCATTCAAATCACCCATCACTATAACCCAGTCTCGTGCATCAAAACTATTATCATACTCAGCTGCTCCCAAAACACTTGCCTCTCATGATCTTTCTTCTCATGCCCAGGTGCATAGGCACCAATAATCACCCATCTCTCTCCATCCACTTTCAGTTTTACCCATATCAATCTAGAGTATGCTTTCTTACACTCTTATCACATACTCCCACCACTCCTGTTTCAGGAGTAGTGCTACTCCTTCCCTTGCTCTTGTCCTTTCACTAACCCCTGACTTTACTCCCAAAACATTCCCAAACCACTCTTCCCCTTTACCCTTGAGCTTCATTTCACTCAGAGCCAAAACATCCAGGTTCCTTTCCTCATACATACTACCATCTCACCTTTTTTTCTCATCTTGGTTACATCCACACACATTTAGACACCCCAATCTGAGCCTTAGTGGAGGATAAGCACTCCCCGTGTGACTCCTTCTTCTGTTTCCCCTTTTAGAAAGTTAAAATACAAGGAGGGGAGGGTTTCTAGCCCACGCTCCCATCCCATTTAGTCTCCTTCTACGACATGTGAGGAATGCGTGGGAAATATTCTTTCTCCCCTATCCCCAGGAATAAATATATCTTTGGTAAACAGAGTAGAGGTAGTAAAAGCTTTGCAAAATATGAAAGCCGGCAATCCAGCAGGTTTGGATGGTATTGCAGTGGAATTTATCAAAAAAGGGGGTGACTGTATTGTTCACTGGTTGGTAATGATGTTTAATGTATGACTCATGGTGAGGTACCTGAGGACTGGCGGAATGCTTGCATAGTGCCATTGTACAATGGCAAAGGGGATAAGATTGAGTGCTCAAATTACAGAGGCATAAGTTTGATGAGTATTCCTGGGAAATTATATGGGAGGGTATTGATTGAGAGGGTGAAGGCATGTACAGAGCATCTGATAGGGGATGAGCAGTGTGGTTTCAGAGGTGATAGAGGATGTGTGGATCAGGTGTCTGCTTTGAAAAATGTATGTGAGAAATACTTAGAAAAGCAAATGGATTTGTATGTAATATTTATGGATCTGGAGAAGGGATATGATAAGAGTTGATAGAGATGCTCTGTGGAAGGTATTAAGAATATATGGTGTGGGAGGTAAGTTGTTAGAAGCAGTGAAAAGTTTTTATCAAGGCATGTGTACGTGTAGGAAGAGAGGAAAGTGATTGGTTCTCAGTGAATGTAAGTTTGCGGCTGGGGTGCGTGATGTCTCCACAGTGGTTTAATTTGTTTATGGATGGGGTTACTAGGGAGGTGAATGCAAGAGTTTTGGAAAGAGGGGCCAGTATGCAGTCTGTTGTGGATGAGAGAGTTTGGGAAGCGAGTCTGTTGTTGTTCGCTGATGATACAGCGCTGGTGGCTGATTCGGGTGAAAGACTGCAGAAGCTGGTGACTGAGTTTGGTGAAGTGTGTGAAAGAAGAAAGCTGAGAGTAAATGTGAATAGGAGCAAGGTTATTAGGTATAGTAGGGTTGAGGGACAAGTCAATTGGGAGGTAAGTTTGAATGGAGAAAAACTGGAGGAAGTGAAGTGTTTTAGATATCTGGGAGGGGAACTGGCAGAGGATGGAACCATGGAAGCGGAAGTGAATCATAGGGTGGGGGAGGGGGCGAAAGTTCTGGGAGCATTGAAAATGTGTGGAAGTCGACAACGTTAGCGTGGAAAGCAAAAATGGGTATGTTTGAAGGAATAGTGGTTCCAAAAATGTTATATGGTTGCGAGTCGTGGGCTATAGATAAAGATGTGTGGAGGAGGGTGGATGTGTTGGAAATGAAATGTTTGAGGACAATATGTGGTGTGAGGTGGTTTTGATCAAGTAAGTAATGAAATGGTAAGAAAGATGTGTGGTAATAAAAAGTGTGGTTGAGAGAGCAGAAGAGGGTGTTTTGAAATGGTTTGGTCACATGGAGAGAATGAGTGAGGAAAGATTGACCAAGAGGATATATGTGTCAGAGGTGAAGGGAAAGAGAAGTGGGAGACCAAATTGGAGGTGGAAAGATGAAGTGAAAAAGATTTTGAGTGATTGGGGCCTTAACATGCAGGAGGGTGAAAGGCGTGCAAGGAATAGAGTGAATTTCAACGATGTGGTATACCGGGTTGGACATACTGTCAATGGATTGAACCAAAGCATGTGAAGTGCCTGGGGTAAACCATGGAAAGTTCTGTGGGGCCTGGATGTGCAAAGGGAGCTGTGGTTTCGGTGCATTATCACACGACAGCTAGAGACTGAGTTTGAACGAATGTGGCCCTTGTTGTCTTTCCTAGCGCTTCCTCGTGCACATGCGGGGGAGGGGTTTTTCATTTCATGAGTAGCGGGGTGGCGACGGGAATGAATAAGGGCAGACAGCATGAATCATGTACATGTGTATATATGTATATGTGTGTGTGTGTATATATATGTATACGCTGAGATGTATAGGTATGTATATGTGCGTGTGTGGACGTGTACGTATATACATGTGCATGTGGGTGGGTTGGGCCATTCTTTCGTCTGTTTCCTTGCACTACCTCACTGATGCAGGAGACAGCGAGAAAGTACAATAAATAAATGAAGAATGTGTGGAAGTCGAGAACATTATCTCGGAAAGCAAAAATGGGTATGTTTGAAGGAATAGTGGTTTCAACAATGTTGTATAGTTGCGAGGCGTGGGCTATGGATAGAGTAGTGTGCAGGAGGGTGGATGTGCTGGAAATGAGATGTTTGAGGACAATATGTGGTGAGAGGTGGTTTGATCGAGTAAGTAATGTAAGGGTAAGAGAGATGTGTGGAAATAAGAAGAGCGTGGTTGAGAGAGCAGAAGAGGGTGTTTTGGAATGGTTTGGGCACATGGAGAGAATGAGTGAGGAAAGATTGACCAAGAGGATATATGTGTCGGAGGTGGAGGGAACGAGGAGAAGTGGGAGACCTAATTGGATGTGGAAAGATGGAGTTAAAAAGATTTAGAATGATCGGGGCCTGAACATGCAGGAGGGTGAAAGGAGGGCAAGGAATAGAGTGGACTGGATTGATGTGGTATACCGGGGTCAAAGTGCTGTCAACGGAATGAATCAGGGCATGTGAAGCGTCTGGGGTAAACCATGGAAAGTTCTGTGGGGCCTGGATGTGGAAAGGGAGCTGTGGTTTTGGGCATTATTGCATGACAGCTAGAGACTGAGTGCGAACGAATGGGGCCTTTGTTGTCTTTTCCTAGCGCTACCTCGCACACATGAGGGGGAGGGGGATGTTATTCCATGTGTGGCGAGGTGGCGATGGAAATGAATAAAGGCAGACAGTGTGAATTGTGTGCATGTGTATATATGTATACGTCTGTGTGTGTATATATATGTGTACATTGAGATGTATGGGTATGTATATTTGCGTGTGGGGACGTGTATAAATATACATGTGTATGGGGGTGGGTTGGTCCATTTCTTTTGTCTGTTTCCTTGCGCTACCTTGCAAACGCGGGAGACAGCAACAAGGCAAAATAAAATAAAAAAAAAAAAATATATATATATGGAGTGAGTATTTTGAAGGTTTGTTGAATGTGTTTGATGATAGAGTGGCAGATATGGGGTGTTTTGGTCGAGGTGGTGTGCAAAGTGAGAGGGTTAGGGAAAATGATTTGGTAAACAGAGAAGAGGTAGTAAAAGCTTTGCGGAAGAAGAAAGCCGGTAAGGCAGCAGGTTAGGATGGTATTGCAGTGGAATTTATTAAAAAAGGGGGTGACTGTATTACTGACTGGTTGGTAAGGTTATTTAATGTATGTATGACTGGTTGGTAAGGTTATTTAATGTATGTATGACTCATGGTGAGGTGCCTGAGGATTGGCGGAATGCGTGCATAGTGCCATTGTACAAAGGCAAAGGGGATAAGAGTGAGTGCTCAAATTACAGAGGTATAAGTTTGTTGAGTATTCCTGGTAAATTATATGGGAGGGTATTGATTGAGAGAGTGAAGGCATGTACAGAGCATCAGATTGGGGAAGAGCAGTGTGGTTTCAGAAGTGGTAGAGGATGTGTGGATCATGTGTTTGCTTTGAAGAATGTATGAGAAATACTTAGAAAAGCAAATGGATTTGTATGTAGCATTTATGGATCTGGAGAAGGAATATGATAGAGTTGATAGAGATGCTCTGTGGAAGGTATTAAGAATATATGGTGTGGGAGGAAAGTTGTTAGAAGCAGTGAAAAGTTTTTATCGAGGATGTAAGGCATGTGTACGTGTAGGAAGAGAGGAAAGTGATTGGTTCTCAGTGAATGTAGGTTTGCGGCAGGGGTGTGTGATGTCTCCATGGTTGTTTAATTTGTTTATGGATGGGGGTGTTAGGGAGGTGAATGCAAGAGTTTTGGAAAGAGGGGCAAGTATGAAGTCTGTTGGGGATGAGAGAGCTTGGGAAGTGAGTCAGTTGTTGTTCGCTGATGATACAGCGCTGGTGGCTGATTCATGTGAGAAACTGCAGAAGCTGGTGACTGAGTTTGGTAAAGTGTGTGAAAGAAGAAAGTTAAGAGTAAATGTGAATAAGAGCAAGGTTATTAGGTACAGTAGGGTTGAGGGTCAAGTCAATTGGGAGGTAAGTTTGAATGGAGCAAAACTGGAGGAAGTAAAGTGTTTTAGATATCTGGGAGTGGATCTGGCAGCGGATGGAACCATGGAAGCGGAAGTGGATCATAGGGTGGGGGAGGGGGTGAAAATTCTGGGAGCCTTGAAGAATGTGTGGAAGTCGAGAATGTTATCTTGGAAAGCAAAAATGGGTATGTTTGAAGGAATAGTGGTTACAACAATGTTGTATGGTTGCAAGGCGTGGGCTATGGATAGAGTTGTGTGCAGGAGGATGGATGTGCTGG
This sequence comes from Panulirus ornatus, assembly GCF_036320965.1. Taxonomy (NCBI): domain Eukaryota; kingdom Metazoa; phylum Arthropoda; class Malacostraca; order Decapoda; family Palinuridae; genus Panulirus; species Panulirus ornatus. The sequence continues at coordinate 12,914,020 of NC_092258.1, forward strand.
AAATGAGATGTTTGAGGACAATGTGTGGTGTGAGGTGGTTTGATCGAGTAAGTAACGTAAGGGTAAGAGAGATGTGTGGAAATAAATAGAGCATGGTTGAGAGAGCAGAAGAGGGTGTTTTGAAATGGTTTGCGCACATGGAGAGAATGAGTGAGGAAAGATTGACCAAGAGGATATATGTGTTGGAGGTGGAGGGAACGAGGAGAAGTGGGAGACCAAATTGGAGGTGGAAAGATGGAGTGAAAAAGATTTTGTGTGATCGGGGCCTGAACATGCAGGAGGGTGAAAGGAGGGCAAGGAATAGAGTGAACTGGATCGATGTGGTATACCGGGGTTGACGTGCTGTCAGTGGATTGAATCGGGGCATGTGAAGCGTCTGGGGTAAACCATGGAAAGCTGTGTAGGTATGTATATTTGCGTGTGTGGACATATGTATATACATGTGTATGGGGGTGGGTTGGGCCATATATATATATATATATATATATATATATATATATATATATATATATATATATATATATATATATATATATATATAATCTTCTATTATACTTAGTCACTATTTCCCGCGTTAACGAGGTAGCACAAGGAAACACGAAAGAATGGCCCAACCCACCCACATACACATGTGTATACATACACGTCCACACACGCACATATACATACCTATACATCTCAACGTATACACATATATACACACACAGACATATACATATATAAACATGTATATAATTCATATTCTGCCCTTATTCATTCCCATCACCACCCCACCACACATGAAATGACAACTTCCTCCCCCCCCCCATTTGCGCAAGGTAGCACAGGGAAAAGACAACAAAGGCCACATTCGTTCACACTCAGTCTCTAGCTGTCGTGTATAATGCACCGAAACCACAGCTCCCTTTCCACATCTAGGCCCAAAAAAACTTTCCATAGTTTACCCCAGACGCTCCCAGAACTTTCGCCCCCTCCCCCACCCTATGACTCACTTCAGCTTTCATGGTTCCATCCGCTGCCAAATCCACTCCCAGATACCTAAAACACTTCACTTTCCCAGTTTTTCTCCATTCAAACTTCCCTCTCAATTGACTTGTCCCTCGACCCTCCTGTACCTAATAACCTTGCTCTTATTCACATTTACTCTCAACTTTCTTCTTTCACACACTTTACCAAACTCAGTCAACAGCTTCTGCAGTTTTTCACCAGAATCAGCCATCAGTGCTGTATCATCAGTGAACAACAACTGACTCACTTCCCAAGCTCTCTCATCCACAACAGACTGGATACTTGCCCCTCTCGCCAAAACTCTTGCATTCAGCTCCCTAACAACCCCATCCATAAACAAATCAAACAACCATGGAGACATCACGCACCCCTGCCACAAACCGACATTCACTGAGAACCAATCACTTTCCTCTCTTCCTACTCATACACAAGCCTTACATCCTCGATAAAAAGCTTTTCACTGCTTCTAACAACTTGCCTCTCACACCATATATTCTTAATACCTTCAACAAATCATCTCTATCAACTCTGTCATATGCCTTCTCCAGATCCGTAAATGCTTCATACAAAAATCCATTTGCTTTTGTTAGGGGTTCCAACAATGCTGTATGGCTGCGAGGCGTGGGCTATGGACAGAGTTGTGCACAGGAGGGTGGATGTGCTGGAAATGAGATGTTTGAGGACAATAAGTGGTGTGAGGTGGTTTGATCGAGTAAGTAATGTAAGGGTAAGAGAGATGTGTGGAAATAAAAAGAGTGTGGTTGAGAGAGCAGAAGAGGGTGTTTTGAAATGGTTTGGTCACATGGAGAGAATGAGTGAGGAAAGATTGACCAAGAGGATATATGTGTCAGAAGTGGAGGGAACGAGAAGTGGGAGACCAAAATGGAGGCGGAAGGATGGAGTGAAAAAGATTTTGAGTGATAGGGGCCTTAACATGCAGGAGGGTGAAAGGCGTGCAAGGAATAGAGTGAATTGGAATGATGTGGTATACCGGGGTCGACGTGCTGTCAATGGATTGAACCAGGGCATGTGAAGCGTCTGGGGTAAACCATGGAAAGTTCTGTGGGGCCTGGATGTGGAAAGGGAGCTGTGGTTTTGGTGCATTATCACATGACAGCTAGAGACTGAGTGTGAACGAATGGGGCCTTTGTTGTCATTTCCTAGCGCTACCTCGCACACACGGGGTTGTTATTCCATGTGTGGTGAGGTGGCAATGGGAATAAATAAAGGCAGACAGTATGAATTATGTACATATGTATATATGTATGTATATGTCTGTGTGTCTATATTTACGTTTACATTTAGATGTATAGGCATGTATATTTGTGTGTGTGGACGTGTATGTATATACATGTGTATGTGGGTGGGTTGGGCCATTCTTTCGTCTGTTTCCTTGCGCTACCTCGCTAACGCGTGAGACAGCGACAAAGCAAAACAAATAAATAAGTAAATATAACAAAATACATGTGATCAGTTCCTTAATTTCTCAATGGATTTTAGTGAGCTGGACAACAAATCTCCATGAATCTTTATACCTCATATTTCATGCCTCTACTTCAAGGCTGCACACCAAGCTTAGAAAATAACTGAGGTGACAGAGCACAATAATTGCTCCTCACTGTCAGTCATCCCCAACCATGCCAATAATGGCACATTTTCATTAGTTTTCTTGAAAGGAATAGCAATGGCTCTCAGCCAGATTTCATACATCCAGCCAGATGATGATCCTGAAATGCTTGAAAGTGTGTATAAACTGTGATGCTATGGGTACTAGCTCCTACAGCCCAGAAAGCTGATTATGATAAAGCAGGAGCAAGAGTTTTGAGAAAAAGTTTTAACAGAGCTGCCAGCACCCAAATGACGTGCAGCTGGCAATCTCACTAGTATTTATTATTCTTCCTGTTATGAAAACTATCCATGAATTGCACTGATTAAAATACTTCATTATATAAAACATAACAAGAAATAAGTTTCTTGTGTAGGCAAAATAAATCATAAAACATGCACAGTACCTACAAACATGAAAGTTGGGCCTTACTCTCACCCACACTTTTAAGCACACTGTGCTAATACATCATAAAACCTCAAGATATTACTAAAGTGATTATAGTGGACAAAAAATATTTGAAATGATTTCTTCACTGCTGTATGAATTTCTTAGAAATTGAAAGGTTGAAGGCAATTTTATCAAACTTGAAAAATGTAAATTCTGAAGGTAAAAAAAAAAGGAGTTCCAGATAGTGTTAAGATTTTTCAGTCATTATGCCTTTGTTTCAAAATATCAAACCTCAATTATATGCACACACCCCACAAACTCTGCAAAAACTTTTTAAATAATATTTCACCTGTTAGTGTCATTTTGAGGAATGTTTGGTTTACGTTAAAGCAATACAGTATTCTTAATGTGCCCGGTTAGTGAAAAATACAAGACTTAAAAACATTAAAGCACTGTCCACTATGAAATAATAGTCAAACGACTCTGAAGATATATTTCGCACATTCTTCGATTTGTTTTACTTAAGAGCTTAACTAGATTTACTCCATTTATTTCAAGAATAGGCACGACATATATTCTCATGGCCAGCAAGAAAGGTGTAATACGTGATCTTTTATGACACGTATGACATACTTCTTTACACTATTTTCTCCTATATGATTATCAATTTGTGCATTAGGCAAGAATCTGCAGAATTGAATCATGCAAAGAAATTAATGAAAAATAAAAATTTTCATATAATTTTATCAACATCTGGAATGTTTCACATTGAAAACGATGCTAATGCCTGGGAAGGATTCCATTTATTTTGGCTATTGCCTCCTATATTTTTCTGATTAGGTAAGAACTTACTGAAGAGAAACGTGTTGAAAATATGAATGAAAAATATAACATGATCTATTATTCTATCAATCATACGTTGAATGGTTTCAAAAGAAAGGCTGATGATGCTTGGTTCGCTGATGATTTCCACATATTCAACATGAACATGCAAGTATAAGTTTCATCCATAAGGCAAGAGCCTACTGTGTTAAAATGTGCTGAAAAAATATGCTAAAAATACAATTTACCATATCTTATTAGTTACATGAATATTACCGATCGAAGACTGCCAATATCAAGTAAGAATTCCATTCATTCCACTTTTTTTCTCCAACATATTCCTATTTGTGTACAGAAAGCTAGGTAAGGATTTTATTTCCTCCCTATGAAAGACACTATAGGTAGCAGTAATACATCAGAGTAAGCGCATATGCCACCCACACTGCCTGCATTCAAATCATCTGGTGGAATAAACTTTTACATACAATAAGACTTTCAATGCCAATCAAAGAAAGCACATTATACCCAAGTGCTCTCGCCAGACTGGTCTGCTAAACACCTGAGATCATTTGAATATGAAGTGTTTTTCCAAGGACATTTCAGACCACTGCAATGCCTTATCCATTTTTTAACCACCAAGCATCAACTGGATGTATGGTGTTTTGATACTTGCCAAACTATGTAAAAAAGTTAGCTATGACACAATTGTCTTGGTATACTTCAATTAAAGACCATATGTGAATACCTAAAGCTGTTCCCTGTCTGAGGGTAAAATGTGCCCTGAATATTGGTAGTTTCATGCACAGATAACCTTTTATATCATGTGCACAATACCCTTATCAAATCCTGAGCAAAACACAGAGAAAAGTTATTGTGCTCGTATACTGGTGAAATATCTTACCAATAACCTTAGTTCTCCATGGGTCCACAGAAAGTTGACGAGTTTATCACCTGCTTGTTTCATAATTTCAATTCATAAAAGAAACACATTCCCACATTATCATTTACTATTTACGATGATTTAGGTATTTGGAATACCAATCTGGTGAGAATACTAGGCATAATAATTACTTATTCCTTGACAGGTAGCAAATCTTTTCTTATTCTATATTGTTCCACTAGTGCATATTGACAATAATTTGGCAAGAAGTTAGACACAGTGTTATTCTGGTATATTTCAACGATTTCAAAATTTTGTTACACCCCATCCATACTTAATTTTCTTACATTTTCCTAAACATGTCTATAATTATCAATTCATATTTTAAAGTATGCCTTCTAAAGAGAACTAAACAGAAAGACATATGGAAAATACATTCTACTGTATCAATTTATAAATTACAAGTTAAATCTTTTGAAACGAAGGTTGGCAAGAGGTAAAGTACTGTACCTGTTGATGAGTTCTATTTCCTTTAGCTACCTTCTCTTACCTTTTTCTAAACATACAGACGTTTATTCACATGAGCATCAGATTAAAAACTTCACAGACGATTATTCACATGAGCATCAGATTGGAAACTTCAGAGGAGAAATGGGAAAAACTATAACCATATATTTCATCAACTATATGTTGAATGATTTGGAAACGATCATAAAACCTAACAATAATCACGACGTATGACATCCGCTCGTCATTTTTCCTTCCCTTTTTATATATATAGCTAATAATTAAATCGATAGCTTATAAACCCAAACACATTTTCCTGGTCATCAATAAGGACAGGCTGCCCTACTTCATTTACAAATTAAAAAGGACGTCTGCCCATTTCAAATAGCATTAGGACATCAACATGCATGTGAATGTGGCTGGAAGGTGATTACAAACAATTCAGTCAGTGCTTGCATACTGCCACTTTGATTTTCCAGCATCAATTAAATAATAAATGCTGAGGAATTTTAAGACCTGGTAAAGTCCGTTTAGAGGCACCTCAAAAAATGTTCAGTAACAAAATTTTTTACGTGGCAATACAGAAAATACTGTAAATTTAGATGTACAGGAGTTAGGGAATGTTTTCATTGACTGCTTGCCGACTAATACAAATTTCACTTAACTTAATGGTACTGTATATCTTCCCTAATCTGTTCAGCTGATTGAGAACATTTTCCACTTAATTATTGGAAATTTTGAAATCTTGACTTCTATGAATGTTTGGCGGTTTTCAGTTTTTCTTAAGTGTAAAACTTACTTATACTTTGCAAGCCTATACTTCAGAATCTTTTACTTTACCACCCTATACTGCTGGATCCCCTTAAACAAAACACAAGAGTATTGAAATATGTTAGCGAACCATAATGTTGTAGGAAACCCAGTCACCTCAAGATATTTATGTTTATCCTGGTAACTATTTCTGTATATATTCTTACAATCTCAATACACATCCTAACCTAGAACTGCAACTAAAATCGTTATTCCGCTGGGTCCCCTAAAATATTTGAGATTACACCATCCATACCACGAAGCATCCTGGATTTCATTATCTAAGGCTACTACAGATTTATCCTACTTAATATCATTCTGTATATCATGATGATCCAATTCATGGCCCATAAATATTTCTGTAATCACAGCCAAGTATATAAAACACCGATACTGTTGGTTGCCATTTACGATGGTTAGTTACAATGCACAGGTAAAATACTAAATTATCACAAGGAAATGCAATAAAGTAGTAATGCCCCCTGAATTATAGCATTATCCATATACCCAATGCCTTACATTTTTATATCAAAATGCATATGTATATAAACATATAATACATATGTTTTATATATAAAATATTTATATATATATATATATATATATATATATATATATATGGGAGCGGGGGGCTGGAAATCCTCCCCTCTCTTTTTTTTTTTTTTCCAAAAGAAGGAACAGAGGGGGCCAGGTGAGGATATTCCAAAAAAGGCCCGGTCCTCTGTTCTTAACGCTACCTCGCTAACGCGGGAAATGGCGAATAGTTTAAAAGAATATATATATATATATATATATATATATATATATATATATATATATATACAAAATAATTCTCATGACATTTCCACAGTCTTTATACTTCACAGATATCCTATCTCTGACGTACCGACCCAACTCATCTCGCGTACCCTATACTAAAGCACCCACAATGCCACCCACCCACCAACACTAAGGTCTTGACCTCATGAGTATCTGCTCATGAGGACTCCATACTCCAAACTATCAATTATGAGACTTGCTTTACCTCACATTTCGAACTAAATCAGCCTGGTCGTAATGCTGGACCTCTTAAGAGCAGGAGAATGAGACAAAAGAAGCTTAGACCCATTTTGGGACATTCACATCACGATAACGGGACCACCACCGGCCCCAACACCTGAAATGTCAAAAACTCGTCCCAGCCACTGCCCTATTTACCTTGCATCTTCTTCATTCTAACGTCAAATTTCCCTTCTTACCTTATTCTAATCTACAGGGGAAGGACTAAGACGCGAGGACAAAGATTCCTACGGCAAGTGGGACGCGCTGAGGCAGCAAGTTAGGTGCCTAAACTTTACAAAATTGCCACTTCAGCTCCGGCCGCCATTACTAGTTGAGCGTCACGGACTAAGGCGACGGTTCCGTTTTGCATCATTCTGGGAAGGCCTGTAAAATATATTATCCATCTCTCATCTCTATCAGAATAAACATATATTCATCAGTTTTGAATTATTCAATAATGATATATAACAAGATTTCACAAGCAGCTTAGAAATGATATGTTGATTTCTTCTTTATTGAACCACTTGTTCGAAAAGCAAAATGGAATAAACCATGAGTCACTAAACGTCCAGAGTTTTCCACCACCTGTAGCACTTGCCAGGCGCCACAACCCAGTCGAGACCACAATCACAGTCACCTAAAACCTTAAATCTGATTATCACACAGGGTATTCCCTTGTATAAGCAGGTTATTGCGTAGTTTATTTGTGCAACAGGTAGCATTATTTTTGTTCCGCTGTCAGCAATCCAGATATATGACACGTTTTTTTCAGGTCTAAGAAGACAAGATGAAAAAAAGGTATCTAATCATATGTTACCCGTATATATGTACGGGAGAGCTTAAATAGCTCGTGCACCTAAAAATGACGAAATTATCCTGATGCACCATAACTAATGAAATTCCATCCATGAACGAATCAAGACAAAGGAACTGCACGTGGTGTATAAAGCATCAGGAGGGCTGGAATACTCAGATGATATCAATATTACTAATATACTCATTATCATTTCATTATTATCATACCTCGAAGGCCCCCAGTCACGAACAGAAGACCACGTCCATTCTAGACTTAGGTTAAATGATGAAATTAGAAAATTAAAGAAAGCTAAAGAGAGAAGATTGAAGAAAAATATGATTAATGTAAGAATTCGCAGAAGTGGAAGACCAAGGTTTTCAAAGGGGGAAGTTGCACCTGTAAGAAAACTCGGGGAAAGATAACGTTCCTACGTGTAATGTTTTGACAAATAACAACGGGATTGTTTTTCCCCAGGGGATATGTGCTTCCAAACGGGGATTCTCACCGGCCATGTTAACTCACGCATTTGCATCTGTAAAAGTTTCAAGCTTCTCGGATAATCCTAAATACTGAGAGAAATAAATCATGACACTGTAACATTAGTTTTTCTTTCTTCAGTCATTAATAATACGGACAGTTTTTTCCTACAGTGCAGTTCCAAGGCTGCACTCAGTAGCAGGGGCAGGATAGACTCCTGTGACTTATTAGTTTGTGTTTTAACTAGACTATTCCGCTTCATCAACTAACGTTGGTACAACCTTAAAAAAAAAGTTCAAGTTTAGATAATTACAGCACCATACAGTTTAGCTTAATACACCTAATACATATGGCAAATCCATTGTTACACAATAATGTTCGCAAAACTACATTTTCTCAGGTGTAACAAGACAATGCAATGGAAAACATCTCTGCTAATTTAAATCACCAAGTCAGTAATAATAGTAAATAAGTCGGTTTTAAATCTACCTTTACTCTGGACCAAGGATTTGTTGATAACTGGTGATCGAGGTTGTTTTATTTTTCATCCTTGTATGAATCTGCTATCTACCCAAACTATTAAGTAATCGATGTAATAAAAAAGTTGAAAATATTCTATCAGTGAGCTACGTAAAATAAGTGTCCTAAAGGTAAACTATGTAGGCAAAGAAAGTTATCACAACATCTTACCCTCGAGTTTCCTTCGACCACATGATAATCATGTATCTTCCTGACCTCTCACGTACCAAGTGATCCAACTATGGGCAGTGGTATGCTAACTGCCAGTTCATGAGAAGTGTAACAGTCATCATTTATACAAGCAACACCGACGTGGGAAAAGTGAGTCAAGTTCGGAGTCATGTTAGGAGAATTGAGTTGTATGTCACCCGAATCCTAGCTGTGTCACATATGTAGATCAATATCCAGTTTTGTACAATCAAAATAATAGGTATTTGAATAGACTCCTAGTTCCTAAGAGGGGAGACTTGGCTCTTTGTGTAATGACGGTCTTCCAAGATGGTGTAGCGACACGGGGTTTCCCAGAAACATCCCAAAGAAGAATTACCTCAATAACGGAGACCTTGTGTGGATGCAGGTCACGACATGAGATCTCACCTGACTCTAATTCCCAGAGGAATGTGTTATGGTGGCTCATCCCCTACAGATTACCTAACCTCAACTTCGGTTGCCAATCAGCGGTCTCCTCCAAGACCGCCTTGGTGACCACACCTCCCTTCCTCTTATATACCCAGCCATCATCGAAGGAAGTTAGTCGAGCTGTCAGCTTAGCCCGTAGACATAAGTTCGCTATCTAGCGCGTTGACATCTGCCATAGTGGCATGGACACTAGGGAGCCCTTGTGGTCACCCTCAGTCATCAGTAGCAGTCCTGTTGACTCCTGACGCCGCCACGTTTACTACGACAATCCTACACCGGTATCACTATGTCTTGGATCCATCAACTACATCATATATGAATATTACTCCAACAAAGAACTATTACTGTCGCTGTTCCTCGTGCTTCCGTATTCTCTCCTACCAAAGAACACTAAAATACGTTAAATGTTACGCAGACAGCAAGAATATCTTTAATGTTGAAGGAGGAATTGAGAGTATTCTAACCGACTAGGAGAGTTGTGCAAGTTTTAGGAAAAGTAAAAAATTGGATTTTAGTGACGTCTGTGCATAGTTGTGGTACTTGTGGTAGATGAGGTTAAACAAGAAAGGTTGGAGCTGATTTGAAGTGGAGGGACGCTCTTTTTAGTGATGAGCGTATAGGCTGAAGAATGGAAATCGTTGATAAAAGGAAAAGCATATTAACAGGTCAAAACTGTGAAGGGTCACCCACCACTGCTGGTGTAAGGAAAGGCTGATCCATCAACATTAATAATAAAAGAATAACCTAAAGCATGATTCCAGTCTTCCACAGAGGATAACCACCGTTGTATTTCGCCTTATGAAAATGAACTCAGAAGCAGAGACAAAAAGTTTCCAGATGCTTGGGGAAGTAGAAGCTAAGATGCAAAGGTCTTGAGATGGTCCAAGTCAGAGCAAGAGGAAGATATAAAGTTTGAACGGTCACTAAGCTTTCTTATAGGCTGCGTCAAAGAAGGAAAATTATGTTATTTAAGCAGTAATAAAACAGAGGAGCAAGGACGGGAGCAAATCCAGCTGATAGGCTGCATCACTAAGAAAGTTGCTCATTCTTCTGCTCGACTATGCCAAAAACATTTATTTTGGATGCAACAGCAGAACTAAGCAAAAATCCGTCTGCGCTCGATACGCACACTCATGGAAAGTTTAGTGGGGCCTGGATGTGGAAAGGGAGCTGTGGTTTCGGTGCATTATACATGACAGCTAGAGACTGAGTGAACGAATGTGGCCTTTGTTGTCTTTTCCTAGCACTACCTCGTGCGCATGCGGGGGGAGAGAGTGGTCATTTCGTGTGGCGGGTTGGCGATAGGAATGAATAAAGGCAGCAAGTATGAATTATGTACATGTGTATATGTCTGTGTATGTATATATATGTATACGTTGAAATGTATAGGTATGTGTATGTGCGTGTGTATGGTTGTATGGTTGCGAGGCGTGGGCCATGGATAGAGTGGTGCGCAGGAGGATGGGTGTGCTGGAAATGAGATGTTTGAGGACAATGTGTGGTGTGAGGTGGTTTGATCGAGTAAGTAACGTAAGGGTAAGAGAGATGTGTGGAAATAAAAAGAGCGTGGTTGAGAGAGCAGAAGAGGGTGTTTTGAAATGGTTTGGGCACATGGAGAGAATGAGTGAGGAAAGATTGACCAAGAGGATATATGTGTCGGAGGTGGAGGGAACGAGGAGAAGAGGGAGACCAAATTGGAGGTGGAAAGATGAAGTGAAAAAGATTTTGTGTGATCGGGGCCTGAACATGCAGGAGGGTGAAAGGAGGGCAAGGAATAGAGTGAATTAGAGCGATGTGGTATACCGGGGTTGACGTGCTGTCAGTGGATTGAATCAGGGCATGTGAAGCGTGCGGGGTAAACCATGGAAAGCTGTGTAGGTATATATATTTGCGTGTGTGGACGTATGTATATACATGTGTATGGGGGTGGGTTGGGCCATTTCTTTCGTCTGTTTCCTTGCGCTACCTCGCAAACGCGGGAGACAGCGGCAAAAAAAAAAAAATATATATATATATATATATATATATATATATATATATATATATATATATATATATATATATATATATATATAGTTTTGTTATATCGAATCACCATCTCCCGCGTTAGCGAGGTAGCGCAAGGAAACAGACGAAAGAATGGCCCAACGCACCCACATACACATGTATATACATAAACGCCACCTCACGCACATATACACACCTATACATTTGAACGTATACATACTTATACACAGACATATACACATGTACAAATTCATACTTGCTGCCTTCATCCATTCTCGTCGCCATCCTGCCACATATGAAATAGCACACAACCTCCCCACTGCAAGGTAGCGCCAGGAAAAGACACCAAAGGCCACATTTGTCCACACTCAGTCTCTAGCTGTCATGTGTAATGCACCGAAATCACAGCTCCCTTTCCCCATCCAGGCCCTACAAAACTTTCCATTGTTTACCCCAGACGCTTCACATGCCCTGGTTCAATCCATTGACAGCACGTTGACCCCCGTATACACATCGTTCCAATTCACTCTATTCCTTGCACGCCTTTCACCCTCCTGCATGTTCAGGCCCCGATCGTTTATAATCCTTTTCACGCCATCGTTCCACCTCCAATTTGGTCTCCCGCTTCTCCTCGTTCCCTCTACCTCTGACACATATATCCTCTTTGTCAATCTTTGCGTACACATTCTCTTCATGTGACCAAACCATTTCAAAACAACCTCTTCTGCTCTCTCAACCACACTCTTTTCATTACCACACACCTCTCTTACCCTTTCACTACTTGATCAAACCACCTCACACCACATATTGTCCTCAAACATCTCATTTCCAACACATCCATCCTCTTCCGCACAACTCTATCTATAGCCCACGCCTCGCAACCATATAACATTGTTGGAACCACTATTCCCTCAAACATACCCATTTTTGCCAGTTCCCGCGTCAGCGAGATAGCGTTAAGAAAGGAGGACTGAGCCTGATCGGAAAATCCTTACTTGGTCCCCTTTTCTGTTCCTTCTTTTGGAAAAATGAAAATGGAGGGGAGAATTTCCGGGCCCCTGCTCCCTCCCCTTTTTTCGCCTTTCACCACACGTAGGGAATACGTGGGAAGTATTCTTTCTTCCTTATCCCTAAGGATATATATATATATATATATATATATATATATATATATATATATATATATATATATATATATATATATATATATATATATATATATATTTTTTTTTTTTTTTTTTTTTTTTTTTTTTGTCGCTGTCTCCCGCGTTTCCGAGGTAGCGCAAGGTAACAGACGAAAGAAATGGCCCAACCCACCCCCAATACACATGTATATACATACGTCCACACACGCAAATATACATACCTACACAGCTTTCCATGGTTTACCCCAGACGCCTCACATGCCCCGATCCAATCCAATGACAGCACGTCAACCCCGGTATACCACATCGATCTAATTCACTCTATTCCTTGCCCTCCTTTCACCCTCCTGTATGTTCAGGCCCCGATCACACAAAATCTTTTTCACTCCATCTTTCCACCTCCAATTTGGTCTCCCACTTCTCCTCGTTCCCTCCACCTCCGGCATATATATCCTCTTGGTCAATCTTTCCTCACTCATTCTCTCCATGTGCCCAAACCATTTCAAAACACCCTCTTCTGCTCTCTCAACCACGCTTACCCTTACGTTACTTACTCGATCAAACCACATCACACTACACATTGTCCTCAAACATCTCATTTCCAGCACATCCATCCTCCTGCGCACAACTCTATCCATAGCCCACGCCTCGCAACCATATAACATTGTTGGAACCACTATTCCTTCAAACATACCCATTTTTGCTTTCCGAGATAATGTTCTCGACTTCCACACATTCTTCAAGGCTCCCAGGATTTTCGCCCCCTCCCCCACCCTATGATCCACTTCCGCTTCCATGGTTCCATCCGCTGCCAGATCCACTCCCAGATATCTAAAACACTTTACTTCCTCCAGTTTTGCTCCATTCAAACTTACCTCCCAAATGACTTGACCCTCAACCCTACTGTACCTAATAACCTTGCTCTTATTTACATTTACTCTTAACTTTCTTCTTTCACACACTTTACCAAACTCAGTCACCAGCTTCTGCAGTTTCTCACATGAATCAGCCACCAGCGCTGTATCATCAGCGAACAACAACTGACTCACTTCCCAAGCTCTCTCATCCCCAACAGACTTCATACTTGCCCCTCTTTCCAAAACTCTTGCATTCACCTCCCTAACAACCCCATCCATAAACAAATTAAACAACCATGGAGACATCACACACCCCTGCCGCAAACCTACATTTACTGAGAACTAATCACTTTCCTCTCTTCCTACACGTACACATGCCTTACATCCTCGATAAAAACTTTTCACTGCTTCTAACAACTTTCCTCCCACACCATATATTCTTAATACCTTCCACAGAGCATCTCTATCAACTCTATCATATGCCTTCTCCAGATCCATAAATGCTACATACAAATCCATTTGCTTTTCTAAGTAATTCTCACATACATTCTTCAAAGCAAACACATGATCCACACATCCTCTACAACTTCTGAAACCACACTGCTCTTCCCCAATCTGATGCTCTGTACATGTACATGCCTTCACCCTCTCAATCAATACCCTCCCATATAATTTACCAGGAATACTCAGCAAACTTATACCTCTGTAATTTGAGCACTCACTCTTATCCCCTTTGCCTTTGTACAATGGCACTATGCACGCATTCCGCCAATCCTCAGGCACCTCACCATGAGTCGTACATACATTAAATAACCTTACCAACCAGTCAATAATACAGTCACCCCCTCTTTTAATAAATTCCACTGCAATACCATCCAAACCTGCTGCCTTGCCGGCTTTCATCTTCCGCAAAGCTTTTACTACCTCTTCTCTGTTTACCAAATCATTTTCCCTAGCCCTCTCACTTTGCACACCACCTCGACCAAAACACCCTATATCTGCCACTCTATCATCAAACACATTCAACACACCTTCAAAATACTCACTCCATCTCCTTCTCACACCACCACTACTTGTTATCACCTCCCCATTTGCGCCCTTCACTGAAGTTCCCATTTGCTCCCTTGTCTTACGCACTTTATTTACCTCCTTCCAGAACATCTTTTTATTCTCCCTACAATTTAATGATACTCTCTCACCCCAACTCTCATTTGCCCTCTTTTTCACCTCTTTCACCTTTCTCTTGACCTCCTGTCTCTTTCTTTTATACATCTCCCACTCAATTGCCTTTTTTCTCTGCAAAAATCGTCCAAATGCCTCTCTCTTCTCTTTCACTAATAGTCTTACTTCTTCATCCCACCACTCACTACCCTTTCTAATCAACCCACCTCCCACTCTTCTCATGCCACAAGCATCTTTTGCGCAATCCATCACTGATTCCCTAAATACAACCCATTCCTCCCCCACTCCCCTTACTTCCATTGTTCTCACCTTTTTCCATTCTGTACTCAGTCTCTCCTAGTACTTCCTCACACCATATATTCTTAATGCCTTCCACAGAGCATCTCCATCAACTCTATCATACGCCTTCTCCAGATCCATAAATGCTACATACAAATCCATTTGCTTTTCTAAGTATTTCTCACATACATTCTTCAAAGCAAACACCTAAATGTGTGTGGATGTAACCAAGATGAGAAAAAAGGAGAGATAGTAGTATATTTGAGGAAAGGAACCTGGAAGTTTTGGCTCCAAGTGAAATGAAGCTCAAGGGTAAAGGGGAAGGGTGGTTTGGGAATGTTTTGGGAGTAAAGTCAGGGGTTGGTGAGAGGACAAGAGCAAGGGAAGGAGTAGCACTACTCCTGAAACAGGAGTGGTGGGAATATGTGATAGAGCGTAAGAAAGTAAACTCTAGATTGATATGGGTAAAACGGAAAGTGAATGGAGAGAGATGGGGGATTATTGGTGCCTATGCACCTGGTCATGAGAAGAAAGATCATGAGAGGCAAGTGTTTTGGGAGCAGCTGAGTGAGTGTGTTAGTAGTTTTGATGCACGGGACCGGGTTAAAGTGATGGGTGATTTGAATGCAAAGGTGAGTAATGTGACAGTTGAGGGAATAATTGGTGCACATGGGGTGTTCAGTGTTGTAAATGGAAATGGTGAAGAGCTTTTAGATTTTTGTGCTGAAAAAGGACTGGTGAATGGAGAATACCTGTTTTATAAAGAGATATACATAAGTATATGTATGTAAGTAGGAGAGATGGCCAGAGAGCGTTACTGGATTATGTGTTAATTGATAGGTGCGTGAAAGAGAGACTTTTGGATGTTAATATGCTGAGAGGTGCAACTGGAGGGATGTCTGATCAATATCTTGTGGAGACGAAGGTGAAGATTTGTATGGGTTTTCAGAAAAGAAGAGAGAGTGTTGGGGTGAAGAGAGCGGTGAGAGTAAGTGAGCTTGGGAAGGAGACTTGTGTGAGGAAGTACCTGAAGAGACAGAGTGCAGAATGGAAAAAAGATGAGAGCAAAGGACGTAAGGGGAGTGGGGGAGGAATGGAATGTATTTAAGGAAGCAGTGATGGCTTGCGCAAAAGATGCTTGTGGTATGAGAAGCGTAGGGGGTGGGCAGATCAGAAAGGGTAGTGAGTGGTGGGATGAAGAAGTAAGATTATTAACGAAAGAGAAGAGAGAGGCATTTGGACGATTTTTGCAGGGCAATAGTGCAAATGACTGGGAGATGTATAAAAGAAAGAGGCAGAAGGTCAAGATAAAGGTGCAAGAGGTGAAAATGAGGGCAAATGAGAGTTGGGGTGAGAGTATCATTAAATTTTAGGGAGAATAAAAAGATGTTGTGGAAGGAGGTAAAAAAGTGCGTAAGACAAGGGAACAAATGGGAACATCAGTGAAAGGGGGCTAATGGGGAGGTGATAACAAGTAGTGGTGATGTGAGAAGGAGATGGAGTGAGTATTTTGAAGGTTTGTTGAGTGTGTTTGATGATAGAGTGGCAGATATAGGGTGTTTTGGTCGAGGTGGTGTGCAAAGTGAGAGGGTTAGGGAAAATGATTTAGTAAACAGAGATGTAGTAAAAGCTTTGCGGAAGATGAAAGCCGGCAAGGCAGCGGGCTTGGATGGTATTGCAGTGAACTTATTAAAAAAGGGGGTGACTGTGTTGTTAACTGGTTGGTAAGGTTCTTTAATGAATGTATGACTCATGATGAGGTGCATGATTGGAGGAATGCTTGCATAGTGCCATTGTATAAAGGCAAAGGGGATAAAGGTGAGTGCTCAAATTACAGAGGTATAAGTTCCTTGAGTATTCCTGGGAAATTATATGGGAGGGTACTGATTGAGAGGGTGAAGGCATGTACAGAGCATCAGATTGGGGAAGAGCAGTGTGGTTTCAGTGGTAGAGGATGTGTGGATCAGGTGTTTGCTTTGAAGAATGTATGTGAGAAATACTTAGAAAAGCAAATGGATTTGTATGTAGCATTTATGGATCTGGAGAAGGCATATGATAGAGTTGATGGAGATGCTCTGTGGAAGGTATTAAGAATATATGGTGTGGGAGGCATGTTGTTAGAAGCAGCGAAACGTTTTTATCAAGGATGTAAGACATTTGTGCGAGTAGGAAGAGAGGAAAGTGATTGGTTCTCAGTAAATGTCGGTTTGCGGCAGTGGTGCGTGATGTCTCCATAGTTGTTTAATTTGTTTATGGATGGGGTTGTTAGGGAGGTGAATACAAAAGTTTTGGAGAGAGGGGCAAGTATACGGTCTGTTGTGGATGAGAAAGCTTGGGAAGTGAGTCAGTTGTTGTTCGCTGATGATACAGCGCTGGTGGCTGATTTAGGTGAGGAACTGCAGAAGCTGGTGACTGAGTTTGGTAAAGTGTGTGAAAGAAGAAAGCTGAGAGTAAATGTGAATAAGAGCAAAGTTATTAGGTACAGTAAGGTTGAGTGACAAGTCAATTGGGAGGTAAGTTTTAATGGAGAAAAACTGGAGGAAGTGAAGTGTCTTAGATATCTGCGAGTGGATTTGGCAGCGGATGGAACCATGGAAGCGGAAGTGAGTCATGGGGTGGGGGAGGGGGCGAAAGTTCTGGGAGCGTTGAAAAATGTGTAGAAGGCGAGAACGCTATCTCGGAAAGTAAAAATGGGTATGTTTGAAGGAATAGTGGTTCCAACAATGTTATATGATTGCGAGGCGTGGGCTATAGATAGAGTTGTGCGGAGGAGGGTGGTTGTGCTGGAAATGAGATGTTTGAGGACAATATGTGATGTGAGGTGATTTGATCGAGTAAGTAATGTAAGGGTAAGAGAGATGTGTGGTAATAAAAAGAGTGTGGTTGAGAGAGCAGAAGAGGTTGTTTTGAAATGGTTTGGTCACATGGAGAGAATGAGTGAGGAAAGATTGACAAAGAGGATATATGTGTCAGAGGTGGAGGGAACGAGGAGAAGTGGGAGACCAAATTGGAAGTGGAAAGATGGAGTGAAAAAGATTTTGAGTGATCGCGGCCTGAACATGCAGGAGGGTGAACGGCGTGCAAGGAATAGAGTGAATTGGAACGATGTGGTATACCGGGGTCGACGTGCTGTCAATGGATTGAACCAAGGCATGTGAAGCATCTGGGGTAAACCATTTAAAGTTTTGTAGGGCCTGGATGTGGAAAGGGAGCTGTGGTTTCGGTGCATTATACATGACAGCTAGACACTGAGTGTGAACGAATGTAGCCTTTGTTGTCTTTTCCTAGTGCTACCTTGCACAGATGCGGGGGAGAGGGTTGTCATTTCATGTGAGGCGGGGTGGCGACGGAATGAATAAGGGCAGACGATATGAATTATGTACATATATATATATATATATATATATATATATATATATATATATATATATATATATATATATATATATATATATACATGTGTATGCGGATGGGTTGGGCCATTCTTTCGTCCATTTCCTTGCGCTACCTCGCTAATGCAGTAGACAGCGACAAATCATAATAAATATATAAACCCCACTAATCCTAAAAGATTCAACAATCAAAGGGCCTGTTTACTTGATTATTCTTGCGAGCGCCAGCAGAAATGTAGTCACACTGTAGTTCGTACTCCTGTGGCGGGCGTATGACTAGTAGTAAATCATATATCACTCAACCCCACCGCCCCCTTTTCGAACACAACATATCATCAGCTTTTTGTTATGTTTGCGTTATTTACATGCACTTCACTGCATGGAAAACAATATAGTTTACAAAATATAAACAATGTGAAGAAAGATGGTGGTGATCTCGTCCGCAGTTACCACCGATCCGGTACAGCAGCTTACCCATCTCTTCCTCTGGCGGGACGACTTCCCTTGTTGTCGGGGATGACGCCTCCATTTCCTGAGATTAGTCTGGATTTTCCTTACCATTACCATTTATCTTGCTATTCGCCCACGGCTGGTCTGTTTGTGCCACATGCGACTTCGACCCCATCATACGGTAGATATATTAAGCCACCTTCTCTAGCTTAGCTCGAGGTTGTGTCACAGTTTCACTCATTCATTAGGGTCAGTGACAGTCCCCTCTTCCTCAAGATCTGTACAGTCACAGACTACACTTAAAGAATACGTAGAGAAGATTTATCGTCATACCACCTGTCCATAACCTCCCCTGAAACTACAGCTCTTTCGTGGACTCTAGTACATTTCTCGAGAATATTCCCTGTGAGGCGGACGGTCGTCTGGTCAGGATGTCCTCAGACGGTAACAGCTCATCCCCTGGTCTTCATCTTGGCCAGTGTGTGTAGTCTGTAGGCTCATACCATGCAGACCGATACGCTATCAGCAAAGCTGATAACTTTAGGCTACATTTGGACTGTCTCTCTGTTCATAATATGGCCAGCTCTTTGTTCTGGGTTTCAGCTCTACCCTCCCATTTATACAGTCAGACTGGTATCAGTGGTAACGTGAAACTGCTATCTCAGTGATATCGTCTTTTTTCTGGTATGCAGTACCTGGCACTACTGGAAACCTACATATGCAAAGTTACTGTTCTGATCCGAGCGGAACTTGTTCAAGATACACAGCGGATGAAAGACCAGTCGCTCTCCAGGTACTCTTGCTACCGAAGGGGTTCCCTAGCCTGGGATAGCACATCGCTTCCCGTCAAATGAATTAATTCATTGCTCAAGATGTTCTCGGTTCCTGTGCTGGTAATGGACCTGAAATGTTCACGGCGATCCTCCAACCTGATAAAGCTTGACAAATGCCAGACTCTGCTTCTCAGATTTTTTCCAAATATATAGCACATAAAATGGCATCATCCTTGACGTCATAACGCATGCCAAACCAGCAGAAGTACTGGTGGAGTCGACCAAGTGTCTTCTTAACCCCAAAGTACCTGCTGAGAGAACCGTTGTGCATCTCCCACATTATGACAGAACATGTTCAGCACAACACCCTGTTAGACCATCGTGACGCTAATAGATATATCCCACTAGTGCTGTAAAATGTCGTCCCCAACCGCATAACATCCCAATGCCAATCAGTCTTTGGTGATAGGAGTAGTGGCTGCAAACTTCTCCTAAACAGGCTTCGCTGAAGTCTCTCCCAAGTGCTGGATGATTGATGGGCCACAGGTCGTGGTCCTCCTCTACAGCAACTCTAAATCGTCACAGAAGACATCAGCACCCTGAGAGTTGGTCTCGCGACACTTGTGCAGAAAGTCTTCCATCCTCCTGCAGTGCTAGGTGTGAGCCAATGAATGGCCAGCATGATCAGCCCTCTCGAAGTTCCCACCATGTTGGAGTCGTTTACCCGCTGCCTATCCTCACACCAAAAGTATCCCAACTTGTCACACGTCCAACTTCCTCACGTACACAGCAACTGGGTTGTATCTTACACTACTGGATACACACCTTACCTTTCACACCTTTACAGTTACGCTTCCATTGGCTATCCTTGGAATGTGTGCATGCACTTTGGAATCTTTGTTCTCTTGATTTATGACTTGGTGGATTGCTGCCCTTTCTCATGCATTTATTGCCGTATATTGTCGAAAATCTTGTCCAGATCTTGGATATGTACACATGCATTGTTCTGAAACCAGTCTTATCTGGTGTTCACACTCGAGCTGAACTGCATGAGGGACTCGACCTCTAGAGTGCTAGCTGAGACTTCCTGGAGATTGACTGGTTCAGCATGCTTGACCTGCAGCTTGAAAAGCCTTGCTGTCAAATTCACGGAGTTAATGAACGTGTCATGAATGAATACAGCCAATAGTTCTGGCTGTCCGGCTGGGTCCAACCTGTGTGCCAACCCTTCCAGGTCCTGCACTGGCCTCTACAGAGCCTCCTCCCTTGTTCTGACTCTGGATCTAAATAAAAAAGACTTTGTTCTGGTGAGAGGTGCCTTAACATCTGTGCAGCGCACCAATCAAGGATCTGTACCTGTCCACTTCTGAGACAGTGCCCAGGACCTCCAGTGATGACCCGTTCAAACTCATGGTTGGCTGTGCAACGCACTCCGGTGTATAGTCGCACGCCACCGCCAACAACTCGAACTGAGCCAAATGCGTTTCGTATAAGATCATTCCGTCTAACTGCTACAGCTTCAGATGCAAAGGGTCCATCCCGCGACTCAAATTATGGCTTGTTTTCTAACGAAAATCAAGACCCCCCCCCCCCTATGATTCTGGTTCCCTATGCAGGACTAGTTGCTGACAGACCCACTATTCAATCCGGGTACTCCCATCCAGCAGCTGGTCTAGTAACTGTTGCCAAAACAATTGCATCTGATCTTCCATGCTGTCCACCTGCTGCGTGTTCTGGTCCACATGTTCATTCTACTGCACGGTGCCCCCTATATATCACATCGCTCCAATTTACTCTATCTCGTGCACACTTTACACTCTCCTGCGCGTTCAAGCCTCATATACGCATAATCTTTTTTTCCACTTCCTTCCATCTACAAATCAGTCTCCCACTTCTTGTTCCCTCCACTTTTGACACATTCTGACATTTTTGTCGTTCTTACTATGATAGCACCAGTGACAAGTAGAGAAAAGGTCAAACAACTTATCATTCAAGACATTATCCGATAACATATAATACATAGACTATCAGCAACAGCAGTAACTTGTATTTCCTAGTAATTACATTACTGTGAAATCAACCATCCAGCATCAGTTACCAAAGATCTTCAGGTAAGATAAAGGTCTCCCTGGTGCTAACTGAGAGACAGAAACAAACAAGAAAAATCAAACTAGTTATCAAAAAATGTTGGCTTCATACACATAAAAAGTGCTGCAAAAGAATGGTAAAGATTGGCTTTGTATCAGTATGCAGTCATAGCATCACAATCTTGGCCTACGTCGTATCATATAAGTGTGCTTTATTCCACGATTGGCAAGATGGATCAATACATTTAACATTTACGTAATAAATACCAGTGGGAGATAGCGGAAGCTTCTTATCTCGTAGATAGGCTCAGTAACCTATATTGCCGGGGAGCGACCATCCTATCTTGAACCTTTGGTCAACGATACTGACGTTTTTCATCACATTTGCTTAACTGTAACACGAAGTTTTGAGGTTCACCAGCTTTAAACGCATTCAATTTTTTTTTTTTTTACAGCCTCCCATCCTTTTTGATCTCGAAGTAATTATTTAGTTAACTTTTTTCTCTTAGGAACTATCATAGACCTCCATTTGGAAACTTCTGATGCCACTACTTCTGTGCCTGTATTATGCGCCTAAACATTCATATTACTTATGAGATTATATTCTACTGCTTAAAAAAATAAATCACAGACCACTTTCTATATCTTATATGCTCGAGGGTTACAGGTTAGGCTTAATACCGCAGCGGGTGTGATTATCAGACACAAGATAATGCAATCGGTCTCACTAAAATAGAAACTGTAGTTTGTTTATTTTTCTATGCTCACTTAGTATCCACGTTCATATTTTCATTTCTCTTATTTTCTTGGACCTAAGAACCCTGGGTATCCTCCACATTCGTCTGTCGTCGGTGAGAGTAATGTATGTTAACAGATTTAGCGTTGTAAGTAAATTGTTTCCAACAAACGGACAAGGTAACATGTGGAAACTGAGTAAACTAACAAGGCAACGACAGTTTTAGTGGAAATTGAGTAAACTAACAAGGCAACGACAGTTTTAAAACACTGAAAAAATGAGAACGACAACCTACATAATCAGTGCCGACACTCCCATCTTACTAGACATATGTGTAATGCTGTTTAACACCTGAGGAAGCAGGTAGGATTCGGTATTGGCGTCCCCGTGGATATATCCCTAAGCAACCCTCCCTCTCGTCCCAGAATAGTGGTCAAGGAAGGCAGGGTTGGATGAAGGGAATGACAAGCAGGATTCACCAACCAGTGGATGACACAGCAAGAGAGGAGCCATGTCGGGAGGGATTAGTTACGCCTCCATCGCAAACACACACGTTATATATTTATTCATACATCATAACCCCGGGACCAATTCATAGGGAAAAAGTCCTGGTGTTACCCAGGACCTTTTTCAGGGCTCCAGTAGCCCAAGGTATGCTATTTCCGGTAGAATCCTTTTGAGTTCTTCGACGAGGGTGTACTCTTAATCATACAGCCTCACCAAAATGACTTTTCACTTGCGATGTAATCTCGAGCGGATGAAGTCCGATAACATTCACATTATATTATTATCATTATTATTTTTTTTCTTGCTTTGTCGCTGTCTCCCGCGTTTGCGAGGTAGCGCAAGGAAACAGACGAAAGAAATGGCCCAACCCACCCCCATACACATGTATATACATACGTCCACACACGCAAATATACATACCTACACAGCTTTCCATGGTTTACCCCAGACGCTTCACATGCCCTCATTCAATCCACTGACAGCACGTCAACCCCGGTATACCACATCGATCCAATCCACTCTACTCCTTGCCGTCCTTTCACCCTCCTGCATGTTCAGGCCCCGATCACACAAAATCTTTTTCACTCCATCTTTCCACCTCCAATTTGGTCTCCCACTTCTCCTCGTTCCCTCCACCTCCGACACATATATCCTCTTGGTCAATCTTTCCTCACTCATTCTCTCCATGTGCCCAAACCATTTCAAAACACCCTCTTCTGCTCTCTCAACCAAGCTCTTTTTATTTCCACACATCTCTCTTACCCTTACGTTACTTACTCGATCAAACCACCTCACACCACACATTGTCCTCAAACATCTCATTTCCAGCACATCCATCCTCCTGCGCACAACTCTATCCATAGCCCACGCCTCGCAACCATACAACATTGTTGGAACCACTATTTCTTCAAACATACCCATTTTTGCCTTCCGAGATAATGTTCTCGACTTCCACACATTCTTCAAGGCTCCCAGGATTTTCGCCCCCTCCCCCACCCTATGATCCACTTCCGCTTCCATGGTTCCATCCGCTGCCAGATCCACTCCCAGATATCTAAAACACTTTACTTCCTCCAGTTTTTCTCCATTCAAACTTACCTCCCAAATGACTTGTCCCTCAACCCTACTGAACCTAATAACCTTGCTCTTATTCACATTCACTCTCAGCTTTCTTTTTTTCACGCTCTTTACCAACTGCAGTTTCTCACCCAAATCAGCCACCAGCGCTGTATCATCAGCGAACAACAACTGACTCACTTCCCAAACCCTTCCATCCACAACAGACTGTATACTTCTCCCTCTCTCCAAAACTCTTGCATTCACCTCCCTAACAACCCCATCCATAAACAAATTAAACAACCATTGATGCATCACACACCCCTGCCGCAAACCGACATTCACTGGGAACCACTCACTTTCCTCTCTTCCTACTCGTACACATGCCTTACATCCTCGATAAAAACTTTTCACCGCTTCTAACAACTTACCTCCCACACCGTATACTCTTAATACCTTCCACAGAGATTCTCTATCAACTCTCATATGCCTTCTCCAGATCCATAAATGCTTCATAAAAATCCATCTGCTTATGTAAGTATTTCTAACATACATTCTTCAAAGCAAACACCTGATCCACATATCCTATACCTTTTCTGAAACGACACTGCTCCTCCCCAATCTGATGGTCTGTACATGCCTTGACCCTTTCGACCAATACCCTCCCATATGATTTCCCAGGAATACTCAACAAACTTATATCTCTGTAATTTGAACACTCACCTTTCTCCCCTTTGCCTTTGTACAATGGCACTATACATCCATTCCGCCTATCCTCAGGTACTTCACCATGAACCTTAAATACGTTGAACATCCTCACCAACCTGTCAACAACACAGTCACCCTCTTTTTTAATAGATTCCACTGTAATACCATTCAAACCCACCGCCATGCCGGTTTTCATCTTCCGCAAAGCTTTCACTACCTCTTCTCTGTTTACCAAATCATTCTCCCTGACCATCTCACTTTGCACACCACCTCGACCAAAACACCCTATCATCACACACATTCAACAAACTTTCAAAATACTCACTCCATCTCCCTTCACTACTACTTGTTGTTACCTCCACATTTGCCCCCTTCACCGATGTTCCCATTTGTTCTCGTCTCACGCACTTTATTTACCTCCTTCTAAAACATCCTTTTATTTTCCCTAAAATCTAATGATAGTCTCTCACCCCAACTCTCATTTACCCTCTTTTTCACTTCTTGCACCTTTCTCTTGACCTCTTGCCTCTTTCTCTTATACATCTCCCAGTCAAATATATATATATATATATATATATATATATATATATATATATATATATATATATATATATATATATAATATATATACATGTGTGTGTGTGGATTAGTCGTTTTTCGCCTGTTTCCTGGCGCCACTTCGCTGACGCGGGAAACGGCGGTCAAGTATTAAAATAATAATAATTATAATGATAATATTAATGATAATCATAATAACAACAACAACAACAACAACAACAACAACAATAATAATAATATAATAATAATAGTGATAATAGTAATAAAAATCATTACAATAATAATAGTAATATCAATATATTCTTTCACAGCAAACAGACGAAGAAAGGCCTCATTCGCTCACATCCATTCTCTAGCTCTCGTGTGTACTGTATGCTCTGCTTCAGTCCATTGGCGACACATCACTCCTTGCATACCATACTGCTCCAATTCACCCTATCACGTGCATGTTTTACACCCTCCTGCATGTTTTGGCCTCGACAACGCAATATATTTTTCACTTCAACTTTCCATCTTCAATTTCGTCTTCCTTTTTTTCCTTTCATTTTTAACCCCCTCCAGTTCAAACACATATCCTCTTCGTCAACCTCTCCTGACTCATTTTCTCCATATGTCTAAACCCTTTCAGCACACCCTCTTCAGCTCTCTCAACTTTATCATTACAATACCTCATATCATTTCCAGCACATTCTCCCTCCTCTGTACATTCTCATCTATTGACCATGCCTTGCAACAACATTATTGGGATTACTATTCCTTCAAACATACCCATTTTCACCCTCCCAAATAAAGACCTCTCTTACCACACATTGCTCAATGCTCCCAGAATCCTTGCTCCCTCACCCACCCTATGACTCCACCGCTTTCATGGTTCCATTCGCTACCATTTCCATTCCTGAGTATCTAAAATACCAGGGGCACTTTCCTTCGGATTTTCCCCATTCAAACTCACATCTCTCTGAACTGCTAAACCTAATAACCTTGCTTTTATATACACTACTCTCAACTTCCTCCCTTCCCACAATTTCCCAAAATCAGGCACCACCATATACTTTTTTTTTTTTACTCGAATCTGCCACCAGTGTTATGTCAACAGTAAACAACGATTGACTTATTTCCCAGGTCTCCTCACCCCTTAAAGACTAAATAACTACCCCTCTTTCCAAGACTCTTGTATTAATTCTCTTACCACCTCATCCATAAGCATATACAACCATGGCTACATCACACACCCCTAACGCAGATCAACCTTCACCTGGAACCATCCAACCTCCTCTCTACCTATTCACACACTCTTCTTTCATAAAAACTCCTTACACTTATAATAACTTTCTCCCTACATCACATATTCTTAAAACCTTCCACAAAGTTCCTCTATCAATCTAACCATATGCTTTCTCCAGATCCACAACTGCCACAAACATATCTTTTTGTTTAAGTATTTCTCACACGCATTCATCATCGCAAAGACTTGATCCACACGCTCTAAAATTGAAACCATATTGTTCCCCACCAGTCTGATGCTCTGTACATACCCTCACCTTCTCCATCAATACCCTTCCATACAAATTACCGGGTGCACCCAACAAACTGTAATTAAAACACCCCTTTGTCCCCTTGTATTTATGCAATGGCACTAGACATGCGATCAGCCAATCCTCAGGCACCTCACCATGATCCAAACATACATTGAAAATCTTAACTGGCCAGTTAACAACACAGTCATCCCCTTTCTAAAGAAATTCAACTCCAGTACCAACCACTCCAGTCGTCTTGCCACATTTCACCATACGAAAGGTTTTCATCGCTTCTTTTTCACGAAACTACTTTCCATGACTTTCACTCCACACAACCACCCCGTCCCAGATACCTCACTTCTGCCACCCTATCATTAAATATTCAACAACCCTTCAAAGTACTCACCCGATCCCTTCCTCGCCTCATCACTGATTGTTGCCATTACTTCATTTGCCCCTTCACCGATGCTCTCATTTGTTCTCTTGTTTTTCTCATCCTATTAATCTTCTCAGCATAAGGGAGGCCCAAATAGTACCTGTGCCTGAATGGGCCCGGCTGCCCCCTGCATTTTCATGATTACGAATAGAAAAAAACAAACATCTGATTTACATATCTAGGTTATGAACAATAGTTGTAAGCACAATCAAGATGCTAACTTGATAATGAGTGGTAAGCCATAATGATTTTGATAACATGATTTAGCAACCAATGAAGCAATAAATAATTTTGTCTCTCGCTCGCTACTTATTCTGGTCACTTTCCCTGCACTCCAAATGCCACGGTTAACCATGTCTGAATTCTACCATCATGCATAAGGTGTATTATTATCATTATCATTATTTTTATCATTATCATTACGATAAGTAACATTAGTAGTAGTAGTAGTAGCAGTAATATTAATAGTAGTAGCAGCAGTAGCAGTAGTAGTAGTATCGTTATTATCATTATTCTGAGCCTGGGGCCATTTTAGAATGGCACCAGCCCTGAAAAAATATGGAAAAACATAATACGTTCTTGGTTTGTTTATAAACGAGATCTAATTCAATTGTCTGATAAGTAGTTGAGAAGGGACAAAGTCGACCACATTTGGAGATAATGGCCAGCACACACCACAACTGAGATATTATTTCTGGTATCACCACAGAAGGAAAAAAAAAAAATGCGAAAGTTTTGTTGGCTACTCAATCTGTGGTCACGTTCCAAATGATTGATTTTTACAGTAACTGGAACGAAATCAAAACTCCGTTTTAGCGAGGATGTGTACTGAAGTAGCCAGGCATCACAGGTGATAAATGAAGCAATGTACCTGTGTAAAAAAAATCTGGGACGAGGATACGAATGTCACTGTTAAGGCTACAAGGGAAGGCAAATGATGATCCCATACCACTGGACTTATTACAATGGCCTAAGGTCAGATAATGATAATACTAATCTTACAATCAAAGGGACTGGGTTGACAGTGCTGCTATGTTACAATCTAAAGCCATCTAGAAAATAGTTTCATTCAGAGAGACTTCCCTCAATAATGTTGGCCACTACCATCTTACTAAGGCTGTTTCGAAGGGTAGTGCATCGACTCTATTTTC
Organism: Panulirus ornatus; assembly: GCF_036320965.1. Taxonomy (NCBI): domain Eukaryota; kingdom Metazoa; phylum Arthropoda; class Malacostraca; order Decapoda; family Palinuridae; genus Panulirus; species Panulirus ornatus. The sequence goes on from NC_092258.1 coordinate 12,942,356, forward strand.
ATTTATGTTTCGCTGCCGTGCAGAAAAGTGTGTCGATCCATCAAAGAATTATTGTCTTATGACAGAACCTTCCCTGACATGAAAATAGAAAACTGATAAATACGCTGTTGAACTTTAGGACAACTGTCTTGCTTGTCGTGCAGATATTCGAGTTAGCCTCCTAGGAGACATATCTTACGTTACTTCCCTGGTGCATTCCTCCTACAAGTTACATTAAACACAGTTAAGATTTGATAATATCTGTAAAGAAATCATGGGCCATAATTCTTATAAGGGTGATTTACGAGGGCAAGACTGCTTCTTGAATATTATGGAAACGCCAACACAGTTGCGAAAGGCTGACATGCCAGTAAAAACGCAGGTCTCCAACGATTCCACCTGATTAAAGATCTGAGTCGACGTTTACGTATTCTCATTCAATACCGGAATGTGCGATAAGAAAAGCTGAGCCTGAGACCTTGTGTTTTATAGCCCATGGTGCCCTGAACCTGATGATGTTGTGACGTTAGTTTCATCTGTTTACCCTAAATGGCTTGTTGTCGTTTATTAAAGTGCTGATCCAAGGAGCTTGGACGCTAAAATTAGGTTGGGACGAAACATCAATCGAAGAGCTCAGAGACTTTGATCTATCTGGAGTTCCTAGAATAGTATCATTAGCCTAGTGGCTCTATCTCGCGACTGACCATCAAAACCATCTTGTTACTTCTAAATCACTGGCAGAACTAGCGAAAAACCGTCCACTCCCGGAGTAAGAGCTTACCACAATTCAAGCTGGCACTCATTTGGCAATATACACTGTGAGAACACTCATACATATCAAACATGGGGAAGTTTTTATTTCAGAGTATTCGTTTCGTTTCCCTTGTGACCGACATGGCATGGGCAAAACACTGAAATCCATGCCATTTTAGGTGACATGAAAAATAAAAGAAAAAAGGAAATTAATTAGGGCTATGCAGGTATTTATAACCTCATTCTTTAAGAAAGAGATATATGAAGGGGGGAATATAACAAAAGGAAGAGAATGCCACAGCTTAGGAGGTATCATAACAGCCAGTCCTCGAGTAGCCACTCTCTACACAAAAACTAGGGGGAAGCAACAGCCAAACTTCCTTCAGCAATGAAAAATGGCAATTGCAAGGTGACCCAATGAAGACAGGGAATTTCACCTTTTTAATATGCCAATTAAATCCAAGCCAATAGATTTGCTGTCCAGGGATGCTAATTGGAAATCCCTCAGTAAATGTAAACTTAGTCTCTCTTGAAGATAATACTCTCTGTTTGCCCTATACTCTTTACTGCCTCTGATTTCATCTCAGTAAAGTCCTGAACATACCTACTCACATCTTCAAATTTTCAGGTAGTCGAGACAGATGTTAATCTTCCATGGTGTCTAAATCACAGGCCACAAACTGGTGACGAGAACATCATAGAGAGGATTGGGAAGTCCTAAAAGAACACATCCATTCAACTAAAACCCGTACATCACACAAACACACAAAAGTGAACGACCACACGATGCTGAATTCACCATTCTACTTCTCATAAATCGTGGCTGACATTCTTCGAGGGAATTTTATGTTTAACTATTACATAGCAGTGTATCTAACACCATAGCATTTTATTGTGAACATTAATGGTTTTTACGGACCAATAAGCTATCCAATTGTTACTACACAGGCGTTTCATCCGCAAGAAAATAAGGGAAACGTTTGTAACTTCCAGGTCACCTGCTATTACCTAGTTAAACCGTAATGGAAGATGGGCCTGACTACTTAGGAGCTGCCACAATTACCAGCACGGAAGACAATGTTCCTAAGACACCTTAAAGTTGTCTGTTTATCTACATTGCCACGTATGCGGTACGGCTTGAACTGGATAAGAGCTAACCACTTTAACATTCTTACACCTGCTCAGATTGTCGTCGTCAGACGTTCATCTCCAAATGTCATTGTACCGGAAACTTATTTTGTTTCAATTGGTTTGTTGGAGGATGGAAAAGGAAGAGGCTAGACAGAGGAAGGTAAAGTCGAAATATAGAAGATAAATGTAGCGTATGGTGTAGGCTAAGTTTTACTGTAACATGTGAAGGGTTCCCTAGCGAAGTATTCTTTGGTGCCTCATTTATATATCCGGCAGAATAGCGGTATAATCAAAGAATAAATAATGGTTTAATGAATTTAGGCAATTATTCGACAAATAGAAAAAAAAAAACCGAGGAATTACAAATATTCCAGAACTTGGAGGTAAACAGAACTGGTTAATTGATCATGAATGAGCCAAGATAAGGTGGGGCTGGATATATCTGCCCTTTGGTTTACTAAAGCACACGAGTGAATTTCATTTACGTCGAGTGGCACAGATAAAACTGAACGGTGATTCATCCTACCGAAAGCACCTTGGACGGCTAATTGGATCATCAACAATTGTAATAAAATTCTCTTCAGAAGGTCATAGAAGATGAGGCTAAATAATCGTAGTATTACCTACATAGAAGAAATATGAATCCTCCTGCTCCTGTCACTCGTTTAACCTATGGCAGGAGACGAGATCCAATGCCCACTGATAGTGGAATCAATACAGAGGACCAGACCACCATAAGTCTGATAAACTCATCTAAACATACCTTTTATACAATTTTGAAGAAACTAGAACGCTTGGAAAAGTTGACTGTCTCACACTCTCAGCAAAAAAAAAAAAAAATCCACAGGGCACAACCATCCACCCTGACAGTCACTTTTAAAAACCAGTGAACTCAATGCTTTTAAGAAAATACGCTGACTGGCCATTGGTTGGAATCAGTATCATTCATTATGACATGGCAGAAAATATTAGCTTAGTTGAAGTGTTTTGTACGGATACTTATACTCTGAGAGCCCTTGACAAGTTGGTACCACTGGAAAATCCATAGTTCACCAAAGTTAAATAATGCCACGCCTGAGGTAGAAATTCCCTCAGCTGAACCCCCAAGTCTGTATTAAGTAGCCCGGAATGCTGAAGCTGCCAGACGTTGCCAACTTATGAATAAAAACGTGCTCTACTACAGGAAACAAAAGAGCCCATTGTGAAGGGAGAAGGTTCAGACATAACCTGGCAATAGTGGACCACAAAAAGTGTACTCTTTCATCTTCTCTTCCTTGAGGGAATGTCAACAACCGACGAGTGATTTCCAATAGCAAGTCCCGGTTTTCCAGGACGGTGTTGTTATAGACGTGTATATATTTTGATACTGTATTAGTATATTGTTGTATTATTGTAGAACTGGTTATTGTATTTTCTACATACTTCTTTGTTGTACTATTCTCCTAATTAACTTCGCCATGGACATTCTAGTTGTCAGAATTTAATTGGTTTAAGTAAATTTATCATGAACCAATATATTAATGGATTTACTATGAAAACCACAATTTATGAATACTGATTCATCATTCTCAACAATTTACTTATCTTTCATTTCCATTAGCTGAACCTCTTTGGTTCTATATCAGAAAGCACCTAACACAAGAGGTATAATTTTTCTCCGAGTTCGCTGCTAAAAAGTTCTCGACTTCACGTATATCAGACTACCAGGTATATTATGATGCTGTAAAGGGCCACTTTTTCAAGACAACTTTTTCTTTTTTTTCTCAGAGCCACGTCAGCCTAAAGTTGACCATCTTCTCCAGGAGTTTGCAGATGTAGCTTGGGAAGGATATTGATCTGTAGTTGTCTGGTAACTGCAGCATCATCGCCAGGCCTGGGAAATGGGTTAATGATTGCTTCTTTCCATGGTGTACCAACTGTGCACCCTCGGGAGATCCAGTTACACAGAGATAACAATAAATTTAGAGAGTTATCGAGAGATATAATTTGACATGAAACGTTGTAACCTCCTGGAAACATCCCTTGACAAAGGCCTGAGGCAGAATCCTTTTCCCTTCTCGTAAAGTCAAGAGGTTGTAGGGGTTTTGCGTTTCCATTAGAAAGGTGGTTTTCGATCCTGTGTTATTAAAATGGAAAATCTGGCAGGATAAGACGACCTAGAGGGGATCTCTGCTATTCATAGAATTTAGAAAATTTGGTCTGTGAGACAGGAAACTGTCTTTGATGTTTGTGATATTCCAAACCCTTTCTAATACTAATGATAAGGATGTTACTGGGTGCATGGGAGGACACGTACTGCATCCCATAGTCTTAGCATGAGATTTCTTAAAGGATGTGGTTTAATATACTTGAAATATTAAACAGTCTACAGTACTGAGACGATGCACATGCCTATCCCTGAATGTAAACGTGTGACTCATTAAACAGTCCCAAACCGTGCTAGAAAACGTGGCTCATACACAAACGTATTGAGCCTGACTGCGACTGCGGGAATATTGTACAATATGTTACAAATCAATACAGTTAAAAGGCCCCATTTCAATTTCTTTCCTTTTTTGTGTTTATTAACTAGATTATACATCTATATTACTGTAAATGGGACTTTGTTGGTATCGTGTGTGGAAAACATTATTAAAACCCTGGTCCCTTCAGCTTTGGGGCCCTCTTGATTTGGCAGTGTGCACCCATTACCCTCCTCACGGGCCCTGCTTGAGGTAACTGCTTTTGTAACAATTTCAGCATTCATGAACCTCAGCGGTAGGATGCATAGTACCAACATAACATTTTAATGTGGTGAATCAAATGCTTTCATTTTCGGAATGATGGTAGGACACATAAATAGTTCAGTTTGGTGCCATGTGTATCTACTTGGTAGGTGTCTATAAGTAACATATTAAAGACTTTGGGTCCCAGGGGCCAAGATATTCTTATCCCCTCGCAAGTCGAGGAGGGAGTGTATTGTAAGCGGCACTTAAATCAACGAAGTCTGATTTTATTTCTAGGGCTTTCTAACTATCGGGTCTCGGGACAATTCAAAAAAAGGATAGGACTGGTAAAAGCTTGGCTCAGGACGCGTGAATCTTATGTAATGGAGTAGGTTTGAACGGCATCCTTTCACGCTAGCCACGGATTAACATTATCTTTGCAGCTCAACAAGCATCACAGCTTTTCCTTAGTATGGCGGAAGTTTACGTAAGAGCAGGTATTGGAGTAGCTAGCTGCCTCCATCCGCATGGATCACATACGTCTGAGATTCATTTAGCGTTAGATTGATAGTCAATTGGAACGAAAAGTTAATTCCTGCAGATTATACGCTGAAGGCTTGAAAGATGAACAAATGACAACGATGTAGCTTACCTAATCCAACGCTGTGCTCGTTTCATGGAAAGCAGCCAAGGTATATTGATAACTTGCCCCGGGAGGTTAACACAATATGTTCGAGTGTTGGCCTATTGGGCAGGGGTTGAGGTAGCTCATCTTCGCGACTTTAGCGTTGTCATCATGATCACCCACCAGTGACTTTAAAGGAGTCTAACAAAGGGACCCATTCTAAAACTTTTCCTTATATAAGTTTCAGATAGTTCCTTTTAATTTTGGGTCAGTTATTAGTATTACAATTTGATGACAATCGAACCATGGACTTTGAATTCTTGTTGAAATAAATGTGTGTGTATAAACCGTTGAAAATATTCTTTAGTTGATAAATAAATCATTGCAAAAACTAAGATTTGCTAAAAGGACATAAAGCGTGTTTACCAAGGTAATCTCCCCTGGGCTCAACTTAATCTCATCACAGTACTAAGTTTTGAGGTCTTTCCTTTTTCTCATTTCTTTCATAATTTTCGTCAGCAAAAATATGAAGGTATTTCATCTAGTACATCGCTTACGTATAGTAAGAACAGAAGTTGGCCCTCAGGGACCCCACTTAACACGCGTTGATTTTCCATTTCATTCAATGCGAAGTCTTCCGAATTCGGGTGCGATCTCTAGTTTCATAATCAGTTTCTTTAGAGTAACACTATCAAATGCCTTCTGAATGCCAAGGAATATACAATACAGCCATTTCTCTTTTTCTAGAATCTAATGTTGCTTATTTTCATTGAAATCCAGTTGACTTGTCAAAAAAGATATTAACCCTTGAACTCATGTTCTCTCCCATTTACTTACTTAACAACATAACTCTATATTATCCCAGATTGCTTTTCCTCGTAACTTGCATGTTATGTTCAGTAGAAGGATAACGGCTGCAGTGCAGAGCCAACATTGTGGTGTTTTTTTCACATTCCCCATTCATGGCCAGATCGCTGTCTTTTTATCCCCGTGCCTCAAACATATGTGGATTGCTGGCATCCAGCCCCACACACTCTTTTTCTCATTTGACACTTGACGACACATAGACCACACTCATCTTTTATCTCTTCCATTTTTTTACTTTGCAAATTCTATCATTCATAGCAGTGCAACTATTACAGAACTCTCCGGCACTCCTCCATCATGCTACTGGGATAGATCCCAGCACTTAGACCTAGCTCTTTTTCTATCCATTTCTGCAACATTTGTGGTCTTTATTCTGACCTTCCTGTTACTGAACACCATCTGATAAACTTCTCTCATTCATTTTTAACTTCTTTCCGAAATCCAATTGCCTCTAACATTGTTTCTGCTTCAGAGGCAGAGATTGTGCCTACTGCACTACAAAATCACCCGTTGTTCACCTTGTGGATCTTGAGTCTCCTAACTCTGATGCCATCTCACTCAAAATTGCTCTAACTTCTGTTACCTTACTTTTATGTTTTCTTTTGCTGCCCCCTCACCTTCCTCTAACTTTCCACAAATTTTCTACTATTTGACTTAGTGCCACAAAACATTTTTCTCATCCATGTGTAGAGATCCTTTATGCCAGGGGATTTCAATGTAGACTGCAAAGATTAGTTAGGGTCTCACCTGGACAGTCTTGGTGGAACTGAGGCCATTCCTTTATCTCTCCTTACTGATTTCGAACAATTAATTAAACATTCTGCCCAAGTTTTTGATTGTCATGACCACTCTTCTAACACAATTGACCTCTTTTTATACCTCTGAACCCTCCCATTAGACATATGGCATTTCTGTCCACTTAAGGTCCTCCAGCAACAATCTCATTTCTGTCACTTCTAATTGGGCATGCACACCCTCCATCTCCCTTTTGAAATGCCAGTCTGGCACTTTGGGAGACCTCAGTGATTATCCTTGTATAGCTTCTGAATTGACTTTCCCTGGGATGAGTACTGCTTCTCTGATTGGTATGACTCATGTTACGCTGAATGCATAGCAAAGGTTATCTTGGCAGGGATGGAGTACTACATCACATCTTTTTAGTCCTTTTCTCCTCAGTCACGGTTTGATTGCTCTTGCTGTGATGCTTGTTATTTTAGGGATGGTGCATGAAACTTTTCCCTACCAAAGAAACCTACTCTGCTTTACTTTCTGCTCAGAATCATTGTGAAGCTGTTTTTCAAAGAACCAAATGCACTTTCATAAAAAGGTGTGCTGACTAGACTTTCTTTTTTTACTTCTTGGTCTTTAAATAAAAGCATCTTTAACAACTAAATGAAAACAGAATTGATCCCAGATTACAAGGGACCAAATTTTGAAAACAACAGACACAAAGTTTGCAGTACCAATTGGACAAATTTCTTTATGTTCACACAGAAGAGGAAATGTGGAATAACTCTAAACACACACTACTTGAGACTGAAAATAAATGAATTACAAAGAGACCTAGCAATATTTCAAAACCATCATGGATGAATAGATTAGAAGGACTAATTTGCCAAAAGAAGAAAACATAAGAAATTCAGATCAATGGGAACCGATGAAAACTGCCAGGAATTAATCAAAATCCAAAGAGAGTGCAAGGTCATAAGACAGAGAAAACATGAGGAAGAAAAAAGAATTTCCATGAAAATTAAGAATAACCCTCAGAAATTCTTCAAATACATATATGACAAAGGAAGATAGCATTAGAAGGAATTGGATCATTATGTAACAAATATGACACATTAACTATTGACAACAAGGAAATGGCTACCATACTAAATTATTCCTTTAACTCTGTATTCGCAATCAAAGAAACATCTTGAATACTGCAATGAAAGCTAATGTTTCAAGGATCTGATGAAGAAGAATTGAAGGTTAAAGAAATAAAGAGCTCTGAAGTACTTAAATATCTGGACCAATCAAATCCTAACAAATCCAACGGCCCAGATAACTAAGCTCCAAGATTTTTAAAAGAGGTCAAGGGACAGCTGATATACCCCATAACAAAAGTATTCAACAAATCTCTATAGATTGGTCAGGTGCCAGATGACTGGGAACCAGCAAATGTTACTCTTATATATTAAAAAAATGAGACAAAGTGTGCCTTGAACTACTGCCAGAATTCACCGTACATCAGTGTTAGGTAAAACAATGAGAAAAATAATACGAGATAAAGTTTCTAGATCACAAAATTATATCAGACAACCAACACAGTTTCCGCTATAGAAGATCCTGCCTGATGAATTTGCTGAATTTTTTTAATATTATCAGAATTGGGATGAATAAGTTCCATCTGACAGCATATTTAAATTTCCAAAAGGCTTTCCATAAAGTACCTCACAGGAAACTTTTACATAAACTCAAAGCACATGGAATCGGTGAGGCTTCTGTGCATGAAGACTTAACCAAGGTGACTTTAGATGTAAGTTGATACAGTGGGTTTTCCTGTGTATATTCTAAGAACTTGAAAGTCCACATATTCCACCTAACCCCATGCAGATCTAAAGTCCTCCAATCTATTTCCTTATTGTTGAAGTTACCTAAAATGAGAACTTTAATCAGTGCTCAGCATGGTTACCCTCACCGCTTCATTTAATAATCATAAGGGATTGTGCACTAATAAAGTTATTAGACAAATTTTACTTATACTTCTTGCAAAAACTGGTTGATAAGTCCACTGTTTATCATTACCTCTTAGAACTTTATGTCTTCATTCACCACTTAGACTAGACCTTCCCTTTTCCTCACCCTAATTCTTTTCTTGTTATCATATATTTAAGTAGGAAAACTAAATATCATGTAACAACCTTGTTTAGTTTTCTCATTGCTTTTAATATTCAGTTTACTCTTCTCCACTTGGTCTTTTAATTCAAGTTCCTTTCCATTCCCTACTAAACAATCACCATTTATACATATATGATCAATAGCACTGACCTTCTATCTATCTATATCTCTGATGCCTGTTCTCTCCTAGAACTCCCTCAAAGGGGTGGCCACAATAGTCTCCATAACTAGCAAACTCCAGTCTTGCTTCTTAGCCTTTAGTTCCTAACCCTTAACAGGCTACTGGCAGAGGGCAACTCTAGTGCAGTGTTTGCAGAGGCTCCTACCAAATTTTCCTACTGATTACACCTGACTAAAGCTCCTGCCTAAATATTCCTCCCTACTATTTCTATCTATTGCTCCTAACATTTTGCCAAAAGGCCAGGCTAGTGTGTGCTCGCCATCGCAAAATCTAGAGTTATGGAGAATGAGCTGTGTGAGGTAAGTGTTGTCAAGTGTTATGTATGACAAGAGAGATTGTATGTTTGCAGACAGAATGCCAATAGTCCACATATGGTTGAGGCAGAGAGACAGCTTCCTAGGTCAGAGGAGTGCAACTTGACAACCACTGAACTGACTTTTTATGCGGCTGTGACTAAGTCTACCAGGAACCCAGGTGGGTAGTACTGGTAATATACCTCCCTATTCATTGGCTGGCTACCAGCTGCTACCTAGAGCTTGGATCTTCTTATGCTGTAATCACCCATGTCACTCAAAATGGGCAAGAATCTGCTTCTTGTGACATGTTTATCTTCAGTCATTTGCCCACTCTACTTTCTGAATTTTTCATATTTTCCCTTGTCATGTCCTTTCATGTACATATATTTTTAATGTCTCGCTGTCTGCCATCTTCCTTATGACTTTCTCACTGCTTCCTTCCATTCTAAATATTACTTGCAGATTTAGGTCTTCTGAGACCTCATCTGCTCACTCTCGTGGAAGGGTACTGCACCCTCCAACACCAACACCATGCCCTGCCACTTCTCCCTCACTGGCATCATTCCCATCCTCCCTGACCACCTCACCTTCTCTCATCTCCACCACTTCCTCCCTTCCTATATGTGCCACTGTTGCACATATACATACCAATGAAAAAAAAAGTCCTAGTCAAGCAGTAAAATATCACCATTATGCTTGGAGTATACGTAAAAAAAATTTGGAGTTAAAGAAAGCTGCATTACAAATCAAGAATCATATAATCAGTATTTCAAAAAACTGGCTGTATATTTGAAATATAGAGTTCCTTGCCAAATACTCCATTTCTGGGTGCACTATATTTAAGAAAGATTGGGGAAATGAAACAGGCTATGGTGTCTTACCCTTTGCCAAAGTTTATCTAAATCCTGTGCTGAAAAAAGCTTTTGAGAAAATCAACTTCATTTTCACTGAAATCAAAGATAAGTCACAGAAGAGAATAAAAGTAGGATTGGTCCATACGCCCTCAGTAATGCCACCATAAGTAGACAAAACACTATATGATGATAACAAAGTAGCAAAGAAAACAATCTGATCATTGTTGGAGATTCAAAACACTAAGTGTAAAGAATAACTCAGGGCTTGGGCTTTACCTAAGTCTGCCTTATAGTGCCCTCATACAATTAGCTGATAAACCCTAGCTTTCATTTGCTCTCTTTATGAGCTCCTGCACCTTTCTCTTTACTTTCAACCACCTTTTGTTGTACATATCCTAGTCACTTGGAGTCCTTCCTTGGAAGAAACCAAATAAACCTCTCTCTTCTCTTTTACAAGCAACTTTACTTTATCATAATACTTACTATCCTTTCTCACAAGCCCACCTCCCACTTTCTGGTTGCCTCACATTTCCTCACACATGTCAGCACTTCTTCCCTAAACACCTTCCATTCCTAACTCACTCTCACCTTTTGCCATTCTGTATAAAAAAAAAAAAGTTGTCAAAGCCTTTGTGATCCTTGCATAATAGCCATATGCCATACAAGTATTCCAATTGGTGTGTAGACTTTGGGTAACTTACCACGTTGGAAAAAAAAAAAAAGACTGGTTTATGATATTTTCATTGCTTGTTGAGAAACTTATGCATGTAATCATCAATGTAAACCTCATTACACTTAATGGACATTTTTTTGCCACTAGAACCTGTGGCAACACTTGAGTTAGAATTAGCAAGTTTACTCAGACTCACTAGAGACTGAGCATATAACAGAATGATGGAATGACAGTCAATTGAAGCAGGAAGCTTGTGAGGTAGACAAATCTGAGTGGCATTTGTAGTTGTTAGTTTGATGATCACTTTAGCTGATTTTTTAAGGTTTTACTGATAACTTGTCTCCTACAGAGCAAGAAAGGAGATATAATACATTAGCAAAATTAATACATTATGTATGAAACATATTCATTTGAATGAAAACAAAGTGGAATGGTAAATGAAGAATTAAACCATCTCAAAAATGTTAAATAAATCTTTCTTCTCAAAAGTGCAACAAATATCCAACTCCATAATAAATAATTGTCACAAAAATCAACTTAAAACATTTTTCTTCATCTACAACTCATACTTTTACCCATTAAGTTCACTCCTAAATCTATTCATATTCATATAACATGTTAAATACCTACAGTGTACTTTAATGTCTGCATCAAAATGTCAGCGAGTATATCAGACTGAAGATGTCTTGGTAATTTTTTTGTATATATTTTCATGAGAAGTGCCTCATACTTAAAACTGATAATAATATGAACATCCATCTCTCTCCAGTTTGGGGGATACAGATAGTTTAGAACAGTGCTCTAGGTGCTATCCTATTTTGTAAACATGAGGTAGATTCTACATGAAGGGAGTGCTGCAATTTCAAACACTACTTTAGCTGAGTTACTTAGCTTTGACTTGATATGAAGCCTAAGCCAGAATTAAGGCATTCACTAAGAATGACAACAACTTATTTCAACTTATGATGAAGGGCCCATTTTAAAGTTAGTTCCAAAAGCCATCATACTCAAACCTGTGCAAAAATGATATCTAATAGAATCATGCCTTTCATGTCAGGCAATTGACTTCATCTGACTATACTTTCTACACTGAATGAGCTTGCAATAAACCAAAACAATGTCATGAACTGATATATTTTCTATGACCTCAATATTACAGAATTCAAATGCATAACCTGTTTAGTTTTGAATTAATGTCCAGTATAAATTATCATACTACCATATGAAAAATATGAGACGAAGTTTTTACTCAAACCTTAAGTTCAGTTTGCAGGATCTCTAGTAGGTAAGAACATTAGGCAGAAGAAGTAGGTAGAAGCCAGTAAGAACATTAGTTAGGAGTGTCTGCAAACATTGGGCTACAGTTGCCTCTGCCAGTGGCCTGATATGGGTGAGGCACTGAAGGCTAAGAAGCAGCACTGGAATTCATTTGTTATAGAGATTTTATTGCTGTGGAGTTCCAGGTGGGAACATGCATCCAGATATAGACAGATAGATAGATAGATAGATAGATAGATAGATAGACAGACAGACAGATAGACAGATAGATAGATAGATAGATAGATAGATAGATAGATAGATAGACAGACAGACAGATGATAGATAGGACAGAAAAATGAGTTGGACATTATCAAATAAATGTATATATCATTCATATTGTAAAGGGCATTATGATAAAAAAAAATGTATTTACAAACTGCTTAAAACTCTTTAAGTAAAAAAAAATCTTCACTAAAAAGTAAATTATATAGTGATTATATATTTTAAAAGTGCTGCCACTAGACTCTCTTAGTTATTGCAAATGAAAAAACTTAAAGATATTATGTACCAGTAACGGTGCATAATAAAATCTGAGTGATAACTGTTAACTGACAGCACAACTTATGGCAACATACATAACTACTTTGATTTTCCACACAGCAATGGAGCATCCAGTGTGTGTGTGTGTGTGTGTGTGTGTGTGTGTGTGTGTGTGTGTAATTATAGTCAAACAGTGACTGATGCTATAAAGAAATAGGTTTTTGCTACTGCACAAAGCTTAACATTCCATAAATCATTTTCTCAAGTGAAGTGAATGATAAATCTGAGCATGTATCTTGAAATATTCTATTGACAATTCAATATTGTGTTTCTTAGTTTCAAACTTCTCCCAAAGAAGCACTTTCATAGGTATCTTATATGACTGATTAATCTGGGTGTGATTACCTATCCATTACTAATTTACGCAACAAGGTGAGGGTGATTTGCACTCATAAGGTCTCACCGCTAAAACTTTTTTTCATCATACAATGATTTAAACTTACTTATATTGTATTTACTTACAGTTTCCTCTCCAACTTTCCTCATGTGTCCATAACACTGCTACAACTGAAGTATTTCTTTACATGCTTTGTCACTTGATTCTTACTTCGATTCATGGTATGTCATGTCAGAAACTGCTCAACATTCACTTCACCAGATTTAATCAGAAACTTGTTTATGATCAGGTCATCCCTTTTCTCTTTCTTCTCTATTATGGTTAATTAAATGACAGCTTGCATCTCCCTGTAGCTTATTTCTCCTACTTTTTGCACAACCTTTGTTGCCTACCCATGGACCTTCTCATTTGTCCCCACAAGATAGGTAGCCAAACCGGCACTACATAACTTAGCTTGGGTTCAGTTTACCTTATAAGTACCTTTTTGAACATCTCATTGTCCATGTACTCGACAGCAAGTTTGATAATTGAGGAATAATTCACCTAACTGTCAAGTATGATCTAAGGATAGGATATTTTCTATCTTAACCCCAAGTCACTTTAAGTAGTTGATTCCTGAAATTTCCTTCCTGCAAAATGGCAGGCATAATTAGGCTTCCCTTCTGTCTGTCTCATTCCTATCAAGTAACATATAGTTTCGCTGAACTTCATCTGCCATGTAACTAACCACAGCTAGATCCTGTCGACATCTTTTCGAAGGTTTCACAATCCTGAAGACTACTAATTTCTATTCTAATTCTAACATTATCAAGAAATATGCAGTATTCAATTATGATTCCAGTTCTTGCAAGTCGTTTATATGCACCAAGTACAGTTATGCTCTCAAGACTAAACCCTGTAGGATCCCACAGGTCACTCTCATCCATGCATCCAATTTCTCTCCCTCAAGGATAATTTTCAATCTACAAAAGGAGTCCTACTTAATGCCTATCTGTAGCTCCAGTTTTGTCAACCTCTTGTAGTAAATAGTATTAAGGCTATGAATGTATAATTACCCATTTGTAATTACCTATTTGTAACATGGGAAGAGAGATCCATACTGACAAGGCTCCATCTCTTGGACTTTCTTTTCCAGCAAGGTGCTTTCTGAACAAAGTATAATGCTGGTACTTACAGTTTCATTACTTAGCCCAGTTCACCATCCTTACACTAAAACAGTACTTCTTCACAAACTTTCAAACAAACTTCTTGCCTAGCTTCTATTTATGACCTTTGGTCATTGCATCCCAAGAAGAAATATTCATTGTCGACACTGTCAAACTGATTTAGAAGTTTGAAGGTTATTATCAAGTAACCTCTGTCTCTTCTTTCCTCCATGGTGGGCAGATCTGTAGCCCTCAGCCTCTCACTGTTGCCCAACTATCTTAAATAGGTACCAACTTACAGTAGTTGCCTTTCTCTGAATGCATATTTGTGCTTCTTTAATGGGTGTATGTGTAATTACCTATCTGTAAGTACCTGTCTATACGGTATGGGTAGGGAGTACTACACTTAGGGGCCTCATCTTCAGAATACTCTCTGCTATCATACAACTTTTCAAAATTCCAAAAGCTGTTTGCACTTACCATGTCTTCATTCGTTTTGTTCTGTCTATCCACCACTCATATAAAGAAAGCACTTCACATCTTTCTTGTATAAGTTTCTTTCCTTTACTTCATGTTATATACCCTGGTTCAAAGAACTGTTCTCTCTTTATGTCATCAATCTGTTATGAAAATTTTAAAGGTTGTAATGAGGTCATCTCTCACTTTTCACTCTTCCAAGGTGGGCAAATTAAAGGGCTCTATCCTTTCCCTGTAATTCAGCCTTCTCTAATTATGGTACATTGTTGTTGCTCTCCTCTGGACCTTCTCTATAAGTTCTTTGTGCTTCTTTAGGTGCAGACCAAACTTGAAAAGTTTAATCTAGTTTTGGCCTATGTAGGATGTGAACAACTTGCTAAGCATGTCCTTATCCATAAACCCTAATACATGCTAGCAGACATTTGGTCTCCCTTACTTGCTGCTAGATAATAATCATGTCAAGGCCCTCATTCAGTGAGACCCATCCTCATTACTTTACACTTACTTAGGTTGAACTTCGCAACCATGTATAAGACCAACTTTGTGTATGTCAGGGTTCCTTTGGATGTTGATGCAATCTTCCTCACTTTTCACTTCCCTTAAGACCTTTGCATTATCTGCAGACATGTTCAACTGCAAACTTCTAGCAAGTCATTCACAGATATCAAGAAGAGTAATGGTCCTACAACAGAATCCTGTGTCACTCTGCTGGTGACCACCCATTTTAAGGAGGCTCCTCTGGCATGTGTCATGTGTTCCCTTCCAATATCATAATCAATCCATCAGAAGAGTCTCCCCCTTATTCCTGCCTGATGATCCAACTACTTAAGAAGCCTCCCATACTTTCTTGGAGTCCAGAAAGTATGTTGTCTCATATACCAAGTCCTCAGTCACTATTCCATTCATCCATCACTCATATAACAAAAGAATTTTTTTTTACATGATTCTTAACAAGTTCCTTTCTTAATTTCATGTTAGGACCACTGGATGTTCTATCCCTACATGTCTGAAAGAACTGTTCACTATCCACATCAATGATCTGTTTTAAAATCTTGTAGGTTGTGATCAGGTCACACCAAGATGGGCAAATTTAAAGCCTTTATTAAGTCTTGGTAACTTTTTTTCATACATATTCGCCATTTCCCACACTAGCGAGATAGTTTTAAGAACAGGGGACTGAGCCGTAGGGGAAATTTCCTCACCTGGCCCCTTCTCTGTTCCTTTTTTTTTTTGGAAATTAAAAACAGAAGGGAAGGATCTCCATCTCCCCACTCACCTGCATGTCACCTTTTATGACATGCAGGGAATTTCTCCCCTATCCCTAGGGATATCTCAGTAATTTAGCACTCTTAATTCTGGTACTATCTTTATTACCTTCTCAGTAAATTTAAGTAGCTCTTTGTGCTTCTTACCTTCTCCATATACTTTAAAGGTATTTTGATATTTACCAGAACACTGTTTGTCTCCTTCACTGTTCTAATGTGGAACTCTGGCTACAGGTTAGGGATGATGTTGACTCCAAAGTCTTTGTCACACAGAATCCTGAAGCTTATTTCCTACTCGATGATAATTTTACTGAAGTCTTCTTTCACTCTGTCCCATCTTCATTACCTTATATTTGCTTGGGAAGAATTTCATCAACCATGTGACAGACCAACTTTGGAGTTGGTCTAGGTCTTCAAGTAAATATATGAAATCCTTCTTGCTTTTCATTTCACTTTTGACCTTTGCACTATCTGCACACACATTCATGTAGGAGTCCACACCTTCAGGCAAGTCATTCACAAAGATCAAGAAGAGTAATTAATGGTCCCAAAACAGAATCCTGTGGCACTCTACCCATTTGGAGATGGCTCCTCTTACATGTTTTTTGTTCCCTATCACTAAGATGATCTTTCTCCCAGCAGTTTCTCTCACTTATTCCTGCCTCCTATTTCAGCTTCTTAATCAGCCTTATATGTTGTGCAGCCAAATGTTTTCTGGCAGTAAAAATACAGACCAACAAACAAAGCCTTTTCATTTGTCTAAGAGATGATTCATTGTTTCATACAAATCTAAGATGTACATTACACATGGCCTCCTTTCCCTAGTTCTGTGCTGCTTCTCACTTCAGTAATTTCCCTTCAGAAGAGTCATCCATTTGCTTTCAAATTAACTTTTCAATACCTTACAGACCACACTTGTCAAGGAGACTGGTCTGCAGCTTATTGTCTCTCCCTAGTCTCCTTTCTTATAGATGGGTATAATATTTGCCCTTTTCCACTCCCTTGGCACTTTGCCCTTTCCTAGCAACATCTTAAGCAGCCAGAACACCATGCAGATCTGGAGTAATTATCAAAAATTGGCTTCATCATTTTGCTTTCTGAGATTCTTCTTCAATAACTACAGCAAGACATCTTGAGCCATCTTTAAATATCTTTACATTTCTTGAAAGAATAACATCATACAGAAGAAATTTACTTTTTATTATGATGAAAGCAATGTTGCTTTTGGGTGTTTTTATATAGTCCCTGCAGAGTCTGATCTCAAGGACCTTCCAGGGAGGGAAAAAAGCAAAATTCACTTCTAGAATTGAGTTCAAACCACTCTCATTAACAGCATCATTTATTCTTATATTAAAAGGTTTATAGAACTTGGGATGTTGATCAAAGCCCTAACTCCTGTCAGCAGCAAACACATGTAAGGTTAAACAATGTATTTCTATACCTAAAGAGACTTCTTTACATCTTAAATTCTTAAGATGCTCACCAGGATCTGCATACAGACTCAACTTTAAAAGGTCTGAATGCTGTTGAGCATATTCTTCCAATAATTATTGACAGTGTAACCCATTTTCATGATGATATTGGTGATCTGTGAATATATCTGGCAACCACAGTCAAGTTTTCCTTATATATCTTATAACCTAGGCTCCTAGGAGCAATGAAATCTTCAAAATGGTTAGCGAATTTGTCATTTTACATGTGACAAAGGGCCCTTGTCAATCATCTATCAAGAATCAAACCCAAATATTTTGCCTCCTCTTCAGAGGGGATAAGAATGCCTGTCAGTAATACATATGAAACTGCTGATCTTTTAGTTGATTTTGTAAAATGTAAGGCTACTATTTTCTATCTGAACAATTAAAACAAAAGTTCTCTGCCTGCTTAATGGTCTTTTCAACAACAGCTTAAAAGATTTGTAATTATCACTTTGTTTGATAAGGAAAGGGAACTCTAAACTTGTGAGAAGCAATTCATATTTTATTGTCTATCACTAAACTTTGAAATTTTCTCTAAATTATCTGCAATTGCAGTCTTATCACTTATCTCCTTCCAATCATTCACCAGTCAATTACTATAGGAGTACTTCACATCTTGAACCTGACAAATTTCAATACACCATTTTCACTCAACATTGTCCACTTCCTTTGGATTACTTTTCCTTCTCTTTTTCTAGAATGTGCAAATTCATTGCCGCAAACCTTTTTCTATTACTTGTCTTTCTTGTTTCGGGTATCATCTTCCCTGTCCTCCACTGAACCTTCTTCATCAAAAATATATGTTACTTTAAAAGGAATGATGAGATCTGAGAATCATACTTTAGGTCTGATACAAGCGGGAATTAATGCACAGCACATTTCCATATCAAAGTACTATACTTTGCTTATCAATCAACAAGTTATATGACTCGGCAATCTCTGTATGTTATGTTTAGGTGAAAGACTGGGTAGTCAGTTAGCTTTCAAGTCTTTTCAATACAGATTCTTGTATTAGTTTTTTGTAAGATCAGACTCATTACTATGCCTCTTTGTGCCCCACCCTCATTACTTTTTATATGGTCAGGGTGAACTTCAACTGTGTATAAGCCCAACACTGAAGTCTGTCTAATCTCTCGGTAGGATGATGCAATCAGGTCAGTCCATATCACTTGCATAACTTTAGCATCATCAGCAAACATTTAAGTATAAGCTCAGTCATTCTGGCAAGTCATTTACAAAAATCAGGAAAAATAGAGGCATAAAGACCAGTACACCACAGGTTACATCTACCCAGTCAGAAAAGGCACTTTTGATAAGTTTCATCTGTTTCCTATTGCTCAAATACAGTATGATCCACTGAGGGAGTATCCCTTAGGTACCTGTCTGAAAATCGTTTCATTACTATCCTCTGGGGTCAAATACCTTCTTGGAAAACAAAAACACACAGCCCGTCCACTGGGTAGTTCAAAAGAAGGATGATATGGGATGTAGTCAGTCACACAAAAGATAAAAGTGGAAGACAATTTTTTCATACACACATGGTAAGGAATATCATCAAAACATAGGGGTTAGTTGAAAACTGTCATTAAAAACCCCCTTACTGAAAATCCAGGTATCAATAGCCACTGCAAACCTTCATGTAACATGTTTTACATTTTTCTTTACCAATAAGAATAAACAAGAAGAATAAACATGAGAACTTTTTACAGCTGTGCTTGTTTTTAAAACTAATCAATATTTCAAGAGCCCATCTTTTTATGTGATGAGGTTCTAATGAGTACCAGTAATATAATACCTACCAAAACAATTTTCTATGACGTCCTAATTTATAATATTTCTAACAATTGCAAGTGCAAACGGATATGAGATGTGGAATGAACAGGATGCCCCAGGACTGCACTAAACTTCTTCAGACTGCTTCCATTTCTGTGGTAGTTCCCTCTTCTACAAGATCACACATGCTCTGGACTGAAATTGGGGGAAAAATATTTATCAGGCATTACACAGGTAGTGATACAGTACTAATATGGAAAAAAATTAGCAGCTTCAGTTTACGCAGTCTGTAATACTGAAATGAAACTGGGAAAAAAATAATTAGGCATTTAACAGGTGGTAGTACAGCACTAGTATGGAAAAACAATTGTAGTTTAAAAAGACTGTAACAGATTGTTACAAAATGTCAATGATTAAAGAATCTATGCCACTGAATCAACCTCAGAGTTCAGCTGAAGTAGGCAAAAATGGTTTTGACTCAAAGAGACTTCTTTATGTATCTTGAAATATGTAAGCTAGAGAGACAACAGCTTTGCTGACCTATTACGTATGACGTTTGAATAACCAATCACATGGAAACCCAATCAAAATACAAAAGTGATGACCACTAAATGCTGGCTGCTTCAGGGACACTCAATTTCAATATCAATCTGTAATTACCCATCCCCTTACCATGGTATGATACACTTGGGTCCTATGTATTACTAGGAGCCTGTTCTAACAATATTCTAGCTTAAGATATACACAATAAGTGGATGGGATAATCAAGACAGAATTACTGTATGATCAAATCCAGTTTTATTATACCAGAATTAAACAATATATTTCCCAAATTATAAACAGTATTCTACTTTATGCAAAATTATGACAGTAAGGAGGGACAATGATGTGGGTTTACAGGCACACAACGAGCTTACCTATCACTGTAAGAATATGAATATATTCATGTGCGGGTCTCTAATTGGCCGTTGACAGGCCCAAAATGACAAGAAACTGTTATCTGGATGAGAGGAAAACAATCACTGCAGAAAGCCAGTGTTCTTCACCAGACAGAGAGAAGGTAAATCACAGAGATAAACCACAGACAAGAATGAGCTCACCTTTGGTTTGTTGTCTTGAAACTTAGTCTCTTATATAATTACCTCTGAACATGTTTCTTATTTGCAAGTTAGTCAATTATCTTTTGAGTTTTAAGGGCCAAATCATATGCAGTAAAATACAAAACAAAGATCTAAACAGACAGTTACTGAATCAAATTGAGTAACTTCTAATTTGTACAGAGGGAGAAAGTTTTACACTCATAGTGCCTGTTCTCTTCAACATTCTCTACCATCATACAATCTTTTATATCTATGTATGCTGTCTCCATTAACAACATCCTCAGTTATTCTAATATATTCATCAACCACGTAATTTTTTACATCTTTTTAACATGTTTCTTGCTTATTTTGTGCTATGCCCTCTGGTTGCTCTACTGTACAATTCTTGAAGACCTGTTCAACATCTCCATCATCGGTCTGTTTTAAAAACTTAAAGGTAGTGACCCAATTATCCCTCACTCTGTGACTCTTCTTTCTTCTACAGTCATTTTCATGCATCTTAATAACCATATTAATAATTAACCTTTTGCATATTTCATTAAGTTATACCCTGAGGCTCTTGGAAGGATCCCATTTGACCCAAGGAAAAGATAATTTACTGTACAAGATATAGGAAAACACAAAATTTGTTACCTTTTTATGACCAGGTGTTCCATCTGAAAGAGAGGCTGCAGACTTTTCAGATGAATCTGTAAAAGCCTCTACTGTTTCTTTCATTTTTTCCTCTGGTGTATCACTGTTTGGGTCTCCAATAGATTCTGGAAAAAGAAGCTACATCTATATGCTTTTCACCAAGCATCCTCTAATGATTATTCTTCAATGATTTCCTTTAACCTTCATCTGAATAATTACTAAACACCCTCTACTTCATTTTTTTCATGTATCCTTCCTAACATGAGTCATTTAGTGAATAAGGGAGATAAGAGAATTTCACTTTCATAAATAATAACAATAATACTGGTTGGTAAGGTTATTTAATGTATGTATGACTCATGGTGAGGTGCCTGAGGATTGGCGGAATGCGTGCATAGTGCCATTGTACAAAGGCAAAGGGGATAAGAGTGAGTGTTCAAATTACAGAGGTATAAGTTTGTTGAGTATTCCTGGTAAATTATATGGGAGAGTATTGATTGAGAGGGTGAAGGCATGTACAGAGCATCAGATTGGGGAAGAGCAGTGTGGTTTCAGAAGTGGTAGAGGATGTGTGGATCAGGTGTTTGCTTTGAAGAATGTATGTGAGAAATACTTAGAAAAGCAAATGGATTTGTATGTAGCATTTATGGATCTGGAGAAGGCATATGATAGAGTTGATAGAGATGCTCTGTGGAAGGTATTAAGAATATATGGAGTGGGAGGCAAGTTGTTAAAAGCAGTGAAAAGTTTTTATCGAGGATGTAAGGCATGTGTACGTGTAGGAAGAGAGGAAAGTGATTGGTTCTCAGTGAATGTAGGTTTGCGGCAGGGGTGTGTGATGTCTCCATGGTTGTTTAATTTGTTTATGGATGGGGTTACTAGGGAGGTGAATGCAAGAGTTTTGGAAAGAGGGGCAAGTATGAAGTCTGTTGGGGATGAGAGAGCTTGGGAAGTGAGTCAGTTGTTGTTCGCTGATGATACAGCGCTGGTGGCTGATTCATGTGAGAAACTGCAGAAGCTGGTGACTGAGTTTGGTAAAGTGTGTGAAAGAAGAAAGTTAAAAGTAAATGTGAATAAGAGCAAGGTTATTAGGTACAGTAGGGTTGAGGGTCAAGTCAATTGGGAGGTGAGTTTGAATAGAGAAAAACTGGAGGAAGTGAAGTGTTTTAGATATCTGGGAGTGGATCTGGCAGCGGATGGAACCATGGAAATGGAAGTGAATCATAGGGTGGGGGAGGGGGCGAAAATTCTGGGAGCCTTGAAGAATGTGTGGAAGTCGAGAACATTATCTCGGAAAGCAAAAATGGGTATGTTTGAAGGAATAGTGGTTCCAACAATGTTGTATGGTTGCGAGGCGTGGGCTATGGATAGAGTTGTGCGCAGGAGGATGGATGTGCTGGAAATGAGATGTTTGAGGACAATGTGTGGTGTGAGGTGGTTTGATCGAGTAAGTAACGTAAGGGTAAGAGAGATGTGTGGAAATAAAAAGAGCGTGGTTGAGAGAGCAGAAGAGGGAGTTTTGAAATGGTTTGGGCACATGGAGAGAATGAGTGAGGAAAGATTGACCAAGAGGATATATGTGTCGGAGGTGGAGGGAACGAGGAGAAGAGGGAGACCAAATTGGAGGTGGAAAGATGGAGTGAAAAAGATTTTGTGTGATCGGGGCCTGAACATGCAGGAGGGTGAAAGGAGGGCAAGGAATAGAGTGAATTGGAGCGATGTGGTATACCGGGGTTGACGTGCTGTCAGTGGATTGAATCAAGGCATGTGAAGCGTCTGGGGTAAACCATGGAAAGCTGTGTAGGTATGTATATTTGCGTGTGTGGACGTATGTATATACATGTGTATGGGGATGGGTTGGGCCATTTCTTTCGTCTGTTTCCTTGCGCTACCTCGCAAACGCAGGAGACAGCGGAAAAAAAAAAAATACTATATCCCATAATATTCTATAGATAAACCTAATACCTATCTTAATTGACAGGATCACCTTATAAAAACTACTGCTCATAACCATCTCCTCTGCAGAAGGAAGATTGACATCATAAGAATAAATCCAGCTGTACAAAACATTATAAGAATAAATTCAGCTGTACAAAAACTCAATAATCTATACCCAAGTCCATGATAATCTTGGTACACAGTCTTTACCATATATGTTTATGTTCAGCGCTTTTTTTTCTTGTTACTGACTTTCAGTAGACTTCCTCTTTGGCCAGTTACACATCTTCTTATTAGGACTTCATTTTGTGTTTGGGGAACAAATGGCTTGTCTGTCTACCTATATTTATATTCATTTTGCTTTGTCGCTGTCTCCCTGCGTTAGCAAGGTAGCGCAAGGAAACAGATGAAAGAAATATACACACAGACATACATATATACACATGCACATAATTCATACTGTCTGCCTTTATTCATTCCCATCGCCACCCCGCCACACATGAAAATAATCACCCCCTCCCCCCAAATGTGCGCGTGGTAGTGCTAGGAAAAGACAACAAAAGCCACTTTCGTTCACATTCAGTCTCTAGCTGTCATGTAATAATGCACTGAAACCACAGCTTCCTTTCCACATCCAGGCCCCACAGAACTTTCCATGGTTTACCCCAGATGCTTCACATGCCCTGGTTCAATCCATTGACAGCACATCGACCCTGGTTTACCACACCGTTCCAATTCACTCTATTCTTGCACGCCTTTCACCCTCCTGCATGTTCAGGCCCCGATCACTCAAAATCTTTTTCACTCCATCTTTCCACCTCCAATTTGGTCTCCCACTTCTCCTCATTCCTTCCACCTCTGACACATATATTCTCTTTGTCAATCTTTCCTCACTCATTCTCTCCATGTGACCAAACCATTTCAAAACACCCTCTTCTGCTCTCTCAACCACGCTCTTTTTATTACCACACATCTCTCTTACCCTATTATTACTTACTCGATCAAACCACCTCACACCACATATTGTCCTCAAACATCTCATTTCCAGCACATCCTCTGCACAACTCTATCCATAGCCCATGCCTCGCAACCATATAACATTGTTGGAACCACTATTCCTTCAAACATACCCATTTTTGCTTTCCAAGATAATGTTCCTGACTTCCACACATTTTTCGACGCTCCCAGAACTTTCGCCTCCTCCCCCACCCTATGATTCACTTCCACTTCAATGGCTCCACCCGCTGCCAAATCCACTCCCAGTAACTAAAACACTTCACTTCCTCCAGTTTTTCTCCATTCAAACTTACCTCCCAATTGACTTGTCCCTCGACCCTATTGTACCTAATAACCTTGCTCTTATTCACATTTACTCTCAGCTTTCTTCTTTCACACACTTTACCAAACTCAGTCACCAGCTTCTGCAGTTTCTCACACGAATCAGCCACCAGCACTGTATCACCAGCAAACAACAACTGATTCACTTTCCAAGCTCTCTCATCCACAACAACTGCATTCTTGCCCCTCTTTCCAAAACTCTTGCATTCATCTCCCTAATAACCCCATTCATAAACAAATTAAACAACCATGGAGACATCACACACCCCTGCCACAAACCTACATTCACTGAGAAGCAAATATATATATCCCTGGGGATATATATATTGGTTGTAGACGGCGACTAAAGAAGACGGGAGCAGGGGGCTAGAAACCCTTCCCTCCTTGTATTTTAACTTTCTAAAAGTGGAAACAGAAGGAGTCATGTGGGGAGTGCTCATCCTCCTCTAATTGTGTGTGGATGTAACCGAGATGAGAAAAAAGGATAGATAGGTAGCATGTCTGAGGAAAGGAACCTGGAGGTTTTGGCTGTGAGTGAAACGAAGCTCAAGAGTAAAGAGGAAGAGTATTTTGGAAATGTCTTGGGATTAAAGTCAGGGGTTGGTGAGCGGACAAGAGCAAAGGAAGGAGTAGCACTACTCCTGAAGCAGGAGTTGTGGGAGTATGTGATAGAGTGTAAGAAAGTAAACTCTAGATTGGTATGGGTAAAACTGAAAGTGGATAGAGAGAGATGGGTGATTATTGCTGCCTATGCACCTGGGCATGAGAAGAAAGATCATGAGAGGCAAGTGATTTGGGAGCAGCTGAGTGAGTGTGTTAGCACTTTGATGTACGAGACCAAGTTATAGTGATGGAAGATGGAAGAGAGACTTTTGGATGTTATTGTGCCGAGAGGAGCAACTGGGGGGATGTCTGACTATTATCTTTTGGAGGCGAAGGTGAAGATATGTAGAGGTTTTCAGAAAAGAAGAGAGAATGTTGGGGTGAAGAGAGTGGTGAGAGTAAGTGAGGAAGTACCAGGAGAGATTGAGTGCAAAATGGAAAAACGTGAGAGTAAATGACATTAGGGGAGTGGGGCAGGAATGGGATGTATTTAGGGAAGCAGCAATTGCTTGTACAAAAGATGCTAGTAGCATGAAAAAGGTGGGAGATGGGCAGATTAGAAAGGGTAGTAAGTGGTGGGATGAAGAAGTAAGATTGTTAGTAAAAGAGAAGAGAAAGGCAATTGGAGGATTTTGCAGGGAAATAGTGCAAATGGCTGGGAGATGTATAAAAGAAAGAGGCAAGAGGTCTAGAGAAAGGTGCAAGAGGTGAAAAAGAGGGCAGAGTTGGGGTGAGAGAGAATTATCAAATTCTAAGGAAAATAAAAAGATGTTTTGGAAGGAGGTAAATAAAGTGTGTAAGACAAGAGAACATATGGGAAAATCGATAAAAGGGGCAAATGGAGAGGTAATAATAGGTACTAGTGAAGTGAGAGGGAGATGGAGTGAGTATTGTGAAGGTTTGTTAAATGTGTGTGATGACAGAGTGGTAGATATAGGGTGTTTTGGTTGAGGTGGTGTGCGAAGTGAGAGGGTTAGGAAGATTGATTTGGTAAACAGAGAAGAGGTAGTGAAAGCTTTGCGGAAGATGGCTTTGCGGAAGATGAAAGCTGGCAAAGCGGCGTGTTTGGATGGTATTGCTGTGGAATTTACTAAAAAATGGGGTGACTGTGTTGTTGACTGGTTGGTGAGGATATTCAATGTATGTATGGATCATGGTGAAGTGCCTGAGGATTGGCGGAATGCATGTATAGTGCCATTGTACAAAGGCAAAGAGGATAAAGATGAGTGTTCAAATTGCAGAGGTATAAGGTTTTTGAGTATTCCTGGGAAATTATATGGTAGGGTATTGATGGAGAGGGTTAAGGCATGTACAGAGCACCAGACTGAGGAGGAGCAGTGTGGTTTCAGAAGTGGTAGAGGATGTGTGGATCAGGTGTTTGCTATGAAGAGTGTATGTGAGAAATACTTAGAAAAGCAGATGGATTTGTATGTAGCATTTATGGATCTGGAGAAGGCATATGATAGAGATGCTCTGTGGAAGGTATAAAGAGTATATGGCGTGGGAGGTAAGTTGGTATAAGCAGTGAAAAGCTTTTATCGAGGATGTAAGGCATGTGTACGAGTAGGAAGAGATGAAAGTGAGTGGTTTCCAGTGAACTTTGGTTTGTGGCAGGGGTGTGTGATGTCTCCATGGTAGTTTAATTTGTTTATGGATTGGGTTGTTAGGGAGGTTAATGCAAGAGTTTTGGAGAGATAGGCAAGTATGCAGTCCGTTGTGCTGATGATACAGTGTTGATGGCTGATTTGGGTGAGAAACTGCAGAAGCTGGTGACTGAGTTTGGTAAAGAGTGTGAAAAAAGAAAGCTGAGAATAACTGTGAATAAGAGCAAGTTATTAGGTTCTGTAGGGTTGAAAGGCAAGTAAATTGGGAAGTAAGTTTGAATGGAGTAAAACTGGAGGAAGTGAAGTGTGAAAAAAGAAAGCTGAGAGTAACTGTGAATAAGAGCAAGGTAATTAGGTTCAGTAGGGTTGAGGGGCAAGTAAATTGGGAAGTAAGTTTGAATGGAGAAAAACTGGAGGAAGTAAAGTGCTTTAGATATCTGGGAGTGGATTTGGCAGTGGATGGAACCAAGGAAGTGGAAGTGAGTCACAGGGTTGGGGGAGGGGGGCAAAGGTTCTGTGAGCGTTGAAGAATGTGTGGGAGGTGAGAACGTTATCTCAGAGAGCAAAAATCGGTATGTTTGAAGGAATAGTATTTCCAAGAATATTATATGGTTGTGAGGCATGGGCGATAGATAGGGTTGTTTGCAGGAGGGTGGATGTGTTGGAAATGAGGTGTTTGAGGACAATATGTGGTGTGAGGTGGTTTGATCGAGTAAGTAATGAAAGGGTAAGAGAGATGTATGGTAATAAAAAGAGTGTGGTTGAGAGAGCTGAAGATGGTTTTTTGAAATGGTTTGGTCACAGAGAATGAGTGAGGAAAGATTGACAAAGAGGATATATGTGTCAAAGGTGGAGGGAATGAGGAGAAGTGGGAGACCAAATTGGAGGTGGAAGGATGGAGTGAAAAAGATTTTGAGCGATCGGGGCCTGAACATACAGGAGGGTGAAAGGCATGCAAGGAATAAAGTGAATTGGAACAATGTGGTATACCGGGCACGACATGTTGTCAATGGATTGAACCAGGGCACGTGAAGCGTCTAGGCTAAACTATGGAAAGTTTTGTGGGGCCTTTGTTGTATTTTCCAAGTGCTACCTCGTGGGGGGTGGGGTGGGGGGATGCTATTTCATGTATGGCGGGTTGGTGACAGCAAAGTTCGAAGTTAGCAAGTATGAATATGTACATATGTATTTGTCTGTGTGTGTATATGTATGTATACATTGAAATGTAAAGGTATGTATATGTACATGTGTGGGCGTTTATGTATAGACATGTGTATGTGGGTGGGTTGGGCCATATATTCACGCTCAGTCTCTAGCTGTCATGTGTAATGCAGCGAAGCCATAGCTCCCTTTCCACATCCAGGCCCTACAGACCTTTCCACAGTTTACCCCAGACGCTTTACATGCTCTGGCTCAATCCAATGACAGCATGTCAACCCTGGTATACCACATCATTCCAATTCACTCTATTGCTTGCACATCTTTCACCTTCCTGTATGTTCAGGCCCCCAATGCTCAAAATCTTTTTCACTCCATCCTTCCCTTCCAATTAGGTCTCCTGCTTCTCCTTGTTTCTTCCACCTCTGACACATATATTCTCTTTGTCAATCTTTTCTCACTCATCCTCTCCATACTTCCAAACAACTTCAACACACCCTCTTCTGCTCTCTTAACCACACTCTTTTTATTACCACACATCTCTCTTACCCTTTCAAGAATTACTCCATCAAACCACTTCTTACCACATATTGTCCTCAAACATTTCATTTCCAACACATTCATCCTCCTCCACACAACCGTATCTATAGCCCATGCCTCGCAACCATATAACATTGTTGGAACCACAATTCCTTCAAGCATACCCATTTTTGCTTTCTGAGATAATATTCTCGCCTTCCACACATTCTTCAATGCTCCCAGGACTTTCGCCCCCTGCCCCACCCTGTGACTTACTTCTGCTTTTATGGTACCATCCGTTGCTAAGTCCACTCCCAGATATCTAAAACACTTCGTTTCCTCCAGTTTTTCTCCATTCAAATTTACCTCCAAATTAACTTGTCCCTCTACCCTACTGAACCTAATAATGTTGCTCTTATTCACATCTACTCTCAACTTTCTTCTTTCACTTACTTTATCCCTGGGGATAGGGGAGAAAGAATACTTCCCATGTATTCCCTGTTGTACAACGCAACTAAAAGAGGAGGGAGCAGGGGCTGGAAATCCTTCCTTTCCATTTTTAATTTTCTAAAGCAAGAACAGAGAAGGGGGCCAAGTGATGATATTCCCTCTAAGGCTCAAGTCCTCAGTTCTTAACACTACCTCAGGTTGGGTTACATGAATTTTGCTTTTTTCAAAAAAATATTAGCGTACATTTTTATAATATTTGTTTGGTTCATCACTTTTAAATATTTTCCCTTCTTTTCCAGTTTCATTACATCATGAAGAAAAAGAAAAAACCCACATTATAAAAATAAAACTTTTTACTTCTTATCTGATATCCCATCTATAATGGCATATATATCCACAGTACAAAATTTAAGGTTACATTATCTCTTTTCACATACATATTCACCATTTCCTGTGCTAGCGAGGTAGCTTGAAGAACAGACGACTGAGCCTTAAGAGGAGAAATCCTCAATTTGCCCCCTTCTCTGTTCCTTATTTTGGAGAGGAAAACAGGAAGGAAGGATTTCCAGTCTCCCCTCCCACCCCATTTTGTCACCTTCTATGACAAGAAGGGAACACTTGGACGGTATTCTTTCTCCCCATTCCTTGAGATATATATGGTATATATGCAATGTAATTTCAAGCTTTGGGAACATATCTGGTTTCACATTGAATCACTCTTCAGTTTTGCTATCAGAGAGTGAAGAACGCTTTCAACAAAATGTACACCCTTTTTCTTATTGAAAATAAAAATTTTCATTGTTTATTGCTTTTAGAAGTTTAACGCCAGATGTTCATGTTGGAAAACAATATAAAGATCAACTGATGAGAACTGACAACTTTTAGGAATGTCCTTGGAATGTAACAATACAGCATCTACTTAAGGGTACCAGCCTCATTGTGTCTGAAAAAACAGGAATTTAAATTAAGCCTCTAAGGGAGTATTCTTTCCCTGGTGGGTCACATGGATAAACATCGCAGGCTTAAGGACTCTCCTCTTTCACATCCACCAACATGATAGTCTGATCAAAATTATTCCTTGAACACCAACCTATTCCCTCGGGAATGAGCAACTATTTTGTCATGGACATCTCAGAAGGTTTTCAACAAGTGAGTAGATGTTGTGTCTGAGGTGTCCAACCTCTGTCTTCAGAAGCAACTGTTAAACAGACATCAATCTAGAAGTTTTACCTCAGGTAGAGCTCTTACTGAGCAAAGTCAATCCCTTCCTTGTGGTGCACATGTCTCCAGTGATTGACTTTCACATGTGCGAAACAGATACCCTTTCTGTTGCTTAACATTATCAAAATAACTTCCATCTGTTGCTTCCAGTAAACTGACATTCAAAAGTACTTCAAAAGCTGGATCTTTTTGCATCTCAGTGACTATGATAGTAAAAATTTGGAGGGTATGGCCTTGGTTTCCCACTTTCTTCATTATTAGCCAAATCAATCCCTATTATGCTCCACTTATTTTCACACTTGCTGGCCATGACTAATTCAAACACTCAAGCCTAGACAATGAATGCCTGGAATTCTTCTTACCGTATTCAAATGCCAATGTAGTTTCCCTCTGTATTCAAATAACAATTTATCATATCCTCCATAGCCTGCCAGTATCAATCAGTTCAGAAAGCCTCAACGAAGGTTGTATAAATTACCTGAGAAATCACCATCACAGAAGACATGTGCTCTCACTTCCTTGCTTCTCTCTTCCACAGCCAAGGTAAGGCTACAGATACCTTTGTCTCCTACAATTCTGCACTTCAAAGTCCACTTTTGGCAGGGAGTGGAAATGATCTTTGTAATTCCACAAATGCCAAATTACTATGCCCCTTTTTTCTTTCAATGACCCTGAGCTCAAGCTATGCAATCTCTTTGCTTCCTGAGCAAGGCTTAAGATCTCTTATGGAACAATATCTTCTTACTCAGTTCTCCTGCTTAAGACTTACTCCAAAAGTCCATTTCTCATTGCTCTAGTCTTAGAGTCAGAGATGTTCATGCCATGTTTTTCACAGAAATTCTCTTCAGTTTTCATAAAGATCTGTTTTAGATGAGGATCTGTCTTAGTCCCAATTTTCACATGAAGAATGAAACAAAAAAATTTGCCACTTAGGACATTATTTCCACACATCTTAGAAGCCTCGGTGGATTCCACAGTCAACTGTTTTATAGATCATCTTTTACCTCTCCTACCTTTAAACAATCTTCTGTTTGAAAGTTACATTACTACTTATATCAAGCATGCATTCTAGAGTTCTTGCCAAACTCAAATGTTCACATCAACAAAATCAGAAAGGTGGCTTCCACTCTAACCTATCTAAGGAACATGTCTCTACAGGATATGGCTGTGGAGATCTTTCAGCACTTCTTTCCATCATTCCATGTGTAGCCCTTGAGAGTGCCAAGCACCTCTCCCAAACTCACTACTCAGTTAGTGATTTCTGCAATAAGGTGAGAGTCCTTCTTGCCTTTATTCAGTGATTCTAAAATTTCTTATGCTCAATGGCTGACTTTCATTTGGAGAAAGGAGCAAGTTTTGAACTTAAAACAATGCTATTTCTTTCTCTAGAGGCTATTGTGCAAGCCTCCTTGTTTCTTCCTTCTTTTCCTACACTACGCTTCCTGTAGTGTAGTGTACAGTAGTTTGAGTTTTGAAAGGAATGAGTTGATTAGATATGTCACTGAATCTGGATTTGCATTTATGACATACACAATGTTCTTTGAGACAAGTCAGAAGCAAGTTGTAGTTTACACAGTGAGATCCTGCCCTGGGAGAACAATGGTGGGGTTAACCAAAGATTATCACTGAGATTTTTCCCAATGATCCCCAAATAAACTAGTTATTTTCCCTTGCTCAATAGCCTCTTCTGTAAGAAGTAATAATTTTCTACTAGCTCATTTAGGCCTAATGAGTTTTTGAATATCTCTGTAGATATCTAAAGTCATTGGAACATGTGTTATCTTCATAAAATCATTAACAAATCCAAGTCAAAGCATCTTAATCTGCTAGGAAAATGGCCAGAGGAACTGCACAATGAGAAAACAGAAAGATGTTCAACTGTGTGTGCCTAGACTACAATCAATCAGCATATGATTGTATGCCAAACTATCATATTGGAAACAGTATAATAAAATGCAAATTGCTTTGTGGGATAACCCATTTACACTAATTTTTCTAATTCATTCAATCAATTCCTCTTAAAAGCATTTAGTGCATACAAGACATGAAAATGAATTACCTAAATGAGCATCTTCTTCAACTGAGGGTTCATCACTAATTGCCTCTTCAACAATGATAGGTGGCTCTTCTGTGATGGCTGGCGGACTCTGAATGGTATGTGAGGATTTCTTTCTTCCCAAGTTGCCAAAGAACCGGGCAAGTCGACCTCCTAAAGGTGCAGAAGTCAATGAGGAGTGTTAAGGAGGAATACTATATTACATGATAAAACACTAAGACTTCAATATTGCACTTACTGATACCACTTACTCTGGTTACAGGCATATGAGCAATATTACAAAGTGTTATCATACACAAGAAAATCACAATTAATGCACAAATCTCACACACAACAAAATATTACTGTCCACTCTCAATATGCACATTTGATATACAGCTGTTTTCCAAAGTTAGCTTGATGCTGATGACAGCTTTTGATAGAAAATCCTCCTGCAACTGGTGAATTTGGACAAATCTTTCATTGGTCACTGAAGCTGGAGTGCACTGTTAAATTTCTGTCACTTTCAATCGTTTACATTTACCTCACCCTGTATGTACATACCTACATGCCCATAAGACAGTGTTTTGCTGACAAACTTATGGAATAACATTTTGGGAAAAGGAAGCAGAGATGTTGCTCCAATGACTGAAGCATTAACAGAAACTTAAACTGGAATATAATATAGGTATAAGTAAACTATGTTAACAGAAAAAGTTTGCAATGTCCTTTCCTCTGTTAATCTCACAAAGACTGCTAAAAGGCTGTACTACAGAAAAGAAGGGGGTTCAGGAACTTAAAAAAAAGTCTTGATCTTATATCTACCTCAGGATTTTGAAATAGATGCCTATGGCATCGTTCAAGATAATATACTTAAGTAGAATGATGTGACCCTCCTTGATAAATCAGGACTGCTCAGTAAATATCTTTGATTCTGAGAACTGCATGGGATATACTGGTTTCAGAACCTTTGGGTAAGGGCTAATGACATCATCATCCTTACCTGATCTGACCATCAAAGACCTATACTTCAATCAGTCCCATTTATTTCCTAATGATATATGACTCAGTAATGAGTTTTAATTAATTACCGGTAATTACAAAATCTCAGTAAGAGTCACAAGTGGTTTTGTGTAATAACAAACAATAAATCTAAATAGAGTAGAGAGCAATTCTTGTTCATTAATGCCATACTTATGGCTAGTGGTCATATAACTGTATTAATTAATAAGAAGGAATTGTGGCAAACTTCTCAGAGAACAGTGAGTCACCATGACTCCTGCCATCCTATCAACCGATGACTTAGTAAATTTTCACACAATTTACATGACTAATAACTCACATGATTACACAACACAAGGACAGGGACCCCATTTATGGGTTCCTACTCCTTCAAGGCTACACTACCAGCAGGAGTCTTTCTCATCCAATGATGATGATACAACCTTGATGAAGGTGACTTTTCACTCACAGTATCATCAATATATCTTAAGACCCTTCATGCCCATGATGTAACCACCACAACGAAAACACCAAGCACTTACTGCTCAATTGCCCTGCACTCTTCCTACACAGACAAACAAAATCACTACACTTTCTGACATGTGGTCCTGCCCCATAAATGTGAAAGATTTCTGATGCTGCAGAAGGCCCAAAGAAGATAGAAGGAAATCCTTTTGTAGGAAGTAAGTATGTTAGTAAGTATTCATATCTACTTCAGGTACAACACTGATTTTCCGGCACTCTTGGTTCCAAAGCCTTGCCAGATTAACCATTTTACCGGACCAACCGTGGTCACATAATAATAATTCATCAACACACTTCTAACCCACTAATTATACATCTCCCATGTGTCTAACGTATACCATGGACTGCTAGAAATTTAATTTAAATAACTATTAAACTTAAATTAAATATATTTATTTATTTATTTTGCTTTGTCGCTGTCTCCCGCGTTAGCGAGGTAGCGCAAGGAAACAGACGAAAGAATGGCCCAACCCACCCACATACACATGTATATACATACAAGTCCACCCACGCAAATATACATACCTATACGTCTCAATGTATACATATATATACACACACAGACATATACATATATACACATGCACATAATTCACACTGTCTGCCTTTATTTATTCCCATTGCCACCTCCCCACACATGGAATAGCATCCCCCTCCCCCCTCATGTGTGTGAGGTAGCGCTTGGAAAAGACAACAAAGGCCACATTCGTTCACACTCAGTCTCTAGCTGTCATGTAATAATGCACCGAAACCATAGCTCCCTTTCCACATCCAGGCCCCACAGAACTTTCCATGGTTTACCCCAGATGCTTCACATGCCCTGGTTCAATCCATTGACAGCACGTCGACCCTGGTATACCACATCGTTCCAATTCACTCTATTCCTTGCATGCCTTTCACCCTCCTGCATGTTCAGGCCCCGAGCACTCAAAATCTTTTTCACTCCATCTTTCCACCTCCAATTTGGTCTCCCACTTCTCCTCGTTCCCTCCACCTCTGACGCATATATCCTCCTGGTCATCTTTCTTCACTCATTCTCTCCATTACACACTTTCTAATGAAACACTTTGGTCCAATTGCAATCCAAGCACTTACAGATATCTTCATCCAAAATTCTTAATATCTGGAAACTTGCAGGCATAACTCCAATCCTCGAACCCTTCAAACAACCCAACTCCCCTTCCTCTGACTGCCCTGTATCACATCTATCTTCAGTATCCAAACTCTATAAAAATTGATTCAGAACTCTTACCTGTACAACATGGCTCCAAACCCCACCGCTTCACCACCACACTAAATGCTGACCTCACACAACATATCATTAATAGCTTTAACCAACCACAACTCCCATCCTACAAAAGACTAGTAGCAGCAGACATCAACAAGGCATTTGATGCTGTCCCTTGACACATCCTCATATAAAAGATACTTGATATCACTCTTCACCAGAATGACAAAAAGTGGTTGGGCAATCTCATAGCTTGCCACCATCAGAGATCCACTCACAATGGCTTCTCCTCAAAACTCTTTAACTAAACAATGTAGTTCCCAAGGATCAGCTCTCTCTCCAACTCTCTTCAATCTCCCGCACATCCTTCCAACACCTACAGCAAACCACGAGATGAAGGTCCTCTCATCACCTTACAACACCCAGAAACCATAGTAGCAGCAACAAACATACTGCACAACATTAAATAATTGGAGCAATGGCTTAGTCATTGCTTAGCCAATGGCTTAGCCATCTTTACAGAAGTCTTCAATCATTCTTTTACTCCCACAGAGATACAAATCCAGCTCACACCCTCCATTCACCTTGAATGGACAATTACTCCCACTGAACAAAACACCACCCATTCTAGATATCACATATGACAAACAAAACACTGACTCCCTACATCAAAAACATCAACAGAAAAGCAAAACACAGACACTAATGCCCACAGAACACTAACTGACACCAGCTCTGGACAAGAAAAAGAATCACTTTTTGTCTTACACAAATAATTCATTTGTTTCACTCTAAATTACACCTCAACTATCTGGTCATAAAACTTCTTAAAGCAAATGTAAGAAAGCTGCAAACCAACAAAACAGAGCACTAAGAACCATCACTGCTATCTCAAAAACAACAAATACTCAGCACCTAAGCAATGAAAAAATGATCATACCAGTATCTTAATATGCCTGATTCTCAATTCTTTGCAACAGCACCAGAACTTTATCATCCAAACCAAGCACTTACCACAAATCGCCAAAGAAATAAAAATCTTACCCTTATACACACTTAAGCAACCTATACTCATAGATCCCTAACCCTCAACAAACACAATGCTAACAAAAGATAAACCCACTGAAATGACCTGATGAGCACTAAATTCATGCCCTCATAATTCAGTTTGAAACACAATCCCATGAGACATACACCCACCTGAAACCACATTCCCCAGACAAAATAATAACACCACCCATTATAAACACTGATTCAGCATATCACAAGCCCTTCATGCCCACTATGAAAGTATCATATTGAAGTCACTGAACACTTACCACTTAATTGCCCACATGAACACATACAACATCCATTCTCTTGCTGCCATGTGTAATGCACCACAACCAAAATTCCCAATTTACAACCATGCCCCAAAGACCTTTCGATGGTTTCCCCTGACTGCTTCATATGCCCTAGTTCAGTCCATTGATGGTATTTTGCCCCTCTATTCCACATCACTCTAATTCACTCTAACCCATGCATGACTTATACCCTCCTGCATGTTCAGGCCCCTTGTACTCAAAACTTTTTTCACTCCTACATTTCATCTCCAATTTGGTCTTCCCTTCTCCTTGTCCCCTTCACTTCTGACACATTAACCAATGTTATCAAACCTCTCCAAAATCATTCTCTCCATGTGTGCAAGCCATTTCAACACACACTCTTCAGCTCATTGTGTCTCTCTTACCCTATCATTTGTTACACAATCAACCCTCCTCACACCACATGCTGTCCTCGAATCTTTCATTTCTAGCACATTCACACTCTTCCATACATTCTCATCTACAGCCCACACCTCACATCCATACACTACCTTCAGGACTATTATTCATCTATTTTTTTTTTTATTTTACTTTGTCGCTGTCTCCCGCGTTAGCGAGGTAGCGCAAGGAAACAGATGAAAGAATGGCCCAACCCACCCACATACACATGTATATACATACACGTCCACACACGCAAATATACATACCTATACATCTCAACGTATACATATATATACACACAAAGACATATACATATATACAAATGTATATAATTCATACTGTCTGCCTTTATTCATTCCCATCGCCACCTCGCCACACATGAAATAACAACCCAC
The DNA here is from genome assembly GCF_036320965.1 of Panulirus ornatus. Taxonomy (NCBI): domain Eukaryota; kingdom Metazoa; phylum Arthropoda; class Malacostraca; order Decapoda; family Palinuridae; genus Panulirus; species Panulirus ornatus. Next base: position 12,979,132 of record NC_092258.1, read on the forward strand.
TCCCCCCTCATGTGTGCGAGGTAGTGCTAGGAAAAGACAACAAAGGCCACATTTGTTCACACTCAGTCTCTAGCTGTCATGTAATAATGCACCAAAACCACAGCTCCCTTTCCACATCCAGGCCCCACAGAACATTCCATGGTTTACCCCAGACGCTTCACATGCCCTGGTTCAATCCATTGACAGCACGTCGACCCCAGTGTACCACATCGTTCCAATTCACTCTATTCCTTGCACACCTTTCACCCTCCTCCTGCATGTTCATCTATTTATTCATTTATTTATTTACTATACTTTATCGCCATTTCCTGCACCAGGAAACAGACAAAGAATGGCCCATTCACTAATATACAAATATATACAGATATGCCCAAGGGCCTGCTTGGGATTGAATCTACATGGGTTTAATTCCTTGGCATGGGAGTCAGCCCACAATCAACCCAGGTGTTCATCCTCCTCTCAGGGCCAGTTGATAAATGGATACCTGGCTTAGACTGGGGTGTGTGTGTGTGTGTGTATGCATACCTACACAGGAGTAGAAACATGTTACTATTCAAGGCTGAGACAGAAGGCAACATGAGGTTAAAACTCTCCCTATAACACATAAACAGTAATCAGAAATCAGCTCCTTAAGTTTCTCACCTGATCTTTCATCAGCACTCTGTTAGTAGCAAATAATAACTGACTCACCAACCAGGCATCCCCCACCCCTGACAGACTGAAGATGTGCTCCTCTCTTCAAGATCCTTGCATTCACTTCCCTCACCACCCCATCCATAAGCAAATTAGATTGCCATATGTGGCATCACACACCCCTGTGCAGACCCATATACCTTTTAACACATATTCATAACACCTTCTATGAAGCATCTCTATAAATCCTATCAAATATTTTTTTCAGATTCAAAAAATTCCACATACAGATCTTTCTGTTCCTCTAGGTTTTTGTGCACACATTCTTGAAAGCAAACACCTGATCCACATTTCCTCTACCACTCCTGAAGGAATATGCTTCCACCCCAAGCTGAAGCTATGCTCATGCCACCACCTTCTCAATCACTACTCTCCTGAATCAGCTTACCTGGCATATTTAACAAACACCTCTGTAATCTGAACATTTACTTTTGTCCTCTTTGTCTTTATGGAATAAGCTGGATAGGATGGTGGGTACTGAAATCTCTGGGAAAGTGTTGGGTATGCTGGTCAGGTTTTGCATTTGGGGAATAAATAAAGAGGGGAATGAAGAGAGATGAGGTATGTAGGTGTTATTAATGTAAACATTAATTGTTACAGATCGTATTTCTAGGCAGCTGTCATTGTCTGTGAGCTGTTTTGTAATTTCAGTGGTGTTGGAGAAAGGTATAATTTTCTGAACAAGTTTTACTGAGTTCTCCTTGTCCTTGCTGATTGTCTTCTCTTGCCATTGTGTAGGTGTAGAAAGGGAAGATGGATTTGGATACAAGTCTGGTTTCAGGGATGAGGGATATGGAGCTGTTGTGTTTTTACAACTGGCTAAGTATTTTTTTGAGTCTGTTTCTGATGCCAAGTTGCAGGATGTTTAGCTTTCTACTTGTATTCTGTGGAGTAGTGGGGTTTGTTTGTGAAGAGGGACTGTGAATTTTGTACTATTGTTTGTAGGGAGTTTCTGTTGGGGGTGAAGGGGTGTGCATGGGGTATCTGGAAGTTGCTGTCTGAGTGGTTGCAGCATTTCCAATACTCTAAGTAGTCTTTAATGGATGACACTAGGGTACAGTGGAGGTGATACCAATGAATGATGTAGGAGCATTTGATGGAGCAGACCTCTTGGTGATAAGTGTTGGGCACTGTGGACAGAGGTATACCAGTGGTCCAGGTTTAAAGTCACTGGCTTGCATTTCTAGCTGGGAGATGATAACCAGGCCAACATCTCCCAGTAGTGAAAAATGAGTGTGAATGTGTAAAGCATTTGGGTATAATCCATGGTAGCTGGGGACAGTTCAAGGCTAACCTCCACATGGGAGGAGGGAAAGTTTATCTCCTTTGAGACAGGATGAGTGGTGCTGAGTGAGGTCTCCCAGTTGTTTAAGACCTTCTGCAATCTTGACTGTTGACCATTTCCATCCATCATAGCCACACACATCCTATTGGCAATCATCCATTCACAGTATGGCCATGGGCAAGTGTTATGGGTTTGTGTGATGTCTACAAGGCTGTTTAATTCATTCATGTTTGGGATGTATGAGTCTTGCAGAGAGGAGCAGGGATGCACTTAGTTAGGGGTAAGGAGGGGCCTCAGAGGTACATCAGCTGTAGTTTGATAATTATTTGGCACTGAGGGAAGATTTGAGTGAAAAACTGCTGAAAAACTGCTGATGTCTAAGACAGAGTATGTGAAAGGAGAAAGTTGAGAATAAATGTGAATAAAAGCAGGAGTTATTAGGTTTAGCAGTGATGACAAACAGGTTATTTTGAGTGAGTCTGAATGGAGAGACCTTGGAGAAAGCGAAATATTTTAAATACATGGGAGTGGATGTGGCAGCAAATGGGATCATGGGAGCTGAAGTGAGCCCCAGAATGGGTAAAAGGGAAAAAGGTTCTACGCACAATGAGGAATGTATAGAAAAAGGTCACTGTCTTTAAGGGCAAAGATGGTGCAGCAGTCCTTGGGTAAAGATATATAAATAAAAAAATAAAAAAGAGCGTGGAAGTGTTGGAAATAAAATGCCTGAGGGCTACATGTGGAGTGAGGAGGGTTGATCAAATAAGAAATGATAGGGTAAGAGTATCTATGACACAGCTGAAAAGGTTGTGGAATGGTTTGGACATAAGGAAAGGATGAGAGCATATGACAAGGAGGATGTACATGCTAGAAGTAGAGGGAGCAAAGGAAAGGGGGATACCAAAAAAAGAGGTGGAAAGATGAAGTGAATAATGGTTTGAATACAGGGCCTGAACATGCAGGAAGATGTGAGACATGTGAGGGTAGTGGGGTATACAGGGGACAATATGCTGTCAGTGATCTGAACTGGGGCATATGAGGCAGTTGGGGGAACCACAGAAAGCTCTATATGGTCTAAATGTCATTTTCATTGAGAAAAATTAAAAAAATGCCAGGATATTTTTGTGCCCATTTAAGTGGGTTAAATGTTTCATAAAGTATTTATTTTTTAATTTATTTGTCATTGTCTCCCGAATTAGCGAGGTAGTGCAAGGAAACAGACGAAAGAATGGCCCAAACCACCCACTTACACATGTATATACATACATCTCCACACACACACGTATACATACCTATACATCTCAATGCATATATATATATTTATCTATCTATTTATTCATTCTGCTTTGTCGCTGTCTCCCGCGTTAGCGAGGTAGCGCAAAGAAACAGGCGAAAGAATGGCCCAACCCCCCACACACACATGTACACACATACACATCCACACACACAAATATACACACCTATATATCTCAATGTACACATATATATATATATACACATAGACATATACATATATACACATGTACACAATTCACACTGTCTGCCCCCACCCATTCCCATTGCCACCCTGCCACACATGGAATAACACCCCCCTCCCCCCTCATGTGTGTGAGGTAGCGCTAGGAAAAGACAACAAAGGCCCCATTCATTCACACTCAGTCTCAAGCTGTCATATAATAATGCACCGAAACCACAGCTCCCATTCCACATCCAGGCTCCACAGAACTTTCCATGGTTTACCCCAGATGTTTCACATGCCCTGGTTCAATCCACTGAGCACATTGACTCTGGTATACCACATCGTTCCAATTCACTCTATTCCTTGCATGCCTTTCACCCTCCTGCATGTTCAGGCCCCAATCACTCAAAATCTTTTTCACTCCATCTTTCCACCACCAATTTGGTTTCCCACTTCTCCTCATTCCCTCCACCTCTGACACATATACATCCTCTTTGTCAATCTTTCCTCACTCATTCTCTCCATGTGACCAAACCATTTCAAAACACCCTCCTCTGCTCTCTCAACCACACTCTTTATATTACCACACATCTCTCTGACCCTTTCATTACTTACTCAATCAAACCAACTCACACCATGTACTGTCCTCAAACATCTCATTTCCATCACATCTACCCTCCTCTGCACAACTCTATCTATAGCCCACGCCTCGCAACCATGTAACACTGTCGGAACCACTATTCCTTCAAACATAACAATTTTTGCTTTCCAAGATAACGTTCACGACTTCCACACATTTTTCAATGCTCCCAGAACTTTCGCCCCCCTCCCCCACCCTATGATTCACTTCCGCTGCCAAATCCACTCCCAGACATCTAAAACACTTCACTTCCACCAGTTTTTCTTCTTTCAAACTTTGCTCCCAACTGCAATGTCCCTCAACCCTACTGTACCTAATAACCTTGCTCTTATTCACATTTACTCTCAGCTTTCTTCTTTCACACACTTTACCAAACTCAGGCACCAGCTTCTGCAGTTTCTCACATGAATCAGCCACCAGCGCTGTATCATCAGCGAACAACTGACTCACTTACCAAGATCTCTCATCCACAACAGACTGCATACTTGCCCCTCTTTCCAAAACTCTTGCATTCACCTCCCTAACAACCAACAAATTAAACAACCATGGAGACATCATGCACCCCTACCGCAAACCAACATTCACTGTGAACCAATCACTTTTCTCTCTTCCTACACATACACGTGCCTTACATCCTCGATAAAAACTTTTCACTGCTTCTAACAACTTGCCTCCCACACCATATATTCTTAATACCTTCCACAGAGCATCTCTATCAACTCTATCATATGCCTTCTCCAGATCCATAAATGCTACATACAAATCCATTTGCTTTTCTAAAGTATATATTTCTAAAGTATATATTCTTATAAAGAATATATTTGCATATATTTCATACAATATAAATGTATAAAATTACATCTGGTATACAAATATGATACACATAAAATAAGGAAGCATTTGGATCTTGGTGTGGGCTACCTGGAAAGATCAGTGACTGTAATAAAAAAATCCATAATTCAAACATTGCTGGGTTCCAAGAAACTGGAAATAGACATCTATCTGTACATGAAACAATACAAACAAATGCAAGCTGAGTCTAAACAGTCGTGAAACCCAAAGGATAGCATACTCATGATACCTTTTTTCTCTCGTTGTGGCAGCTTCTCTTTATTCTCATGGTTATCCTCTTCTCCCTCACTCTCAACATCCGATACACTGTTCTCCGTCACCCCATTAAACACACCTTCCACATCATTCTCAACAACCTGCAGAATAATAGTGATATGCTGAACTGTCTAGCAAGTTGAATATTACTGATTATAATGCATTATGCTTAATTCCATATTTACATGGGGGTGAATGAAGTGCATACAGCTTCTCAACTAAGTGAAAAATCCTGAATTTGTTCAACATATTAAAGTTAAAATGGGCTTCCACACAAAACAGTATTTCAGTCAACACACAAATGTCTACCCTTACCCACAAACCAAGTGAAAAATCATCTTACTGATATACTGCCATAAACAACTTAGCATCTGTCTAACTCATTTGCATTCTCTTTCTTTACCTTGAACCTTCAATCATGGTACTACACTGTCTATATCTATGCATCATTTTCATTATCATCTTCCAAATGGCAAAACCATCTTGGAATATTATCATCTTCATTTCTTTGTAAGGATTTCCTCATACCATAAATCTTTCCAGCACTTCATTTTTCACTTTTTTCTTAAAGTTCCAGATATATCATAATACAAGTAAATCACCTCTACTGCTCTTATCTTTAACTAATCTAGACATAAGAAAACTAAAGCTTCCAATCATTCACACCCACTCAAGGTACATCGAACCAGACCAACACAAACAAACTGAAATACTATAATTTTCTGTATGTTTCCTGTTACTTCTGAATGCTGATGTATCATTTAATAGAGAAACTTTTCTTTTATTTTTTACATCTTCCATGATGGAATTTCTGGGCCATATTCACCATTTATGGGCATAAAATAGAAATGACAAATACTTCCCTTCAAGTCCATAAAAAACATCCATACTTACACATGAAGCTTACTGGTAGTTCCCCTTAAGTATTCTGTTTGCTTTTCTACTCTCAACACATAAAGCTCTTAGTTTTCTGATTTCTTCCACTACCACAGATAGCCATGAAAAGAAACCATTAGTCTTTTGCTGTCTCTTTTCATATGCATTTTTTAGTAATCACAAAGACTTTGTATTCCCTTCAACCCACTACCATGCACAGTTTATATGTAGACCCTGTCACATTTATAATAAAGCTCAGCAAAAACTTTCGACAAGAAATAACCATATATAACGGCAGATTTTAATTTCATGCTCAGTTTACTCAGAAACACTGGAAGGATACTAAGACAAAGGGTGTGTTATTCATAGGGATGCCTTTCATGTATCTCAACATCAGTCTAAGGCATCTTCTCCATATTTGAGAGGAAGAGATAAAAAAGTTAATCTGTAAAATAAAAGACAATGCACTCTAACATGAATACCAAGAAAAAATAAATGATAAAAAAAGGCATGAGATGAGTGACTGGTATGGAAAACAAAGTACAAGTGGACTCCTGTGGTGTACTGGTTAGCATTCCTGACTTTGATGCATTCAAGGGCAAGTGAAACTTCTGAGGTAAACCAGGGAAAGGCCTTTGGGGCCTGGATGTGGATAGGGAGTTGTGGATTCAATGCATTACACACGATAGCTAGAGACTGAGTGTGAAAAAATGTGGCCTTTTTTATCTGTTTTTCTGACGCTATCTCGCTGAAGAAGAGAGCAGCGATGCTGTTTCCTGTGGGGCAGGGTAGCGCTGGGAATGGATGAAGGCAAGCAAGTATGAATATGTACATGTGTGTATATATATATATATATATATATATATATATATATATATATATATATATATATATATATATATATATATATATATGTCGGTGTATGTGTATGTATGCATGTATGTATGTATATATATGTATATATGTTGATATATATTATATTATTGATTATATTTATTTTGCTTTGTCGCTGTCTCCCGCGTTAGCGAGGTAGCGCAAGGAAAGAGACGAAAGAATGGCCCAACCCACCCACATACACATGTATATACATACACGCCCACACATGCAAATATACATACCAATACATCTCAATGTACACATATATATACACACACAGACATATACATATATACACATGTACATAATTCATACTGTCTGCCTTTATTTATTCCCATCGCCACCGCACCACACATGTGTGAGGTAGCGCTAGAGAAAAGACAACAAAGGCCCAATTCGTTCACACTCAATCTCTAGCTGTCATGGAATAATGCACCGAAACCACAGCTCCCTTTCCACATCCAGGCCCCACAGAACTTTCCATGGTTTACCCCAGATGCTTCACATGCCCTGGTTCAATCCACTGACAGCATGTCGACCCCGGTATACCACATCATTCCAATTCACTCTATTCCTTGCACGCCTTTCACCCTCCTGCATGTTCAGGACCTGATCACTCAAAAATCTTTTTCACTCCATCTTTCCACCTCCAATTAGGTCTCCCACTTCTCATTCCCTCCACATCTGACACATATATCCTCTTAATCAATCTTTCCTCACTCATTCTCTCCATGTGACCAAACCATTTCAAAACACCCTCTTCTGCTCTCTCAGCCACATTCTTTTCATTTCCACACATTTATGGATCTGGAGAAGGCATATGATAGAGTTGATAGAGATGCTCTGTGGAAGGTATTAAGAATATATGGTGTGGGAGGAAAGTTGTTAGAAGCAGTGAAAAGTTTTTATCGAGGATGTAAGGCATGTGTACGTGTAGGAAGAGAGGAAAGTGATTGGTTCTCAGTGAATGTAGGTTTGCGGCAGGGGTGTGTGATGTCTCCATAGTTGTTTAATTTGTTTATGGATGGGGTTGTTAGGGAGGTGAATGCAAGAGTTTTGGAAAGAGGGGCAAGTATGAAGTCTGTTGGGGATGAGAGAGCTTGGGAAGTGAGTCAGTTGTTGTTCGCTGACGATACAGCGCTGGTGGCTGATTCATGTAAGAAACTGCAGAAGCTGGTGACTGAGTTTGGTAAAGTGTGTGAAAGAAGAAAGTTAAGAGTAAATGTGAATAAGAGCAAGGTTATTAGGTACAGTAGGGTTGAGGGTCAATTCAATTGGGAGGTGAGTTTGAATGGAGAAAAACTGGAGGAAGTGAAGTGTTTTAGATATGTGGGAGTGGATCTGGCAGCAGATGGAACCATGGAAGCGGTAGTGGATCATAGGGTGGGGGAGGGGGCGAAAATTCTGGGAGCCTTGAAGAATGTGTGGAAGTCGAGAACATTATCTCGGAAAGCAAAAATGGGTATGTTTGAAGGAATAGTGGTTCCAACAATGTTGTATGGTTGCGAGGCATGGACTATGGATAGAGTTGTGCGCAGGAGGATGGATGTGCTGGAAATGAGATGTTTGAGGACAATGTGTGGTGTGAGGTGGTTTGATCGAGTAAGTAACGTAAGGGTAAGAGAGATGTGTGGAAATAAAAAGAGTGTGGTTGAGAGAGCAGAAGAGGGTGTTTTGAAATGGTTTGGTCACATGGAGAGAATGAGTGAGGAAAGATTGACCAAGACGATATATGTGTCAGAGGTGGAGGGAACAAGGAGAAGAGGGAGACCAAATTGGAGGTGGAAAGATGGAGTGAAAAAGATTTTGTGTGATCGGGGCCTGAACATGCAGGAGGGTGAAAGGAGGGCAAAGAATAGAGTGAATTGGAGCGATGTGGTATACCGGGGTTGACGTGCTGTCAGTGGATTGAATCAAGGCATGTGTATGGGGGTGGGTTGGGCCATTTCTTTCGTCTGTTTCCTTGCGCTACCTCGCAAACGCGGGAGACAGCGGGAAAAAAAAAAAAAATGTATGCATATGTGCATGTATGGACGTTTATGTATATATATGTGTATATGAGTGGATGGGCCACTCTTCGTCTGTTTCCTGGCATTACCTCGCTGATGTAGGAAACAGCAGTCGAGTATAACATAAAATAAAAATTATATATAGATAGATAGCGCTAAAAGGATGGCCTTGATTAGGGCCTCAGTCACCTATGCCATCTCAACTTGAAAAAGAAAAAAAAGTCAGGGAATATGAAAATAAGTTGGATGGATTTAAGGAGGAACATGAAATATGCCATGTTTCAGACAGATTGTAAATAATGTAACTTGGCATCAACTGAAAAGTATATATATATTCAATAAGCAGGAAAAAATAATTCTAAAATAATCAACATGCATGAAATCTACATGATGATATGCAAAGGCACTTTCAAAATGCTTGAAGTATAATCATCACACAATGATACACCTGCTAACCTCTCTAGTTTCATACAGTTAAACATGAATTTTTATCTAGCACAACTACAACTTAGGATGAATACAATCACCTATAAAACCTTTGAATCTATTACTGACAATGGAAACCTTAAAAAATACTTACAATTGAGTTTGGAGCATCAATTTGTGGTTCGCCTGTGAGCTGTGCTGCACCTTCTGTGTCAGGAACTGTGGGTAGGACTGTGTGTTTGATTGGTGGCAGTCCAACAGACTTCAATGGTGGCAGAATACCCTGTAAAAGAAATTCCATTAATATAAATTTTATCCCTGAGGATAGGGAAGAAAGATTACTTCCCACATATTACCCGTGTGTCGAAGAAGGTGACTAAAGGGGACGGGAGCGGGGTGCTAGAAACCCTCCCCTCCTTGTATCTTAACTTTCTAAAAGGGGAAACAGAAGAAGGAGTCATGCGGAGAGTGCTCAGCCTCCTCGAAGGCTCAGATTGGGGTGTCTAAATATGTGTGGATGTAACCAAGATGAGAAAATGGTGAGACAGGCAGTATGTTTGAGGAAAGGAACCTGGATGTTTTGGATCTGAGTGAAATGAAGCTCAAGGGTAAAGGGGAAGAGTGGTTTGGGAATGTCTTGGGAGTAAAGTCAGGGGTTGGTGAAAGGATGGAGTAGCACTACTCCTAAAGCAGGAGTTGTGGGAGTATGTGATAAAGTGTAAGAAAGTAAACTCTAGACTGATATGGGTAAAAGTAAAAATGGATGGAGAGAGATGGGTGATTATTGGTGCCTATGCACCTGGTCATGAGAAGAAAGATCATGAGAGGCAAGTGTTTTGAGAGCAGCTGAGTGAGTGTGTTAGCAGTTTTGATGCACAAAACCGGGTTAGAGTGATGGGTGATTTGAATGCAAAAGTAAGTAATGTGGCAGTTGGGGGTTACATTTTGCACATGGGGTGTTTAGTGTTGTAAATGGAAATGGTGAAGAGCTTGTAGATTTGTGTGCTGAAAAAGGACTGGTGATTGGGAATAACTGGTTTAAAAAGAGAGATATACATAAGAATACATATGTAAGTAGGAAAGATGGCCAGAGAGCATTATTGGATTACATGTTAATTGATAGACGCGTGAAAGAGAAACTTTTGAATGTTAATATGTTTAGAGATTTTCAGAAAAGAAGAGAGAATGTTGGGGTGAAGAGAGTGGTGAGAGTAAGTGAGCTTGGAAAGGAGACTTATATGAGGAAGTACCAGGAGAGATTGAGCGCAGAATGGATAAATCTGAGAGCACATGACGTAAGGGGAATGGAGGAGGAATGGGATGTTTTTGGGGAAGCAGTGACGGCTTGCGCAAAAGACGAAGATGCTTGTGGCATGAGAAAGGTGGGAGGGCATATTGGAAAGGGTAGTGAGTGGTGGGATGAAGAAGTAAGATTGTTAGTGAAAGAGAAGAGAGAGGTGTTTGGACAATTTTTGCAGGGAAGTAGTGGAAATGACTGGTAGATGTATAAAAGAAAGCAGCAGGAGGTCAAGAGCAAAGTGCATGAGGTGAATAAGAAGGCAAATGAGAGTTGGGATGAGAGAGAGAGAGTATCATTAAATTTTAGGGAGAACAAAAAGATGTTTGGGAAGGAGGTAAATAAAGTGCATCAGACAAGAGAACAAATGGGAACATCGGTGAAGGGGGCTAATGGGGAGGTAATAACAAGTAGTGAGAAGGAGATGGAGTGAGTATTTTGAAGGTTTGTTGAATGTGTTTGATGATAGAGTGGCAGAAATAGGGTGTCTTGGTTGAGGTGGTGTGCGAAGTGAGAGGATCAGGGAGAATGGTTTGGTAAACAAAGAAAAGGTAGTGAAAGCTTTGCGGAAGATGAAAGCCAGCAAGGCAGCGAGTTTGGATGGTATTGCAGTGGAATTTATATAAAACGGGGATGACTGTGTTGTTAATTGGTTGGTACGAATATTGAATGTATGTATGGTTCATGGTGAAGTGCCTGAGGATTGGCAGAAGGCATACATAGTGCCATTGTACAAAAGGCAAAGGGGATAGGGGTGAGTGTTCAAATTACAGAGGTGTAAGTTTCTTGAGTATTCCTGGGACCTTGGAAATAATATGGGAGGGTACTGATTGAGAGGGTAAAAGCATGTACAGAGCATCAGATTGGGGAAGAGCAGTGTGGTTTAAGAAGTGGTAGAGGTTGTGTGGATCAGGTGTTTGCTTTGAAGAATGTATGGGAGAAATATTAAGAAAAACAGATGGATTTGTATGTAGTATTTATGGATAGGTAGAATGCATATGATAAAGTTGATAGAGATGGTTTGTGGAAGGTATAAAGAGTATATGGTGTGGGAGGTAAGTTGCTAGGAGCAGTGAAAAGTTTTTACCAAGGATGTAAGGCATGTGTACGAGTAGGAAGAGAGGAACGTGATTGGATCCCAGTGAATGCCGGTTTGCGACAGGGGTGCATGATGTCTCCATGGTTGTTTAATTTGTTTATGGATGGGGTTGATAGGGAGGTGACTGCAAGAATTTTGGAGAGAGGGGCAAGTATGCATTTTGTTGGGGGTGAAAGGGCTTGGGAAGTGAGTCAGTTGTTGTTCGCTAATGATACAGTGCTGGTGGCTGATTCGGGTGACATTGCAAAAGTTGGTGACTGAGTTTGGTAAAGTGTGCTAAAGAAGAAAGTTGAAAGTAAATGTGAATAAGAGCAAGGTTATTAGGTTCAGTAGTGTTGAGGGACAAGTTAATTGGGAGGTAAGTTTGAGTGGAGAAAAACTGGAGGAAGTGAAGTGTTTTAGACATCTGGGAGTGGACTTAGCAGAAGATGGAACCATGGAAGTGAGTCACAGGGTGGGGGAGGGGGTGAAAGCTCTGGGAGTGTTGAAGAATGTGTGGAAGGTGAGAAAGTTATCTCGGAGGGCAAAAATGGGTATGTTTGAAGGAATAAAACACACCTCATAAAACAAACCACCTATGTAAAACCAATCACCATCAACAAATGTCAGAGAACAAATCCAAAGTCTACATGACACCATCACTAACCTTATCACTGAGTGGCAAACTGGCACTCATTCCTCAGTACAATTAACCACAGGATCAACAGCAGTCAAATTTGGCACATGTCAAAGATGATTCACACTTACTGCACTCACCCAGCCTCCATTCATGGTGCACATTTGACCATTTCCAATGACTTATCTTCTCCTTAAGAACACAAAAACATATGCAAAAGACGCTATTCAAAAAATCAGCCACTATCACCTCAAAAGGAGTCATGAAAAGCATACACAAAATTTGTTCGGAAACAACTGCCCACTCACCTGTCACTCCCACTGATACAAGCAATGCAATCAAAACAAAGAAGTTTCCTGCAACAAACAAATACAGCATATGAAACTTTCATACAAAACACTTAAGCCTATTTGCAATCCAGGCACTTACAGCCATCTCTAACCAAACCTGGAGACACAACAATACCCGAAACATCTGGAAAATTATTTACATAATACCAATCCTAAAGCCCTCCAAAATGATCAACTCCCTCACCTGCACATAAAGACTTCAGATACAACCACTCCACCACCAACATATATAGTGACCTTACACAACACTTCCTAAATAGCTTCAACTAACAACAACCCCCATCCCTCACAACAGACATCAACAAAGCTTTGACAACGTGCCACAACACATCTTCAAAAAAGATACTTAATCCCACCTTCCACAACAATGACAAAAGGTGGCTGGACAATTTCACAGCCCGTCACCACACAAAAGTCACTCACAATGGTATCACTTCTTGAACCCTCAAACTCCATAATGGAGTTCCCCAAGGAGCAGTTCTTTCTGCATCCCTCTTTAATCCCTACCTACACAGGCTACGATTACCTCTTAGCAAGCCACAACATGAAGGGCATATGGTACACAGATAACCTCACTATCGCATCACAACTGCCTGACACCATAGCAGCAACATGCAGCACTATATCACAGAACTGGGACAGTGTCTCACCCACTACAGAATAACTGCATCTAAACTGAAGTCCTCAATCATCCTTTTAAACTTGCAAAAACATGAATTTAGCTCACACGTACCAGTAACAATGAATAGAACACTCTCATTGGACATAGCACCAACAATTCTAGATGTCATTTATGACACACACATATCCTTTTATTCCCCACATAAACAACATCAACACAAAAGCAAAACACAACAAAATGCCCTCAGGCCACTAACTGGCATTAGATTTGGACAAGAGAAAGAATCCCTTACTATCCACAACAAAAAGTTCATCCACTCCACTCTAAATCATACCTTACCTGCCTGGTCTTCAACCCTCTTAAAGGCAAATATACCAACCTTACCTGCCTGGTCTTCAACCCTCTTAAAGGCAAATATACCAAAGCTACAACCAACAAAAATTAGAGCATCAAGAACAATCACTCTACCCAGCCACCACAAACACTTATACAGTGAATCAATGATTCTCCCAGTACGATCCCACGTCAACAAGCTCAACAATAAATTCTATGCAACAGTACTAAACTTCTCCCATTCAAATCAGTGCATAACTAACTATCAACCCATTGTAGAAATAAAATGCTCAACCCATCTTCATACTTTAGCAACCTCTTTTCACAAATCTCCCCCTCAAAAATAAATATAACATTGATAAAATACACACACTCTGAAATAACCCAATAAACACAATATAACTGCCCTCCCAGTTCAGTCTTAAGCTTCATCACACAGACATACACCCACCAGAAGTCACATTCTCTAGACAAACATGAGTTACACTTTCCTGTCTAAGCTATGGACACCACCAATCCTTAATTAAGATGCTTATATGCCCATGATGCAACTACTTAACAAAGACTAAAAACTTTACTACTCAATTGCCCTGCACTCTCAACATAAATGTGCAATGATCATCGATACAACTTATCGATGTGGCTGCCTTTGTCAGCCCCTTCATAAAGATAATAAAGATAATAGGGTCTCCTTGGGCAGAAAGTAAATAAGTATACAGCATAAATACAACAAACTAGAATATGCATTACCAATTTGGTCAACCCAGTTGATGAAACATAACGATCCACAGTATGGGTGCTGAAATACATGCAGGGGTTAGCAGCTATAAGCTTCCCTATACTAAGAGAAAAAAGAAAGAGGGGAGACATGATTATAATTTGAGACATGATTATAATTTTCATGCTTTTTAATGAAAATGATAACAGTAAATCAAATATTTTTCTTTAAAAAGATGCAAAGAAATATAATCGTTTTCACAGACTGAAAGATGAATGGAATAAGGAAAGTGATGACATTGTGAATGGAAACAAAACTCAAATATAAAGAACAGCATGAAAGCAACAAAAGCTCATGAGTTGGAACCTACAAATGTAGCACTTCCTCCATCTCCTGTAAAAATAAGCTATTATGAATAGGTAATTAAATATACATAAATGCAGAGAATTACAAAAAGGTGATAAAAAGAGAGATTGCATATTCACCAAACTTACATCAGTAATTCTACGTCGTGCTCGGGCTGTGCTATTAACTGAGAGGTGGAGTGGGTGGCTGTTCTCCTCTTCCCCATTAGTCTCTTCCTCTTCGGAGCGTCTGTAACCTAGAACCATCGTGTGGCAACCTCCACAACCAACCTGAGAATAAAGTAAAACACATCAAAACATGTCCACATCATCTTTAGTGTAAAACCACCATGTGGCAGCTTTCATGGCCAACCTCAACACAAAATAACACATTCCATTACAGCATGAAGTGTTTGAGGCTAACACAATAAACAGATGCTAACACAATAAACAATGACTATACTGGTTCCATCTGTAATTGTATTAAGTGCCACCACAAGCTCGTCCATAGTAAATATTCCGTCTCACACTCAAAGGAAGATGCAAATGCGAAAATCTTTCAAAGCACTTCATTACAGGCCATCTTCATACTTTTCTGTTGATAATAGTGGGAACATTCATAACATTTGCTGAAGAACACTTTGCACTTATCCAGCTGTAACACATACGAAAAAGTCACCAACTCCTTAAAAGAATAAGAAACAAGCACATGTGAAAATGTTTCAAAACTGTGCAGAGGGAAGGATTACAACAGAAGAGTGAAAAAGTAAAAAAAATAATAATAATAATCTATGAAAGAAAGAGTGTGGCAGTCAATGGTCAATGAGGGAAAGGTAAGCTCTGAAGTATGAAAAACCAGTTCCTAACCATAAGCAGAGCTCTATGAGCATCTGAGACAGCAATTAACTGGTGGGGGTTATTGCAACATACCATCCCAAAATAGAATGTTTCTAAGAGGGTTAGCCCTCTCCAGTCAACCTAATACATGTAAGGTTAGTGGATGCTTATTCACAGAAACCCCAAAACAATATACCATCTCTTATAGATCTATGTAAACATGGCACAGCACTGAAGCACATCCAAACTGCCAGCCATCTTCATCATTCATCAAGCATTGGAGTCTGTGCCTTGTGCTAGTCACTGCTAAGGCTCAAGAAATGTCCTTTCAAAAAGGAAAGGGGGAAGAGGGAGGACAACAAGATATATAATATGTGGATGCTTGAAAGGCTCTGTCCATGAAAGGGAACTCACTTTTCATACTTCAATTACAAGAAAGCTTGAAAAACCTCAGAAAAAATCTTGAAAAAGACATATCCTTAACCCTCTGACTATACAGCACACCATTTAGCCATTAAAGAACAAAAAATTTTATGTGACCTCTTTTACTGGTTTCACTAAGTGAAAAGATCATGAAGTTACCATATCTGGCATTAGAATTTGTTGAAACCAATATCATATGAAAATTATGGTTTTCATTCAAAACAGTTGCAAAAATACATAGGAATGTAATCTATAATAAATGTTATAATAAGTAGGAAGTAGTTCTTAGGTAGCCACATACCTGGAAGGTACATTACCAGTACTACCTGCCTAAGTACTGGGAGGGTAAGTGACAGCTGTGTAGTGAGCCAGCACTTCAGTGATTAAGTTATACTCCTATGACCCAGGTAGCTGTGTTTTCTTTGTGTTTCACCCACATGTGGACTGCTGGCATTCTGTCCACAAACATACAGTCTTGCCTTGTCACACATAACCCTTCACAACACTTACCTCAAACAACTCATTCTTTGTAAATTTTCCTGCAGTGAGTGCTATGTGCTAGCACTGCCTTTTGGCAAAATGGTAGAACCAATAAACAGAAGTAGTAGGTAGGAACATTAGACAGAAGTATAAGGTAGAAACATTAGGAAGAAGTAGCAGAGAGGAACATTGGCTGGGAGCATAAGGTATAAGTAGTAGGTTGGAAAATTAAGCAGGAACATACGGTAGGCACACTAGGGAGTAGTAGTTGGTAGGAACATCAGGTAGGAGACTGAAAACACTGTGCTAGAGTTGCCCTCTGCCAGTTGCCTGTTAAGGGTGAGGCACTAAAGGCTGTGAAGTAGCACAAGAGTTCGACAGTTATGGAGACTCTTTTGCCATGGCCACCCCCCTTGAAGAAGTTCCCAAAGGGAACAGGCATCAAAGATATAGAAAGGTAGATAGATGCTGGAATAGGCATCAATGATATAAATAAAAAGTAATCCAGATTCATACCCATGAGTAATAAATGTCTTTAGAATACACAGAATAAAATTCATAAATGTAGTGTAGTGATACATACAATTATACATGGGGAGAGTGCAGGGTAACTGAGTACATAACTGGTGTCTTCACTGTGGTACATGCATCATCAGCATGAGGGGTCTTAGGATAAATTGAAACAGCACCTGCAGTGTTGTATGGATGGGTGATACTGAAAATGCTAATGGAAAAGTGTGACTTGAGACTGTCTAGGGAGTATGTCATCTGACGGGTATGTGTCTGGTGTGGAGGAGTCGAAGACTGAACTGGGAGGCCAGTTATTTGGTGCTTTTTGGGTAATTCCAGTCATTACGTGTTTTGTTAGCCTTATGTTATTGGGCTGTAGAAACTGTGATAAGAGGTTGCTGAAGTGTGGGGCAAAGGTAGGGTTTATATTTCTATTTAGAGGTAGGTGTTTATTATACAGGGGCTTGGGTGGAAGGGGTCTAGTACTGTTAAGAATAGTGCCACCCACAATGAGGTGGAAATATATTGGGAGGATCTTTGTTTCATTATCAAGTGATGAGTGTTTTTTGAAACTAAGCTGCCAGTAGTTACTCTGAAAGCATTTTTGAATGGTTTGCAGCTCCGTTATATTTACTTTTGTAGCTGGTGCTACTTAGTGTTCTGAGAGAATTGTGTGCTGCCTTCTGTTATTATGATGTGTTGAGTATATGCCATGTGTGTATTGTATGGGATGCAAAAATTGTTGGTGTTTTGTTCAGTGGGAGCAACTGAACATTTTAGGCAACTAGAAGATGTGAGTTGGATTTGTGTCTACCTTGGACTAAAAGTGTGATTAAAGGCATCTGTGAAGATGTAGACATTCTGTTCTGGGTGAGCCATTGTTCCATTTCTTTTTACTTGTGTAGTGTTAGGGTACTGTGAATGCAGTTGCTTGAGGTAATGGGAGGTCACCTTGGAAGAGACCAAAGAGAGATGAACAAAGGATTGCTCCTTGGGAAACCCCACCATAAAGTTTAAGGAATTTAGAGGTAAGGCCATTGTGAGTGATAGCCAACTATGAAACTGACCAACCACTTTCTTCATTGCTGTGGAGTGTAGTGTTAAGTATCTTTAAAGTGAGGATGTGTAGGGGGCAGTGTCAACTACTTTTTTCCTATCTATCATCACTAATATTGTGTGTAAAGGGGCCTGTGATTGGCTGAAGTCATCAAGGATGTGACAGACAAATAAATTGTTTTAACGTGGCAAAGCCCATGCTAGAGGACAGTTATGAGAGTAACACTGCTGTTAAAAGGGAAAGGATAAGCATGGATGCAAAGACAGGCTGACCAAATTCATAAGTCCTTGGAACAGAGGTGTTTCATCACTTAGCACGAGATGATGAGCACATGCAGGATTTGGGAAAATCTAGTTACAGAAAAATCTAATTACTTAAACCACATGACAACAAGAATTGTTTAGGAAAGCATTAAGGCATTGTAAACACCTAGGTGCAGAAATCTCAATTCCTTCACCAAACTTCTCGCCTGATACTCCTGAGCATTGAACTGTGATGGATGATGTACAAGACCTGTCATCTTCCTAACGGTCCAAAGGCATCAACTTCACTGGAGCAAAATGAAACTCATGTCAACTTACCCTTAACCTCAGCAGGTATGGCAAAAACTGCTGATGTAGTTGTAAAGCTGTTCAACCTATTCACTGCAGCTGGTCCACATATATTAGACACACTTAGAGTATCTTATTTTTTGCTCGCTGTGCTATAGCATATATAAACAAAATTCTAGAATCAACCGTCACTGCTTCAAGGTGAAACTTAAGGCCATTAATACGTGTGGTGGGATTCCACACATTGTTGCCAGATGCTAAAACCTACATTTTTTTTTACTTACACCTGTAAGTTTATGCAACATTATATGAGGATGTTCAAGATCTTCACCCTCTCAGGTTACAATTATTTGTGATGCTCTGAAACTCATACAAAAGAAAAGATATTAGCAATGAAAACCCTAATAATTATCTTTGTGACAAAACACTTCCATTAGTAACACATTTCACCATATATGCCTGTTGGTACACCTGGAGTACCTGCCCAACAGCGCATCAGTATAACCTAAAGGGTGCATAGCACATGCAAATAAATTTTCATAATCTTGAGTTGCATGTCATTTTACACTATTTAAAAAAGTAATATTTTATTCACTTCTAATCACAAAATTATGGAAATATTTCTCCAGTAAGATTATTAGTGAAAGAGAAGAGAGAGGTATCTGGACGATTTATGCAGGGAAATAATGCAAATGACTGGGCGATGTATATAAGAAAGAGGCAGAAGGTCAAGAGAAAGGTGCTAAAGGCAAAAAAGAGGGCAAATGAGAGTTGAGGTGAGAGAGTATCATAAAATTTTAGGGAGAACAAAAAGATGTTTTGGAAGGAAGTAAATAAAGTGCGTAAGACAAGGGAACAAGAGAGATGTGTGGAAATAAAAAGAGCGTGGTTGAGAGAGCAGAAGAGGGTGTTTTGAAGTGGTTTGGGCACATGGAGAGGATGAGTGAGGAAAGATTGACCAAGAGGATATATGTGTCGGAGGTGGAGGGAGCAAGGAGAAGAGGGAGACCAAATTGGAGGTGGAAAGATGGAGTGAAAAAGATTTTGTGTGATCGGGGCCTGAACATGCAGGAGGGTGAAAGGAGGGCAAGGAATAGAGTGAACTGGAGCGATGTGGTATACCGGGGTTGACGTGCTGTCAGTGGATTGAATCAAGGCATGTGAAGCGTCTGGGGTAAACCATGGAAAGCTGTGTAGGTATGTATATTTGCGTGTGTGGACGTATGTATATACATGTGTATGGGGGGGGGTTGGGCCATTTCTTTCGTCTGTTTCCTTGCGCTACCTCGCAAACGCGGGAGACAGCGACAAAGTATAAAAAAAAAAAAAAAAAAAAAAAAAAAGACAAGGGAACAAATGGGAACATCAGTGAAGGGGGCTAATGGGGAGGTGATAACAAGTAGTGGTGATGTGAGAAGGAGATGGAATGAGTATTTTGAAGGTTTGTTGAATGTGTTTGATGACAGAGTGGCAGATATAGGGTGTTTTGGTCGAGGTAGCATGCAAAGTGAGAGGGTTAGGGAGAATGATTTGGTAAACAGAGAAGAGGTAGTAAAAGTTTTGCAGATGATGAAAGCCAGCATGGCAGTGGGTTTGGATGGTACTGCAGTGGAATTAATTAAAAAAGGGGATGACAAAGTATAAGAAAAAAAAAAAAAAAAATGACTCATGGTGAGGTGCCTGAGGATTGGCGAAATGCTTGCATAATGCCACTGTACAAAGGCACAGGGGATAAAAGTGAGTGCTCAAATTACTGAGGTATAAGTTTGTTGAGTATTCCTGGGAAATCATTTGGGAGGGTATTGATTGAGAGGGTGAAGGCATGTACAGGGCATCAGACTGGGGAAGAGCAGTGTGGTTTCAGAAGTGGTAGAGGATGTGTGGATCAGATGTTTGCTTTGAAAAATGTATGTGAGAAATATTCAGAAAAGCAAATGGATTTGTATGTAGCATTTATGGATCTGGAGAAGGCATATGACAGAGTTGATAGAGAAGCTCTATGGAAGGTATCAAAAATATATGGTGTGGGAGGTAAGTTGTTAGAAGCAGTGAAAAGCTTTTATCAAGGATGTAAGGCATGTGAACGTGTAGGAAGAAAGGAAAGTGATTGGTTCTCAGTGAATGTTGGTTTGTGGCAGGGGTGCGTGATGTCTCCATGGTTGTTTAATTTGTTTTTGGATGGGGTTGTTTGGGAGGTGAATGCAAGAGTTTTGGAAAGAGGGCAAGTATGCAGTCTGTTGTGGATGAGAGAGCTTGGGAAGTGAGTTAGTTGTTCTTCAGCACTGGTGGCTGATTCGGGTGAGAAACTGCAGAAGTTGGTGACTGAGTTTGGTAAAGTGTGTGAAAGAAGAAAGCTGAGAGTAAATGTGAATAAGAGCAAGGTTCTTAGGACAGTAGGGTTGAGGGACAATTCAATTGGGAGGTAAGTTTGATTGGAGAAAAACTGGAGGAAGTGAAGTGTTTTAGATATCTGGGAGTGGATTTGGCAGCGGATGGAACCATGGAAGCGGAAGTGAATCATAGGGTGGGGGAGGGAATGAAAGTTCTGGGAGCATTGAAAAATGTGTGGAAGTTGAGAATGTTATCTTGGAAAGCAAAAATGGGTATGCTTGAAGGAATAGTGGTTCCAACAATGTTACATGGTTGTGAGGCATGGGCTATAGATAGAGTTGTGCGAAGGAGGGTGGATTTGCTGGAAATGAGATGTTTGAGGA
The DNA here is from genome assembly GCF_036320965.1 of Panulirus ornatus. Classification (NCBI taxonomy): domain Eukaryota; kingdom Metazoa; phylum Arthropoda; class Malacostraca; order Decapoda; family Palinuridae; genus Panulirus; species Panulirus ornatus. The sequence continues at coordinate 13,000,454 of NC_092258.1, forward strand.
CAATATGTGGTGTGAGGTGGTTTGATCGAGTAAGTAATGAAAGGGTAAGAGAGAGATGTGTGGTAATTGAAAGAGTGTGGTTGAGAGAGTAGAAGAGGATGTTTTGAAATGGTTTGGTCACATGGAGAGAATGAGTGAGGAAAGATTGACAAAGAGGATGTATATGTGTCAGAGGTGGAGGGAACGAGGAGAAGTGGGAGACCAAATTGGAGGTGGAAAGATGGAGTGGAAAAGATTTTGAGTGATCAGGGCCTGAGCATGCAGGAGGGTGAAAGGCATGCAAGGAATAGAGTGAACTGGCACAATGTGGTATACCGGGGTCGACGTGCTGTCAATGGATTGAATCAGGGCATGTGAAGCGTCTGGGGTAAACCATGGAAAGTTTTGTGGAGCTTGGTTGTGGAAAGGGAGCTGTGGTGTCGGTGCATTATACATGACAGCTAGAGACTGAGTGTGAACAAATGTGGCCTTTGTTGTCTTTTCCTAGCAGTGCCTCACGCACATGCGGGGGAAGGGGGTTTTCATTTCATGTGTGGCGGGGTGACAACGGGAATGAATAAGGGCAGACAGTATGAATTATGTACATATGTATATATGTATATGTCTGTGTGTGTATATATATGTATACATTGAGATGTATAGGTATGTATATGTGCGTGTGTGGACATGTATGTATATACATGTGTAAGTGGGAGGGTTGGGCCATTCTATCATCTTTCGTCGGTTTCCTTGCGCTGCCTCACTAACGCGGGAGACAGCGACAAAGCATAATAGATAAATCAATATTTTCTAGAATATTTTAAAACTGAAGGGATGAAAAGTGTAAAAACGTATACAAACTTACAAAATGCTGGGATATACAGCATTATAGGTTAAGTTATGACTTATTCATTCTGTTCTCAGGTCCCTTTTGTGATGTCGATACCTGTAATTCAGTAAAATCTGTAACCTATAAGTATTTACACCCAGTGCTTGCCTGATGTGAGACATTACAGGATATATACTCATGCATATCTATATATAAATTCAAATCACAAAGTACCCATTCTTAGTGTATATATTGGAAATTTGTAAATGTCAAAAACACTGTAAACATACTCACCAAGACAACTTTGATGTGTCGTAAGCGGCGAACAATCACTGGGATGAACTGAGAGGAAAAGTTCTCCTCTCCTTGACACAATTTGCCGTGACGCCCGCAGCCCCAAGTCAACAGGTATCCATCATCTGTGAGAGGACAAGAGCAAGGGAAGGAGTAGCACTACTCCTAAAACAGAAGTGGTGGGAGTATGTGACACAGTGTAAGAAAGTAAACTCTAGATTGATATGGGTAAAACTGAAAGTGGATGGAGAGAGATGGGTGATTATTGGTGCATATGCACCTGGGCATGAGAAGAAAGATCATGAGAGGCAAGTGTTTTGGGAGCAGCTGAGTGAATGTGTTAGTAGTTTTGATGCACGAGACTGGGTTATAGTGATGGGTGATTTGAATGCAAAGGTGGGTAATCTGGCAGTTGAGGGAATAAATGGTGTATATGGGGTGTTCAGTGTTGTAAATGGAAATGGTGAAGAGCTTGTAGATTTATGTGCTGAAAAAGGACTGGTGATTGGGAATACCTGGTTGAAAAAGAGAGATATACATAAGTATACATATGTAAGTAGAAGAGATGACCAGAGAGCGTTATTGAATTACGTGTTAATTGACAGGCACGTGAGAGAGAGACTTTTGGATGTTAATGTGCTGAGAGGTGCAACTGGAGGGGATGTCTGATCATTATCTTGTGGAGGCAAAGGTGAAGATTTGTAAAGGTTTTCAGAAAAGAAGAGAGAATGTTGGGGTGAAAAGTGTGGTGAGAGTAAGTGAGCTTGGGAAAGAGACTTGTGTGAGGAAGTACCAGGAGAGACTTGAGTACAAAATGGAAAAAGGTGAGAACAAAGGATGCAAGGGGATTGGGGGAGGAATGGGATGTATTTAGGGAAGCAGTGATGGCTTGTGCAAAGGATGCTTGTGGCATGAGAAGCGTGGGAGGTGGGCAGATTAGAAAGGGTAGTGAGTGGTGGGATGAAGAAGTATGAGTATTAGTGAAAAAGAAGAGAGAGGCATTTGGACGATATTTGCAAGGAAATAAGTGGGAGATGAGTGGGAGATGTATAAAAGAAAGAGGCAGGAGGTCAAGAGAAAGGTGCAAGAGGTGAAAAAGAGGGCAAATGAGAGTTGGGGTGAGAGAGTATCATTAAATTTTAGGGAGAATAAAAAGATGTTTTGGAAGGAGGTAAATGAAGTGCGTAAGACAAGGGAACGAATGGGAACTTCAGTGAAGATGGATAATGGAGAGGTGATAACAAGTAGTGGTGATGTGAGGAGATGGAGTGAGTATTTTGAAGGTTTGTTGAATGTGTCTGATGACAGAGTGGCAGATATGGGGTGTTTTGGTCAAGGTGGTGCGCGAAGTGAGAGGCTTAGGGAAAATGATTTGGTAAACAGAGAAGAGGTAATAAAAGCTTTGCGGAAGATGAAAGCCGGCAAGGCAGCGGGTTTGGATGGTATTAAAGTGGAATTTATTAAAAAAGGGGATGACTGTATTGTTAACTGGTTGGTAAGGTTATTTATTGTATGTATGATTCATGGTGAGGTGCCTGTGGATTGGCAGAATGCTTGCATAGTGCCACTGTACAAAGGCAAAGGGGATAAAAGTGAGTGCTCAAATTACAGAGGTATAAGTTTGTTGAGTATTCCTGGTAAATTATATGGGAGGATATTGATTGAGAGGGTGAAGGTATGTACAGAGCATCAGATTGGGGAAGAGCAGTGTGGTTTCAGAAGTGGTAGAGGATGTGTGGATCAGGCGTTTGCTTTGAGGAATGTATGTGAGAAATACTTAGAAAAGCAAATGGATTTGTATGTAGCATTTACGGATCTGGAGAAGGCATATGATAGAGATGCTCTGCTAAAGGTATTAAGAATATATGGTGGGGGAGGCAAGTTGTTGGAAGCAGTGAAAAGTTTTTATTGAGGATGTAAAGCATGTATACATGTAGGAAGAGAGGAAAGTGATTGGTTTTCATTGAATGTAGGTTTGCAGCAGGGGTGTGTGATGTCTCCATGGTTGTTTAATTCGTTTATGGATGGGGTTGTTAGGGAGGTGAATGCAAGAGTTTTGGAAAGAGGGGCAAGTATACAGCCTGTTGTGGATGAAAGAGCTTGGGAAGTGAGTCAGTTGTTGTTCGCTGATGATACACTGCTGGTGGCTGATTCATGTGAGAAACTGCAGAAGCTGGTGACTGAGTTTGGTAAAGTGTGTCAAAGAAGAAAGCTGTAAGTAAATGTGAATAAGGGCAAGGTTATTAGGTACAGTAGGGTTGAGCAACAAGTCAACTGGGAGGTAAGTTTGAATGGAGAAAAACTGGAGGAAGTGAAGTGTTTTAGATATCTGGGAGTGGATTTGGCAGCAGATGGAACCATGGAAGCGGAAGTGAATCATAGGGTGAGGGAGGGGGCAAAAATCCTGGGAGCGTTGAGGAATGTGTGGAAGTTGAGAACATTATCTCCGAAAGCAAAAATGGGTATGTTTGAAGGAATAGTGGTTCCAACAATGTTATATGGTTGCGAGGCGTGGGCTATGGATAGAGTTGTGCGCAGGAGGGTTGATGTGTTGGAAATGAGATATTTGAGGACAATATGTGGTGTGAAGTGGTTTGATCGAGTAAGTAATGTAAGGGTCAGAGAGATGTGTGGTAATTAAAAGACTGTGGTTGAGAGAGTAGAAGAGGGTGTTTTGAAATGGTTTGGTCACATGGAGAGAATGAGTGAGGAAAGATTGACCAAGAGAATATATGTGTCAGAGGTGGAGGGAACGAGGAGAAGTGGCAGACCAAATTGGAGGTGGCAAGATGGAGAGAAAAAGATTTTGAGTGATCGGGGCCTGAACATGCAGGATGGTGAAAGGTGTGCAAGGAATAGAGTGAATTGGAATGATGTGGTATACCTGGGTTGACGTGCTGTCAATGGATTGAACCACGGCATGTGAAGTGTCTGGGGTAAACCATGGAAAGTTCTTTGGTGCCTGGATGTGGAAAGGGAGCTGTGGTTTCGGAGCATTATTACATGACAGCTAGAGACTGAGTGTGAACAACTGTGGCCTTTGTTGTCTTTTCCTAGCGCTACCTCGTGCACACGCTGGGGGAGGGAGTTGTTATTTCATGTGTGGCTGGGTGGCGACGGGAATGAATAAAGGACAGTAAAGTTTAAGAGATGGGGCCCTACACACAGAGAAATCCCTCCTATACTCCTTATAGAATTAAAAACATACTGGGATAGGGGAGAAAGAATACTTTCCACGCATTCCCACGTGTCGTAGAAGGCGACTAAAGGGAATGGGAGCGGGGGCTAGAAACCCTGCCCTCTTTGTATTTCAACTTTCTAAAAGGGGAAACAGAAAGTCATGCAGGGAGTGCTCATCCTCCTCGAAGGCTCAGATTGGGGTGTCTAAATGTGTGTGGATGTGACCAAGAGGGGAAAAAAAGGAGAGATAGGTAGTATGTTTGAGGAAAGGAGCCTGGATGTTTTGGCTCTGAGTGAAATGAAGCTCAAGGGTAAAGAGGAAGAGTGGTTTGGGAATGTTTTGGGAGTAAAGTCAGGGGTTGGTGAGAGGACAAGAGCAAAGGAAGGAGGAGCACTACTCCTGAAGCATGAGTTGTGGGAGTATGTGATAAAGTGTAAGAAAGTAAACTCTAGATTGATATGGGTAAAACTGAAAGTGGATGGAAAGAGATGGGTGGTTATTGGTGCCTATGCACCTGGTCAAGAGAAGAAAGATCATGAGAGGCAAGTGTTTTGGGAGCAGTTGAGTGAGTTTATTAGCAGCTTTAATGCACAAGACCTGCTTATAGTGATGGGTGATTTGAATGCAAAGGTGAGTAATATGGCAGTTGAGGGTATAATTGGTGTACATGGGGTGTTCAGTGTTGTAAATGGAAATGGGGAGGAGCTTGTAGATTTGTGTGCTGAGGAAAAGGCAGGTGATTGGGAATACCTGGTTTAAAAGAGAGATATACATAAGTATACGTATGTAAGTAGGAGAGATGGCCAGAGAGCGTTATTGAATTACATGTTAATTGATAGGCGCACGAAAGAGAGACTTTTAGATCTTAATGTGCTGAGAGGAGCAACTGGGGGGATGTCTGATCATTATCTTGTGGAGGCAAAGGTGAAGATATGTAGAGGTTTTCAGAAAAGAAGAGAGAATGTTGGGATGAAGAGAGTGGTGAGAGTAAGTGAGCTTGGAAAAGAGACTTGTGCGAGGAAGTACCAGGAGAGATTGAGTGCAGAATGGAAAAAGGTGAGAGCAAATGATGTAAGGGGAGTGGGGGAGGAATGGGATGTATTTAAGGAAGCAGTGATGGCTTGCACAAAAGATGCCTGCGGTATGAGAAAGGTGGGAGGGCAGATTAAACAGGGTAGTGAGGGAAGAAGTAAGATTGTTAGTGAAAGAGAAGAGAGGCATTTGGATGATTTTTGCATGAAAATAGTGCAAATGACTGGGAGGTGTACAAAAGAGGCAAGAGGTCAAGAGAAAGGTGCAAGAGGTGAAAAAGAGGGCAAATGAGAGTTGGGGTGAGAGTATTAAATTTTAGGGAAAATTAAAAGATTTTTGGATTGAGGTACATAAAGTGCATAAGACAAGAGAACAAATGGGAACATCAGTGAAGAGGACAATGGGGAGGTATTATCAATTAGTAGTAAAGTGAGAGGGAGATGGAGTGAGTACTTTGAAGGTTTATTCAATGTGTTTGATGATAGAGTGGCAGATATAGGATGTTTTGGTTGAGGTGGTGTGCGAAGTGAGAGGGTCAGGGAGAATGATTTCGTAAACAGAGAAGAGGTAGTGAAAGCTTTGTGGAAGATGAAAGCTGGCAAGGTGGCAGGTTTGGATTGTATGGGCAATGGAATTCATTAAAAAAGGGGATGACTGTGTTGTTGACTGGTTGGTGAGGATATTCAGTGTATGTATGGTTCATGGTGAAGTTCCTGAGGATTGGCGGAATGCATGTATAGTGCTATTGCACAAAGGCAAAGGGGATAAAGATAAGTTTTCAAATTACAGAGGTATAAGTTTGTTGAGTATTCCTGGTAAATCATATGGGAGGATATTGATCGAGAGGGTCAAGGCATGTACAAAGCACCAGACTGGGGAGGAGCAGTGTGGTTTTAGAAGTGGTAGAGGATGTGTGGATCAGGTGTTGGCTTTGAAAAATTTATGTGAAAAGAAGATGGAATTGTATGCAGCATTTATGGATCTGGAGATGGCATATGATAGAGTTGATAGAGATGCTCTGTGGAAGGTATTAAGAGTATATGGTGTGGGAGATAGGTTGCTACAAGCAGTGAAAAGTTTTTATTGAGGATGTAAGGCATGTGTAGAAGTCGAAAGAGAGGAGAGTGAGTGGTTCCCAGTGAATATCAGTTTGCGGCAGGGGTGTGTGATGTCTCCATGGTCATATAATTTGCTTATGGATGGGGTTGTTTTGGAGAGAGGAGCAAGTATGCAGTCTGTTGTGAACGAAAGGGTTTGGGAAGTGAGTCAGTTGTTTGCTGATGATACAGCGCTGGTGGCTGATTCAGGTGAGAAACTGCAGAAGTTGGTGTCTGAGTTTGGTAAAGTGTAAGTGTAAGAAAGAAGAAAGCTAAGCGTAAATGAGAATAAGAGCAAGGTTATTAGGTACAGTAGGGTTGAGGGACAAGTAAATTGGGAGGTAAGTTTGAATGAAGAAGACTGAAGGAAGTGTAGTGTTTTAGATATTTGGGAGCGGATTTGGCAGCAGATGGAACCCATGGAAGCAGAAGTGAGTCACAGGGTGGGGGAGGGGGGTGAAGGTTCTGGGTGCATCGAAGAATGTGTGGAAGGCGAGAACATTATATTGGAGAGCAAAAATGGGTATGTTTGAAGGGATAGTGGTTCCAACAATGTTATATGGTTGTGAGGCATGTGGATGTGTTGGAAATGAGATGTTTGAGGACAATATGTGGTGTGAGGTGGTTTGATCGAGTAAGTAATGAAAGGGTAAGAGAGGCGTGGGGTAACAAAAAGAGTGTGGTTGAGAGAGCAGAAGGTGTATTGAAATGGTTTGGTCACATGGGGAGAATGAGTGGGGAAAGATTGACAAAGAGGATGTATGTGTCAGAGGTGGAGGGAACAAGGAGAAGTGGGAGACCAAAATGGAGGTGGAAGGACGGAGTAAAAAAGATTTTGACCGATTGGGGCTTGAACATACAGGAGTGAAAGGCATGCAAGGAAAAGAGTGAATTGGAAGAATGTGGTATATCAGGATACACGTGCTGTCAATGGATTGAACTAGGGCATGTGAAGCATCTGGGGTAAACCATGGAAAGTTTTGTGGGGCTTGGATGTGGAAAGGGAGCTGTGGTTTCAGTGCATTACATATGACAGCTAGAGGCTGAGTGTGAACAAATGTGGCCTTTGTTGTCATATCCTGGCGCTACATCACGCGCATGCAGGGGGAGGGGATCGTCATTTCATGTGTGGTGGGGTGGTGGCAGGAATGGATGAAGGCAGCATGTATGAATATGTACATGTGTATATGTCTGTGTATGTATATGTACGTATATATAGAGATGTATAGGTATATGTAAATGTATATGTGCATGTGTGGGTGTTTATGTATATACATGTGTATGTGGGTAGGTTGAGCCATTCTTTCATCTGTTTCGTTGCGCTACCTGGCTAATGCGGGAGACAGCATCAAAGTATAATATATAAATATATAAATATACCGGTACTTATTAGGCAACTGGCAGACATACTGACAAGCAAAGAGATATCAACTAAACATACCTGTGATAGCAGAAGAGTGGTTGTCTCCACAGGAAATAGCCACAACAGGACGGGTGTTAGTTTCAACAACCTGCCATGGTACCCAGCACTCAAGCTCACCACCACCCTGCCCAAGCTCTCCACTGTTGCCTGAGCCACAAGAGTACACTGCTCCACTTTCTATAACACAAGAAGCAATTATCACAGTCTGATTAATATGTGCTTCCCTGGATATTACCTTAAACTCTCTTCCTTCAGTCTTTGCCCAACAAATATTTTTTTTTACTTTATGTGGAGATTCTAGAATCCCATGATGCCTGAAAAGCATTAAAATGATTCATAAGACCATATACAATCAAAAGAAAAGGACAGCAAACCAGCATCTCAGTTTTAGTTTTCAATCATTTCAGTTAACAGTACAGGCATGTACACACAGTACTCCTCAGTAGTTTCACAGACTCTTTAGAAATACGAAACACCTTTGGGTGGCACTATCATCACTTTCTTACTTTAGAATTAGTATAATGCAGGTAAAGATATGGAAATAAGGATCATATAACAATCAGTGGGTATCATTAAAAAACTCAATGAACAATATTCACCAGACAAAAACAGTGTATGTGCACTTCCTGCAGCAACCTGAACAATCTTCTCTGGGAGTGGAACTACTTGAGGATGGCGATGAAAGGGTACCTGGCTCCCTGGTAACCCAAGTTTTCCGTGATCACTCTCACCCCAAGCATAAGCTTGACCAGATGCTGTTAAAGTAATCACAAATTAGCAGTACTTATCACTAAAGACACCAAAAGAACACCTACAGACTGATGAAAAACCCTTTACTCTGAGGCATATATCCATTTTAGCTATCACATTTTGTTCTTTGTCACCAAAGCTGAGATTTTAAAAGCACATGTTCATAATCATAATCTAAAACACTGCAATTTTATTTAATTCCCTCTCAAAGTTACATTCAAACCATCCTGTCTTATCCATCCCTGCTACACCTCATTCCCAGGATACTGTTCATCATACCTCTTCCTCCTTTCATGTACTCTCCTAAATATAATTTCTCCAGTTCCTCTCTTGAGTCTGCCACCAGATGCATACCAACTGCAAATAACAACTGACTCATCCCCCGGTCTTCCCCCCTGCCCAAGCATAATGTAAACCCAACGTTCATTTCAAGAGCAGTGCAATGACCTCCATCAATCTGTTTATGAACAGATTAAACAGCTATGGTGACATCACAAATCCTTGGTGCAGACGGAGCCTCATCTGAAACCAATTATTTTGTCCTTACCTACTTGTACACATGGTTTACTCTCCTTCTAAAAACTTCTTACTGAATCTAGCAGCTTTCCTCCCAAACAAGATTGGATCAATGACAGTGGAGAGAGAGAGAGAGAGAGAGAGAGAGAGAGAGAGAGAGAGAGAGAGAGAGAGAGAGAGAGAGAGAGAGAGAGAGAGAGAGAGAGAGAGAGTGTCTCCTCAAACATTACCTTTATTGAAATCTCAAGAAAGGCAATTCTTGACTATCAGTGACTATCAGTGTCATATTATGGTTTCTCTGTTTACATTCATGAAATCTCAAAAATGCAATTCTTTTTATGACAGTACATATGTCACATTCATATCATACCTGTATTTCATTACATGAATATCATTTCAATGAAAATTACCTTAATTTGAAATTAAAATCTTTACAGTAAAAGAGGAGTCATGGAAGGAAAGGGGTCGTTACAGAATTGGTGCTCAGAGCACGAAGTAATCTTTAGCAGGCCTTCCTCCCACACCATATATTTGTAACAACTTCTACAAAGTCACACCATCATACACTTTCTCCAGGTTCATAAATGCCACATACAAGTGCCTCTCCTCTCTAAGTATTTTTCACACAATGTCTTCTGAGCGAACATTTGATCCATACATATTTTACCTCTTCTAAAGCCATACTGCTCCTCCCCAGTTTGATGCTATATGCATGCTACCACCTTTTCGATCACTACTCTCATACACCTTATTGGATACAGCACACACTACTCAAAATACACTATACCTATGCAATTCAAGAATTCCCTTTTGTGCCTCTTGCCTTCAATAAAGAGCATTAAATATAGGCTTGCCAGTCTTCAGACACTTCACACAGGGATATGCAAATGTTGAAAAGCCTTACAAAAAGTCAAAAGCATTGTCAACTTTTCTTAAGACATTCAGCATCTTAAGTAACATTAATACCAAACTAATCACTTGTCAATTTCTGTTGTCTGTCTTACAACAAAACATGCAATAAATATATCAGTGCATAACAGCTAGTTTTCCACAAACTGCCTCAGAGAAAAAAAAAGGTAGATAAGATGAAATAATTCACACAAAGTGCAGCAATATGATTATCATATACACAATGACAAACAAAATGTTTCATAATACTAGCAGTAAATTATTGGGCATAGAATTAGCAGCATCTACACCAAGAGACTGTTAACAAAATAACAGTGAGGGTAAGGCATTGTTCCACAAAATAATCACCCACACACACTAATATCTAGTCTTAAGAAAAGCGAGGTTATTAGGTACAGTAGGGTTGAGGGTCAAGTCAATTGGGAGGTGAGTTTGAATGGAGAAAAACTGGAGGAAGTGAAGTGTTTTAGATATCTGGGAGTGGATCTGTCAGCGGATGGAACCATGGAAGCGGAAGTGGATCATAGGGTGGGGGAGGGGGCGAAAATTTTGGGAGCCTTGAAAAAATGTGTGGAAGTCGAGAACATTATCTCGGAAAGCAAAAATGGGTATGTTTGAAGGAATAGTGGTTCCAACAATGTTGTATGGTTGCGAGGCGTGGGCTATGGATAGAGTTGTGCGCAGGAGGATGGATGTGCTGGAAATGAGATGTTTGAGGACAATGTGTGGTGTGAGGTGGTTTGATCGAGTAAGTAACGTAAGGGTAAGAGAGATGTGTGGAAATAAAAAGAGCGTGGTTGAGAGAGCAGAAGAGGGTGTTTTGAAATGGTTTGGGCACATGGAGAGAATGAGTGAGGAAAGATTGACCAAGAGGATATATGTGTCGGAGGTGGAGGGAACGAGGAGAAGAGGGAGACCAAATTGGAGGTGGAAAGATGGAGTGAAAAAGATTTTGTGTGATCGGGGCCTGAACATGCAGGAGGGTGAAAGGAGGGCAAGGAATAGAGTGAATTGGAGCGATGTGGTATACAGGGGTTGACGTGCTGTCAGTGGATTGAATCAAGGCATGTGAAGCGTCTGGGGTAAACCATGGAAAGCTGTGTAGGTATGTATATTTGCGTGTGTGGACGTGTGTATGTACGTGTGTATGGGGGTTGGGCCATTTCTTTCGTCTGTTTCCTCGCGCTACCTCGCAAACGCGGGAGACAGCGACAAAGTATAAAAAAAAAAAAAAAAAAAAAAAGAAAAGCGACATGTTATATACCAGTAACAGCTACTGTGTGGTAGTAGCCACAGGCAATGTTCACCACAGGATCTGGGATTGTAAGCAGTGCCGGTGTTAGCTGTTCCCCAACGTCAAGTCCAAGTTGGCCTTCACTGTTGTTTCCCCAGATGTATATCTCTCCGGTTTCTGTAATGATGATAATAATCATACTACTACCACTACTAAGTAAATAAACAACAACAATAAAAATAATAATAATGCAATGAAACCACAGTTCCCTAACCACATCCACACCCCAAAGACTTTTCCATGGTTTACCCTAGATGTTTCACATGCCCTGGTTCAGTCCATTGACAGCACGTATACCAAATCGTTCCAATTCACTCTATTCCATACACGTCTTTCACCGTCTTGCATGTTCAGGCCCTGATCCCTTAAAATCTTTTTCACTCATCCTTCCTCTTCCAATATGGTGTCCTGCTTCTTGTTCCCACCACCTCTGACACATGTATCCTCTTTGTCAACCTTTCCTCACTCATTCTCTCCATATGTCCAAACCATTTCAACACACCCTCTTCTGCTCTCTCAACCATACTCTTTTTATTACCACACATCTCTCTTACCCTTTCATTACTTACTTGATCAAACACATCACATCAAATAATGTCTTCAAACATTTTACTTCCAACACATCCTTCCTCCTCTGTACAACTCTACCAATAGCCCATGCCTCACAACCATATAATACTGTTGGAACTATCAATCCTTCAAACACCCATTTTTGCTCTTTGAGACAACATTCTCTCTTTCCACACATAATAATAATAATAATAATAATAATTCTTTTATAATGTAGCAAATGCCTCTCTCATCTTAGCTAGGTTGAATCTGGAACAAACAGACAACAGCCTCATTAACACACAATCTCTCTAGCTATCATGTATAATGTACCAAAACCAGAGCCGGCTATCTACAGCCAAGTCAACAGTCAATTTCATGGTTAACCTTGGCCACTTTATATACAGTAATGGGTATGTCTGAATGTACAGTAGTCCCAGCAGAGTTGTCCTGATGTGAGTCTTAGATTTTGAATGTAAAAGATGGGAAGGAGGATGTATTGAAAATGATATGTCTGAGGACAATGTGCAGTATGGGGAGGTTCTCATAAGAAATGAAAGTATAACAGAGAGGTGTGGTGGTAAGCACAGTGTGACTGAAAGAACTAAACAAGGTGTGCTGAAATGGTTCAGAAATATGGAGAAGGTGAAAATACTGACAAAGAGGATCTAAGTGTTAGAAGTGAAGGGAGGAAGGGGAGACCAAGGAGATGAAAGGATGGAATGAAGGAGACTGGGGTATCAGGGCTTGAATAATGAGAGGGATGAGAGGAATGTATGGGATAGAATGAACTAACTGATGTGGAATATAGGGGTGGTGTTCTGTCAACAGTCACCGATAATAACAACAATAGTATTATCATCATTATTATTATCATTATTATCATTATCATTATTATAATTATTATTATTATTATTATTATTATTATCATCATTATTATTATTATCATTATTATTATCATTATCACCATTTAGTCATTTTTATTCATCATATTATACTCAACCGCCGTCTCCTGCATTAGCAAGGTAGCACAAGAAAACAGACGAGGAATGGCTCAACCAACCCACATACACATGCATTAGGATAAATGCCCACGCAGGAACATATACAAACAGATACATTTCAATGTATACATACATATACATACTCAGATATATACATATATACACATGTACATATCCATACTTGCTGCCTTCATCCATTCCCATCACCATCCCGCCACACACGAAACAGCATTCCCCCCTCCAGCAAGGCAGAGCCAGGAACACACACAAAAAAAGGCCACATTCATTTACACTCAGTCTTTAGCTGTCATGTGTAATGCACTAAAATTCACAGCTCCCTTTCCACATCCAGGCCCTACAGACCTTCCCATGGTTTACCCCAGACACTTCACATGCCCTGGTTCATTCCATTGACAGCACATCGACCCAGTATACCACATTGTTCCATTTCACTCTATTCCTTGCACACCTTTCACCCTCCTGTATGTTCAGGCCCCGATCACTCAACATCTTTTTCACTCCATCCTTCCACCTCCAATTTGGTCTCCTGCTTCTCCTTCTTCCCTCCACCACTGACACATATATCCTCTTTGTCAATCTTTCCTCACTCATTCTTTCCATGCGTCCAAACCATTTCAACACACCCTCTCCTGCTCTCTCAACCACACTCTTTTTATCACCACACATCCCTCTTACCCTTTCATTACATACTCGATCAAACCACCTCACACCACATATTGTCCTCAAGCATTTCATTTTCAACACATCCACCCTCCTCTGCACAACTCTATCTATAGCCCATGCTTCGCATCCTCCAAACATACCCATTTTTGCTCACCAAGATAACGTTCTCACCTTCCAAACTTTTTTCAATGCCCCCAGAACCTTCACTCCCTCCCCCACCCTGTGATTCACTTCCGCTTCCATAGTTCCATCTGCTGCTAAATCCACTCCCAGATACCTAAAACACTTCACTTACTTCAGTTTTTTCTCCATTCAAACTTTCCTCCCAATGAACTTGTCCCTCAACCCTAATGAACCTAATAATCTCACTCTTATTCATATTTACTCTCAACTTCCTTTTTTCACACATTTTATCAAACTCAGTCACCAACCTCTGCAGTTTCTCACAAGAATCAGCCACCAGTGCTGTATCATCAACAAACAACAACTGACTCACTTCTCAAGCCTTCTCATCCACAACAGACTGCATACTTGCCCCTCTCTCCAAAACTCTTGCATTCACCTCCCTAACAACCCCATCCATAAACAAATTAAACAACCACGGAGACATCACACACCCCTGCTGCAAACTGACACTCACTGGGAACCAATCACTTTCCTTACATCCTTGGGAAAATTTTTTCACTGCCTAACAACTTGCCTCCCACACGATATACTCTTAAAACCTTCTACAAAGCATTTTGAACAGTCACCTTTATCCCCCTTTTCTTTGTACAATGGCACTAAGCATGCATTCCGCCAATCGTCAGGCACTTCTCCATGATCCATACATACAGTGAATATCCTTTCCAACTAGTCAACAATACCGTCACCCCTTTTTTTAATAAATTCCACTACAATACCATCCAAACCCGCCGCCTTGCTGGCTTTCATCTTCCGCAAAGCTTTCACTCCCTCTTTTCTGTTCACCAATTAATTCTCCTTGACCTTCGAACTTCACACACTACCTCAACCAAAACACCCTATATCTGCCACTCTATCATCAAACACATTCAACATTCAAAATATTCAATCCATCTCCTTCTCACTCCATCACTACCTGTTATTACCTTCCCATTTGCCCCCTTCACTGATGTTTCCATTTGTTCTCTTGTCTTACGCACTTTATTTACCACCTTCCAAAACATGGAGTGAAAAAGATTTTGAGTGATCAGGGCCTGAACATGCAGGAGGGTGAAAGGCGGGCAAGGAATAGATTGAATTAGAACGATGTGGTATACCGGGGTCGACATGCTGTCAATGGATTGAACCAGGGCATGTGAAGCATCTGGGGTAAATCATGGAAAGTTCTGTGGGGCCTGGATGTGGAAAGGGAGCTGTCATGTAATAATGCACCGAAACCACAGCTCCCTTTCCACATCCAGGCCCCACAGAACTTTCCATGGTTTACCCGAGACGCTTCACATGCCCTGGTTCAATCCATTGACAGCATGTCAACCCCGGTATACCACATCGTTCTAATTCACTCTATTCCTCGCCCGCCTTTCACCCTCCTGCATGTTCAGGCCCTGATCACTCAAAATCTTTTTCACTCCATCTTGCCACCTCCAATTTGGTCTCCCACTTCTCCTCGATCCCTCCACCTCCGACACATATATCCTCTTGCTCAATCTTTCCTCACTCATTCTCTCCATGTGACCAAACCATTTCAAAACACCCTCTTCTGCTCTCTCAACCACACTCTTTTTATTTCCACACGTCTCTCTTACCCTTACATTACTTACTCGATCAAACCACCTCACACCACATATTGTCCTCAAACATCTCATTTCCAGCACATCCACCCTCCTGCACACAACTCTATCTATAGCCCACGCCTCGCACCTATACAACATTGTTAGAACCACTATTCCTTCAAACATACCCATTTTTGCTTTCCGAGATAATGTTCTCGACTTCCACACATTCTTCAAGGCTCCCAGACTTTTCACCCCCTTCCCCACCCTATGATTCACTTCCGCTTCCATGGTTCCATCCGCTGCCAGATCCACTCCCAGATATCTAAAACACTTTACTTCCTCCAGTTTTTCTCCATTCAAACTTACTTCCCAATTGACTTGACCCTCAACCCTACTGTATCTAATAACCTTGCTCTTATTCACACATTTACTCTTAACTTTCTTCTTTCACACACTTTACCAAACTCAGTCACCAGCTTATGCAGTTTCTCACATGAATCAGCCACCAGCGCTGTATCATCAGCGAACAACAACAGACACTTCCCAAGCTCTCTCATCCACAACAGACTGCATACTTGCCCCTCTTTCCAAAACTCTTGCATTCACATCCCTAACCCCATCCATAAACAAATTAAACAACCATGGAGACATCACACACCCCTGCCACAAACCTACATTCACTGAGAACCTCTCTTCCTACACGTACACATGCCTTACATCCTCGATAAAAAACTTCTCACTGCTTCTAACAACTTGCCTCCCACACCATATATTCTTAATACCTTCCACAGAGCATCTCTATCAACTCTATCATAAGCCTTCTCCAGATCCATAAATGCTACATACAAATCCATTTGCTTTTCTAAGTATTTCTCACATACATTCTTCAAAGCAAACACCTGATCCACACATCCTCTACCACTTCTGAAACCACACTGCTCTTCCCCAATCTGATGCTCTGTACATGCCTTCACCCTCTCAATCAATACCCTCCCATATAATTATCATTATTATTATCATTATTTTTATTATTATTATTATTATTATTATTATTATTATTATTATTATTATCATTATTATTATCATCAATAATTATTATCATTATTATTATTATTTTTTTTTTTTTCATACTATTCGCTATTTCCCGCGATAGCGAGGTAGCGTTAAGAACAGAGGACTGGGCCTTTGAGGGAATATCCTCACCTGGACCTCTTCTCTGTTCCTTCTTTTATTATTATCATTATTATTATTATTATTATTATTATTATTATTATTATTATTATTATTATTATTGTTATTATCATTATTATTATTGTTATTATTATAATACCTGGGAATAGCATAGAGAGAAAGTAATTTATGTATCTCCTGCTTGTCATAGAAAGTGACTAAGAGGGGCAGGAATGGGGTACTAGAGATACTCTCCTTCTGCATAACTTTATTACTTTACAAAAGAAAGAGTGATGCCAGATGAGGATTTTTCTTGAAGGATTAGTCCTCTGCTCCTAGGACTGCCTTAAAATGGCATATATAAGATGGTATTCTTATTATTGTTATTATCATTATTATTATTATTATTATTATTTGCTTTGTCGCTGTCTCCCGCGTTAGCGAGGTAGCGCAAGGAAACAGACCAAAGAATGGCCGAACCCACCCACATACACATGTATATACATGCATGTCCACACACGCAAATATACATACCTATACATCTGAACGTATACATACATGTATACACACACAGACATATACATATATAAACGTGTACATAATTCATACTGTCTGCCTTTATTTATTCACATTGCCACCCCGCCACACATGAAATAACAACCCCTTCCCCCCTCATGTGCGCGAGGTAGCGATAGGAAAAGACAACAAAGGCCACATTTGTTCACACTCAGTCTCTAGCTGTCATGTAATAATGCACCGAAACCACAGCTCCCTTTCCACATCCAGGCCCCACAGAACTTTCCATGGTTTACCCCAGACGTTTCACATGCCCTGGTTCAATCCATTGACAGCACGTTGATCCCGGTATACCACATCATTCCAATTTACTCTATTCCTTGCATGCCTTTCACCCTCCTGCATGTTCAGGCCCCGATCACTCAAAGTCTTTTTCACTCCATCTTTCCACCTCCAATTTGGTCTCCCACTTCTCCTCATTCCCTCCACCTCTGACACATATATCCTCTTTGTCAATCTTTTCGCACTCATTCTCTCCATGTGACCAAATCATTTCAAAACACCCTCTTCTGCTCTCTCAACCACACTCTTATTATTACCACACATCTCTCCTACCATATCATTACTTACTCGATCAAACCACCTCGCACCACATTTTGTCCTTAAACATCTCATTTCCAGCACATCCATCCTCCTCCGCACAACTCTATCTATAGCCCACTCCTCGCAACCATATAAAATTGAAGAATGAGAAATACTTAGAAAAGCAAATGGATTTGTATGTAGCATTTATGGATCTGGAGAAGGCATATGATAGAGTTGATAGAGATGCTCTGTGGAAGGTATTAAGAATATATGGTGTGGGAGGCAAGTTGTTAGAAGCAGTGAAAAGTTTTTATCGAGGATGTAAGGCATGTGTACGTGTAGGAAGAGAGGAAAGTGATTGGTTCTCAGTGAATGTAGGTTTGCGGCAGGGGTGTGTGATGTCTCCATAGTTGTTTAATTTGTTTATGGATGGGGTTGTTAGGGAGGTGAATGCAAGAGTTTTGGAAAGAGGGGCAAGTATGAAGTCTGTTGGGGATGAGAGAGCTTGGGAAGTGAGTCAGTTGTTGTTCGCTGATGATACAGCGCTGGTGGCTGATTCATGTGAGAAACTGCAGAAGCTGGTGACTGAGTTTGGTAAAGTGTGTGAAAGAAGAAAGTTAAGAGTAAATGTGAATAAGAGCAAGGTTATTAGGTACAGTAGGGTTGAGGGTCAATTCAATTGGGAGGTGAGTTTGAATGGAGAAAAACTGGAGGAAGTGAAGTGTTTTAGATATCTGGGAGTGGATCTGGCAGCGGATGGAACCATGGAAGCGGAAGTGGATCATAGGGTGGGGGAGGGGGCGAAAATTCTGGGAGCCTTGAAGAATGTGTGGAAGTCGAGAACATTATCTCGGAAAGCAAAAATGGGTATGTTTGAAGGAATAGTGGTTCCAACAATGTTGTATGGTTGCGAGGCGTGGACTATGGATAGAGTTGTGCACAGGAGGATGGATGTGCTGGAAATGAGATGTTTGAGGACAATGTGTGGTGTGAGGTGGTTTGATCGAGTAAGTAACGTAAGGGTAAGAGAGATGTGTGGAAACAAAAAGAGCGTGGTTGAGAGAGCAGAAGAGGGTGTTTTGAAATGGTTTGGTCACATGGAGAGAATGAGTGAGGAAAGATTGACCAAGAGGATATATGTGTCGGAGGTGGAGGGAACGAGGAGAAGAGGGAGACCAAATTGGAGGTGGAAAGATGGAGTGAAAAAGATTTTGTGTGATCGGGGCCTGAACATGCAGGAGGGTGAAAGGAGGGCAAAGAATAGAGTGAATTGGAGCGATGTGGTATACCGGGGTTGACGTGCTGTCAGTGGATTGAATCAAGGCATGTGTATGGGGGTGGGTTGGGCCATTTCTTTCGTCTGTTTCCTTGTGCTACCTCGCAAACGCGGGAGACAGCGACAAAGCAAAAAAAAAAAAAATAATAATAATAATAATAATAATAATAATGATAATAATAATAATTGATTTTTTTTCACAAATATTCGCCTTATCCCACATTAGCGAGGTAGGGTTAAGAACAGAGGAGTGAGCCTTAGAGGGTATATCCTCACTTGGTCCAGCTCTCCATTCCTTCTTTCGGAAAATTAAAACCGGGAGGGGAGGATAATAATAATAATGATAATAATAATGATAATGATAATAATGAATGTTGGTTTGCGGCAGGGATGCGTGATGTCTCCATGGTTGTTTAACTTGTTTATGGATGGGGTGGTTAGGGAGATGAATGCAAGAGTTTTGGAGAGAGGGGCAAGTATGCAGGCTGCTGTGGATGAGAGGGCTTGATGGGTTAGTCAGTTGTTGTTTGCTGATGATACAGTGTTGGTGGCTGATTTGGGTGAGAAACTGCAGAAGTTGGTGACTAAGTTTGGTAATGTGTGTGAAAGAAGATAAAGCTGAGAGTAAATGTGAGTAAGAGCAAGGTTATTAGGTTCAGAGGGGCTAAGGGACAAGTTAATTGGGAGGTAAGTTTGAATGGAGGAAAACTGGAGGAAGTGAAATGTTTTAGATATCTGGGAGTGGATTTAGCAGCGGATGGAACCAGGGAAGTGGAAGTGATTCACAGGGTGGGGAAGGGGGCGAAGGTTCTGGGAGCATTGAAGAATGTATGGAAGGCGGGAACATTACCTGTGAGAGCAAAAATGGGTATGTTTGAAGGAATAGTGGTTCCAACATTGTTATATGGTTGTGAAGCATGGGTTGTGCGGAGAAGGATGGATTTGTTGGAAATGAAATAGTCGAGGACAATATGTGGTGTGAGGGGGTTTGATCGAGTATGTAATGAAAGGGTAAGAGATGTGTGGTAATAAAATGTGGTTGAGAGTGCAGAAGAGGGTGTGTTGAAATGGTTTGGACACATGGAGAGAAGGAGTGAAGAAAGATTGACAAAGGGGATATATGTGTCAGAAGTGGAGGGAAGAAGGAGGAGTGGGAGACCATATTGGAGGTGGAAGGATGGATGAAAAAGATTTTGAGCAATTGGGGCCTGAACATACGGCAGGGTGAAAGGCATGCAAGGAATAGAGTGACTTAGAATGATGTGGTTTACCGGGGCCGATGTGCTGTCAATGTGTGGCAGGGTGGTGATGGGAATGGATGAAGGCAGCAGGTATATGTTCATGTGTATATATGTATGTGTCTGTGTATGTATAAGTATTGAAATGTATAGGTATGTACATGTGCGTGTGTGGGCGCTTATGTATATACATGTGTATGTGGGTGGGTTGGGCCATTCTTTTGTCTGTTTCCTTGCGCTACCTCACTAAAGCGGGAGACAGTGATAAAGTAAAGTAAAAAAATAAGAAAATAAATAATAATAATAATAATAATAATAATAATAATAATAATAATAATAATAAAATAATAATAATAAAAATAATACTAATATCATTACTACTACTACTACTACTACTACTACTACTACTACTAATAATAATAATAATAATAATAATAATGATAATAATAATTTTTTCTTTCAAACTATTCGCCATTTCCCACATTAGCGAGGTAGCGTTAAGAACAGAGGACTGGGCCTTTGAGGGAATATCCTCACCTGGCCCCCTTCTCTGTTCCTTCTTTTGGAAAGTTGAAAAAAAAAAAACGAGAGGGGAGGATTTCCAGCCCCACGCTCCCTTCCCTTTTAGTCGCCTTCTACGACACACAGGGAATACGTGGGAAGTATTCTTTCTCCCCTAATAATAATAATAATAATAATAATAATAATAATAATAATAACACAAATAATAATAATAATGATCATAATAATAATAAAAATAATAATAATAATGATCATAATAATAATAACAATCATAAGATCCCCTGCTTGAGGTTACACTAAAAGTGAAGTGTCACCCTTAGCGAGGCTGTAATATGGGCAGTTGATAAAACAGAGTACAGTAGTCTCATGAAAGAACTTTTCACCTCAAAGGAATCCATCATGTCCCTGCTACTGTGTGTAACACTGCTTTGAATCTGAACTGAACCTCTGAAAGCAAGTGCTGAGGTAACATCATGACCATTTCAGAAAGGAGTACTGGAGTAATTAAGAGTAAATAAATAAACTAATTTTTTCATATTTGATCACCAATGCCTGCATTAGTGAGGTAGCACCAGGAACAGATGAAGAAAGGCCACATCTGCTAACATCTAATATCTAGCTGTCATGTAATGCACACAACCACAGCTCCCTAACCATAACAAGGCCCCACAAACCTTTCAATGGTTTACCATGGATAGTTCACATGCTTTGGTTCAGTCCATTGCCAGCATGTCAACCCCAGTATACTCCATTGTTCCAATTCACTTAATTCTGTGCATGCCTTTCACCCACCTGCATGTTCAGGCCCAGATTGTTCAAAAAAAAAATTTCTCACTCCATCCTTCCATATTGAATCTGGTCTCCCTGTTCTCCTTACTCCCTCCACTTCTAACACATATATCCTCTTTGTAAACCTAACCTTACTCATTCTCTCCATATGTCCAAACCACTTCAGCACACCCATTGCTGCTCTCTCAACCACACTCCTTTTATTACTACACATCTCTCTTACCCTTTCATAACTAACTTGATTAAACCACCTTACACCACATTTAGTCTTGAAACATTCTATTTCCAACACATTCACCCTCCTCCACACAGCCTTATCTATAGCCCATACCTCGCATCCATATAATATCGTTGTGACTACTATTCCTTCAAACATACCCTTTTATGCTCTCCTAGATAACGTTCTCTCTTTCCACACATTCTCTAGTGCTCCCAGAACCATGATTACATTCGTTGACACGTCCATTCCCAGACATCTAAAATCCTTCACTCCCTCCAAATTTTCTCCATTCAGACTATCTAGCATTTCAACCCTGCTGAACCTAATGACCTTGCTTTTATTCATTCACTTTCAACTTTCTCCCTTCACACACTCTTCTAAACTTGGCCACCAACTTCTGCAGTTTCTCACTTGAATCTTCCACCAGTGCTGTATCAACAGCAAACAAAAACTGACTCACTTTCCAGGCCCTCTCACCCTGCACAGACTTCATGCTTGCCCTTCTCTCCAAGATTCCTGCATTTACCTCCCTCACCAACCCATCCATAAACAATGTTCTTGCATTTACCTCCCTCACCAACCCATCCATAAACAATGTGAAAAACCATGGCGACAACACAAACCCTTGCTGCAGCTGCAGACTGACATTCACTTAGAACTATTCACTCTTCTCTCTTCTTACTCACACACAAGATATGCATCCTTATAAAAACTTATCACTGCTTCTAGAAGCTTTCCTCTCACATAATGTATTCTTAACATCTTCCACAAAAAGAATCTCTATCAACCTTATCATAACTTCTTAAAATCCATAAACACCACATACAAATCTACCTGTTTTTCCAAATATTTCTCATACATTCTTTGAAGCAAACACCTGATACACACAACATCTAACACTTATGAAATCACACTGCTCCTTCTCAATCTGATGCTCTGAGAATGCCTTCACCCTCTCAAATCAATACCCCTCCCATGCAACTTGACAGGTATACTCGACAAACTTATACCACTGTAGTTTGAACACTCAACTTTATCCCCTTGCCTTTGTGCAATGGAACTATACACACATTCTGCCAATATTCTTGCAACCCATCATGATCAATTCATACAATGAAAATCATTACCAACTAATCATCAACACAGTCATCCCCTTACCTAATAAATTCAACTGCAATATCATCTATTCCAGCCGCCAAGCTACATTTCATCTAATGCAAGGCTTTCACCACCTCTTCTCTCTTCACCATTCCACTCTCCATGACTCTCTCACTTTGCATATCACCCTGACTAAATCACCCTACATCTGCCATTCTGTCTTCAAACACATTCAACAATCCTTCAAAATACTCACTCCATCTTCTCACTTTATAACTACCTGTTATCACTTCCCCTTTTGTCCCCTTCATCAAAGTGTGCATTTATTCTCCTGTCTTTCACACATTATCATAAGACAGTAATAATAAAAATGATAATGATAAGTTTGGAAAACTGTGTGAAGGGAGAAAGTTGAGAGTAAATGTGAATAAGAGCAAGGTTATTAGGTTCACTAGGGTTGAAGGACAAGTTAATTGGGATATAAGTATAAATGAAGAAAAATTGGATGAAGTGAAGTAAAGTGTTTTAAATATCTGGGAATGGACTAAGCAGCAAATGGAACCATGGAAGCAGAAGTGAGTCACCAGGTGGGGGAGGGGGCAAAGGTTCTAGGAATGGTGAAGAATGTGTTGAAGGAGAGAATGTTATCTTGGAGAGCAAAAATGGGTATGTTTAAAGGAATAATGATTCCAATAATGTTAT
Source organism: Panulirus ornatus (assembly GCF_036320965.1). Taxonomy (NCBI): domain Eukaryota; kingdom Metazoa; phylum Arthropoda; class Malacostraca; order Decapoda; family Palinuridae; genus Panulirus; species Panulirus ornatus. The sequence goes on from NC_092258.1 coordinate 13,023,850, forward strand.
AAGGTTGTGAGGCATGGGCTATAGGGTTATAAGGAGGAGGGTGGATGTGTTGGAAATGGAACGTCTGAGGACAATATGTGGTGTGAAGTGGTTTGATCGAGTAAGTAATGAAAGGGTAAGAGAAATGTGTGGTAATAAAAAGTTTGGTTGAGAAAGCAGAACAGGTTATGCTCATGGTGGTGATGGTTGAGTTAATGGTGGTAGTGGTTGTGTTAATGGGGTGATGGTTATGTTAATGGTGGTAATGGTTATGTTAATGATGATGATGGTTGTGTTGAGGGTGATAATGGTTGTGCTTATGATGGTGATGGGTGTGTTGATGGTGATGATGGTTGTGCTAATGGTGGTGATGGTTGTGTTAATGGTGGTGATGATAGTGGTAATGGCTGTGTTGATGGTTGTGATGGTGGTATTTATAATGATAATGGTTGTGATGATGGTGGTGATGATCGTGTTGATGGTGGTCATGGTTTTGTTGATGGTGGTGATGGATGTGCTGATGGTGGTAATGGTGGTGTTTATGGCAATAATGGTGGTTGATGGTGGTAATGGTTGTGATGATCATGTTGATGGGTGCATTAAAGGAAGTGATGGTTGTGTTATAGGTGGTGAAGATTGTGCTGATGGTGGTAATGGTTGTGTTAATGGTGGTGATGGTTGTGTTGATTGTGGCAATGGTTGTATTGATGGTGGTGATGGTAGAGTTTATGATGGTGATTGTTGTGTTGGTGGTGATGTTTGTTGATTGTGGTGTGGGTTGTGTTGATGGTGGTGATGGTTGTCTTTATGATGATGATGGTTGTGGTGATGTTTGTGTTGATGGTGGTAATGGTTGTGCTGATGGTGATTATGGTTGTGTTGATGGTGGTGATGGCTGTGTTAATGGTGGTGATGGTTGTGTTGATGGTGGTGATGGTTGTGTTAGTGGTGATGGTTATACTGAGGGTGGTGATGGTTGTGTTAAAGGAGATGGTTCTGTTGATGGTGATGGTTGTACTGATGATGGTGATGGTTGTGATGGTGGTTATGGCGGTGTTCATGAAGGTAATGGTTGTGTTAATGGTGATGACAGTTGTGTTGATTGTGGTTATGGTTGTGTTGAGTGTGGTGATGGTTGTGCTGATGGTGGTGATGGATGTTTTGATGGTGGTAATGGTGGTGTTTATGATGGTGAAGGTTGTGTTGATGGTGGTGATGGTTGTGTTCATTGTGGTGATGGTTGTGTTAATGGTAGTGATGGTTATGTTGATGGTGGTGTTTATAACGGTGATGATGGCTAAGGTAGTGATGGTTGTGTTAACGGTGGTGATGGTTGTGTTATTGTGGTAATGGTTGTGTTGATTGTGTTGATGGTAGTGAAGAGTGTGTTGATGGTGGTAATGGGTGTTTATGGTGATAACTGCTGCATTCATGGTGGGCATGATCGTGGTGACGGTAGTGATGGTCGTGATAAAGGTGGTGACTGATATGTTAATGGTGGTGATGACTGCATTAATGGTTGTGATGATTGTGTTGATGGTGGTGATGGTAGTTAATGTTGGTAATGATCATGTTGATGGGTGTTAATGGGGGTGATGGTTGTTCTGATGGTGGTGGTGGTTGTGTTGATGTTTGTGTTAATGGTGGTGATGGTTGAGTTAATGGTGGTGATGGTTGTGTTTTTGGTGGTGATGATTATGTTAAAGGTGGTGAAGACTGTTGAATGTGGCGATGGTTGTGTTAATGGTGATGATGGTTGTGTTGAGGGTGGTGATAGTTGTGTTAATGTGGTGAAGATTGTGTTGAATGTGGTGATGGTTGCACTAATGGTGGTGATGGGTGTGTTAAGTGTTGATGATTGTGTTCATGGAGGTGACGGATGTGTTAATGGTGGCGATGGTTATGATGGCTGAGTTAAAGGTGGCAGTGGTTGCGTTAATGGTGGTGATGATTATGCTTTTGGTGGTGCTGGTTATGTTAACAGTAGTAATGGTTTTGTTAATAATGGTGATGGTTGTGTTGAATGTGGTGATGGTTGTGTTGAGGGTGATAGTGATTGTGCTTATGATGGTGATGGGTGTGTTGATGGTGGTGATAGTTGTTCTAATGGTGGTGATAGTTGTGCTAATGGTGGTGATGGCTGTGTTAATGGTGCTGATGGTTGTGTTGTAGGTAATGGCTGTGCTAACAGTGGTGTTTATAATGGTAATGGTAGTGATGTTCATGTTGATGGTGGTGATGGTTGTGTTAGAGGTGGTGATGGTTGTATTAATGGAGGTGATGGATGAGTTGATGTGGTGATGGCTGTGTTGACTGTGGCCATGGTTTTGTTGATGGTGGTGATGGATGTGTTGATGGTAGTAATGGTGTTTTTGGTGATAATGGTGGTGTTGATGATGGTAATGGTAGTGTTGATGGTGGTGATGATCGTGTTGATGGGTGCGTCAAAGTTAGTAAAGGTTGTGTTACTGGCGGTGAAGATTGTGTTGATGGTGGTATTGGTTATGTTAATGGTGTTGATGGTTGTGTTGACTGTGGCGATGGTTGTACTGATGGTGGTGATGGTAGTTTTTGATGGTGATAGTTGTGGTGATGATTGTGTTGATATTGGCGATGTTTGTATTAAAGGTGGTGACGGATGTGTTGATGGTGGAGACGGTTGTCTTTATGATGGTGATGGTTGTGTTGATAGTCGTGATGGTTGTGTTGATGGTGGTAATGGTTGTGTTGATGGTGATGATGGTCATGATGGTTGTGTGGATGGTGGTGATGGTTGCGTTAAAGGTGGTGACGGATGTGTTGATGATGGTAATGGCTGTCTTTATGATGGTAATGGTTGAGTTGATGGTCGTGATGGTTGTGTTGATAGTGGTAATGGTTGTGTTGATGGTGATGATGGTTGTGTTGATGGTGGTGACAGTTGTGTTAATGTTGATGGTTATGTTGATGGTAGTGATGGTTGTGTTGTGGTGATGGTATTGATGGTGGTGATGGTTGTGATTGTGGTGGTTATGATGGTGTTTATGAAGGTGATGGTTGTGTTGACTGTGGCAATGGTTGTGTTGACTGTGGTGATGGCTATGTTGATGGTGGTGATGGACATGTTGATGGTGGTAATGGTGGTGTTTATGATGGTGATGGTTGTGTTGATGGTGGTGATGGGTGTGTTGATGGTGATGGTTGTGTTCATGGTGGTGATGGTTGTGTTCTTGGTGGTGATGGTTGTGTTAATGGTGATGATGGTTATGCTTATTGTGGTGATGGTTGAGTTACTGGGGGTGGTGGTGGTTGTGTTAATGGTGGTGATGGCTATGTTACTGGTGGTGATGATTGTGTTGAATGTGGCGATGGTTGTGTTGATGGTGGTGATGGTTGTGTTAATGGTGTGATGATTGTGTTAATGGTGGTAATGGTTGTGTTAACGGTGGTGATGGTTGTTTTTGGTGGTGATGCTTGTATCAGTGGTGATGGTTTTATTAATGGTGGTGATGGTTACGCTAATGGTGGTGATAGTTGTATTCATGGTGGCTGGTTGGGATAATGGGGGTGTTGGTTGTGTTAATGGTGATGGTTATGCTAATGGTGGTGATGGTTGTGTTTATGATGCTGATGGTTATAATCTTGGTGGTGATGGCTGCGTTAATGGTGGTGATGTGTTAATGAAGGTGGTGGTTGTGTTGATGGCGATGGTTGTGATAAGGGTGGTGATGATTGTGTTAATGGTGGTGATCGTTATGTTTTTGGTGGTGATGGTTACGCTGATGGTGGTGATGGTTGTGTTGATGATGGTGATGGTTGTGTTTATGATGCTGATGGTTATGTTTTTGGTGGTGTGGCTGTTAATGGTGGAGATGGTTATGTTTATGATGGTGATGGTTGCGTTAATGGTGGTGTTGGTTGTTAATGGTGGTGGTGGGTGTGTTTATGACGGTGATGGTTGTGTTAATGGTGGTGATGGCTGTGTTAATGGTTGTGTTAATGGTGGTCATGGTTGTGGTAACGGCGTTGACTGTTGTGGCAGAGATGCTGATCTCTTTCTAGTGGTGATAATGGTAGCAGCAGCAGTAGTGACTGTTGTGCAATGGTAATGAAGGTTGTGGTTGTGCTGATGATGGTCGTGGTTGTGATAATGAATGTGACAGGAGTACCGATGCTTGTGAGACAAAGTGAGGCAGGTTCTATTGGTAGTGACGGATGAGCAATGGTGATGATGTTTGCGGTACAAGTACCATCACTGATGGTTAAGTGGAAGTGGTATTGGTTGGGACAGTGGTAGAAGTGGTAGTGATTGTTTCTTATGGTGATCATGGTTGTGGTAATGGCGGTGAGGGTTGTGGTAGAAGTGGTGATGATTCTGGTAGTTTTGTAGTGGTTATAGTAGTAGTAATGACGGTTCTGATGGTGGTGATGGCTGTAGAAGTGATGAAGATTGCTGTGATGGTGGTGGTGAAGGTCGTAACAGTGATGGTGACAACTGTTGTTCTGGTGATGGTGTCAGTGTATGTGGTAGTGTTGGTTGTAAGGGTGATAGTTGTGGTAGCAGAGGTGATGGTGAAAGTAGTGATATGATGACTGTGGTAGTGATCATCATGGGGGTGGTAGTGGTATAATGATGATGGTAGAAAGGTGATGGTTGTGGTATGGGTGCTGGTACGTGTAGTATTGCTGGTGGTGCTGGTAATACTGGGGTGATAGATGTTTTACAAGTTATGGTTGTTGTGGTTGTAGCAGAAGTTGTAACAGTGGTATTACTGGTGGAAACAGTGGTAGGGGTGTTGTTGGTTGTGGTAATTGTGGTAGTGGTGGTGATACTTGCAGTGGTAGATGTGATGATGGCTGTCGTAGCAGTGGTGGTGTTTGTAGTGGTAACGGTGATTGCTGTAGTAGTTGTGATGGTGGTGGTGGTGGTGGTGGTGGTAGTAGCAATGGTTTTGGAAACGTCTTTAACAATATTGTGCTAGTGGCGGTAATGGTTGTGGTTGTGGTGGTTGAGACGGTTTTCATTGTGGTGATGAGGGTTCTGGCTGTGGCAATGTTGCCTGTGCTATATAGTGATAGCGGTGTGGGAACTTGTAGTGCCGCTGATGTATGTAATGGTGTGTTGAGGTAGTGGTGGTGAGTAATAGTGATGGTGGTCGTACATGGGGAGGGACGGATAATTTTAGACCTAATGGTACATGTCGAGGTTATCTGCTTTTCAAACTGTGGTAAAACGAAGATATTAAAGCAGAAGACACCTCCCCACCCACCTCTCCCTCCGGCTCAACTACTGGCAGGAAAACCCGTATTGTACAGGGAATGCAGTGTTGCCAAAGATATTTCAATAGGAGAGTGTGCACAGGAAAAGTCTCCAACCAAGTTTAAAATGGCTACGCTGGGACAGACGCTGAAAAAAAGGATTATTCACTGCAAACAGATGTTGCTAAAGTATTCATCTAATCTTCAGTTATCTGGAAATGACAGCCTCTGCATTCCCTACATCTGGAAGTAGCTCATTCCAATGTTCTAACACTTTACAGCTGGAACACTTTGTACCCACGTTGCAGCTAACTCTTATCTGGTCTTCAAACTATTACTTCCGGGTCCTGAATCTGTTAAAGAAAATTTCGTATGTGCTGCTGACATTATTTCGTATACTGAAGACTTCTATTGTATCTCCACTTCTTTAAGAGAGAATATTTTGTTTTAAGGCTTATTTATGAGTGAGGGAACTTGTGTAACTGCTTTTTCTTTTTTGACTGTGCATTCTTTTTACATCTATGGTCAGGAGTGATGACCAGAAGTGAACACTGTATTTCAAGTAAGGTCTCACTGACTGTATCCTTTGTTTTGAAGATTACATTTCCACCTATGAATCCTACGATCCTGCTGGCCTAATTGTTTAGAGCTAAGAATTGTTTTCCATACTTTGGGTCACTGCTGATTATCACTGCAAGTTTTATTTTTTTTCATCTTTTCCTAATCGAGCATTTTGTATTTCTTTTTCTCCACATTGCATTACTTTGAATTTGTCCTATTCCGTCTGCCATATCTCTAACCACTCCATCACTTTGTCTAATTCCTTTTGAATTTCAGGTAGTCTCCTCCGAACGTCAATTTTCCTAAATGCATATGTTGGCTAATTTGGAAATTCTACTGACGAGTCCCGTTTCCTGGTGGCTGAGGTAGATGATGAATGAATATGGTCCTAGGACTCAGCCTTGGAGCACCCCACTTGTTAAGCGAAGTCAGTCTAGTGCTGTTTCCCCTCTGAGTCACTCTGGCATCCAAGCGAGGATTCGATTTCCTATACCGTGAGCTTAGGAATGTTACCCAGCAGTCTGTGGTAATGGTATTGATGATTGTGGTAGTGGTGGTGGTGATGACAGTTGTGGTGGTGATGGCTGTCGCGGTTGACGATTGTGGTAGTAAGTGTTGATGGTTGCGGCAGTGGTGGAGGTAGTGTGGTTGTTGTGGCGGTAGCAGTGCAAGCGATAGGTGTTGGTAGTGGTGGTGATGGTTGTGGTGATGGTTGTGGTTATGGTCCAAACGGTGATATCTGTGGTAGTGGTGATATAGTTTGGTAAATGGTAGCGTTAGTGTTGGTGATGGTTATGAAGTGGTGTTAACTTTTGTAATGACAGGAGATGGCTCATGAAGATGGTAATCGAGATGGTTTTGGTGTTATGAATGGTATTTATGGTGATGACCATGATATTAATGGTGATGGTGTCTTAATGGCGGTGATGGTGATATTGGTTGTAGCAGCTGTAATAATTGTTGTGGATATAGTGATAAGGCCTCTCATAGTAGTGGTTATGGTTATGGTAATGTCACCAGTACTAATTACTGTTATAGTGATGATGGTTGTGATAGTGGTGGTGATAATGGTGTGGTGACGGTGTGACAGCGTCAGCGAGAAAGGAACAAGTACCACAATAGTCAATACAGAACTGGATGGTTCTCCTCGCCGCCCGCCTGCCTTCTGATACCCTTCCCTCACGAGTTGCCAAGTACACTCTCCAGCCGCTACTCCCCCAAGACCTTGTCTGGATCCAACCAAACGTTGCCATTGGCTCCTGGATGACCCATAATCATTATAATCCACTGCCTGTCATTAGATCGAATACATTAAGGTAAAATGCGCGGTATGCTAGCCAGCACTGACGCACTTTGCAGTTCATGTGACGAACTTACGGTCAACACAACTGAGGAACTAAGACCTATAGCGGCCGATCTTTTAATAATTCACAGACTCACATCGCCGCTTGGATAAGGTCTTTGGCACACCTACACCTACCACCACACCCCCTCACCTGCCACCTTCATCCAAGGAACATCTCAGGACACACGATAAGCAACACAACTGATCATTTTACGAACACTCGCGTACCTTGCGACCTTACAAAATATCCAGTGTTTTCCGAAAAGCTAAGCTGAACTAAAGCAACACACAGCTGTCATGTATGCACGCTCTCGAAAAGCTCCTAGATGGTTGTAATAATAATAATAATAGTAATAATAATAATAATAATGATAATAATAATAATAATATCAATTATTATTATTTACGGGGGAGTATACACTGTTGATGGTTAAGTGTGAGCTGACGCTGGCCTTAAGCGGTTCCTCAGATTACATCCTGAAAATTCAAAGGAAGGAATCTTACGGTCATTACAATATCTATCTCTGCCAACGACATAGCATTTGTCTCTCCACCGACGACAGTCTTTCTCCATATATAGTAAACAGTAGTTGTGCAAGGTATGAATAAAGGCAGACTGTGAATTGTGTGCATGGGTATATATGTATGTGTCTGTGTGTGTATATATATGTGTACATTGAGATGTATAGGTATGTATATTTGCGTGTGTGGCCGTGTATGTATATACATGTGTATGGGGGTGGGTTGGGCCATTTCTTTCGTCTGTTTCCTTGCGCTACCTCGCAAACGCGGGAGACAGCGACAAAGCAAAATCAATAAATAAATAAATAAATAAATATATATATATATATATATATTTTTTTTTTTTTTTTTTTTTTTTTTTTTTTTATACTTTGTCGCTGTGACCCGCGTTTGCGTGGTAGCGGGGGTGAACAGACGAAAGAAATGGCCCAACCCCCATACACACGTACATACACACGTCCACACACGCAAATATACATACCTACACAGCTTTCCATGGTTTACCCCAGACGCTTCACATGCCTTGATTCAATCCACTGACAGCACGTCAACCCCTGTATACCACATCGCTCCAATTCACTCTATTCCTTGCCCTCCTTTCACCCTCCTGCATGTTCAGGCCCCGATCACACAAAATCTTTTTCACTCCATCTTTCCACCTCCAATTTGGTCTCCCTCTTCTCCTCGTTCCCTCCACCTCCGACACATATATCCTCTTGGTCAATCTTTCCTCACTCATTCTCTCCATGTGCCCAAACCATTTCAAAACACCCTCTTCTGCTCTCTCAACCACGCTCTTTTTATTTCCACACATCTCTCTTACCCTTACGTTACTTACTCGATCAAACCACCTCACACCACACATTGTCCTCAAACATCTCATTTCCAGCACATCCATCCTCCTGCGCACAACTCGTATCCATAGCCCACGCCTCGCAACCATACAACATTGTTGGAACCACTATTCCTTCAAACATACCCATTTTTGCTTTCCGAGATAATGTTCTCGACTTCCACACATTTTTCAAGGCTCCCAAAATTTTCGCCCCCTCCCCCACCCTATGATCCACTTCCGCTTCCATGGTTCCATGGTTGTTTAATTTGTTTATGGATGGGGTTGTTAGGGAGGTAAATGCAAGAGTCCTGGAAAGAGGGGCAAGTATGAAGTCTGTTGGGGATGAGAGAGCTTGGGAAGTGAGTCAGTTGTTGTTCGCTGATGATACAGCGCTGGTGGCTGATTCATGTGAGAAACTGCAGAAGCTGGTGACTGAGTTTGGTAAAGTGTGTGGAAGAAGAAAGTTAAGAGTAAATGTGAATAAGAGCAAGGTTATTAGGTACAGTAGGGTTGAGGGTCAAGTCAATTGGGAGGTGAGTTTGAATGGAGAAAAACTGGAGGAAGTGAAGTGTTTTAGATATATATATATATATATATATATATATATATATATATATATATATATATATATATATATATTCCCCTGGGGATAGGGGAGAAATACTTCCCACGTAGTCTCTGCGTGTCGCAGAAGGCGAATAAAAGGGAGGGTCTGGAAAGCCTCCACATCCGTTTCCAGTTTTCCAAAAGAAGGAACAGAGAAGGGGGCCAAGGGAGGATATTTCCTCTAGACTCAGTCCTTTGTTCTTAATGCTACCTCGCTAACGCGGGAAATGGTGTGTGTGTGTATGTACACATACACTCACACACACACACACACACACACATATATATATATATATATATATATATATATATATATATATATATATATATATATATATATATATATATGTATATATATATATATATATATATATATATATATATATATATATATATATATATATATATATATATATATATTAATCGCCATTTCCCGCATTCCTATGAGTCCACGGGGAAAGTGAAACACAAGTTCTCAAGTGCACTTTCGTGTAATAATCACATCATTAGGGGAGACACAAGAGAGAATTTTAGGTCAGTTGACATACAACAAAGAGACGTAGCTAGGACGCCATTTGGTAAACATGTGATTGTCCAAGACAGAAAACGAGCGTATTATACACTTATTATGTGGACAAGAAGGTGAATTGTTTACAAATTTTATTAACAATAAAGTTATCCAATTGTATAGACCTTCACTAATATTAAGATTATAATTATAATTCTTCCCACGTATTCCCTGCGTGTCGTAGAAGGCGACTAAAAGGGGATGGAGCTGGGGGGGCTGGAAATCCTCCCCTCTCGTTTTTAACTATCCAAAAGGAGCGGAGGAGGGGGCCAAGTGAGGATATTCCCTCAAAGGCTCAGTCCTGTGTTCTTAACGCTACCTCGCTAATGCGGGAAAAGGCGAATATTATGAAATATATATATACGATCACAGATGAACTTATAGACCACAAGGGAAAATCAAAACAGGAAAATTTGCTTAGCGCTTTCATGTATTTGTGCCTGAGGATGTGTTGAAATACAAGAAAGCACTTAAGGAAATTTACCTACTTTGATTTTCCTTGGTGGTCTATAAGTTCATACATATATCCGAGAGTCATCACTTTAGATTAGGTATACATCGATGAAACATTCTCCTCGTAATGATCTGGGGAGATAATTCAAAGCAGTCTCTCAACCACTGTCTAGAAAGACGACTGGAAAATATCTGCCCAATGCCTGAAGTGACAAGCTAAAGTAAAGGGGGTTCTATATATACAAGAAAAAGCCTCCCCTCCATCGAGAACATGAAACAAAAAATAACAATGAATTGACTTCAATAGATCATATAGAATCCTCTTCCTGACCTACGTCAGTCGAGACGACTGAAATAGTCTACCCAAACCATTGCTTGAGAGAACTCATAACATCTTCCCAAGACAGAAAAGTAACTCCACACATCTCCCCGCTATTCTGAACACTCTCTCCCCATCATCATTGCCCGGGTTTCATTACCAGCACAAAATATGTACTTAGTAACGCCTGAAGGGGAACAAACAACATGGGTTTTTTCATGTCAATGTTCATCAGCTTCAGCAGGTCAAACGATGTGACACCGGTAAGCGCTCTTATTGGCCAATATGAGACGGCAGTGGTTAAGTCACGATACTAAGCCGTTAACCAATCTGATTGGTCAGTTCTACATGTTCATTGACGTCACTGCATCGCCGCTATTTTTAGCATATATCTTGATTTTATGCAACAGATGTGAAATTCATGGCAGGAGAACGAAGTTGCACCTCATTCGTAAGTATCTCAGTAAACTCCAGAAAATATGAATGGTTCTGAAGATCAGACATATCTGAGGTTAATGATAATGAACTAAGCAGAAATGTGGCAAAACATTCCAGTTTAGCATAGCGTATGGTGACCGAATGTGACGAAATACATTAGTGGACCAAGACACTTTCTTCTCACTCGAGAACAAGTGACGTCATGAGAGAAACAAGGGATAGCCTGACTGGCTTGTCTATCGTGAGAACAAATAAATATGGCCATGAAGCAATGACGTCAATGAAAGTCTCGCATTGACCACTGACGGCGTTTAATGGTTCAATACCGCTCGACTTACCACTGACGTTCAACGATAAAAACACATATGCATTAACAGTAAACGATGTGTCCCTAACATCGCCTTGGACGACAAACATTTAAATACCATGTCTCCCTACCAACGTCTATGACAGGAAAGGACATTAACTCATATCTCAACCTTCAGCTTTGGGAAACAATCTACAGAAACACATCTTCCCACCATCGGCTAGCGAAAGCGAATTCAAAACAATATATTTCCCCCAACATAGTTTCTGGAGGTGACATACCATATCAGTCTCCCTAACCAGTCAAACCAACAAATTGTTTGCTAAACCTTGCCTCAATAAAAAACTTTTGTCCAAGACTTGAAAATAAGGAAAGAAAAAAAAGTTGAAAGGTCATACTACTGCGAGCCAAGGGAGCGGATCCAATGGAAGAAATGTCACTACTTACGAAAGTATTTGTTTACTGTCATGCTCAGCCGAGTTGACAGACACCACCAATGGGTTCTTTACTAGCAACCGATACTGGATCATAAAGACTCCATCACTTTATACGTTATCATTATTAGTTATCATTTTAATTATACGACCCTAACACCAATTTTGTGGGGTTCCTCCTCTTTTTATTATATAATCCCCAGAACCCACGTTGTGGGGTTCCTCCTGCTTTTATGATACAACCTCAGAACCAATTTTGTGGGGTTCCTCCTCTATTTATCACATAACCCCTAGAACCCACTTTGTGGTGTTCCTCGTGCTTTTATGATACAACCTCAGAACCAATTTTGTGGGGTTCCTCCTCTATTTATCACATAACCCCCAGAACCCACTTTGTGGTGTTCCTCGTGCTTTTATGATACAACCCCAGAACCCATTTTGGGGGTTCCTCCTCTATCATATAACCCTAGAACCCACTTTGTGGGATTCCTCTTGCTTTTATGACACAACCCCAGAACCCATTTTGTGAGGTTCCTACAGCTTTCACGATCAAGGAAAGGATGGACGTCTCTGGAGACAGAGGATTTCTGGAAGATGACGTACTCATTTCTGTCCACTGTCAATAATAAAGCCTCGTGGTGCAACCACATACATACGCAGTAAATTATACATATTCGCCATTTCCCGAGTAAGCGAGGTAGCGTCAAGAACAGATGACTAAGCCTCAGAACCTCACTTAGCCCGCGTCTCTCCTTCTGTTGGAAAAGTATAACATGAGGGGACGATTTCCAGCCCCCTGCCCCAACCCCTTTTTATCGCTCCTACGACACGCACGGAATACGCGGGAAGTATTCTTTCTCTCCTATCCCCATGCAGTCTGTTGTGGATGAGAGAGCTTGGGTTGGGAAGTGAGTCAGTTGTTGTTCGCTGATGATACAGCACTGGTGGCTGATTCGTGTGAGAAACTGCAGAAGCTGGTGACTGAGTTTGGTAAAGTGTGTGACAGAAGAAAGCTGAGAGTAAATGTGAATAAGAGCAAGGTTATTAGGTACAGTAGGATTGAGGGACAAGTCAACTGGGAGGTAAGTTTGAATGGAGAAAAACTGGAGGAAGTGAAGTGTTTTAGATATCTAGGAGTGGATTTGGTGGCGGATGGAACCATGGAAGCGGAAGTGAATCATAGGGTAGGGGAGGGGGTAAAAGTTCTGGGAGCGTTGAAAAATGTGTGGAAGTCGAGAAAGTTATCTTGGAAAGCAAAAATGGGTATGTTTGAAGGAATAGTGGTTCCAACAAAGTTATATGTTTGCAAGGCGTGGGCTAAATATAGAGTGGTGCTGAGGAGGGTGGATGTGCTGGAAATGAGATGTTTGAGGACAATATGTGGTGTGAGGTGGTTTGATCGGGTAAGTAATGAAAGGGTAAGAGAGATGTGTGGTAATAAAAAGAGTGTGGTTGAGAAAGCAGAAGAGGGTGTTTTGAAATGGTTTGGTCCTATGGAGAGAATGAGTGAGGAAAAATTGACAAAGCGGATATATGTGTCAGAGGTGGAGAGTACGAGGAGAAGTGGGAGACCTAACTGGAGGTAGAAAGATGGAGTGAAAAAGATTCTGGGTGATCAGGGCCTGAACATGCAGGAGGGTGAGAGGCATGCAAGGAATAGAGTGAATTGGAACGATGTGGTATGCCGGGGTCGACGTGCTATCAATGGATTGCACCAGGGTATGTGAAGCGTCTGGGGTAAACCATGGAAAGTTTTGTGGGGCCTGGATGTGGAAAGGGAGCTGTGGTTTCGGTGCACTATACATGACAGCTAGAGACTGAGTGTGAACGAATGTAGCCTTTGTTGTCTTTTCCTAGCGCTACCTCGCGCACATGCGGGGGTAGGGGGTGTCATATCATGTGTGGCGGGGTGGCGACATCAATGAATAAAGGCAGAATGTATGAATTATGTACATGTGTATATATGTATATGTCTGTGTATGTATATATATATGTATACGTTGAAATGTATTGGTATGTATATGTGCGTGTGTGGACGTGTATGTATATACATGTGTATGTGGGTGGGTTGGGCCATTCTTTCGTCTGTTTCTTTGCGCTACCTCGCTAACGCGGGAGACAGCGACAAAGTTATTTATCTATTCTTTTTGCTTTGTCGCTGTCTCCCGCGTTAGCGAGGCAGCGCAAGGAAACAGAGGAAAGAATGGCCCAACCCACCCACATACACATGTATATACATACACATCCACACACGCAATATATACATACCTATACATCTCAACGTATACAAATATATACACACACAGACATATACATATATACACATGTACATAATTCATACTGTCTGCCTTTATTCATTCCCATCGCCACCTCGCCACACATGAAAATAACCACCCCCTCCCCCCAAATGTGCGCGAGGTAGCGCTAGAAAAAGACAACAAAGGCCACTTTCGTTCACATTCAGTCTCTAGCTGTCATGTAATAATGCACCGAAACCACAGCTCCCTTTCCACATCCAGGCCCCACAGAACTTTCCATGGTTTACCCCAGACGCTTCACATGCCCTCGTTCAATCCACTGACAGCACGTCGACCCCGGTATACCACATCGTTCCAATTCACTCTATTCCTTGCACGCCTTTCACCCTCCTGCATGTTCAGGCCCCGATCACACAAAATCTTTTTCACTCCGTCTTGCCACCTCCAATTTGGTCTTCCACTTCTCTCGTTCCCTCCACCTCTGACACATATATCCTCTTGGTCAATCTTTCCTCACTCATTCTCTCCATATGACCAAACCATTTCAACACACCCTCTTCTGCTCTCTCAACCACACTCTTTTTATTACCACCATCTCTCTTACCCTTACATTACTTACTCGATCAAACCAGCTCACACCACATATTGTCCTCAAACATCTCATTTCCAGCACATCCACCCTCCTCCACACAACTCTATCCATAGCCCACGCCTCGCAACCATACAACATTGTTGGAACCACTATTCCTTCAAACATACCCATTTTTGCTTTTCGAGATAATGTTCTCGACTTCCACACATTCTTCAACGCTCACAGAACTTTCGCCCCCTCCCCCACCCTATGATTCACTTCCGCTTCCATGGTTCCATCCGCTGCCAAATCCACTCCCAGATATCTAAAACACTTCACTTCCTCCAGTTTTTCTCCATTCAAACTTACCTCCCAATTGACTTGCCCCTCAACCCTACTGTACCTAATAACCTTGCTCTTATTCACATTTACTCTCAGCTTTCTTCTTTCACACACTTTACCAAACTCAGTCACCAGCTTCTGCAGTTTCTCACACGAATCAGCCACCAGCGCTGTATCATCAGCGAACAACTGACTCACTTCCCAAGCTCTCTCATCCTCAACAGACTGCATACTTGCCCCTCTTTCCAAAACCCTTGCATCTAACTCCCTAACAACCCCATCCATAAACAAATTAAACAACCATGGAGATATCGCACACCCCTGCCGCAAACCTACGTTCACTGAGAACCAATCACTTTCCTCTTTTCCTACACGTACATATGCCTTACATCCTCGATAGAAACTTTTCACTGCTTCTAACAACTTGCCTCCCACAAAATATATTCTTAATACCTTCCTACAGCGACAAAGTATATATATATATATATATATATATATATATATATATATATATATATATATATATATATATATATATGGTGTGGGAAGAATGCTACATGAAGCAGTGAAGAGATAGTATCAAGAGCGTATGGCGTATGTGCGAGTAATAAGAGAGGAGGGGAAATTGTTTCAGGAAAAGGTGAGCGGCTGTTTAATAATACATTTATGGATATGGTCGTGAAGGAGGTAAACGCGAGGGTTATGGAGAGAGGGGCGGGTTTGCGCTCTGTTGGGGTGGAGGACGTGGGAAGTGAGTCAGCTCCTGTTTGATGATGACACGACTCTGGTGGCAGACTCTTGTGAGAAACTGCAGTGCTGATACCTGACTGAGAGTTACAGTAAATAAATTAATATAAAAGCAGCGTGAGAAACAGGTTACTTAAAGTGTTAGAAGGAATGAAAAGCCGCTGAAGGAAGTGGAGTATTTTAGATACCTAAGAGTAGGTATGCCAGCCACAGAAACTAAAGAAAATGAATGAAGCCATAGAGTGGGTAAGGAGGCTATGATCTGGGTACAAAGAGGAGTGTGTGGAGAGAGAGGTCTCTGTTTGCGAGGGGAGAGATGAGTATGTTTTATGATATACTAGTTAGTATCAACGGTGTTGTATGGATGCGAGGCGTGGGTCATAGCTAATAAAAAAGTATGGAAGCGGGTGGATATGCCGGAGATGATATACTTGCGGATATGTGGAGTAATGAGGACTGACCAAAGACGAAAAGAAAGGGTACGAGAGTGGTGTGCTGGTAATAGCAGTATGGTCAAAGGGGATGAAGAGGGTCTGTTGAAATGGTTAGGACGTTTGGATATGATGATTGAGAGAGTACATATGTCAGGAATGGAGGGCCTGGTATAGGGGAGGACTGAACTGAAGATAGAAGGATGGAATGAAAGAACTTTTGAGTATTCGCAGTGTGAACATGCACGAGGGTGTGTGTGTGTGTGTGTGTGTGTGTGTGTGTGTGTGTGTGTTATACACGGAACAGAGCGAACTGAAGAGATGTGTTGTACAGGGAGCGACGTGGTCTGAACCAGGGCATATGAAGTAATTAGGGGGAACCAATCAATAATCTGTGGGGTTTGCCTGTGGATAGGGGGCTCTGGTGTCGTTATGTTCCAAATGACAGCTAGAGAAAGTATGTGAACAAACGAGTCCATTCTTTGTCAGTCATTGGCGCTATCTAACTAAGAGGAAAACGGCGAATTAAAACATGGAGGCAAGAGCGGGTTATAGGGAAAGTGAGGAAGCGAAGGTTCTGGGAGGACTGAGAAATGCGATGAAAGAGAGTTCGTTACCGAGAGCGGAAATGGATAAATATAAATGTAGTCTGGACGGCGAATGCGAGGCACGGGCTATAGATGAGAATGTGCGGAGGAAGGTGGATGTTTTAGATATGAAAGGTTTGAGGACAATATGTGGCGTGAGAAGGGCTCATCGAGTAAACAATGAAAGGGTAGAAAAAAAATGGAGTGGTAATAGGAAGAGTTGGGTTGAGAGCTGAAGAGGGTGTGCTGAAATGGTTTGTATACATGGAGAGAATGAGCAAGAAGATAATAAATATAATATATGTGTCAGAAGTGGTAGGGACGAGGAGAAGGGGGAAACCAAATTGAGATAAATGGATAAGGTTAAAAAAAAATGCTCGAGGACTTAACAAGCAAGAAGGTGAAAGGCAAGCATGTGAATTGGAAAGATGTGGTATACAGGGGGAGAAGTGCTGTGAATGGACTGAACCAAGACATATGAAGCACCCGGGGGAAACCCAAGGAAAAGTCTATGGGGCCTGGCTGTGAACAGGGGAGCTCTGGTTTCGATGCAATACACATAACAGCTAGATAATGGATGTAAGCAAACAAGCCGTTTTCTTCGTCCGTTTCTGGCATTATCTCGCTATTATATGAAAAGGTAAACAAGTACGAAAAAATATATATACATATATTATTAGCTACAAGACTTATCAGAATCTTTTGCGGCAGGGCAAACATTCATGCAAGTACCATTTATTTCCACGCAACTTGTATAAAGAATTTTGAAAATTGCCATTCTTTCTTGTGTGAATGCCTAATGAAGATGAAATGCATTAAGAAATGTTCGTCTGGAATGAAAAAAAGGTTTGAGCAATCGCAGCGAGAACATGAAGGAGGGTGTGTGGCAGGCATAGGATAGTGTGAACTACGACCAAGGTCCATACCCCCGTAAACATGTAACGATACTGGCATATATCTATGTCAACTATGCATATCGACGTTGCCAAGGGACTCGTAAAATCTAATATATCAAACTGGAAAAAGCCATGGCTGGGAGAGGTATGCAGTTCTCAAGGCAACAAGGCCCTGCACAAGGGGTCTGGAAATGCACAAACCATTCGTTCCCCCACACGTCCAGGGAACAAATATATCAAGTGATACGTCTCTAGAATGGGGTCAACTGGCGACCAGTGGAAGGTCAGTAGCTTCCAGGAGGGAGTCCCGAAAACCCCTACCTCGTTCTAGCGTTAGGACAGACGCTCTTGCTCGCGCCATGACTGTTCCCAATAAATCGCCACAACCCCGGGACGCGAGAAGGCCTTGACCTCGGGAGAGAGTGGCGCCACACTCCCTCCCGGTCATGTATGCAGACTGCATTCCAAGCTATCACTCACGGCCTGAATGAGGAGTAGAGGCAAGAGGCAAGGCGAAGAGTAGAGGCAGGAGGCAAAGCGAGGAGTAGGGGCAGGAGGCAAGGGGAAGAGTAGAGGCAGGAGGCAAGGCGAGGAGTAGAGGCAGGAGGCAAGGCGGAGAGTAGAGGCAGGAGGCAAGGCGAAGAGTAAAGGCAGGAGGCAAGGCGAGGAGTAGAGGCAGGAGGCAAAGCGAGGAGTAGAGGCAAAAGACAAGGCGAGAGTAGAGGCAGGAGGCAAGGCGAGGAGTAGAGGCAGGAGGCAAGGCGAGGAGTAGAGGCAGGAGACAAGGCCAGCAGTAGGGTGAGGAGCAGAAGGCTTATTCAAGGGACTTCCATGCAGGAAGAATATATGGCTCAAATGTCAAAACTCATTTTATTCCTGAGCAGATATACCATGAATATACCCACACGTACTTCCTTAGGCCGTCATGAGGAACATAGGAAACTTTTTCTGGCATCCTGTGTGGAGACCCGAGAGAGAGAGAGAGAGAGAGAGAGAGAGAGAGAGAGAGAGAGAGAGAGAGAGAGAGAATAAGTGTGGGCGTAAGGTCCAAACAGAGGATCCGACTTGCAAAACTCGCAGACTGAACCCGCCACAGGTATGCAAGGTTGGTGGGCGTGGAGGCCACTTTGCGTGCATCAAGAGCTCTGACGCTGAGTGTGTGTGTCTGTGAAGGTTGCTACTTCATAATGCTTGTAAATTCCACTGTGATGTTTCACACTAAAGGTGTTGTGGCTGGGGGTATACACAGAGTCATAACTGCAGGGCTATGTATTGACCGCACGACGGTCGACAGCGTAGTATATGTCCTCCTTCCAGCTGATGGTAACAATGTTGCTCTTGATGACTGTTCATCTTGTTAATGCCACGAACTGAAGGTTTGGACGAAGCGAAGCCCAGCCCACGTTCAAGTGAAATGTGAGGTTACAGTGTTTGCATGTGACGTAGATCTTGCATATATATATATATATATATATATATATATATATATATATATATATATATATATATATATATATATATATATATATCCTTGGGGACAGGGGAGAAAGAACACTTCCCACGCATTCCCCGCGTGTCGTAGAAGGCGACTAAAGGGGACGGGAGCGGGGGGATATAACCCCTCCCCCTCCTTGTATTTTAACTTTTTAAAAAGGGAAACAGAAGAAGGAGTCACACGGGGAGTGCTCATCCTCCTCGAAGGCTCACACTGGGGTGTCTAAATGTGTGTGGATGTAACCAAGATGAGAAAAAAAAGGAGAGACAGGTAGTATGTTTGAGGAAAGAAACCTGGATGTTTAGGCTCTGAGTGAAAAGTAGCTCAAGGGTAAAGGGGAAGAGTGGTTTGGGAATGTCTTGGGAGTAGAGTCAGGGGTTGGTGAAAGGACAAGAGCAAAGGAAGGAGTAGCACTACTCCTGAAACAGGAGTTGTGGGAGTATGTGATAGAGTTTAAGAAAGTAAACTCTAGATTGATATTGGTAAAACTGAAAGTGGATGGAGAGAGATGGGTGATTACTGGGGCCTTTGCACCTGGGAATGAGAAGAAAGATCATGAGAGGCAAGTGTTTTGGGAGCACCTGACTGTGTTAGTAATTTTGATACACGAGACCGGGTTATAGTGATGGGCGATTTGAATGCAAAGGTGAGTAATGTGGCAGTTGAGGGAATAATCGGTGTACATGGGGTGTTCAGTATTGCAAATGGAAATGGTGAAGAGCTTGTAGATTTGTGTGCTGAAAACATCTCATTTCCAGCACATCCATCCTCCTGCGCACAACTCTATCCATAGCCCACGCCTCGCAACCATACAACATTGTTGGAACCACTCTTCCTTCAAACATACCCATTTTTGCTTTCCGAGATAATGTTCTCGACTTCCACACATTCTTCAAGGCTCCCAGGATTTTCGCCCCCTCCCCCACCCTATGATCCACTTCCGCTTCCATGGTTCCATCCGCCGCCAGATCCACTCCCAGATATCTAAAACACTTTACTTCCTCCAGTTTTTCTCCATTCAAACTTACCTCCCAATTGACTTGACCCTCAACCCTACTGTACCTAATAACCTTGCTCTTATTCACATTTACTCTCAACTTTCTTCTTTCACACACTTTACCAAACTCAGTCACCAGCTTCTGCAGTTTCTCACATGAATCAGCCACCAGCGCTGTATCATCAGCAAACAACAACTGACTCACTTCCCAAGCTCTCTCATCCCCAACAGACTTCATACTTGCCCCTCTTTCCAAAACTCTTGCATTCACCTCCCTAACAACCCCATCCATAAACAAATTAAACAACCATGGAGACATCACACACCCTTGCCGCAAACCTACATTCACTGAGAACCAATCACTTTCCTCTCTTCCTACACGTACACATGCCTTACATCCTCGATAAAAACTTTTCACTGCTTCTAACAACTTGCCTCCCACACCATATATTCTTAATACCTTCCACATAGCATCTCTATCAACTCTATCATATGTCTTCTCCAGATCCATAAATGCTACATACAAATCCATTTGCTTTTCTATGTATTTCTCACATACATTCTTCAAAGCAAACACCTGATCCACACATCCTCTACCACTTCTGAAACCACACTGCTCTTCCCCAATCTGATGCTCTGTACATGCCTTCACCCTCTCAATCAATACCCTCCCATATAATTTACCAGGAATACTCAACAAACTTATATCCCTGTAATTTGAGCACTCACTCTTATCCCCTTTGCCTTTGTACAATGGCACTATGCACGCATTCCGCCAATCCTCAGGCACCTCACCATGAGTCATACATACATTAAATAACCTTACCAACCAGTCAATAATACAGCCACCCCCTTTTCTAATAAATTCCACTGCAATACCATCCAAACCTGCTGCCTTGCCGGCTTTCATCTTCCGCAAAGCTTTTACTACCTCCTCTCTGTTTACCAAATCATTTTCCCTAACCCTCTCACTTTGCACACCACCTCGACCAAAACACCCTATATCTGCCACTCTATCATCAAACACATTCAACAAACCTTCACAATACTCACTCCATCTCCTTCTCACATCACCACTACTTGTTATCACCTCCCCATTTGCGCCCTTCACTGAAGTTCCCATTTGCTCCCTTGTCTTACGCACTTTATTTACCTCCTTCCAGAACATCTTTTTATTCTCCCTAAAATTTAATGATACTCTCTCACCCTAACTCTCATTTGCCCTCTTTTTCACCTCATGCACCTTTCTCTTGACCTCCTGTCTCTTTCTTTTATACATCTCCCACTCAATTGCATTTTTCCCTGCAAAAATCGTCCAAATGCCTCTCTCTTCTCTTTCACTAATAATCTTACTTCTTCATCCCACCACTCACTACCCTTTCTAATCAACCCACCTCCCACTCTTCTCATGCCACAAGCATCTTTTGCGCAATCCATCACTGATTCCCTAAATACATCCCATTCCTCCCCCACTCCCCTTACTTCCTATATATATATATATATATATATATATATATATTTTTTTTTTTTTTCTTTTATTATACTTAGTCGTTGTCTCCCGCGTTAGCGAGGTAGCGCAAGGAAACAGACGAAAGAATGGCCCAACCCACATACATACACGTTTATACATAAACGCCCACACACGCATAAATACATACCAATACATTTCAACGTATACATACATATACATACACAGACATATACATATATACACATGTACATATCCATACTTGCTGCCTTCATCCATTCCCGTTGCCACCCCGCCACGCATGAAAATGACACACCCCTCCCCCCGCGAGGTAGCGCTATGAAAAGAGAACAAAGTCTACCCACATTCATTCACACTTAGTCTCTAGCTGTCATGCGTAATGCACCGAAACCATAGCTCCCTTTCCACACGCATCTTCATAGAACATACAAACCTCCAACAGCCAGGATCGAACCCGCGACCCCTATCAGGGGCGATCATAGCCTAGCAGTAGCGCTCCTACTTGTTGCACAGGGGTCCCAGGTTCGAGGCATCTGGAACAAATGGTCCCCGTCCAATCTACCAGAATTATTGGTTCGGGTCCAATCTACCAGAATTATTGGCTCCAGTCCTACCAACCAGAATTATTGGTTCAGGTCCAATCTACCTGCATTGCTGGTCCCGGTCCAATCTACCAGAATTATTGGTTCGGGTCCAATCTACCAGAATTATTGGTTCGGGTCCACTCTACCAGAATTATTGGTTCCGGTCCAATCTACCTGCATTGCTGATCCCGGTCCAATCTACCAGAATTATTGGTTCCGGTCCAATCTACCTGCATTGCTGGTTCCAGTCCAATCTACCAGAATTATTGGTTCTGGTCCAATCTACCAGCATTAAAACAGCACGCTCGTGCACTGGGATATGTATATTGTGAGGAGAGAATTGGATCCTGCAGTTATGGAAGTACCGAACGTGCGAGTCAAAAGTCACTCGAGCAAGGTTACGTTATCATCGGGGTACAATCTTGTTCGAGAACTTCTCAGTCCACATGGATTCATCCCATCCCTGTTCAAATCGCAGCCCAGCACTGAAGCTACATCCATCCCACATCATGGGGTCCCTGGGATTATAATAATGATAAATAATAATGATAATAAGTAGGTGTAGCTGATAGTGAGAGCCCAGGGACTGGATCTATCAGGAGGTTGCTGACCTGCTAACTGCTTCTCACTGAGGAACTTGACCTTAAGTCTGCCGATTTGTTGCATGTTACTGTTACGTATCCTGGCGTGCTGTGAACCCAAACACCTGTGTACGAATATGAGGACGGATGCTACTATTTTCTGAAGGGAAAATGAATGACAGGTCCCTAAGTCAGCTAACCTAACCTTGTACAATCTAAGAACCTAACTTAACCTAGTATCTAGTCAAAGGATTTGACGTAATGGCTTACACTTGGAACACAACTTAGCTTCTGACCATATGACAACCTCAGGACCTACCCTAACGTAGGACTAAACAGAGGAACCTGAGCAAGAAACCTTACTTAACTTCGCCCTTATCCTCGGACTTACCCTAAGGACCTTACCCATAAGCCTAATGACCTATACTAATGTAATATTTACCCTAGAAATTCCTAACATACTGAGGATTTCAACTATGGGTCTTACCGAGGAGATCAACCAGGGACCTTCCTTAAGACTTAACCTAAGAGCAACTTAGGATTTAACCTAAGGACCAAATGTAACCCAGGCCACATCGGAAGGATCTAAAATTGGAACCCAAGCTAAATGAACATTACGTCATCTCTCGTATACTCGGCTCAGCCCAGCTCTATCCGTTCTGGAGACTGGTAATATCGTTGTCCTCTATATCACAAACTGCAAGTAAATGTCTGCATCATACTAGGTCACGAAAGAGCTAGCGACATCATCTACAAACACTGAGCGAATATGTAAAACAAAAGCATGACACAATCAGCGAATGCATTGAGCAAACGTGATAGAAATACGATTAAACCATACACTTCTGAAATAATCTTACAGTGAAAAATGAAATAAAAACAGACACACATTAACAGTATTTTCGTATATATAAAAGGTAAAAACCTGGGTAGTACTAGCAGAAGAACTAGGCACATCGCTTCGTGTGGAGGAACAACGCAGATTCAATGAACGTCATGGGTCTAAAAATTTCCCGATGGCTCCTTTGGCTCTGCATCTTCAGCTCTGGAGAAGACATAGACTCAGTTCTACGACCTCCAGCATCGGGAGCTGTCGCTAGACCCGGAGTGAAAACCAATCGTGTGATTAACAGACTCGAGCATCCCGTCGGTTTTGCTTCCCTGAAGGAAACTAAGAAATGTTCTCGTTATTTGCAAGCCCGACATCAAAAGTCTAACAAGGCTATCGCTCGTCCTTCCTCACTTTAGAACCTTATAATATCTGTTTCTCTCCAGCCCAAGTAGGTAAAAATCGCCTAAGTTTTTAGAATTCCATGGAAATGTCTTCTTTGGTTAAGGCTGGAGCCTCCAGCAAATTTACAATCTCTTGAGATGACACTGGGTTTCTGGGACACTAAAAACAACCGCTGTCCTAACTGTGTATTCCAATGGCCAGTTGTAGCCAGTCTTTAATTTGAATGCATGGTGACTGAAGATTTCATTATTCTTCACATCTAATAACCTGGAATATTCCTCTGGAAAACATAAGTACAACCACGGCTTCATTCGTAACCACCAGCCGACTCTTTGGCCGGTTGCTCAAAGTGTTTAAAGGGGAGAGGAGCTACGTAATCCTAATGTGATATCAACTTGTATCACGTCCTTTTACACTCATCAACGGAGACTATGAAGGAAGCCTGGAGTCGCCATTCCTGCATGGAACAAATTGTGGGAAGGGTGAGTGGTGAATCCAACTCCCCTCTTGGGCACCCAATCCTGCACATCTTGTCTGTGGGAATATCAATCAAAGCTACATGAGGCTGGGGTAAAGGAGTACACCTGAATCATAACAGATGCTCTTGAGGACTCTGAGAACAAGCAAATCAAAGCTTACATCTCCATATCTTCGTTTGCTGGTGGTGAAATAACTGGTGGAGAAATCTGTACAGATTTTCCTCCCGTTTGGAAAAAATACTCCAATCCAGGGGTAAGACATTCTGCAGAAGTGATGTCCTTACTTGTATAAGGTTGCCATTCTGGAAAGCTAATGATGGTTGGTTCAAGGTACTACAGTGAGAAAGACAGTGAAATCTCCGACTCGGAAGTCTGTTCTTGGCCTCGAAGGGACCAAGTGGTCTGTTGCTGTTTGAATTCCTTTGTAACTTGAATCTGTCTATTTCTCTTATAAATATTAAGCCTGAGGATGAGTGTCTTAATTTTCCAACTTCGTCAACGGGCCCAACAAACCCTGACTGTTCAATCATCGAGCAAGAGAAGACTACAGAAGGCATCTTTCTGCCATACAGGGAACGGCCTTCAAAAGCTCGACTCATCTAAGGCAACCCTCGCCGTCGGCTGGGTCTTACATGAATTCTGCTGTGGTGTACAAGCCATGGGTCTTCCACCACTGGTGTGGGTCTGCTGTCTTGCAGAGCCATACCATCTGTCCGTGGAGCAAATGCCGGTGAACTCACTCCCAACAGAGACCAAGACCTGCGCTGAAACCTAAGAGTATATGCTACTCAGGTATATCAACAGAAAACACTCTTCTCTGTAGCAATAGTAAGTTACTGACCAGGTCAAGTGTCTTCCAGCTTACCCAAGTTACATAGGAATGAAGAGAGAATTCTCTATGACATCCAGGGAAGGAAGACGCAAATGGTTACCTCTGTAACCTACCATTGTGTTCCTGCAGGCAACTTGATCAGGTTCTAACTGAAGGGGGTTCTCTTCTGGAAACAGGGCTCCCCTACAGGGAAGGTGGGCCTCGATTTGGCACCTAATCCTTCAACAGACCCCTAAACAGAAACCAAATTATATTCCTAACAGGGAAGACTTAGGGACTGACAGCAAGAACACACGTTCCAGAAAAGTAACGGCAAAAAAGGCGCCCTGTACTGCAACCTTTAACATGTTTCCCAAGCCATACTGCAGCCCCAGGATAAGAGAGACCAGTTATCAAGCGAGAGTAAGCTAAGGGACCAAATTTAAAGGAAGAGGAGCATGAACCCGGCCCAAAGACCCACTTTAGTGCGAATCTCAACTTAAGCAGGCTCATGCCTGGCCCTACGAAGGTCAGTGCATGAGAAGTGACCCTGTGAGGTCAAGGCCAGGTCCCACGTGAAGCCCCAGGAGATAACATCTCACCAACCACATACAGGAGATCTTAACCATCATAATGACTTAGTGATAAGAGTGGCTCGTGGTGGAATAAGAGAGAGGATGATTCATGCGAGGATATTAAGTTCCCCTCCCACTGGCATAAGTAGTTAAGCACTACTTTACACTGTAGTGCTCCAGACGACCAAGGGTCATACAGATACACAGTTTATGGCCATAAATAAGTACTGTTGCTTAAGGTGAATCAAAGTGAAAAAATAAGAAAAAAATATGAGCCAGATGAGCTGTGAGCACACGAAGATTAGAGAACAAGGAATGGGCGTACACTCGTGACTGGAAGGGAGAGTTGGGGTTCACTGACCCTAGTCATGCCTTCTCCAGGCTCCCGAGGGGTGCCGGCAATAGTTATGTGTACGTACATACAACATGGCCTGTCCTATTGACTGAGGTGGGGTCAAGGACTACCAGGTTGGGGCCCATTGGGCACCATTAGCCCGAACACGGAGATATCTGCTAACAGTAACTTTGCCCACAGAATGAAACCTGCTACAGAAGACAGGAGTAATGAGTGATAGTCTGCCTCATATTAAGATGTGCATTAGCAGAAGTCCTTTGCTAACACAGATAACGAGTTATCCTTCTGCTTATGAAGGTACTAGACGAAACATCCCAATAGATACAAAAACTATTCCATTTACCTTCCCATACCTTACCATGCCATGCCCAAGGAGTCCCTTCTACAGAGCAAGAGAGCTTCCCTGGTAGCCATCCCATTATAACAACGGGTCATGCATATACATTCAAAAAATAAGATCACAGTAAGTCCTGCCGATTTAAAGGTGTGACACCATGAACTACCTTTAAGACAATCCTGATTAGAAGTTTAAAAGTATTACAATGACACCATGAACTACCTTTAAGATAATCCTGATAATAAGTTTAAAGGTATTACAATGACACCATGAACTACCTTTAAGATAATCCTGATAATAAGTTCAAAGTTATTACAATGTCTAACATCATCGAGCAAACAAAACATGAACAAATTGCGATCCAGCAAGAACTCACAACTAGTATGCACGGCTCATCACTGAAGTAGGAGTGTTCTAAAGCATAATGATCAGATTCCTGGTAAACGGCCAACACAATTACCATACCTCAGTAATCAACATGTAATCTGCTATCATGATGATCAATAATCTTCAGGTACAAAAAAAAAAAAAAATATATCAAGAATAGAACTCCGAGTGAAGAAGGAAGTGTGGTGGCCAAGATTACCTGGGTGGGTCAGTAATAGCTTTTGATCATGCCACACTTCACTCTTACATACTTCTTGCCCGACCTTCACCCAGCCTACAGTTACAACTACAACCACGGATGCCTTAAACTTACACAACCCTCTTCCTCCACACCATCACGACTGTCAATCACAACACACCATCGACCACAACACCAGCACAGCTCCTGGCCAACACAGTGCTGTCTCACACATTCCACATCTCCCACATCACAACCTTCCGTGACGCAGGGAAACGAACCCTCAACAAACAAAACATCACAACCCTCAATCACTCCAACACTACATAACCCTAAGCCAACACAACCCTCAACCACTAGAACACAACTCTCAACCCACACAACACATAACAACCCTTTGCCACTACAATACAACCTTAAGCCAACAAAAGACAGTGCAACACTTAACCACCACAACACAACACCTTAGCCACCAAAAAACAACACTTAATCGAACACAAAACAACCTAACCCTTAAGGCTACAACCCTTGACAAAGTGTCAGTCGCTGTATCACAACTCTTAGCCACCACAATGCAACACAAGCCTTAGCCTTTACATGTAACACAACCTTCCGTCATTACTATGCAACAAAACCCTTGGTCAACACAATATAGTTGTCCTTAACCACAAAAATGCCTTACAACCATCGTGCACCACACACAACTTTCAGTCGCCTTGCTGAAATATGCTTGCCATGTCTCTGACCATTGCTTCAATTTTCTCTAAATCCCTCTGAATTTCCAAGCTGTCTTCATTTGGCTATTGGTACAGGGTCGTGTTGCATTGTGATGGCTAAGAGTTGTGTTGTGTCATTGTAGCTGAGGGTGGCATTTGTTGTTGAAGCTGATGGTTGTTCTTTACAGCAATGGGTGTGTTTTGTGTTGTGATGACAAAGTTTTGTTGTGTTATATTGGCTCAGGGTTCAGTATTGTGATGACGAAGGGTTTGTATAGGTGGGTCACTGTGCTGCATTGTTTTCGTAACTTAGGCTAGCGATGAGTTTTGGAGGGATTTGTTATGTTGTAATAGCTGAGGATTATGTTGTTTTGTGATGGCTAAGGGATGTGGTATGTTTTAATGGCTTAGGATTGTGTTGTTATGGCTGAAGGATATGTTGTGATGGTGAGGGATATGGTGTGTTGTAATGGCTGAGGATTGTGTTTTGTTGAGATGGCTAGGTATTGTGTTGTGATGGCTGAAGAATTTATGTTTTCGTGGCTGAGGGTTGTGTTGTAATGGCTGACGATTGTGTTGTGATGGCTGAAGAATTTATGTTTTCTAACATCTCATTTCCAGCACATCCACCCTCCTCCGCACAACTCTATCCATAGGCCACGCCTAGCAGCCATATAACATTGATGGAACCACTATTCCTTCAGACATACCCATTTTTGCTTTCCGAGATAATGTTATCGACTTCCACACATTCTTCAACACTCCAAGAACTTTCGCCCCCTCCCCCACCCTAAGATTCACTTCCGTTTCCATGGTACCATCTGCTGCCAAATCCAGTGCCAGATATCTAAAACACTTCACTTCCTCCAGTTTTTCTCCATTCAAACTTACCTCCCAGTTGACTTGTCCCTCAACCCTACTGTACCTAACAACCTTGCTCTTATTCACATTTACTCTCAGCTTTCTTCTCTCACACACTTTACCAAACTCAGTCACCAGCTTCTACAAGTTCTCACATGAATCAGCCACCAACACTGTATCATCGGCGAACAACAACTGAGTCACTTCCCAAGCTCTCTCATCCACAACAGACTGCATTCCTACCCCTCTTTCCAAAACTCTTGCATTCACTTTCCTAACAACCCCATCCATAAACAAATTAAACAACCATGGAGACATCACACACCCCCACTGCAAACCAACATTCACTGAGAATCAATCACTTTCCTCTCTTCCTACACATACACATGCCTTACATCCTCGATAAAAAACTTTTCACTGCTTCTAACAACTTGCCTCCCACACCATATATTCTTAATACCTTCCACAGAGCATCTCTATCAACTCTATCATATGCCTTCTCCAGATCCATAAATGCTACATACAAATCCATTTGCTTTTCTAAGCATTTCTCACATACATTATGCAAAGCAAACGCCTGATCCACACATCCTCTACCACTTCTGAAACCACACTGCTCTTCCCCAATCTGATGCTCTGTACATGCCTTCACCCTCTCAATCAATACCCTCCCATATAATTTACCAGGAATATTCAACAAACTTATACCTCTGTAATTTGAGCACTCACTCTTATCCCCTTTGCCTTTGTACAATGGCACTATGCAAGCATTCCACCAATCCTCAGGCACCTCACCATGAGTTATACATACATTAAATAACCTTACCAACCAGTGAACGATAGAGTCACCCCCTTTTTTAATAAATTCCACTGCAATACCATCCAAGCCTGCTGCCTTGCCGGCTTTCATCTTCCACAAACCTTTTACTACCTCTTCTCTGTTTACCAAATCATTTTCCTTAACCCTCTCATTTTGCACACAACCTCAGTCAAAATACCCTATATCTGCCACTCTCTCATCAAGCACATTCAACAAACCTTCAAAATACTCACTTCATCTCCTTCTCACATCACCACTACTTGTTATCACCTCCCCATTAGCCCCTTTAACTGAAGTTCCCATTTGTTCCCTTGTCTTCCGCACTTTATTTACCTCCTTCCAAAACATCTTTTTATTCTCCCTAAAATTTAATGATGCTCTCTCACCTTAACTCTCATTTGCCCTCTTTTTCACCTCTTGCACCTTTCGCTTGACCTCCTGCCTCTTTCTTTTATACATCTCCCACTCATTTGCATTTTTTCCCTGCAAAAATTGTCCAAATGCCTCTCGCTTCTCTTTCACTAATACTCTTACTTCTTCATTCCACCATCCACTACCCTTTCTAGTCTGTCGACCTTCCACACTTCTCATGCCACAAGTAAGCCATCACTGCTTCCCTAAATACATCCCATTCCTCCCCCACTCTCCTTACGTCCTTTGTTCTGACCTTTTTCCATTCTGTACTCAGTCTCTCCCTGGTACTTCCTCACACAAGTCTCCTTCCCAAGCTCACTTACTCTCACCACTCTTTTCACCCCAATATTCTCTCTTCTTTTCTGAAAACCTGTACAACTCTTCACCTTCGCCTCCACAAGATAATGATCAGGCATCCCTCCAGTTGCACCTCTCAGCACATTAACATCCAAAAGTCTCTCTTTTGCACGCCTATCAATTAATATATAATCCAATAATGCTCTCTGGCCATCTCTCCTACTTACATACGTATACCTATATAGAGGGAGACCAAATTGGAGGTGGAAAGATGGAGTGAAAAAGATTTTGTGTGATCGGGGCCTGAACATGCAGGAGGGTGAAAGGAGGGCAAGGAATAGAGTGAATTGGAGCGATGTGGTATACTGGGGTTGACGTGCTGTCAGTGGATTGAATCGGGGCATGTG
Organism: Panulirus ornatus; assembly: GCF_036320965.1. NCBI lineage: Eukaryota > Metazoa > Arthropoda > Malacostraca > Decapoda > Palinuridae > Panulirus > Panulirus ornatus. The sequence goes on from NC_092258.1 coordinate 13,054,304, forward strand.
AAGCGTCTGGGGTAAACCATGGAAAGCTGTGTAGGTATGTATATTTTGCGTGTGTGGACGTATGTATATACATGTGTATGGGGGTGGGTTGGGCCATTTCTTTTGTCTGTTTCTTTGCGCTACCTCGCAAACGCGGGAGACAGCGACAAAGCAAAAAAAAAAAAAAAAGTTTGAATGAAGTAAAACTGGAGGAAGTGAAGTGTTTTAGATAATTGGGTGTGGACTTAGCAGCAGATGGAGCCATGGAAGTGGAAGTGAGTCACAGAGTGAAAGAGGGGGCAAAGGTTCTGAGAGTGTTGAAGAATGTGTGGAAGGCAAGAACGTTATCTCGGAGAGCAAAAATGGGTATGTAAGAAGGAATGGTGTTTCCATCATTCTTATAAGGATGCGAGGCATGGATTATAGATAGGGTTGTGCAGACAAGGGTGGATGTGTTGGAAATGAAATGTTTGAGGACAATATGTGGTGTGAGGCAGTTTGATCAAGTAAGTAATGAAAGGGTAAGAGAGATTTTTTTTTTTTTATTATACTTTGTCGCTGTCTCCCGCGTTTGCGAGGTAGCGCAAGGAAACAGACGAAAGAAATGGCCCAACCCCCCCCCATACACATGTATATACATACGTCCACACACGCAAATATACACACCTACACAGCTTTCCATGGTTTACCCCAGACGCTTCACATGCCCTGATTCAATCCACTGACAGCACGTCAACCCCGGTATACCACATCGCTCCAATTCACTCTATTCCTTGCCCTCCTTTCACCCTCCTGCATGTTCAGGCCCCGATCACACAAAATCATTTTCACTCCATCTTTCCACCTCCAATTTGGTCTCCCTCTTCTCCTCGTTCCCTCCACCTCCGACACATATATCCTCTTGGTCAATCTTTCCTCACTCATTCTCTCCATGTGCCCAAACCACTTCAAAACACCCTCTTCTGCTCTCTCAACCACGCTCTTTTTATTTCCACACATCTCTCTTACCCTTACGTTACTCACTCGATCAAACCACCTCACACCACACATTGTCCTCAAACATCTCATTTCCAGCACATCCATCCTCCTGCGCACAACTCTATCCATAGCCCACGCATCGCAACCATACAACATTGTTGGAACCACTATTCCTTCAAACATACCCATTTTTGCTTTCCGAGATAATGTTCTCGACTTCCACACATTCTTCAAGGCCCCCAGAATTTTCGCCCCCTCCCCCACCCTATGATCCACTTCCGCTTCCATGGTTCCATCCGCTGCCAGATCCACTCCCAGATATCTAAAACACTTCACTTCCTCCAGTTTTTCTCCATTCAAACTCACCTCCCAATTGACTTGACCCTCAACCCTACTGTACCTAATAACCTTGCTCTTATTCACATTTACTCTTAACTTTCTTCTTCCACACACTTTACCAAACTCAGTCACCAGCTTCTGCAGTTTCTCACATGAATCAGCCACCAGCGCTGTATCATCAGCGAACAACAACTGACTCACTTCCCAAGCTCTCTCATCCCCAACAGACTTCATACTTGCCCCTCTTTCCAAAACTCTTGCATTTACCTCCCTAACAACCCCATCCATAAACAAATTAAACAACCATGGAGACATCACACACCCCTGCCGCAAACCTACATTCACTGAGAACCAATCACTTTCCTCTCTTCCTACACGTACACATGCCTTACATCCTCGTTAAAAACTTTTCACTGCTTCTAACAACTTGCCTCCCACACCATATATTCTTAATACCTTCCACAGAGCATCTCTATCAACTCTATCATATGCCTTCTCCAGATCCATAAATGCTACATACAAATCCATTTGCTTTTCTAAGTATTTCTCACATACATTCTTCAAAGCAAACACCTGATCCACACATCCTCTACCACTTCTGAAACCACACTACTCTTCCCCAATCTGATGCTCTGTACATGCCTTCACCCTCTCAATCAATACCCTCCTATATAATTTACCAGGAATACTCAACAAACTTATACCTCTGTAATTTGAGCACTCACTCTTATCCCCTTTGCCTTTGTACAATGGCACTATGCATGCATTCCGCCAATCCTCAGGCACCTCACCATGAGTCATACATACAGTAAATAACCTTACCAACCAGTCAACAATACAGTCAACCCCTTTTTTAATAAATTCCACTGCAATACCATCCAAACCTGCTGCCTTGCCGGCTTTCATCTTCCGCAAAGCTTTCACTACCTCTTCTCTGTTTACCAAATCATTTTCCCTAACCCTCTCACTTTGCACACCACCTCGACCAAAACACCCTATATCTGCCACTCTATCATCAAACACATTCAACAAACCTTCAAAATACTCACTCCATCTCCTTCTCACATCACCACTACTTGTTATCACCTCCCCATTTGCGCCATTCACTGAAGTTCCCATTTGCTCCCTTGTCTTACGCACTTTATTTACCTCCTTCCAGAACATCTTTTTATTCTCCCTAAAATTTAATGATACTCTCTCACCCCAACTCTCATTTGCCCTTTTTTTCACCTCTTGCACCTTTCTCTTGACCTCCTGTCTCTTTCTTTTATACATCTCCCACTCAATTGCATTTTTTCCCTGCAAAAATCGTCCAAATGCCTCTCTCTTCTCTTTCACTAATACTCTTACTTCTTCATCCCATGGTGATAAAAAGAGTGTGGTTGACAGAGCAGAAGAGAATGTGTTGAAATGGTTTGAACAATTGGAGAGAATGAGTGAGGAAAGATTGACAAAGAGGTGGAGGGAACAAGGAGAAGCGGGAGACCAAACTGGAGGTGGAAGGAAGGAGTGAAAAAGATTTTGGGATTTCTCACACACATTCTTCAAAGCAAACACCTGATGCACACATCCTCTACCACTTCTGAAACTACACTGCTCTTCCCCAATCTGATGCTCTGTACATGCCTTCACCTCTCAGTCAATACCCTCCCATACAATTTCCCAGGAATACTCATCAAACTTATGCCTCTGCAGTTTGAATACTCACCTTTATCCCCTTTGCCTCTGTACAATGGCCCTACACATGCAATCTGCTAATCCTCAGGCACTTCACCAGGATCCATACATACAGTGAATATCCTTACCAACCAATCAAAAACACAGTAACCCCCTTTTTTAATAAATTCAACTGCAATACTATCTAAACATGCCGCCTTGCCAGATTTCATCTTCCATAAAGCTTTCACTACCTCTCTTTGAACTAAACCATTCTCCCTGACCCTCTCACTTCGCACACCACCCTGACCAAAACACCCTATATATGCCATTATTTCATCAAACACCTTCAACAAACCTTCAACATACTCACTCCATCTCCTTCTCACTTCATCAGTATCTGTTATTACTTCCCCACTTGCCCTCTTCACTGATGGTCCCATTTGTTCTCTTGTCTTTAGCAAATTATTCATCTCCTTCCAAAATACCTTTTTATTCTCTCTAAAGTTTAATGATACTCTCTCACCACAACTCTCATTTGCCCTCTTTTTCAACCCTTGCAACTTTCTCTTGGCCTCCAGCCACTTTCTTTTATACCTACCCAGTCATTTCCACTCCTTCCTTGCAAGTATCATCCAAATGCCTCTCTTTACTGTTTCACTAACAACCTTTCTTCTTCATTCCATCACTCACTACCCTTTCTAATCTCCCCACCTCTCACCTTTCTCATGCCACATGCATCTTTTGCACAAGCTATCACTGCTTCTCTAAACACATTCCATTCCTCACCCACTCCCCTCACATCATTTGCTCTCAACTTTTGCCATTCTACACTCAATCTCTCATGGTACTTCCTCACAGAAGTCTCCTTCCCGAGCTCACTAACTCTCACTACTCTCTTCTCTCCAAAATTCTCTCTTCTTTTTTCAAACCCTCTACAAATTTTCACATTCATCTCCACAAAACAGTGATCAGACATCCCTCAAGCTGCCCCTCTCAGCACATTAACATCCAAAAGTCTCTCTTTTACACACCTATCAATTAACATGTAATCCAAATAATGCCCTTTGACCACGTCTCCTACTCACATACATATACTTATGTATATCTCTCTTTTTAAACCAGGTATTCCTAATCACCAGTCTTTATTCAACACACAGTTCCACAAGCTCTTCATCATTTCCATTCAAAACACTGAATATCCCATGTAAACCAATTATATCCTCAACTGCCACATTACTCACCTTCGCATTTAAATCACCCATCACTAAAACCCGGTCTCGTGCATCAAAGCTGCTGACACACTCATTCAGATACTCCCTAAACACTTGCCTCTCATAATCTTTCTTCTCATGACCAGGTGCATAAGCACCAATAATCACCCATCTCTCTCCATCCACTTTCAGTTTTACCCACATCAGTATAGAATTTGCTTTCTTACACTCTATCACATACTCCTACATAATACCCTCTAACAGCCAAGGTTTGAACCCAGAATCTTTTGCATGGTAGTTGGAAACTTAACTGCGAGGCTATGATTGCTCTTAATACAGAAATGACTTCAATTACAAATAATGAAATACCCTTCGTCTCACCCACAAGCAATGGGGTCTACACCAGTCAAATCCCATCAGGCTCACATTACCAGCAGGTAGCATTTTACAGAACATTACTGTACAAACACGGAGGTATATGGACATGAATACATTGCATACGAATGCACACTTTCACAGAACACATGATACACTCCAACAGCCAGGATTTGAACCCAAGGCCTTTTGCATGGTAGTCAAGGATGTAATGGCTAGGCTATGATCACTCCTAATAGGGAAGTGACTTCGATTACAAGTAATTGAATCCCTTCATCTCACATCCACGAGCAACAGGGTCTACACCAATCAAACCCCATCAGGCTCACATTACCAGCAGCTGCCACTATACAGAACCTTGCTGTAGAAACAAGGAGGTATATGAACACTAATATAGTACGTATGAATGCACATTTTCACAGAACACATAATACCCTCCAACAGCCAGGATTCAAACCCAGGACCTTTTGTGTGGAAATCTGGAATTATGCTTGGCTGTGATTGCCCCTGATAGGTAAATGACTATTTGATTACAAGTAATCGAACACCCATTTCATATCCAAGAGCAATGGGGTCTGCACAAATCATATCCCATCACGCTCACATCACTATCAGCTAGCATTTTACAGAACCTTACTGTACAAACACGGAGGTATTTGAACATGAATGTAGTGCACATGAAAGCGCACTATCCCAAATGTAGCTGTATCCTCTCATCGTGGTTTTCTCAAGGTAACTGACCCTTGGAGATATTTTTTGATTGATAGTTTAGAGTTGAATGTGACATCTGGCCTCCATATATACCTCTAGTCAGCAAAAGAACCATATGTTTCTTCAAAATGCAAGTGGAAAAATTCATGATGTACAGTATAAATGGTTAAGTTTCTACTGATTAGTCATAAGCTGTACTGTGTGAAGTTAGGATTAAAAGGGTTAAGTATAAAAATACCTGTAAGGACAGCTGAATGTGTGCTGCCAGCAACCACTGCTACTGGTGGAATATCCAACTTCAGCACCTGAATTGGCGAAAGGCGGTCATCTAGATCCCCTGTTCCAAGCTGACCATCCCCATTGTGACCCCAAACGTACACTGAACCTGAGACTGGCCAACAACAGAGAATAGAATAAGGAGGTTTATAAAAGACTGAGTCAAAAACATCTACACACAAATTTTGATGTACTACAGTATAGGTCAATATAAAAAAACGATGATTTAATCAAAAATGATAAACAGCATAGATCAATACAAATAACTGCATTATGCTTTTAGATATCATATCAATAACCAGTATTACGGTAACAAGATTTACAGTAACAATTCAATGTGAATTCATCTCTAAATAACAAAAAAGATTACATGCATAGTAAAACAGTATGAAGATATATATACATGCTCTCAAAATATCCATAGTATCTCATTAATCCTGAGGAGGCTGTTATACAAAGAGATTTCGCTACAGAATGACTGTATTTAACCATTCCATAGAAAAGAAATTTTGATAAAGACCACTATCTGTGCTGCAGAATACGCAAGCTAGATGGAGTGTGAGCTTTAATTAACCAGATAAGGCCCTGCTGGACCACATATATCAATGGTATGCCCAACAAAAATATTTATTTACCTACCTCACTTCTTTTCTGTTGGCATCAAACTTCTCACTTCCACACAGAGTAAAGTTTCAAATGGATGAAAAAGACTTAAGCTGGAAGGGCATCCCAATCTTGGCTCATATCTGCCACACTTAGAATTAAAAAGAAACTTTGTTTCATTACAGCTCCTTCTCTGTGTTGAGCAAACCTAATGAATGGACTAATCATCAGATGGATACCAAAGTAAATGGCAACACTTATAAACTGCAAAAACAACATCTCAGTCAAAGACTTTTTCGCTTAATTAAATGAAACAAGATTTGAATTTTCACCCAAAAATAATGTTCTCTCATAACAACAGCAAATTACAATGGAAAGAACATGCCAACAAAGCAAAATGTAAGACACCTCCACAAAGGGTACATGAAAACACATGCTGCAAAGAAAGCCAGGAGGCTTGAATCCCATGCTCTATAGAATTTTAGCTGTCAGTCAGGCTATCTGAGCCACCCTAGAACCAGAAGTATCATAAAACATCAGGAGCATGTGAAATATCCGGGGTAAATCATGGAAAGGTCTGTGGGGCCTGGTTGTGGATAGGGAACTGTGGTTTCAGTACAATGCACATGACAGTTAGATAATGGATGTGAGTGGATGTGGTTTTTCTTTGTCTGTTCCTGGCACTACCTCACTAATGTGGAAAAAGGTGATCTAGTATGAAAATAAAAAGTTCACTGATAAGTGATATTCATCATACATCAGTTTTCTACTAAACATGTGAACAAAGTAATCAGCAAATAAAACACATGTAGTAAATTACTTATTCAAAAGCAATTATTGGTTGATTGGTTAACACCTTACACATATCACTGTAGATTAATTGTCAAAGCACACCATATATTACAGTTTGGCGCAATTCCCACAGAAGTGGACAGTAGACTAGTATATAAGGACCAAGGTCCATACATATGAACAGAGAAGTAGGGTTTGAGGCAACTAACAAGAGCAGACTTTAGGCTTATGGGATTAGTAAAGGCATAGTCTTCACAAAAAAAGATCAGATGATCACCATTCAAAATAATGTTTTCATGCACCATTTTATTTGTAGAACAAATCTTATTACTCACTTATGGTGGGAATATTGTATGTCTGGCGGTATTGTTCACTCTTAAAAGTAAGATGACAATTTGCTGCCACAATTATGCCATGATATTGAGAGTGAAGGAATTAAACTTTTGCTTCCAGTCTTTATTTAGTTTTTTTTTTTTCTCTTTTTCTGTACAGGTTTAGTATCCCTAATCCAAAAACCTGAAATCTGAAAAGCTCCAAAATCTGAACATTTTTGAGCACTGACATGACATTACCAGCAGAAAATCCCATACTTAAACATATTTTTTCATCATATTAATGGTATTTCATATTTTTTTTACTGTTAATTATTTATGTGTGAATAAGCGTAAGAAAATTATTGCTTATCAGTAGTATATAAATTCTGATTCAAGAATGAAGGTGATGCAAAACAACCATAGACTGTCCACATGGGTGGCTGAGGTTGTGACACCTTAGCTTACTGATGGTTCAGTGTTACACAAACTTTGTTTCCTGCACAAAATTATTAAAAATACTGTATAAATTACCTTCAGGCAATGTGTATAAGGTGTATATGAAACATAAGTGGAATCCGTGTTTAGATTTGGGCCCCATCCCCAAGATATCTCATTACATACATGCAAACACTCAAAAAGCCAAAAAAATCCAAAATCCAAAACATTTCTGGCCCCAAGCATTTCGGATGAGGGATACTCAACCTGTACTGAGTGACATTTCTCTTCTACCATTAAATAACCATGGGTCCTAAAAAGCTGTCCTAGGATGAAAAGACTTGTGATCTTGTTTGGATGCAAGATAATGAATCAAAAAGTGAGATTCCAAGATGAACTGACAGGGCTGAGTTAACCATTGGCACCTTTTTTTCTTGATATCATCTCTCCTTGAATAACTAGGTCTAGTTGACCTAGGAAGACCAGTAAGGTGACTGATAACCTGTTGAGGCATGAACAGTAAGGAATATCAAAAGCAGAATCAACTTGTAAAGGAATTTATATGCTTCAGAACTGCTCAAATACATGGTTGATGTAGATAGCCTAAACAAATGCAAAGTTATGAAGAGGGTGACACACTGAAAGAAGGCCTTAGCATGACAATAATCCAACTAGTAACAAGTTACACAAATCTGTACATGAAAGGGGCTTGAAAGTCAAGCCTGTCCTAATGACCAGTGTATAACCAAAGGAAGCATTATACTGTTGGTAATAGGAGCAAATATGACATCAAGAAGTAATGTGAAAATCTGTTAAAGTTTTATGCTGAATAGTTCAAATAAGGGTACTGCTTAGCATAGAACAGTAAAAAGAACTAGATTAGCATGGGGAGTGGGTGAGGAATGGGAGGTATGCCACATGCGATATATGCATGTGGCATGCAAAAGGTGGGTGGTAGGCAGATTGGAAAGAGTAGTGAGTGGTGGTAGAAGTAAAGGTGGTAATGAAAGACAAGAAGGAGGCATTTAGGTGATACTTACCGGGAAGGAGCACAAATGATTGGGGATGTATAAGAGAAAGTAGAAAGGGCTCAAGAGGAAGATGCAGGGGATGAAAAAAGAGGGCAAATAATGGTTACATCGAGCAAGTATCAGTAAACTTAGGGAGATAAAGATGCTTTGGAAGGAGGTTAATTATTTGTGAAAAACGAGAGAATAAGAACACCAGTGAAGGGCAAAAAGGCTTCATGGTAACAGGCACTGATGAAGAGAGGAGATGGAAAGGTGTTTTGAAGAACTGTTGAATGTATTTGATGATACAGTGGCAAATGTAGGGTTGTTTGGGTCGCGATGGTATGCAGGGTGGTATGCAAAGTGAAAGTCATGAACAGTGCTTTGTTGAGGAGGGAAGAGGTGTTGTAAGCCTTACATAATGTGGAAAGATGGCTGTAGTGGATGGGATTGCATTTGTATTCAGTAAGAAAGGGGGTAACTGATTCATTGATTGGTCAAGTAGGATTTTCAATGAATTTCTGGGTCATGGTGAAATGCCTGAGGATTGGCAGATGCACATATAGTGCCAGTGTATGAGGGGTAGGGGAATAAAGGCGAGTGTTCAAACTACACACGTACAAGTAGTTTGTTTGTTAAGTGTGCATGGTAAGTTGTATGGAAAGGTAGTGATTGTGAGAGTGAAGGCATGTACAAAGCATCTGATTGGGGAGGCATAGTGTGGTTTCAGAAGTAGAAGAGGATGGGTGGATCAGGTGTTTAAACAATGGTTGCAAGAAATACTTAAGAGAAATGAATGGATTTGTATAGGGCCTTTATGGATCTGAAGAAAGCATATGAAAGGGTTGATAGAAATGCCTTGTGGAAGGACTTAAGAATATGCAATGTGGGAGGAAAGCTGCTAAAAACGGGGAGAAGTTTATATCCATGGTGTAAGGCATATGTACGAATAGGAAGACAGAAGAGTGAATGGTTCCAAGTGAAGACATATATGGCTGGGGTGTGTAATCTCACCATGGATATTCCATTTGCTTCTGGATAGGGTGGTGAGGGAGGCAAATTCAAGAGTCTTGGAGAGAGAGGTGAGTGTGCAATCTGTAGGAGATGAGAGGACCTGGGAAGTTAGCCAACTTTTGTATGCTGATTATGATACAGCACTGGTAGCAGATTTGAGTGAAAAACTGCAGAAGTTAGCTACTGAGTTTGGAAATGTTTGAAAGGAGGAACCTGAGAGTAAGTGTGAATTGAAAGCTAGTTTGTTAGGCTTAACAGGGTTGTAGGACAGGTTAGTTGGGGGAACCGAAAGATTTCAAACACCAGAGAGTGGACATAACAGCAAATGGAACCATGGAAACACAAGAGAGTCACAGGATGGGTGAAGGGGAAAGGTTCTGGGAGTGCTTAAGGTGTGGAAAGAAAGAATCTTATCTCAGAGGGCAAAAATGGGTTTGTTTGAAGGAACAGTAATCCCAACAAAATTATATGGATGCAAGGCATGGGTTATAGATAAGGCTGTATGGAGGAGGATATATGTGTAGGAAATGAAATGTCTGAGGACAATATGTAGCTTAAGGTGGTTTGATCGAATAAGTAATGAAAGAGTGAGAGAGAGAGGTGTAGCAATAGGAAGAGTGTGGTTGAGAGACCTAAGGAAGGTGTACTGAAATGGTTTGGATACATGGAGAGAATGAGTGAGGAAATATTGGCATGGAGAGAGCAAAGAAAATTGGGAGACCAAATTGGAGACGGGGGATGGATTGAAAAAGATTTTCAGTAATCCAGTCCTGAACATGCAAGAAGATGAAAAGCTTGCACAGGATAGAGTGCATTGGAATGATGTGGTATACAAGGGTGGACATGCTGTCAATGGACTGAAACAGGGCATGTGGTGCATCCGGGACAAACCATGGAAAGGTATGTGGGGGTCTGGTTGTGGTCAGTAGCTATGGTTACAGTGCATTACATATTACTGAGAGAATGGATGCGAGCAGATGTAGCCTTCTTCATCTGTTCGTGGAGTTACCTTACTAACACGAGAAATAGTAATCATGTATGAAAAAAAAACTGATCTTGATAGCCCTGTGTACAAGTGGCTTAAGTATTGTGTGAACAGACTAACAATTTTATCAAGAGCTGAAAATCAATGAACCCTGACAGTTTATAACTGGATAATTGCAAAAATCTCAGATGTGCCACAGCATCCACTAACTGAAAGTGAATTGTAAGAAAATGTATGCAAATAAAGAGAATGCTGAAAAGTACAGAGAAATATATTTTTTTCACATAGCATACAATGAAATGCAAGACCTGCTCCTTACCTCTCCCGTTGCCTCAGCATCAGCTATATCTAATGTTATCTCCAGCACTTCATCTTTGAAACTGTCAAAATCTACCATAGTCTACATTACACTTGTTAGAAACAGAGACAAGGAAGAATTCTGGATAAAATAAGGAAAGTTTTCCAAATATTGTACATGTGTGTATCTACATGTATTTCATACAGAAAAATTTGAAAACTACATTAAGTATACAAAACAAATTTCAAGTTGCAAAATGTTCTGGACCCAATGGAAAGAATGGTATCTAAAATCCAAAAGAAAAAGCTTCCTAACTGGAACACTACTCAGTCTTCAAGGGTTCAGCGTAGAGATCTATCTGCACTTGAAATAAGAAAGTTATGTTACAGGGAGAGCTTGAAGGCTGTAAAGCTGCCCACCAGTGAAAGAAAAGTAAAGGGAGACTTGATCATAACCTTTTACGATTACCATCCAATTCAAAAATGTCAACAGTGAATAGTTCTTTGAAAGATACAAAGAAAGAATCCCCAGAGTTCACAGCAAAAACTATATCAGAAAATATCTAAAGAAATATTTTTGTAGCATCAGGGTTTTGAAGGAATGGAATAACCTAACGAACTGTGAATGGTCATGGTATACAAAAGTTTTAGAAGTTGTATGAGAGTCGAGAAAGTCCTGTACAAAAAGATAACAAAACTATAACCATATGAAACTTTTGTATGCACAGAATAATAGGCAATTTGTGCTATTCTTGCACTTCATCTAATAATTTAAAAGATACACTGTTTTATTGAAATGTTTAACCAAAAGATTCTACCATGTATACAGTAAATTTCTTACTAGACGAGCTTAAAGATACAAATATTAAGATATGTTCAAGTCTGGTAGCTATAATATTTTGGGCTAATAGTATAAATGTTTTTCAAATATTTCTACAAATAGTGCACAAATCCTTGAAAATCACAGTTTGTTTATAAAGACAATATCCCTAACTGTTACATCTGCAACAGAGGATGAAGAGCAATGTAGAATTCTTAATTCTCTATGGTAACTATAGCAAAAGATAGAAACCTGCAGTAATACTAACAAATCAGCCATATGGAGATAAAGGGTACTATGAAGTCATTAACACTGGGTGATATAAAGCTGATTCCAGCTTTAGAAGATTCCACCTTTAAAGTTATTCTAACAAAACAAAATGAGAATACATTATCAAGATAAGTCTTCCATGACTGTAATGGATCTTGTTACACACAAAAATTTGAAAACATGTTCCCAATACTTTAATTGTAAGTGAGGCACTGATAAAGCATTATGCTGTAAAACTTCAGCTGCACACTCCTATGACTGCCAAGTGAAAATTGTTGCTCCTATAAAGCCTCATATAACTGTTTCTACATATACGTCATTCAGTTTCCTGAGGTGAAGCGTAAAATGTCCTGGCTTTTCCTAAGGTTTCTTTATGAATCATAAGTTGATGTGTAATATGTGTATCGCAAGTTGGAACTCTACTTTAAAGGCCATTGTCAGCATAACCTAAAATCACAAAACATAATGCAATGCTGTGACAGTAAAGTCATCAAGATGTTCATTACTCTTAAGATATGTCTACTATTCACATCATCAGCCACTAATAAAACCATGTTTAAATATGTCCATACCAGCAATTAAAAGACGAACATCAGAAGCAAGAACATGATCTTGTTGCAATGGCTAGGTCACGGTGTTACTTATCAAACCTTGCAGAACAACAGATTCGCCAACTAACTAGGCTGCATTCGACTAAACAATCATGACCAAAGGAAAATTAACGCTACCTTATAAGGCTTCATTTGACTCCAAACAATCATTACTAAATAAAGATCCAAGCTACAACTAAAGGAAGATCCAGGCTACAATCATTATATATAAGAAGACCCAGGTTACAACTAATGAGAATCAAAAGAACATAAAGGCCATTGAGTCCTTATTATCTTAGAGTTAAATGCTTTAATGTGCAATGGAACTTTTTAAAGCATGAACATATAAAATTAAATTCACTGATGCTCATAGCAATATGTTAGTCACTCTCCAATGACTCATCAAAGAATTTGGCAAAATAAAAGCTTGTTGCTAAAAGTGGTAGCAAAAATATCCTGAACGACTTAAGAAGCAAAGATGTGGGTAGTGAGAAAGAGATTAAGAAGTGGTGCCATGAATGGGGGATATATTAGAAAGTCTGTAATAATACCTTTTGATTGGCCATGGTATATTCATATGGTGTTAGGTTATTTCTTTATAGATGACTGCAATTTCTAGGTGTTCTCTTAGGCACTGTACCCCAGCAGGGATTCATCTGGTTAAGGTGAGACTCACAGTCTTTCAAGAGAATTCATCCATCACAAAAAAATTCTACGGAGTGAAACTACATTATACTATAACTCTAAATCATGTATGGTGATTCCTTTGGTTATCATGAATATACATGCAGAATCTTCTCCAAATGTTTCATATACCATTCATCTAAATACCATCAAGAACTAAGATCTAAAAGCAATACTTGAAACCTTTGGTGAGAAGTTCTCAGCATTAGTTTATACTACTATACAAAATGAAGCAGCAATCAACTGCTTCACTAAATATGAGATAATCATTTAGACTTGTTTGCCTTTACAAAAAATACAAGAAGAAAAATAAGTGAGAAAAGTAGAATTATGAAAGAAAGGTAGAAAAAGGATAAATAACATTAAAGAAACAATAAAAGTTTCAGAAACTGAACAAAATCTCGAGCAAGGTTTGGAATCAGAGAATATGAAACAGACCAGGGAATAGGAAAGTATGATTATTGTGCTAAAGGAAAGATACCACTATTTGAGAAATTACTATTTCTTTCTTCTGCAAGAGTGCTTTTATAGGCAAGTACAGCTATCTTTGATCTAATACCTACAATCAGTTATCAAATAAACATATACAATATCTATGACTGTGTGATTCTACAACAGAGTAATTCACATTTATTCATTCAAGTCAACAAACGTGCTAGCTCTAGCAACATGCATGATAATAACTACCAAACACAAAGCAAATATGTACTGTATTTCACATACACCAACTCAGCATGTTACTAAACCAGGATTTAAGAAGAGGGAATTAGAACCACAAAGGCAGTTGCGAGTACCCATTAAGAAAAAATTTAGAAATAAAAAGATCTTTTATTTGACTTTATTAAGACACAAACCTCATACTTCATGAAGAAACATTATGCAAATTTCTGCAATAACAAAAACATATGTTAAAGAGCAACTGCCTAATACAAAGATCCACTTTCAACTAAACTTCTTCCTTTTCAACTAAATAACCTGACCAGTCACATTACATTATTCAACAATCAGCTATCCTATTTTTGATCTATTCAGTCACCAATACTCTCCACACCAGAAATAAAAAGATTTAGAAATATTCATCTCATCACCATTAAAATTAATAAAATACTATATAAGACTAATTAAATAAGCATATCATACATATATACATATTGCTACTATCCCTATCAAACACATACTCACCTAATTTGTCTACTGAAATTTGAGCATAGCCCCTATAACCAACAATAAACATAAATCATGAAGGGATGGTCAGTGAACTATACCTTACCATATGGTAACATCTGCATGGACACCACTGCTCAAGAATTGAAATAACAGCTTCCAGGCTGCACTCCAACCAGAAGCAGGAAAATTAAGGACTCCAATGGAGGGAAGAATGTCTTTAAAATCTGTACTTACTTCCATCTACGGAAAGCCAAAGTTGACTTCTCACTCATGGTTCAACTACAAGAAAGTGAGTTCCAGTGAAATCAACTATGTATAATGTAAACAAACTTAAATATTTACTGTGTGTAACACTAGGAACCCTTTCATGGGGCTCCTGCTTCAAGGCTGTTCTACAATCAGTAGCAGGGAAACAATGGACTCTTTTGGGGTAAGAGGCTAATCAACAAGATTCTACAGTCCTCACTTTTTTCAACCAACAATGATGCAACCTCACCAAAAAGGCTTTTCACTTGTAAGGTAACCACGAGCAAGCAGAGTCCATTAATGCCTTACATACATATATCTAAAATTATTGCAAAATTAAAAGAGCTATACTACAGGGAAATGGTAGAAACTTTAATCATATCCACGCTGGGAGAGAGAAGACTGAGGGGTGACATAATCACAATCTTCAATTTCTAAGTGGACAATGAACGGTACTTAGAGATATGTAAGAACAGACGGACCAGAAGACATGAAATGAAGTTAAGTAACACGTTTGTATTGAGGATCCTTGACTTGTGATGGGGTTCCATTCTGACAAATCCATCATAAAATGAAAATATCGTAAGTCGAAAATACATTCAATACATTTAAAACTGTACATCTAACCTACTGGACATCATAGCTTAGCCTAGCATACCTAAAATGCATCATACTGCATATCACCAGCCCAGGAAAAAGTCAAAATTCAAACTTCGAAGTACTGTTTCTAGTGAATGAGAGTCACTATCACACCATCATAAAGTCAAAAAATCATAAGTCAAACCATCATAAGTCGGGAGCTTCTGTATATAAGGATATAAATAAATACTTTTATGGGATAAAATCAGTGGAGGAACGAAACAGATTGACTGAAATCACGTTAATGCAGACAACATATATAAATTCAGGAGGTTGTATGAAAGTAGAGTTCCTAGAACTGGGGCCCCACAAGCATAAAACTCTTCCCGTACAATACAAATCAGTAATCACAAAACTTTTTGAGCTTTTGTCCACACCAGTGCACATAGTCAGCTTTCTGAATGGTGCAGAAACCTTATGATTATAGAAGAGACTCTTGGAGCAGGAAGCTATTCAGCAAATAAGTAATTAAATACATGTGAGAAGGAGATGGAGTGAGTATTTTGAAGGTTTGTTGAATGTGTTTGATGATAGGGTGGCAGATATTGGGTGTTTTGGTCGAGGTGGTGTGCAAAGTGAGAGGGTTGGGTAAAATGATCTGGTAAACAGAGAAGAGGTAGTAAAAGATTTGCAGAAGATGAAAGCTGGCAAGGCAGCAGGTTTGGATAGTATTGCAGTGGAATTTATTAAAAAAGGGGGTGACTATTATTGACTGGTTGGTAAGATCATTTAATGTATGTATGACTCATGGTGAGGTGCCTGAGGATTGGTGGAATGCTTGCATAGTGCCACTGTGCAAAGGCAAAGGGGATAAAAGTGAGTGCTCAAATTACATAGGTATAAGTTTGTTGAGTATTCCTGGGAAATTATATGGGAGGGTATTGATTGAGAGGGTGAAGGCATGCACAGAGCATCAGATTGGGGAAGAGCAGTGTGGTTTCAGAAGTGGTAGAGGTTGTGTGGATCAGGTGTTTGCTTTGAAGAATGTATGTGAGAAATACTTAGAAAAGCAAATGGATTTGCATGCAGCATTTATGGATCTGGAGAAGGCATATGACAGAGTTGATAGAGATGCTCTGTGGAAGGTATTAAGAATATATGGTGTCGGAGGTAAGTTGTTAGAAGCAGTGAAAAGTTTTTATCGAGGATGTAAGGCTTGTGTACATGTAGGAAGAGAGGAAAGTGATTGGTTCTCAGTGAATGTTGGTTTGTGGCAGGGGTGCGTGATGTCTCCATGGTTGTTTAATTTGTTTATGGATGGGGTTGTTAGGGAGGTGAATGCAAGAGTTTTGGAAAGAGGGGCAAGTATGCAGTTTGTTGTGGATGAGAGAGCTTGGGAAGTGAGTCAGTTGTTGTTTGCTGATGATACAGCACTGGTGGCTGATTCAGGTGAGAAACTGAAGAAGCTGGTGACTGAGTTTGGTAAAGTGTGTGAAAGAAGAAAGCTGAGAGTAAATGTGAATAAGAGCAAGGTTATAAGGTACAGTAGGGTTGAGGGACAAGTCAATTGAGAGGTAAGTTTGAATGTAGAAAAACTGGAGGAAGTGAAGTGTTTTAGATATCTGGGAGTGGATTTGGCTGCAGATGGAACCATGGAAGTGGAAGTGAATCATACGGTGGGGGAGGGAACGAAAGTTCTGGGAGTGTTGAAAAATGTGTGGAAGGCGAAAACGTTACCTTGGAAAGCAAAAATGGGTATGTTTGAAGGCATAGTGGTTCCAACAATGTTATATGGTTGCGAGGCATGGGCTATAGATAGAGTTGTGCAGAGGAAGGTGGATGTGCTGGAAAAGAGATGTTTGGGGACAATATGTGGTGTGAGGTGGTTTGATCGAGTAAGTAATGAAAGGGTGAGAGAGATGTGTGGTAATAAAAAGAGTTTGGTTGGGAGGGCAGATGAGGGTGTTTTGAAATGGTTTGGTCACATGGACAGAATGAATAAGGAAAGATGTGTCAGAGGTGGAGGGAATGAGGAGAAGTGGGAGACCAAATTGGTGGTTGAAAGATGGAGAGAAAAAGATTTTGAGTGATCGGGGCTTGAACATGCAGGGTGAAAGGTGTGCAAGGAACAGAGTGAACTGGAACGATGTGGTATACCGGGGTCAACGTGCTATCCATGGATTGAACCAGGGCATGTGAAGTGTCGGGGTAAACTGTGGAAAGTTCTGTGGGGCCTGGATGTGGAAAGGGAGCTGTGGTTTCGGTGCATTATACATGACAGCTATTGTACCTAATAACCTTGCTCTTACTCACATTTACTCTCAGCTTTCTTCTTTCACACACTTTACCAAACTCAGTCACCAGCTTCTGCAGTTTCTCACACAAATCAGCCACTAGCGCTGTATCATCAGAGAACAACAACAGACTCACTTCCCAAGCTCTCTCATCCACAACAGACTGCATTCCTACCCCTCTTTCCAAAACCCTTGCATTCACCTCCCTAACAACCCCATCCATAAACAAATTAAACAACCATGGAGACATCACACACCCCTGCCACAAACCTACATTCACTGAGAACCAATCACTTTCCTCTCTTCCTACACATACACAAGCCTTACATCCTCGATAAAAACTTTTCACTACTTCTAACAACTTGCCTCCCACGCCATATATTCTTAATACCTTCCACAGAGCATCTCTATCAACTCTTATCATATGCCTTCTCCAGATCCATAAATGCTACATACAAATCCATTTGCTTTTCTAAGTACTTCTCACATACATTCTTCAAAGCAAACACCTGATCCACACATCCTCTTCCACTTCTCAAACCACAGTGCTCTTCCCCAATCTGATGCTCTGTACATGCCTTCACCCTCTCAATCAATATCCTCCCATATAATTTCCCAGGAATACTCAACAAACTTATACCTCTGTAATTTGAGCACTCACTTTTATCCCCTTTGCCTTTGTACAATGGCACTATGCAAGCATTCCTCCAATCCTCAGGCACCTCATCATCAGTCATACATACATTAAATAACCTTACCAACCAGTCAACAAAACAGTCACCCCTTTTTTTAATAAATTCCACTGCAATACCAACCAAAAACACTGCCTTGCCAGCTTTCATCTTCCACAAAGCTTTTAATACCTCTTCTCTGTTTACCAAATCATTCACCCTAACCCTCTCACTTTGCACACCACCTCAATCAAAACACCCTATATCTGCCACTCTATCATCAAACACATTCAACAAACCTTCAAAATACTCACTCCATCTCCTCACATCACCACTACTTGTCATCACTTCCCCATTAGCCCCCTTCTCTGAAGTTCCCATTTGTTCCCTTGTCTTACCTACTTTATTTACCTCCTTCCAAAACATCTTTTTTATTCTCCCTAAAATTTAATGATACTCTCTCACCCCAACTCTCATTTGCCCTCTTTTTCACCTCTTGAACCTTTCTCTTGACCTTCTGCCTCTTTCTTTTATATATCTCCCATTCATTTGCATTATTTCCCTGCAAAAATTGTCCAAATGCCTCTCTCTTTTCTTTCACTAATAATCTTACTTCTTCATCCCACCACTCACTACCCTTTCTAATCTGCCCACCTCCCACACTTCTCATGCCACAAGCATCTTTTGTGCAAATCATCACTGCTTCCCTAAATACATCCCATTCCTCCCCAACTCCCCTTACGTCCTTTGTTCTCACCTTTTTCCATTTTGTACTCAGTCCCTCCTGGTACTTCCTCACACAAGTCTCCTTCCCAAGCTCACTTACTCTCACCATTCTCTTCACCCCAACATTCTCTCTTCTTTCCTGAAAACCTTACAAATCTTCACCTTCGCCTCCACAAGATAATGATCAGACATCTCTCCAGTTGCACTTCTCAGCACATAAACATCCAAAAGTCTCTCTTTCGCACAGTCTATCAACTGACACATAATCCAATAACGCCCTCTGGCCATCTCTCCTACTTACATACATATACTTATGTTTTTTTATTATTATTTCTATTTTGCTTTGTTGCTGTCTCCTGCATTAGCGAGGTAGCGCAAGGAAACAGAAGAAAGAATGGCCCAACCCACCTACATACACATGTATATACATACATGTTCACACACGGAAATATACATACCTATACATCTCAACATATACATATATATACCCACACAGACATATACATATATACATATGTACACAATTCATACTGCCTGCCTTTATTCATTCCCATCGCCACCCCGCCACATCCCCTCGCCCCTCATCTGCGCGAGGTAGTGCTAGGAAAGGACAACAAAGGCCACATTCGTTCACACTCAGTCTCTAGCTGTCATGTAATAATGCACCGAAACCACAGCTCCCTTTCCACATCCAGGCTCCACAGAACTTTCCATGGTTTACCCCAGATGCTTCACATGCCCTGATTCAATCCACTGACAGCACGTCGATCCCGGTATACCACATCGTTCCAATTCACTCTATTCCTTGCAAGCCTTTCACCCTCCTGCATGTTCAAGCCCCGATCACTCAAAATCTTTTTCACTCCATCTTTTCACCTCCAATTTGTTCTCCCACTTCTCCTCGTTCCCTCCACCTCTGACACATATATCCTCTGAGTCAATCTTTCCTCACTCATTCTCTCCATGTGACCAAACCATTTCAAAACACCCTCTTCTGCTCTCTCAGCCACACTCTTTTTATTACCACACATCTTTCTTACTCTATTGTTACTTACTCGATCAAACCACCTCACAACACATATTGTCCTCAAACATCTCATTTCCAGCACATTCACCCTCCTCCGCACAACTCTATCTATCTAAACAGAAGAAAGAATGGCCCAACCCACCTACATACACATGTATATACATACATGTTCACACATGCAAATATACATACCTATACATCTCAACATATACATATATATACACACACAGACATATACATATATACATATGTACACAATTCATACTGCCTGCCTTTATTCATTCCCATCGCCACCCCGCCACATCCCCTCGCCCCTCATCTGCGCGAGGTAGTGCTAGGAAAGGACAACAAAGGCCACATTCGTTCACACTCAGTCTCTAGCTGTCATGTAATA
The DNA here is from genome assembly GCF_036320965.1 of Panulirus ornatus. NCBI lineage: Eukaryota > Metazoa > Arthropoda > Malacostraca > Decapoda > Palinuridae > Panulirus > Panulirus ornatus. The sequence goes on from NC_092258.1 coordinate 13,074,750, forward strand.
ATGCACCGAAACCACAGCTCCCTTTCCACATCCAGGCTCCACAGAACTTTCCATGGTTTACCCCAGATGCTTCACATGCCCTGATTCAATCCACTGACAGCACGTCGATCCCGGTATACCACATCATTCCAATTCACTCTATTCCTTGCAAGCCTTTCACCCTCCTGCATGTTCAAGCCCCGATCACTCAAAATCTTTTTCACTCCATCTTTTCACCTCCAATTTGTTCTCCCACTTCTCCTCGTTCCCTCCACCTCTGACACATATATCCTCTAAGCCAATCTTTCCTCACTCATTCTCTCCATGTGACCAAACCATTTCAAAACACCCTCTTCTGCTCTCTCAGCCACACTCTTTTTATTACCACACATCTCTCTTACTCTATTGTTACTTACTCGATCAAACCACCTCACAACACATATTGTCCTCAAACATCTCATTTCCAGCACATTCACCCTCCTCCGCACAACTCTATCTATAGCCCACGCCTCACAACCACATAACATTGTTGGAACCGCTATTCCCTTTCTAATCTGCCCACCTCCCACCTTTCTCATGCCACAAGCATCTTTTGCGCAAGCCATCACTGCTTCCCTAAATACATCCCATTCCTCCCACACTCCCCTTATGTCATTTGCTCTCACCTTCTGCCATTCTACATTCAATGTCTCCTGGTATTTCCTGACACAAGTCTCCTTTCTAAGCTCACTTACTCTAATCACTCTCTTCGCCCTAACATTCTGTCCTCTATTCTGAAAACCTCTACAAATCTTCACCTTCTCCTCGACTAGATAATGATCAGACATCCCTCCAGTTACCCCTCTCAGCACATTAACATCCAAAAGTCTCTCTTTCACATGCATATCAATTAATATGTAATCCAATAATGCTCTCTGGCAATCTCTCCTATTTACATATGTATATATATATATATATATATATATATATATATATATATATATATATATATATATATATATATATATAATATATATATATATATATATATATATATATATATATATATATATATATATATATATATGGCCTTTGCTCACATCAAATCCCTAGCTGTTTCCCTTAGCTGCTTCATATGCTATTGTTTAGTCTATTAACTGCATAATGCCACCTTATAACACATCGCTTCAGTTCACTCTATACCCTTCTGCATATTCATGCCTTGAGAACTCAAAACCTTTTTCACTTTGCTCTAATTCACTATATACCCTCCTGCATATTCATGCCTTAAGAACTGAAAATCTTTTTCACTTTGCGCCAATTCACTCTATACCCTCCTGCATGTTCATGCCCCAAGTATTCAAAATCTTTCACACCCCATTCTTCTATCTCCAATTTGATCTACCCCTTTTTGTTCCCTCCATTTCTGCCTAATATATCCTTTATATTTACCTCTCCTCATTTATTCTTTCCATATGTCTAAACCATTTCAGCACAACCTCTTTAGTTCTCTCAGCTCCACTCTTCTTATTATCACATCTCTCTCCTACCCTGTTATTATTTACTATTTGCTAAATTCTGATCCCACATTTTTTGGGAGGTTAATGTCCTCAACTGGTAAGTAAAAAATTCAAATTTTTTATATATAACAGATGTGTGTATGTTTGCTTGACAGTTTTGATATATGCCAAATGAATGAAGAGAAATAATGACAAGTCTTCTGTATATATGTAAGGAGGAATCTGAATGAGATTGCAAGAATTTATTGGAATATTTCATACCAACTCAACTGGTACTGTGTGTGTGGTAGGATATGAATATGAAAAGAACAACAAAACCCTATACAAAGGATAAATAAGGGAATCTATTTACTTATTCTTTATTTATTTTGCTTTGTCACTGTCTCCCGCGTTTGCGAGGTAGAGCAAGGAAACAGACGAAAGAAATGGCCCAACCCACCCCCATACACAATGTATATACATACACGTCCACACACGCAAATATACATACCTATACATCTCAATGTACACATATATACACACACACAGACACACACATATATACCCATGCACACAATTCACACTGTCTGCCTTTATTCATTCCCATCGCCACCTCGCCACACACGGAATACCATCCCCCTCCCCCCCTCATGTGTGCGAGGTAGCGCTAGGAAAAGAAAACAAAGGCCCCATTCGTTCACACTCAGTCTCTAGCTGTCATGCAATAATGCCCGAAACCACAGCTCCCTTTCCACATCCAGGCCCCACACAACTTTCCATGGTTTACCCCAGACGCTTCACATGCCCTGATTCAATCCACTGACAGCACGTCAACCCCGGTATACCACATCGATCCAATTAACTCTATTCCTTGCCCTCCTTTCACCCTCCTGCATGTTCATGCCCCAATCACACAAAATCTTTTTCACTCCATCTTTCCACCTCCAATTTGGTCTCCCACTTCTCCTCGTTCCCTCCACCTCCGACACATATATCCTCTTGGTCAATCTTTCCTCACTCATTCTCTCCATGTGCCCAAACCATTTCAAAACACCCTCTTCTGCTCTCTCAACCACGCTCTTTTTATTTCCACACATCTCTCTTACCCTTACATTACTTACTCGATCAAACCACCTCACTCCACACATTGTCCTGAAACATCTCATTTCCAGCACATCCACCCTCCTGCGCACAACTCTATCCATAGCCCACGCCTCACAACCATACAACATTGCTGGAACCACTATTCCTTCAAACATACCCACTTCTGCTCTCCGAGATAATGTTCTCGACTTCCACACATTCTTCAAGGGAATCTATGGTATGAAATTTGTGTAAACTAGATTTTTACCAATCAGAGCAAACACAACACTAAGTATCATTTCAAGTGCTTACTGCACACAAACTAGCAGCCCAGAACTCCCACAAACTTTACCCATTTTCATAGGACCATTATTGTTCTGTTGAAAAACGTTAAAAAATATATGAAAGACTTACTCCATTCACTCTATCGTAATCCATAGCTACAATCAAACACTGTAACTACCAACCTACCAAACCTAATAATCAAGATGTACTTACCACAAGAAACTAATGTGTGTGATCGTCCACAAGCTATATGTAATGCTTTCTCAGGTTTAAGTGCTGAAAATAAAAGGATAGCACTTATATATGATACAGACCAACATACAGAGACTAATATGAGTGTATCTAAATATTGATATACAGTTGTGGTTGAGCTTACTTTTGCATTAAATAGCAGAGTGAAAAATAACAAAATGACAAGCAAGTTATGAAAAATATAAGTCCTTTAAATGTTGTCTGCACAAATATAATAACGGTGTTATACAGCAATAATGAAGGTAATATGGGCAAGAATTCTACTATATTAAAACATACAAAATGGAACCTTTATAATAAAGGCTGTAGAACGCTTTTGTTGTAAACATGAGCAAACCTCCAAAGAAATAGGTAATATCTTATCAGAAATAAACAGATCAAAATTTCTTGTACTTACATTTTATACATGATGGTTTGTTGACAGGTTTCGTTGAGCCTAGACCCAGCTGACCCATGTCATTACTGCCAATCATAAACACTCGACCACTCTCTAAAAAGCAGAATACATTTTAAAACCACAAAATCAAAAGATATGGACCAGATACCACTGTATGATCCCTCTAAACTACAAACAAAGCAGTATTAAATGATACCATCATCTCTTGCACCAACCATGCAAGGACAAATTATCACTATTGTTTATCATACCACAGGTGAGCATGGAAGTTAGAAAGTAGTAAAGAACTGATTTTGTAACAAGCCAAAATTTAGAGAAAATTACTGCAATGCGGAATGTCACAACTGTTCGGTAAATAATGGAGATATCAAGCATCAACACTTCAGCTTTTCCAAAATGACAAAATGCAATGAAAAAGAGTGCGATGAGCAGAGTACTGAATGGTGTGCCTGTTGATTTTAATATAAATGATTTTTTGCTATATATTCAAAATAACTAGCAAAAGTACACTCTATTCTAGCATACCTAAAGTAAACTACATTTAACTGCATCAAAAGAAATTGTAATGCAAAGCTGCAACAATATGTTAAGACGAAATATGCATATGACAAAGACCAAATACATTTCAATATTTCTAATGCAGTGTTTCAAAGTCTGAGAACACCCATAATAATGTACTTGTAAGAGTGCTGGTGATCAGTTAATAGTTCTAGTTACAGTTGAGTGTCTGACAAATTCATCGCTCTATTGTCTTGGTGCTGTTTAGATATCTGCATGTCATAGCAATTCACTGTCTGCTGCGTTCTGAAATGCTAAAATCTACTAATTACATAAAGCAATTGACTAGAAGAATTGTTTAAGAAGGCATCAAAATGATGTACATGCCCAGTTACATCAACTCCAACCACTTCACTAAACCCTCTGCCTGATGCTCCTGAGCCTGAGCTGAGGTATGATGTTTATCCAAATACACCCCAAGTCCCCATGATGGATAAGAGGCATGAACTGCTTCCTACCTCTCCTGTCTACACAGCAGAAAAATGACATTCTTTTTTTAAAGTTGGAGGCTTCAGTCACACACAAGAGTCCACAATTACAAAGAGGGTAATGAGAAGGAAAAAGATGAGACACGCAAAAGTATTTATCAATTTTGCAAAAAGTGAAAAACCTTTCTTTTAAAAAGTCCTTGATCATAGTTACTGGGAAAGAGATGAGAGTGTAGTGTTCCAAAGGTTTGAAGAGTAGGGAAAGAAACGGTGGTGGGGGAACATAAGCAGCTTGCTTTGACAGGGGTGGATAGGATAGCAGTACTAATAGTAATCATACCAGTATCACTCATAGTTTTAGTAGCAGTAGTAGTAGTAGTAAGATCAGAACTATGGTAGTTGTTGTTGTCGCTATAGCAGTAACAACACTAGTTAATATAAAAATAGCAAGAGTAAGACAAAAGTAATGTAGCAAAAGTAGTAGTTCTATTAGAAGTACTATAGTTAGTAGTAATAGTAGTAGTAGTAATAGTAGTGGCTGTGGTGCTAGTAGTAGTAGTAGTAGTAGCATTAGTAGTAAAAGTAGCAGTGGCAGCACTGGTAGTGGTGGTAGTAGAAGCATCAGTAGTACTTAGTATAGTAGTAATAGTAGTAGTGATGCAGCAGCAGCAATAGAAGTAGCAGTACCATTAGTAACAGTAGCAACACTGCAACAACTGTACCAATTCAATAATTTGAATACATTTTAACAGCAAACTGCACCATAAGAACTTCATTACATTTGTAAAAAAAACGTACTTGATACATTGTCATTGCAGTAAAAACTATGACATTATAATAAACACACTGAAACAACTACAAATCTGCAAAACCACATGTTAGCTGTAAAAATAACAACACACCTACAAAAATGACAATACATTGGGAACAACCAAGAAAGCATGAAACAAATGAAGTGTTTATTGGGGGCAAGTATTTTCAATAGAATGTCACAAAGAATCTATGCCAAAAAATATGTTGTTTCTGCAGCTTTTCTCAATGACAGAGGCAGGATGAATTATGATTCATTTGCACAAGAAAATGTTTTATTGAATGAATGCTATAAGAGACATATTATAGCTCTCTAAATGTGAATATAGAGAAGCCATTATAATGCACTGGTAAAACCAGCTGGAATGGTTGCAACATCTAGACTATCAGGCACATAAAACTTTTTATAAACAGTCATAATCATCAATTTCCAGACATATGATTCTAGGTCCTACAACATCCCCTTCTAACTTGTTACAAATATTTGTTGGTATAAACCACAACAAATCACTATCATCAATAACATACCTTCAATATTCACAAATCACTGTATGAACTTCATCAATTCTAACAATAAAAACAGTAACAAATACAAAACCTGGACAGAGCACAACACACAGGAATAAAATCATACTGAAAAAACTGAAGCATACTATAAAGACTGCAGTGCTACTGTGCATCTGTAACACACATATAGTACCACAACACACAAAATCACAGTACATCTGAAATATTCATAACATTAGGGCAACTGAACCATACCTGTACCAAAAATGTATAATAACAGCATACTTTTAATAAATCCAACACAATATAACAATACTGTTGACCATAAAACATCTAGAGCCACTGAAATCTATTCCTAAGATAAACAACATACCTGTAACAACTGCAGTGTGCTCATCCCCACACGCAATTTCTATGATCATGTCATTTTTTATCCAAAACTTTGAGGGGGCATTATTGGCAAATCTGCTCTTGCCAAAAGTAAAAACAGCTCCAGAATCTGTAGGAAAAAGACATTGCACTCTATTATTGCAAATGAAAAACACCATGTTTACTAAGGTTCCTATCTATGTATATTTTTTTTGCGAGACCAAAACTGCAAAAATTTTAAATCAATTCTGGGAAAGTCTTTGCATGTTATGAGAAATACTAATTCACATTACATAGGTCACAATAATCCATGTGAAACAAAGTGATCATGAAAAAAATACTATATCAACACTTATATGACTGGTCAGACACAAACTCCAAAATAACACTGAAACACACCTTTAAACAATGCTCAGGGGTTTCCAAACTTATAAAAGCATTTATTCATTATTCATTTTAACTACAAGGCTGATTAGTCGATTCAAACCAAGGCTCCATTCATACTACAGCAATTCCAGAATCAAAAAGGACTGAAACCAATATTCCATTCATACCACTTCTATATACAAAATGTTTACATATCATCCATCCCCAATCATTCCTCTAATAACTTTATCTGAAATATCCCTAACTGTATCCAATGATTTTATTGCATCTACCTATCACTTCTATAGTCTACCTCTCCTCCATGGGCTTTCTATTGCAATACAACATACTTTCTTGACCACTCATTCACATACACATATTTCACATGCTATATCATCTTAAAAGACTTTAATTCACACACCTTCTAAAGGCTCCATCACATGACATAACAGTTCCATTTCAGTATTCTTTCTTACTTTTTTCTATTATACTTAATTGCTGTCTCATGCGTAAGCGAGGTAGTGCAAGGAAACAGACGAAAGAATGGCCTAACCTACCCATATACACATGTATATACATAAATGCCCACACACGCACATAGACATACCTATATATTTCAACATATACATACATATACATAAACAGACATACACATGTATACACATATACATATTCATAATTGCTGCCTTCATTCCAATCGCCACCCTGACATACATGAAATAGCATCCCCCACGAGGTAGCCCTAGGAAAAGACAAAAAAGGCCACATTCGTTCACTCAGTCTGTAGCTGTCATGTGTAATGCACCAAAACCACAGTTCCCTTTCCACGTTCAGGCCCCACAAATCTTTCCATGGTTTACCCGAAGCGCTTCACATGCCCTGGTTCAATCTACTGACAGCACGTTGACCCCGGTATATCATATCGTTCGAATCCACTCTATTCCTTGTACGCCTTTCACCTTCCTGTACGTTCAGGCCCCATGCACTCAAAATCGTTTTCACTCCATCCTTCCACCTCCAAGTTGGTCTCCCTGCTTCTCATTCCCTCTACCTCTGACATTCATATCCTCATTGCCAATCTTTCCTCACTCATTCTCCCCATGTGACCAAACCATTTCAAGACACCCTCCTCTGCTCTCTCAACCACACTCTTTATTACCACACATCTCTCTTACCCTTTCATTACTTAATCAAACCACCTCACACCACATATTGTCCTCAAACATTTCATTTCCAACACATCCATCCTCCTCCGCACAACCCTATCTATAGCCCATGCCTCGCGGCCATATAACATTGTTGAAACCACTATTCCTTCAAATATATCCATTTTTGCTCTCCGAGATAATGTTCTTGCCCTCCACACATTCTTCAATGCTCCCAGAGCCCCCCCCCCGGTGACTCACTTCCACTTCCATGGTTCCATCCGCTGCAAAAACCACTACCAGATATCTAAAACACTTCACTTCCTCCAGTTTTTCTCCATTCTTTCTATCCACCTAATATTACTATCTATCTCCACTGCTCTTATTCTTTACCTACACAGGCCTTATTTTTATATCAATTTATCATTTATTATTCTTTGTTGCTGTCTCCCGTGTTAGCGAGGTAGCGCAAGGAAACAGACAAAAGAATGGCCCAACCCACCCACATAAACATTTTATACAATGTTCATACCTATACATTTCAACGTATACTTACATATATACATACACAGACATATACATATATACACATGTACATAATCCATACTTGCTGCCTTCATCCATTCCTGTCACCACCCTACCACACATGAAATGACAACCCCTCCCCCCACACGCGCGCGAGGTAGCGCTAGGAAAAGACAACAAAGGCCACATTCATTCACACTCACTCTCTAGCTGTCGTGGATAATGCACCGAAACCACAGCTCCCTTTCCACATCCAGGCCCCACACAACTTTCCATTGTTTACCCCAGACACTTCACATGCCCTGGTTCAATCCATTAACAGCACGTCGACCCCAGTATACCACATTGTTCCAATTTACTCTATTCCTTGCACGTCTTTCACCCTCCTGCATGTTAAAGCCCTATCACTCAAAATCATTTTCACTCCATCCTTCCACCTTCAATTTGGTCTCCCACTTCTCTTCGTTCCTTCCACCTATGACACATATATCCTCTTTGTCAATCTTTTCTCACTCATTCTACCCATGTGACCAAACCATTTCAATACACCCTCTTCTGCTCTCTCAACCACACTCTTTTTATTATCACACAACTCTCTTACCCTTTTATTACTTACTCGATCAAACCACCTCACACCACATATTGTCTACCAACATCTTATTTCCAACACATCCACCCTCCTGCGCACAACTCCATCCATAGCCCATGCCTCGCAACCATATAACATTGTTGAAACCACTATTCCTTCAACATACCCATTTTTGCTTTCCGAGACAATGTTCTCGACTTCCACACATTTTTCAATGCTCCCAGAACTTTCGACCCTTCCCCAACCTGTGACTCACTTCCGCTTCCCTGGTTCCATCTGCTGCCAAATCCACTTCCAGATATCTGAAACACTTCACTTCCTCCAGTTTTTCTCCATTCAAACTTACCTCCCAATTGACTTGTCCCTCAACCATACTAAACCTAATAACCTTGCTCATATTCACATTTACTCTCAGCTTTCTTCTTTCACACACTTTACCAAACTCACTCACCAGCTTCTGCAGTTTCTCACATGAATCAGCCACCAGTGTTGTATCATCAGCAAACAACTGACTCACTTCCCAAGCTCTCTCATCCACAGCAGACTGCATACTTGCCCCTCTTTCCAAAATGTTTGCATTCACCTCCTTAACAACCCCATCCACAAACAAATTAAACAACCATGGAGACATCATGCACCCCTTCCGCAAACCTACATTCACTGACAACCAATCACTTTCCTCTCTTCCTACTCATACACATGCCTTACATCCTCGATAAAAACTTTTCACTGCTTCTCGCAACTTGCCTCCCACACCATATACTCTTAATACCTTCTACAGAGCATCTCTATCAGCTCCATCATATGCCTTCTCCAGATCCATAAATGCTACATACAGATCCATTTGTTTTTCTATGTATTTCTCACATACATTCTTCAAAGCAAACACCTGATCCACAAATCCTCTACCACTTCTGAAACCACACTGCTCTTCCCCAGTCTGATGCTCTGTACATGCTTTCATCCTCTTAATCAATACCCTCCCATATAATTTCCCACGAATACTCAACACACTTATACCTCTGTAATTTGAGCACTCACCTTCATCCCCTTTGTCTTTGTACAATAGCACTATGCATGCACTATACATACATTGAATATCCTCACCAACCAGTCACCCCCTTTTTTAATGAATTTCACTGCAATACCATCCAAACCCGCTGCCTTGCCAGCTTTCATCTTCTGCAAAGCTTTCACTACCCCTTCTCTGTTTACCAAATCATTCTCCCTCACCCTCTCACTTTGCACACCACCTCAACCAAAATACCCTATATCTGCCACTCTATCATCTAACACATCCAACAAACCTTCAAAATACTCACTCCATCTCCTTTTCACCTCATCACTACTTGTTATTACCTCCCCATTAGCCCCCTTCACCGATGTTTCCATTTGTTCCCATGTCTTAAGCACTTTATTTACCACCTTCCAAAACATCTTTTTTTATTCATTTATTTAGCTTTGTCACTGTCTCCTGCGTTAGGGAGGTAGCGCAAGGAAACAGACGAAAGAATGGCCCAACCCACCCACATACACATGTATATACATACACGTCCACACACGCAAATATACATACCTATACATCTTAATGTACACATATATATATACACACAAAGACATATACATATATACACATGTACATAATTCATACTGTCTGCCTTTATTTATTCCCATCGCCACCTTGCCACACATGGAATAACAACCCCCTCCCCCCTCATGTGTGCGAGGTAGCGCTAGGAAAAGACAACAAAGGCACCATTCGTTCACACTCAGTCTCTAGCTGTCATGTAATAATGCACCAAAACCACAGCTCCCTTTCCACATCCAGGCCCCACACAACTTTCCATGGTTTACCCCAGACACTTCACATGCCCTGGTTCAATCCACTGACAGCACGTCGACCCCAGTATACCACATCGTTCCAATTCACTCTATTCCTTGCACGCCTTTCACCCTCCTGCATGTTCAGGCCCCGATCACTCAAAATCTTTTTCACTCCATCTTTCCACCTCCAATTTGGTCTCCCACTTCTCCTCGTTCCCTCCAACTCTGACACATATATCCTCTTGGTCAATCTTTCCTCACTCATTCTCTCCATGTGACCAAACCATTTCAAAACACCCTCTTCTGCTCTCTCAACCACGCTCTTTTCATTTCCACACATCTCTCTTACCCTTACATTACTTACTCGATCAAACCACCTCACACCACATATTGTCCTCAAACATCTCATTTCCAGCACATCCACCCTCCTGCGCACAACTCCATCCATAGCCCATGCCTCGCAACCATACAACATTGTTGGAACCACTATTCCTTCAAACATACCCATTTTTGCTTTCCGAGACAATGTTCTCGACTTCCACACATTCTTCAAGGCTTCCAGAATTTTGGCCCCCCCTCCCCCACCCTATGATTCACTTCCGCTTCTATGGTTCCATCCGCTGCCAGATCCACTCCCAGATATCTAAAACACTTTACTTCCTCCAGTTTTTCTCCATTCAAACTTACTTCCCAATTGACTTGACCCTCAACCCTACTGTACCTAATAACCTTGCTCTTATTCACATTTACTCTTAACTCTCTTTTTTCACATAATTTACCAAACTCAGTCACCAGCTTCTGCAGTTTCTCACATGAATCAGCCACCAGCGCTGTATCATCAGCAAACAACAACTGACTCACTTCCCAAGCTCTCTCATCCACAACAGACTGCATAAAATTGCACCTCTTTCCAAAACTCTTGCATTCACCTCCCTAACAACCCCATCCATAAACAAATTAAACAACCATGGAGACATCACACACCCCTGCCACAAACCTACATTCACTGAGAACCAATCACTTTCCTCTCTTCCTACACGTACACATGAATTACATCCTCGATAAAAACTTTTCACTGCTTCTAACAACTTGCCTCCCACACCATATATTCTTAATACCTTCCACAGAGCATCTCTATCAACTCTATCATATGCCTTCTCCAGATCCATAAATTCTACATACAAATCCATATGCTTTTCTAAATATTTCTCACATACATTCTTCAAAGCAAACACCTGATCCACACATCCTCTACCACTTCTGAAACCACACTGCCTTTCCCCAATCTGATGCTCTGTACATGCCTTCACCCTCTCAATCAATACCCTCCCATATAATTTACCAGGAATACTCAACAAACTTATACCTCTGTAATTTGAGCACCCACTCTTATCCCCTTTGCCTTTGTACAATGGCACTGTGCAAGCATTCCGCCAATCCTTAGGCACCTCACCATGAGTCATACATACATTAGATAACCTTACCAACCAGTCAACAATACAGTCACCCCCTTTTATAATAAATTCCACTGCAATACCATCCAAACCTGCTGCCTTGCCGGCTTTCATCTTCCGCAAAGCTTTTACTACCTCTTCTCTATTTACCAAATCATTTTCCCTAATCCTCACACCTTGCACACCACCTCGACCAAAACACCCTATATCTGCCACTCTATCATCAAACACATTCAACAAACCTTCAAAATACTCACTCCGTCTCCTTCTCACATCACCACTACTTGTTATCACCTCCCCATTAGCCCCCTTCAATGAAGTTCCCATTTCCTCCCTTGTCTTATGCACTTTATTTACCTCCTTCCAAAACATCTTTTTATTCTTCCTAAAAATTAATGATACTCTCTCACCCCAACTCTCATTTGCCCTCTTTCTCACCTCTTGCACCTTTCTCTTGAACTCCTGCCTCTTTCTTTTATACATATCCCACTCATTTGCATTTTTTCCCTACAAAAATCATCCAAATGCCTCTCTCTTCTCTTACACTAACAATCTTACTTCTTCATCACACCACTCAGTACCCTTTCTAATCAACCCACCTCCCACACTTCACATGCCACAAGCATCTTTTGCACAAGCCATCAATGCTTCCCTAAATACATCCCATTCCTCCCCCACTCCCCTTACCTCCTTTGTTCTCACCTTTTTCCATTCTGTACTCAGTCTCTCCTGGTACTTCCTCACACAAGTCTCCTTCCCAAGCTTACTTACTCTCACCACTCTCTTCACCCCAACATTTTCTTTTCTTTTCTGAAAACTCCTACAAAGCTTCGCCTTCGCCTCCACAAGATAATGATCAGACATCCCTTCAGTTGCACCTCTCAGCACATTAACATCTAAAAGTCTCTCTTTCGTGCGCCTGTCAATTAACACGTAATCCAATATCGCTCTCTGGCCATCTCTCCTACTTACATACGTATACTTATGTATATCTCGCTTTTTAAACCAGGTATTCCCAATCACCAGTCCTTTTTCAGCACATAGATCTACAAGCTCTTCACCATTTCCAGTTACAACACTGAACACCCCATGTACACCAATTATTCCCTCAACTGCCACATTACTCACCTTTGCATTCAAATCACCCATCACTATAACCTGGTCTTGTGCATCAAAACCACTAACACATTCATTCAGCTGCTCCTAAAACACTTGCCTCTCATGATCTTTCTTCTCATGCCCAGGTGCATATGCACCAATAATCACCCATCTCTCTTTCATCAACTTTCAGTTTTACCCATATCAATCTAGAGTTTACTTTCTTACACTCTATCACATACTCCCACAACTCCTGTTTCAGGAGTAGTGCTACTCCTTCCCTTGCTCTTGTCCTCTCACTAACCCCTGACTTTACTCCTAGGACATTCCCAAACTACTCTTCCCCTTTATCCTTGAGCTTCGTTTCACTCAGAGCCAAAACATCCAGGTTCCTTTCCTCAAACATACTACCTATCCCTCCTTTTTTCTCATCTTGGTTACATCCACACACATTTAGACACCCCAATCTGAGCCTTCGAGGAGGATGAGCACTCCCCGCGTGACTCCTTCTTCTGTTTCCCCTTTTAGAAAGTTGAAATACAAGGAGGGGAGGGTTTCTGGCCCCCCAGCTCCCGTCCCCTTTAGTCGCCTTCCACAACTTGTGAGGAATGCATGGGAAGTATTCTTTCTCCCCTATCCCCAGGGATACTCTCTCATCCCAACTCTCATTTGCCCTCTTTTTCACCTTTTGCACCTTTCTCTTGACCTCCTGCCTCTTTCTTTTATACATCCCCCAGTTGTTTGCACTATTTCCCTACAAAACTCGTCCAAATGCCTCTCTCTTCTCTTTCACTATTGATCTTACTTCTTCATCCCACTACTCACTACTCATTCTAATCTGCCCACCTCCCACACTTCTCATGCCACAAGCATCTTTTGCTCAAGCCATCACTGCTTCCTTAAAAACATCCCACTCCTCCCCCACTTCCCATACGTCCTTTGCCCTCACCTTTTACCATTCTGCACTCAGTCTCTCCTGGTACTTCCTCACATGTCTCCTTCCCAAGCTCACTTATTCTCACCACTCTCTTCACCCCAACATTCTCTCTTCTTTTCTGAAAACCTCTACAAATCTTAACCTTCACCTCCACAAGATAATGATCAGACATCCCTCCACTTGCACCTCTCAGCACATTAACATCGAGGCGGTGCGCAAAGTGAGAGGGTTAGGGAGAATGATTTGGTAAACAGAGAAGAGGTAGTAAAAGCTTTGCAGAAGATGAAAGCCGGCAAGGCAGCGGGTTTGGATGGTATTGCAGTGGAATTCATCAAAAAATGGGGTGACTGTATTGTTGACTGGCACAGTCCTATAAACACTTAGATATTAAAAGTCGTACATCAGCACTGAGATGCTAATGCAAGCTTCTTGTTTACATCATGCTTATAAATTTTTTTTCCATTCACTTGGCCTTTAGTAAACCCCTAATAATTCTCCCCTGGATGTCTCTTTTTTCAACTTCAGCTTTCCCATTACCATCCACACAGAACTTTACTCTCAAACATTTACACTCATTCACTTCCAATTCTTTACAATGCAAACCGATCTCAAACCCTGGCCCTCCCTTCCCTTTTGAAAACCAGAATCTTACTCTTTACTCACATTCATTTTCACTGTCTTCCTCCATCATATATCACTGAACCAGCTAATCGTTCAATCCACCTCTTCCTCTTATTCAACCAAGACAGTATCATCGGCATATAACTACTGTGGTATCTTCCTATCCATTTCTCAATGGTTAAGCATCACAACACAATCACCCCATCTCACACAATGTTCCATCCATAAAAAAAAAAGCATCAAATAAGCATGCAGACGTCAAAAAACTTTGACGTACTACCACACTTATTTCAAACTACTCATTCATACCTCCCACTTACCCTCACATATGTGATTTCCATTATAAAGCCCTGAACGACATTCAACGGTCTCCTATGCACATTACGTAAAATCATAACTTCCCGAAGTGCCTTCCTATTCACTTTAACATATCTTTTTTTTCAAACATATCAATGTTATATACGTCTCTAAAACCTTTTTATACTACTTGTCTAAGGGCAAAAATCTGATCTCCACATCTACCTTTTCTGAATCCACCTTGGTCCTCACCAACAAGGCATCCACTAAGCCTTTTCAAACAATCACTAACCATACACCTTGCCAAGCTCATGTCGTTAACCTTCACAACTCGTACACTCACTTTCAGTTCAATTTCTCTAACATAAAAGAACAGTAATTGTCTTCGTTCAATCATATGCTTCATATCCTTTGATTCAGCTCACTTATAGCACGACGCCCCCTGTATACCGCAACTTTTAATTTGTTACATCCCATTACACACCTTTCACACAGCCGCCACCTTAGCTAGAAACTTTCGGGTAATGCAGGTACAGTGCTGGAATCAGTTTCTTGCCAGAACGTTAAAAAAGGATGACGGAGACACTACGACTGAAAGTGTGACCAATTCTGGTATAACTGAGTAGTTAACCAAATCTTAGTTAAAAAAAAAAAAAAGAAAAGAAAAGTGAAAGCCTCGAATCTCCTACATATCGTAACTCCTTCTGTGGCAACATCTGGACCATTATAGATTCAGTAAGAAATATCCAGGATGCATAGAAAAAAAAATCTAGAGCATAGTAAAAAAAAGAAAACATGATGTATAGAAATTTAATCAAAGCAGTGAATACGTATTTGAATTCCAGCGGCAAACATAACCGCCTCGGGCGAGCATTTGTGACAAGTATCGATAAAGTTCAAGACGCGACGAAATCACAGAGAATTGTTGTGAGGTCAATGAACTACAACTGTAATGCTATAAAAGACCCAGCTGACTAAAGAAATGTGTAATACTATGACCAGTATATTACTTTTTTTTCATGTATTACGATTTCACGTTCTCCATTCCAATGATGCAACTGAAAACGGGGCGTTTTCCATATTCAACCCAAATTTTGTACCATAATATGAAAGAATGCATAAGAAAAATTTAACGACCAAGAAACCAGTTATACAAGCATTAAATTACCCATGAGGAAAAAAATTTTGGTGGATGCGTCTTACAATGTGAGCGAGAGTTTGAGGCGGTAATTCTAAACGTTGATAGTGACATAATGCGGCACTTGAGTTGCTTTATACTTGCGCAAACTCACTTGATACAGAGGCCCCATATTCAAATATCCGTTCCCCCACATCATTACCGATGTATTTCACCAATCCTACAACAAATGTGTGATTTCTTAATGGAATTTTGGTGCGTTTCCGTTGTTTTATGCGACCCATTCGCCAGTATGTGGGTAAGCGAAGCTAAACGAACAAAGTTTCGTTTATAACACGAAATTTCCACCAGTCTATTACTGTATAAGGAGCACTATACATTTCATGGAAATGGCCAGTCCAAAATATATAAGGCGTAGCCACCTGTAAGAATCAGCCAGAAAACTGTGACGAAGTGAAAAATCAGAGGAAATAGCGTTCTTAAATTGAAAAGATTATCACAATATTTACGTCTGGAATTTATATTTTTACTTATGAATTGTGTTCATAGAATGTGAAAAGGACATAGAAATAGGAGAAAACAGGAGCAATGTCCAGAGGAAAAAATATATATATACTGAAGAATTTCCTACTAGGAAGACCGCCACCATCGGGGAAAATCAGCTGATCAGCGGTAAACAAACATGACGCCCTCCACACCCAGGATCGCTGTGAGTGTACATTATGATCCCCATTTGAAATCCTTAGTTAGAATTACAAGCAGCAGAGTCCCTTGGTGATACAGCTAAAAATGAAAAGGCAACAGAACAATAAAGTATCATTATTGTGATTCCCCTGGGATTACTTAAGGATCTGAAGAAGTGTAGGTAAACTCCTAAAATATCTCGGATTTTGGGAGAGGTAATGAGGATGTGTGATTTAGAGCATTAATTTTTGTGTAACGATAATACAGAATGATACTAAGAGGAGGGGTTATTATGATCTGGGAAAATGTGGGGTATAATTATGGGATGCAATTCTAGAAATCAACAGAAACTTTGAACTTTTAGTTAGTTAAGAAAATGATTTTATATCATTGCACTCAGTTGTTCGGAAGTTTGTATGCTTACTGCGTTTCGTGTTCACACAGTTTCTACATCTCCATGCAATCAATATAGTAATAGGAAGTTGACAATAAAAGTGGGAGGGCTAGATAATCTGGGAACTTTTTGGACTAAAAGCAAGAGGAACAATTCTAGAAATCAACAAAACTCATGAAAACCACAGCCAACTTCTCATAGCAATCAAAATTTACCATACAGATGAGAACTGAAAATTATTTGATTGATATCATGTCATTTTAATTCATTTGCTGGGAAGTCAGTGTGTTTACTATTGTCTGAGCATTTATTTTTTTTTTACACTGGAGGCTTCAGTCTTGGACACAAGTTCACATCAAGGCCTGGCCTTAAATATAGAGGAATATATATTTTTATGCTGAAAGGATTATTTAATCAATATGACAGAAGAAAGGGCAAAATTACCAATTTGGACATCCAGCAAATTCCAAGACTTAAAAATCCAAAAAATTTGTTGGATGTCCAAAATGGTAATAATACCTCAAATCTAACCTAACCAAGACAAAATGCCAAAATTTGCTGGATTTATGAAATGGTAATAATATCAATCACAAAATCATATTTATTATAATTTTGATACTGAATACTGTGGTAAATCTCAGCTCTGGCAGTAGAAGTACCATCCCCTTCCACAACCTCTCCCTCTTTTTCTATTTACTCTACCAACATTTGTGGTCTCTCTAGTAACCTCTCCTCAGTTGAACACCATCTGTCTAGTACCTCTCCTAATATCTTACTTCTCTGTGAGACACAGTTGTCTAATGATGTTTCACTAGTTTCTTTTTCATATCTAATTATAACCCACTCACGATTCTGGTTCAAAGGTGGTGTTTGTGCTTATTCCAACATAACACACCTGTTGCATGACTCAAGGACCTTGAGTTTCCAAATTTTAATGTTATGTGGTCCAAAGTCTGTCTCCCTACAACCACACTTGTCCTCTTTCACCTATTGCTCTTCTAATTATACAAATTTTATATCGTTCTTCCACTATCTAAACTCTTGCCATGAGACTGTGACATCCTGTCACCCACAAGCAGTGATTCTCTACCTCAGGGATTCAACATTCACCATAGAGAAAGGTTGAATTCCTCCAATACAGATGCTGGAGAGATCAGAGCCCTTAGGTTCTCCATTCTCAATGATTTAGAGCAAATTGTCTCTCATCCTACCCATATACCTGACCACTGACCATTTCCCTAATATTCTGGATTTGTTTTTCACCTCTAGTCCATCTCGCTGTAAAAACACAGTCTCACCCCTAAGTGGTTCATCTGATCACACTCTCATAAATATATCTATTCAACTGGCTTCTCCCCTTCCTGCAGGCCTTTCTAAGGGTAAATACTGGCACCTGAACAAAGCTGACTAGAATAAATTGCAAAACTTCTTTTCTGACTTTCCTTGGACAAATTACTGTTTTTCATGTGGTGATGCTTCTGTCTCTGCCAAATGCACAACAAAGGTTATTTTTGTGGGAATGGAAGCATTTACCCCCCTCTTCTTCCAAGACTACTACTTCATCCCATCCATGGTTCAACCATTCCTGTTCTGAGGACACTTAGACAAGGGATCAGGCATATCGGGCTTGGATAAACCCTTCTTCCTCTGGCTTCCATTCAGGTTTTATCTGTTCATAATTGCTAGAAACATGTTATCCATGAGAAGAAGCATATCTTTATTTAAAGGAAGTGCGATAACCTCTCCTCATCATCTACTGATAGATCTTTCTAGTCTTTAGATAAGGGTGTCTCTAACAACTGTTGCTCTACCATTCCCTCACTTTATCATTCTGATGGTACAATAGCTGTCTCTACCTTTGACAAAGCAACTCTGGTTCCCGTTTCTCTTTTAACTCCCTCTTGGATGACTCTAACATTCCTTCACCCCTTGATGCTCCTTTTACTAATCCTATGCCTCTTCCTGTAATCTCTCTTCAGACTGTCCGGAAAGAGCTTCTCTCTCTGGACACAAGCAAGGTTTATGGTCCTGATGGCATCCATCTCCATGTACTGAATGTGCCTTTGAACTTGTACCTGTGCTTGCTCGTCTGATCCGTTTGTTTTAAGACCAAAACTTTTCTTTCTTAGAAACATGCCTTGATGCATCCCATCCCTAAAAAGGGTGACCGTTCTGACCCCTCTAAGTACTGTTCTATTGCTTTGACATTTACCATTTCCAAAGCCTTTGAATCCCTCCTCAACTTCCATATCCTAAAGCACCTTGAAAATCACAGTCTTCTTTCTGATCATCTGTATGGTTCTTGTAAGGGAAGATCCACTGATGATATTCTTTCCTGTCTTACTAATGTCTGGTCATCATTGCTGAAAGATTTCAGGGAGTCATATGTAACTGCCCTTGACATATCTAAGGCTTTTGACAAGGAGTGGCACTGGGGTCTCATCTCTAAGCTCCCCTCTTTTGGCTTCCCTCCCTCACTTTGCTCCTTCATATCTAGCTTCCTTCCCAGCCAGTCAGTCTCTTTGGTTATTGATGGATTAGTTCTCCCCTTTTCTCCAATAACAGTGGTGTCCATCAAGGTTCTGTCCTGTCTCCTAAACTTTTTCTCCTCTTTTCAATGATTTCCTCCCCTCCACAAATAATCAAATGCACTCATACACTGACAACTCAACACTGCATTCATCAACAGCCTTCAATTCTATTCCCTCTTCTCTCACTCGATCTGCACCTCAGCTTGACACAGCTTCTTCAATAAACTCGACTTTGACAGGATATCTCAGTGGGGGACACAAAATCTTGTTAAGTTTAATGCCTCCAGGACCCAATTTCTACCCATCATTCACTTGAAAACTCCTTACAGCTCTCATCTCTCCTTTGTCGGTTCTGTAATTCCACCTCTTTACTCACTGAACATACTTGGCATTACTGTAATATCCACTCTTTCCTGGAAACCCCACAGTACAGGAATAGCTAAGTCTGCCTCTAAGAAACCGGGTGTCCTGTTTAGATGTCGAAACTTCTCTTCTGAGCAGTTGCTCTGTTTATACAAGAGAATGATTCATCCTTGTAATGCTCTCACATTTGGGGTGGTTGTAGCTCTGTATCCTTGCTTGACAGAGTTAAGTCAAAAGCAGTCTGACTTATAAACTGTTCCAGGCTAATTTCCAAACTTGACTCCCTTGCCCTACGCTGCAATGTTGGTTCACTTTCCCTCTTTTATGTATATTACTTTGGTTTTTGCTCCTGAGAGCTAGACCATGCAATACCTGGCAAGCTGCTGCATCACATGATTATTGTGTGGCCATCAGACACTCAAGGGTGGACTGTTATAATACCTGCATCTTTCCCTACACATCAAAGCTTTGGAGCTCTCTTATCTTTTCATGTCTTTTCTAATAACTATGACCTGGCACATTTCAAAATGCAGGTCTTTCACTTTTTCAAAAATTCATAAATACTTTCCCTTGTCTTTTCTTTTTCCATTTCATAATTCTCTCTATATCTTAACTAAGGCCTGGCCTTGATGTGGACTTTTGTCTGTGACTGGAGCCTTCAACATAAAAAAAGTTTACCTCATTTTACTTGGCAATCATACCCCTCACATCTGGTTTCATGAAGAAAAAAGTAAACATCTTGTTCTGGTCTAAATCACTTGTACAAATTGCAAACAATCCATCGATATGCTTTTCAACCAAGTCTTGAGTTATTTTTGTGGTGCTCCTTAATTGCCAAGACTCTCTCGTTTTTCCTTTAGTATCTACCATAGTTCCTGATTTTTCATTCTATATAGCTCCAAGTCTTAAGTTATTTTTGTGGTGCTCCTTCATTGCCATGATTCTCTCCTTTTTCCTTTAGTCTCTACCATAGTTCCTGATTTTTCACTCTATATAGCTGTCATATCTAGAAAGGTCTCAGTTTTTGTGTTACTTGGGTCCATATCTTTCCTCTGCCTTTTAGCTTTTGACATTATCTTCCATTTCACCTACACGTCATTCAGCCTCATAAGAACATGATCACTTTTTCAGTTGTAAAGTCTGCCACTCATATACTATCCTGTTTGGTAATTTTACTCTTCCTTTTGTCCTCTTCCTCTCTTATCCTCTGGTAGTTAAGTTACAAAAAAGTAGTAAGGCTGAAAAGTCATAAATGTCTTAGATAAACATCTATACTATACCCAAAAGGGGTAACTGTTTAGCTAAGTTCCACAACACTATTAGCCAACTAATTGGCAAAACAGCATTTGAAGCACTGATGCCAACTAGTCGGCAAAATCGCGCTTGAACCACTGATGCCAACTACTTAACATAATAACCACTGCCTTCATAGTTTGATGTGATTACAGAAATACATGGAAAGAACTTATCTATTGTATCATTCATATTAAATTCTGTTAAATGAAGTGACAGCAGTATATCGGGGAAACACTATGGTTAATGTTATAATTAATGCACATATAAAGATTCATCAGAACATATATCCTCATCCACAGTCTACGACTTGCACCGATACAACACCATCAAAACTGTTATACCTTCAAACATACCCATCTTCACCATCCCATTTCATCACACATTCTTCAATGCTCCCAGGACTTTCACCCTTCACCCACTCTGTGAATCACCTCATCTCCCTTGTTCCATTTGCAGCTATGTCCACTCTCAGGTATTTAAAACACTTCACTTCCTCCAAATTTTCTCCATTCAAACTCACAACCACACTCATCTATCTCTGCTCTGCTAAACTTAATAACCCTGTTTTTATGCACAATTCCTCTCGCATTTCATTTAATTACTTTCATCTAATGAATATATTAAAGCTTCATAATATTAAACTGTTTACTTAATGGAAACATGAATGAATGAGAGAATCAATAATGGAACAGGCTTAGAAGGTTACGAAACCTTTACAGCAGACAGAGAAAAACCAGAGGGCATTGTATCAGTCTATATAAGCAGCAAGTTTGAGGCAAAACAGTTAATGAAAATAAACTCCAAGAAGGGTAGAACATACCAGCAATAAATACCATTAAGAGAGTGTCTTATAGACCACCTAATTTAGTATTAAAAAAGTAGTAATGGTAATGGAGGAGCTAATGAGTTACTTGGAAAACCCTGAACCAACAATAATACAGTCAGGCAACTTCAACTTTAGTTTTGTGGCTTGGAAAAAGATATGGATGCAAATTAAGTACAGACAATGTCTCAGCAGATGAAAGGGATCAATTGAAAATTTAACTAATATGTGTAAGGTTTAGTCCTCTACATATCATACATAATCCTACAAAATAAGGTTAGTCCTCTACATATCATACATAATCCTACAAGAAACACCACCAGTGCTGACTTGCTATTTACTAATGACAGACCACTTAGACATCAGGATAATCAATAGTAGATCTCGGATCAGATCACTGAAGTTGCTACAAATTATGCAGTAAAAACTAATGGACGCACATGAAATGCTATAAAATCAGATACCTATCAGTCTAAATGATATAAAATTCTACTCCAGCAGAATAAACTGAAATGAAACCAACAAGATAATGGCAAATACTGGTACAAGACAGCCATGCACAAAAAAACTTTTTGTTAGAAAATGGAGCAAAGAATCGCAGGCCTACTCCCTGTAAAAGGAAATGTAATAATATATGAAAAGGATACCACAAGAAAGAAGACAGTGGATAAATAGAACAGACTGGAAGGAAGAGCAGTTAAGTAACAAGTAAAAAGAGAAAAAGGTGAACTACAGAATAAAATAATTCACTGATAGTGGCAGATAAAAAAATCAACAACCATGTGATAAGTAAGCACACCAAGTTTGACTGTTCAGCAACAAATATGGTTTTGTGTTACTTTTTATTTTTTGGAAATCCCAAAACACTGTAGCCTGGAGGGTACCAAAGGATTAAGACTTCGATCATTTTAAAAGTTAATCTTGGCTACAAGGGAAGTTAAGTAAAATTTTCATAAGTTCTGCTAATCTTACAGGCATTTACATTAACACCACATTTACCCTGATACCAAACCCTCCCCATTTACACATTTCTTACCATATGATGGAAGAGAATCTTCAAAATTATGCAATAGTAGATTTAATCACTTCTACTATGCTTCAGGAGTCCAGTAACATATATATCTTCCAGATCCATAAGTTATTGACTATGGTGCCCCTAATGTAATATTTTAATCATTCTATAGTTAAAAATATTATTTGACATGATTTTGTTAATTAGGTCATTAAGAGTTATTTCTAACATTCACGTTTGCTGTTGCCTCTTCAGTACAATACAGATATCACTCAAACATAGGAGTTATTTAACTTGTAATGTAGTGGTTTTTTGCGTTCCAGATCGGCCAGTGCTAATATAATATTATCTGATAACAACAAACTGTAGCTATAAAGTAATTTCATCTTAAAATTTCTCCTTCCTCTCAATTATGTACACAGGAATTCATTCCATGCATAACTTAATTTCTGTGATAGTGGAAATAGATCAGTCCTTGAACAGAATTAGTGAATTAAGAAATTACAGCCAAATGTAAGAGTTACATTGACAATTGAATACAGTTAGAGGGCAAAAGTTACGGGTTGGCAAAGTTACCCAACAAACATCCTCATTTCCCTGAGGGTTCGACGAACTCACACAGGTAAGAAACCTTCCACTATTATTCACCTATGCTTTCCATTCCATGAAATGATATTATCCTATACCAGCATGAACACACGAAAGACACCTTCAGATTTCAACACTGCACCATTATGCAATTAGTCACACCTTAGGAAGCCTTAAAAGTACAAATAAATACCTGGGATGTCGAAGTCGTCGTCTACAGCCATTTTCAATCAAAACAATGCGGGCGCCGGGGGGATACGACCTGCGCATTGGGCTCGTCGATGGAGGCGGGACCTTTAAATGTTCGAGGGAATCGATCATATAAGTCTAATGTGATAAATATTAACACATGGAACTTTAAAAGAAATCAGATGAGACAGATGGTCACAATTTAAATTCCGTCTTTTGACAGAGAACCCTGGTCCTCAACATATCCTTCCCGATAACGTGTGCGGCTCGACTCTGCTTTTGGCTGTTATACTAAACAGAAAATTAATTTTTTTTTCGGAGATCTAATAGCGAATTTCAAATGTCATGCTTCAGCACAAGTAATATGTGATATTTTTGATGTGTTGCCTCTGAATCGATGACAGTGAAAAGGAATACATGTAAGGACGACCCTTGGCTTTTTTTTTCCAGAAATTATCCCCAAATCAGGGCCATTATATAATTATACAATTATGAAAATTGTGTAATAAGCGCGCTAAATATATGCAGTTGGAGACTAAAGTCAATGAATTTTGTATGTTTAGAAAGGTTTATTACTATCATTATTGTAACGAAGTTTATGGTGCCTAACCTCAAACGTAACTGTGTAACATAGAGTCGGTCAAAGACTATATAAATGTCTCAAAGACTCTGTATCGTCTTTGATATGTATAGTCTCGAGGGGAGATTGAAAAGGAGACGAACTCCCTTGGGTTTAGATTTGGTGTTGTGGCCTCAAGTTCCGTAGTGTATGAATATCCACGCCTGTGAATTTAGTCTTGAACTGACACAGGATTTGTTGGAAAGAGAGCATCCCATCCTCACAACGTTCACGCTTAACCTTACCAAGTCGGCACATTGTTCATTGTGCATTGTACATTGAGCATTCCAAGGTAATGCCCACCCTAACATAGCTTTCAACCTTACCCTCACGCTCAGGCTCACCTACATCGTCTCCCAGGACAAAGTGTAAAGGGAGCAATATAGGCCATTGTTTCCCATGATTAATAAGGCCATTTCTCGCCCTAAGCTCACCAGCATCATCTAATACTTAACCGTCTTCCTCAACTTTAAGTCAGTCAGGACAATACATCGTGCACACTAGGTTAGATATTACCCTATCTATATGGTAATTTCATTACCAACAGATATTCACAGCAAATCATTATATGCGCCAGGAAAATCTATTGATGTTTTTATATAGTTTCTAACTATTTATGATTCATATATGAGTTCAACAAATTTGGTGCCATATGTATAATGTGCGTGCATTGTATAGTCATTATAATCAATACAAATGTTTGTTAATGCCTATGAATGTGAAAGGACAATGAATACATCGGTTTTGTACACTAAGAAATAGGTTTTACCATTGTATCCTTTATAAATCCATTTACTGTGGCCGTCACTATGCGTCAAAGTATTTTATTTTTACACCGCAGCTGTTACATACAGGAATATAGAAAAGAACTCCGTCAATGCCTGTGAGTGCTCTCTGCAATAATCATGCGCTTTAGCCTAATTTTTCAGCATCCACTGTTACGATGGCCTTTATATACACATTTCTCAGGGAGGTCAGAACAGTGAGGTTGAGAGCTACCTTGGGAAAGGACAAACATCCTCCCCTCTCTGTGAACCGGATAGGGCCAGCAGTGTTCTTAGGAGCCTTTACATATTTTACCATTAACTTGCTGAAACGATACAAAATTAGAACAGCAACGATCTCACAAACATTGCAAATTGTATGTAGTGTATTACGGAACAAGGAGAAAGTGACGACGAACTTTTTGCTTCACTTTGAAAATAATGTCAGATTTGATACAGCAGGCACGCAGGCCCGGGACAGCAACCGGCCATTTACTGTGCCTGGGCCGAACGACATTTTGGGGAACCCTCTATTTGCCCTGACATATCCAAAGGTTTTGACAGTTTATGGCATCGGACACTCATCTCCAAGTCCCCTTTTTCGGCTTACCGCCCTCACTATGCTTACTCATATCTAGCTTCCTCTCTGGCTGATGTATCTCCGTTGTTGTTGTTGATGGATCAGCCTAACTCTCTTCTCCATCGACAGCGGTGTCCTTAAAAGTTCTGTCTTGTCTCGCTTTTTCTCTCTTCATCAACGATTTCATTTCTTCCACAAGTAACCAGATGCACCCATTCGTTGACGAATCAACAGTGCATTTTTCCATATACTCCAGTTCTGCTGCTTCTCTCACTCGATCTGCATCTTGTATAGACAACTTCCTCAATCAACTCAGATTTGGAATATATCAGTTGAGTATACGAAATCAGGTTCAGTTTAATGCCTTCAGGACACACCTTTACCCATCTCTCTACCGAAAATTCCTGAAAACTTTCTTCTTTGGCGGTTCTGGAATTCTATCTACTTGGTATCACAGTAAAATCTACTCTATCTTAGAAACCCCACATTATGGAAATAGCCACGTCTGCCGCTAAGAAATTGGGAGTCTTCTTTAGATGTAGAAACTTCTTTTCTGAACAATTGATTTATGCAGAATTAATCTGTCTTTGTATGAATTACTGCTCTCACATGATGTAACCTTACCTTTGCATCCCTGCTTGAAAGAGTTGAGTCAAAAGCGGTCCAGCTTGTGAACTCTCGCATGCTAACGTTAAAACTTGACCCGCTCTCCCCACGCCGCATTGCTGATTCATTTTGTTGGCATTACTTTGTTCTCTTGCTCCCCTTAACTGACTGCTTGTGCGCCTCCACCACTAGCTAGATCATGCAATATTGGTCAGGCTGTTGTGTTAAATGATTAATGTGTGCCGTTGACAAATCAAGGGTGGGCCGTTATAACGTTTTTTTCCCCTACACCTCGAAGCTTTTTAACTCTGCCCTGTCAACATCTATGACCTACGCCATTACTAGAAAAGATAGGTTTTCCACTTCGCTCAACATTCGTAGATATTTTCCTTTTTTTCCTTTTTCTCTTTCATTAATCTCTATATTTCAGTTGATGCCCAGCCTTGATGTGGATTTTTTTTTTCTGACTGGATCCTCAACACACAAAAAAAAAAATCTTGGTATTATGAATTAGAGCTGTAACGTTTATAATATCTGTGAACCATGTTCCCACGATGTTCCTATCAGGTAGTGTAGTCGATAGCGGTAAAAGATCGGTGGGTCAACGAATGTTTGAGTTGCCTCAAGTCTATACACCCCAACACCATCCTTTTACCTGCTGCTGCTTTCTCGTGTACATTTCTTAATCATCTGCATTCCTTCCTTGAGTCATGCCTATACACCTCCTTTCTTTTCTATTAGCAACTTTACTTCATCCCACTTCTCTACCCTTTCTTACCTGCCCATTTTCCCCCCCTTTCCGAATGCCACTCGCTTCTCGTGCACATACCAACGTTGCTTCCCTAAATGCATTCTGTTCCTCTTCCACTCCCACAGCTTCGTTTCTCTCAGCGTTTGCCATTCGAAACTTAATCTCTTTTGGAATATCTTCATACATCTCTCTTCAAGGCTCACTTACTCTCACCTCCTTCTCACCCATATCGCTTGCCCTTTTCCGAAAACCAACCATATTTATATATTTCTTTTATGATTAAGTTGGATTCAAACTATACGAGGCAAGGTAGCATTCATTGGACAATCCAGAATACAGACTCCGTTTTTGTTATCACAGTTTTTCTCAGATGGAATCTTTGATCTCACGTAAAGAATGATGTAACAGGAATGCCAAGTTTCGTGAGTGAGCCATTACCTAACCCGTCATGAATTATTACCAAATTCATTTTCATCAATTTCCTAAAAAAATATATATTATATATATATATATATATATATATATATATATATATATATATATTATTATTATTATCATTATTATTATTTTGCTTTGTCGCTGTCTCCCGCGTTTGCGAGGTAGCGCAAGGAAACACACGAAAGAAATGGCCCAACCCACCCCCATACACATGTATGTATATACACGTCCACACACGCAAATATACATACCCATACATCTCAGTTTACACATATATATACACATACCCATACATATATATATACATATACCCATATATATATATATATATATATATATATATATATATATATATATATATATATCATTTGTTATATTTATTATACTTCATCGCCGTATCCCGCATCAGGGAGATAGCGCCAGGAAATAGACGAAGAACGGCCCATCCACTCACTCACTCACACACACACACACACACACACACACACTATATATATATATATATATATATATATATATATATATATATATATATATATATATATATATATGTGGATCAGGTGTTTGCTTTGAAGAATGTATGTGAGAAATACTTAGAAAAGCAAATGGATTTGTA
Source organism: Panulirus ornatus (assembly GCF_036320965.1). Lineage (NCBI taxonomy): Eukaryota > Metazoa > Arthropoda > Malacostraca > Decapoda > Palinuridae > Panulirus > Panulirus ornatus. The sequence continues at coordinate 13,103,144 of NC_092258.1, forward strand.
TGTAGCATCTATGGATCTGGAGAAAGCATATGATAGAGTTGATAGAGATGCTCTGTGGAAGGCATTAAGAATATATGTTGTGGGAGGCAACTTGTTAGAAGCAGTGACAAGTTTTTATCGAGGATGTAAGGCATGTGTACGTGTAGGAAGAGAGGAAAGTGATTGGTTCTCAGTGAATATATATATATATATATATATATATATATATATATATATATATATATATATATATATGTTTGTTGAGTATTCCTGGGAAATTATATGGGAGGGTAAAGGCTTGTATGGAGCATCAGATAGGGGAAGAGCAGTGTGGTTTCAAAAGTGGTGGAGGATGTGTGACTCAGGTGTTTGCCTTGAAGAATGTATGTGAGAAATATTTGGAAAAACAGAGTGATTTGTATGTAGCATTTATGGATCTGGAGAAGGCATATGATGGATATGATAGAGATGCTTTGTGGAAGGTCTTAAGAGTATATGGTGTGGGATGCAAATTGCTAAAAGCAGTGAAAAGTTTTTATCAAGGATGTAAGGCATGTGTACGAGTGAGAATAGAGGAAAGTGATTGGTTCTCAGTTAATGTCGGTTTGGGACAGGGGTGCGTGATGTCTCCATGGTTGTCTAATTTGTTTATGGATGGGGTTGTTAGGGAGGTGAATGCAAGAGTTTGGAGAGAGGGGCAAGTATGTGTCTGATGTGGATGAGAAGGCTTGGGAAGTGAATCAGTTGTTGCTTGCTGATGATACAACGCTGGTGGCTGATTCAGTGAGAAACTCCACAAGTTGGTGACTAAGTTTGGTAAAGTGTGTGAAAGAAGAAAGCCGAAAGTAAATGTGAATAAGAGCAAGGTAATTAGATTCAGTAGGGTTGAGGGACAAGTTCATTGGGAGGTAAGTTTGAATGGAGAAAAACTGGAGGAAGTGAAGTGTTTAGATATCTGTGAGTAGATTTAGCTGCAAATGGAACGATGGAAGCGGAAGTGAGTCATGGAGTGGGGGAGGGGGCGAAGGTTCTGGGAGCATTGAAGAATGTGTGGAAGGCGAGAACGTTATCTCGGTTAGCAAAAATTGGTACGTTTGAAGGAATAGTGGTTCCAACAATGTTTTTTGATTCCGAGGCATGGGCTATAGATAGGGTTGTGTGGAGGAGGTGCATGTGTTGGAAATGAAATGTTTGAGGACAATATGTAGTGTGAGGTGGTTTGATCGAGTAAGTGATGAAAGGGTAAGAGAAATGTGTGGTAATAAGAAGAGTGTGTTTGAGAGAGTAGAAGAGGGTGTATTGAGGAAAGATTGACAAAGAGGATATATGTGTCAGAGGTTGAGGGAACGAGGAGAAGTGGGAGACCAGATTGGAGGTGGAAGGATGGAGTGAAAAAGATATTGAGCGATCGGAGCCTGAACATACAAGAGGGTGAAAGGCGTGCAAGGAATGGAGTGAATAGGAATGATGTGGTGTACCGGGGTCGACATGCTGTCAATGGTTTAAGCCAGGGCATATGAAGTGTGTGGTGTAAACTATGGAAAAGTTTTGTGGGGATGAAGGTGAGTGTTGGTATTACAGAGGTATAAGTTTGCTGAGTATTCCTGGGAAATCATATGGGAGGGTATTGATTGAGAGGTTGAAGGCATGTACAGAGCATCAGATTGGGGAAGAGCAGTGTGGTTTCAAAAGTGGTAGAGGGTTTGTGGATTAGATCTTATCTCTGAAGAATGTTTGTAAAAAACAAATGGATTTGTATGTAGCATTTATGGATCTGGAGAAGGCATATGATAGAGTTGATAGAGATGCTCTGTGGAAGGTATTAAAGAGTAAATGGGTGTGGGAGGTAAATTGCTAGAAGCATGAAAAGTTTTTATCAAGGATATATATATATATATATATATATATATATATATATATATATATATATATATATATATATATATATATATATATTTCCTTTTTTTTTCCTTTTAAACTATTCGCTATTTCCCGCGTTAGCGAGGTAGCATTAGGAACAGAGGACTGAGCCTTTTTTGGAATATCCTCACCTGGCCCCCTCTGTTCCTTCTTTTGGAAAAAAAAAAAAAAAATATCCTCACCTGGCCCCCTCTGCTCTTTCTTTTGGAAAATTAAAAAAAAAAAGAGGGGAGGATTTCCAGCCCCCCACTCCCTCCCCTTTTAGTCGCCTTCTACGACACGCAGGGAATACGTGGGAAGTATTCTTAATCCCCTATCCCCAGGGATAATATATATATATATATATATATATATATATATATATATATATATATATATATATATATATATTGGAAAGGATCACAATTTTGCGCGTGATCAAGATATTCCTATGAGTCCATGGGGAAAATGAAACACGAAAAGTTCCCAAGTGCACTTTCGTGTAATAATCACATCATCAGGGGAGACACAAGAGAGGAATATAACAGTCAGTTGATATACATCGAAGAGATTTTCGCCCCCTCCCCCACCCTATGATTCACTTCCACTTCCATGGTTCCATCCGCTGCCAGATCCACTCCCAGATATCTAAAACACTTTACTTCCTTCAGTTTTTCTTCAGTCAAACTAACCTCCCAATTGACTTGACCCTCAACCCTACTGTACCTAATAACCTTGCTCTTATTCACATTTACTCTTAACTTTCTTCTTTCACACACTATACCAAACTCAGTCACCAGCTTCTGCAGTTTCTCACATGAATCAGCCACCAGCGCTGTATCATCAGCGAACAACAACTGACTCACTTCCCAAGCTCTCTCATCCACAACAGACTGCATACTTGCCCCTCTTTCCAAAACTCTTGCATTCGCCTCCCTAACAACCCCATCCATAAACAAATTAAACAACCATGGAGACATCACACACCCCTGCCGCAAACCTACATTCACTGAGAACCAATCACTTTCCTCTCTTCCTACACGTACACATGCCTTACATCCTCGATAAAAACTTGTCACTGCTTCTAACAAGTTGCCTCCCACACCATATATTCTTAATACCTTCCACAGAGCATCTCTATCAACTCTATCATATGCCTTCTCCAGATCCATAGATGCTACATACAAATCCATTTGCTTTTCTAAGTATTTCTCACATACATTCTTCAAAGCAAACACCTGATCCACACATCCTCTACCACTTCTGAAACCACACTGCTCTTCCCCAATCTGATGCTCTGTACATGCCTTCACCCTCTCAATCAATACCCTCCCATATAATTTACCAGGAATACTCAACAAACTTATACCTCTGTAATTTGAGCACTCACTCTTATCCCCTTTGCCTCTGTACAATGGCACTATGCATGCATTCTGCCAATCCTCAGGCACCTCACCATGAGTCATACATACATTAAATGACCTTACCAACCAGTCAATAATACAGTCACCCCCTTTTTTAATGAATTCCACTGCAATACCATCCAAACCTGCTGCCTTGCCGGCTTTCATCTTCCGCAAAGCTTTTACTACCTCTTCTCTGTTTACCAAATCATTTTCCCTAACCCTCTCACTTTGCACACCACCTCGACCAAAGCACCCTATATCTGCCACTCTATCATCAAACACATTCAACAAACCTTCAAAATACTCACTCCATCTCCTTCTCACATTACTACTACTTGTTATCACCTCCCTATTTGCGCCCTTCACTGAAGTTCCCATTTGCTCCCTTGTCTTATGCACTTTATTTACCTCCTTCCAGAACATCTTTTTATTCTCCCTAAAATTTAATGATACTCTCTCACCCCAACTCTCATTTGCCCTCTTTTTCACCTCTTGCACCTTTCTCTTGACCTCCTGTCTCTTTCTTTTATACATCTCCCTCTCAGTTGCATTTTTTCCCTGCAAAAATTGTCCAAATGCCTCTCTCTTCTCTTTCACTAATAATCTTACTTGTTCATCCCACCACTCACTACCCTTTCTAATCAACCCACCTCCCACTCTTCTCATGCCACATGCATCTTTTGCGCAATCCATCACTGATTCCCTAAATACATCCCATTCCTCCCCCACTCCCCTTACTTCCATTGTTCTCACCTTTTTCCATTCTGTACTCAGTCTCTCCTGGTACTTCCTCACACAAGTCTCCTTCCCAAGCTCACTTACTTTCACCACCCTCTTCACCCCAACATTCACTCTTCTTTTCTGAAAACATAATGTACATAAGTATTCGTATTTAAGTAGGAGAGATGGCCAGAGGGCGGTATTGGAGTACATGTTTATTGATAGGTGCATGAAAGAGAGACTTTTGGATGTTAATGTGCTAAGAGGTGCAACTGGATGGATGTCTGATCATTAACTTGTGGAGGCGAAGGTGAAGATTTGTAGAGGTTTTCAGAAAAGAAGAGAAAATGTTGGGGTGAAGAGAGTGGTGAGAGTAAGTGAGCTTGGGAAGGAGACTTGTTTGAGGAAGTACCAGGAGACTGAGTGCAGAATGGAAAAAGGTGATAGCAAAGGAGGTAAGGGGAGTGGGGGAGGAATGGGATGTATTCAGGGAAGCAGTGATGGCTTGTGCAAAAGATGCTTGTGGCATGGGAAGCGTGGGAGGTGGGCAAGTTAGAAAGGGTAGTGAGTGATGGGATGAAGAAGTAAGATTATTAGTGAAAGAGAAGAGAGAGGCATTTGGACTATTTTTGCAGGGAAATAGTGTAGATGACTAGGAGATGTATAAAAGAAAGAGGCAGGAGGCAAAAAAGTGGGCAAATGAGAGTTGGGGTGAGAGAGTATCATTAAATTTTCTGGAGAGTAAAAAGATGTTTTAGAAGGAGGTAAATATAGTGCGTAAGACAAGGGAACAAATGGGAACATCAGTGAAGGGGGCTTATGGGGAGGTAATAAGTGGTAATGGTGATGTGAGAAGGACATGGAGTGAGTATTTCGAAGGTTTCTTGAATGTGTTAAATGATAGAGTGGCAGATATAGGGTGTTTTGGTCTAAGTGATGTGCAAAGTGAAAGGGTCAGGGAGAATGGTTTGGTAAAGAGAGAAGAGGTAGTGAAAGAATGTGGAAGATGAAAGCCAGCAAGGCAGTGGGTTTGGATGGTATTGTAGCAGAATTTATTAAAAAAGGGTGTGATTGTGTTGTTGACTGGTTGGTGAGGATATTCAGTGTATGTATGGCTCATGGTGAGGTCCCTGAGGATAGGCAGAAAGCATGCATATTGCCATTGTACAAAGGCAAAGGGGATAAAGGTGAGTGCTCAAATTACAGAGGTATAGGTTTGTTGAATGTTCCTGGGAAATTATATGGGAGGGTAATGATTGAGAGGGTGAAGGCATGTACAGAGCATCAGACTGGGGAGGAGCAGTGTGCTTTCAGGAGTGGTAGAGGATGTGTGGATCAGGTGTTTGCTTTGAAGAATGTATGTGAGAAATACTTAGAAAAACAAATGGATTTGTTTGTAGCATTTATGGATCTGGAGAAGGCATATGATAGAGTTTTGAGATGCTCTGTGGAAGGTATTAAGAGTATATGTTGTGGGAGGCAAGTTGATAGAAGCAGTAAAATGTTTGTATCAAGGATGTAAGGCATGTGTACAAGTAGGAAGAGAGGAAAGTGATTGGTTCCTGGTGAATGTCAGCTTGCGGCAGGGGTGCGTGATGTCTCTATTGTTGTTTAATTTGTTTATGGATAGGGTTATTAGGGAGGTGAATGGAAGAGTTTTGGAAAGAGGGCAAGTATGCAGTCTGTTGTGGATGAGAGCGCTTGGGAAGTGAGTCAGTTGTTGTTCACTGATGATACAGTGCTTGTGGCTGATTCAGGTGAGGAACTGCAGAAGCTGGTGACTGAGGTTGGTAAAGTGTGTGAGAGAAGAAAGCTGAGAGTAAATGTGAATAAGAGCAAGGCTATTAGGTACAGTAGGGTTGAGGGGTGAGGGCAAGTCAATGGGAGGTAAGTTTAAATGGAGAAAAACTGGAGGAAGTGAAGTGTTTTAGATATCTGGAAGTGGATTTGGCTGTGGATGGAACCATGGAAGCGGAAGTGAGTCACAGGGTTGGGGAGGGGCGAAGGTTATGGGAACGTTGAAGAATGTCTAGAAGGCAAGAACATTATCTCAGAAAGCAAAAATGGGTATGTTTGAAGGAACAGTGGTTCCAACAATGTTATATGGTTGTGAGGCATGGGCTATAGATCGGATTGTGCGGAGGAGGGTGGATGTGTTGGAAATGAGATGTTTGAGAACCATATGTGGTGTGAGGTAGTTTGATAGAGTAAGTAATGGAAGGGTAAGAGAGATGTGTGATGATAAAAAGAGTGTGGTTGAGAGAGTGGAGGAGTGTGTGTTGAAATGGTTTGGTCACTTGGAGAGAATGAGTGAGGAAAGTTTGACAAACAGAATATATGTGCCAGAGGTGGAGGGAACAAGGAGAAGTGGGAGACTAGATTGGAGGTAGAAGGATGGAGTGAAAAAGATTTTGAGCGATTGGGGCCTGAACATGCAGGAGGGTGAAAGGCATGCAAGGAATAGAGTGAATTGGAACGATGTGGTATACTGGGGTCGACATGCTGTCAGTGGATTGAACCAGGTGGTTTGGGCCATTCTTTCGTCTGTTTCCTTACACTACCTCACTAACACCAGAGACAGCAACAAAGTATAATAAATAGAAAATATAAAAAAGATAGATGAATATATATTCATTATTATTTATTTTTATTATACTCTGTTGCTCTGTCCCGCATCAGTGAGGTAGCACAAGGAAACAGATGAGAAAATGGCCCAACCCAGCCATATGCACATATATATATATACACACACACGCCCACATACATACCTCTACATTTCAATGTATACATACATATACATACACAGACATATACATACATACACATGTACATATTCGTACTTGCTGCCTTAATCCATTCCCGTTGTCACCCTACCACACATGAAACAGCATCCCCCTCCCCCCACGCGCGCCTGAGGTAGCACTAGGAAAAGACACAAAGGCCACATTCGCTCACACTCAGTCTCTAGCTGTCATGTGTAATGCACCGAAACCACAACTTCCTTTCCACGTTCAGGCCCCACAAAACTTTCCATGGTTTACCCCAGACGCTTCACATACCCTGGTTCAATTCATTTACAGTGCGTCCAACCCGGCATACCACATCGTTCCATTTCACTCTATTCCTTGCACGCCTTTCACCCTCCTGTATGTTCAGGCCCTGATCACTCAAAATCATTTTCACTCCATCCTTCCACCTCCAATTTGGTCTGCCACTTCTCCTCGTTCCATCCACATCTGACGCATATATCCTTTGTCAATCTCTCCTCACTCATTCTGTCCGTGTCCAAACCAGTTAGCACATCAGTTTTTCACTTCTTCCAAAATTTGTAAACACTTTCCTTTGTTCTTTTTCCCTTTTATAATCATCTCTATGTTTCAGTTAAGGCCTGGCCTTAATGTGGACTTTTTTCATGACAGGAGCCTCCAGTGAAAAAAAGTATATGCTTACTAAGGAAATTAGATGTTGTGTTAGGATTTTATGAAATAGGTGAGGCTATTATTTTGTCCCTCTGGGCATCTGGACATGTTGGATTTGCTGAAAATTAATTGGCTGCTATTATGGTAAAAGCTGGTTATACAAAGAATGAGGTAGATTTCCATGTCCCTAAACATATATGACAGTTGAGAGATTTTGTCAAAGAACCTTTTGAGATGACCTTTGTGGAAGAGAGGATGTTAAAGGAAACAGTATGATTATAAAGTGTGATGAAATGTATGGAGGTGTTGAAAATTATACTTATGGAAATGATAGATAATCATGTATTCATACACTACAGGAAGAGAGTATTGTACTCATAGGGACCCTCTTGTAATTTGTGTACCATCAAGGATATCATTGTAGCTTTACCAAAATTATGATACAAAATTAGGTGGGAACATAGAATGAGTTGTGAGGACAACAAAAAACGTAGGAAGAAAAGGGCACACTTGAGGATTATATGCAAGAATGTAACATACTATCTGGGGTTAGTGTGAGATATGAACAATAATTGCTATTAGATTTTTAGAATGTAATGAGGTTTTTTGGAAATAACATAAACAGAATACTTTTAATGCATCACCTAAGATTCCCCTTCCCCTGTCCTTATTTTAAGGTTTGGTAAGGTTCATCATACCCCAGTCAGAAAAAATGTTGGATTGATGAATCTTCAGATAATCTTTGTTGATTTATTGAGCCACAAAGAGTAAAGAATGGGGAAATTTTTTGATTCCTCATTTGCTTAGGAAATGGCAAACATGTATTAAAGAAAGAAGAAAAAATTAAGAGTTACATTAATCATGATTGCAGTAATGATACTGCTACCATACTTGAAAACTGACTGAAGGTAAAGTTATTATCTAAGTGTCATCTTTTTAACTCTTTATTCTCAGAACTGTTGACACTGAGAAGTTTTTGCATAGATTTATTGATAAATCTTTTAGATTTTGATTGCATAATTCTTCAGAAGATGAATTATTCCTTTTCTGATGTTATTGTTTGCTTTCCAGAAGGATATGTCTCAAAAATTTGACATTGTAAGAAGCTTTAAGTAGCAGTTCACCAAACTGCTCTCGAAGAAAACTCACAATGGTGCATGTAACTGTATTGAAAGAAGATGAAGATCCTTCAGAAGTCTTTCAATTAAAAATTTGTTCTGGTTGTGAGGCAGGCTGCAATGGAAAACGATCAAGCTACCATTGCCCAATTTGTCCTCCAAACAGATTTAAGCCCACCTGGATCAATAAAGTGGAGACGCACTTGGTTGCTCACTTCTCTCATTCTAGAGGAACAGTCCATTTGAGGGGTAGGTATTTTTTGCAGGTGTCTGTTTTGTATTAATTTTGTTGCCACAGAATATATGCAAAATAATTTAGATCACCTGAAGATTTGCTCCCCATTCTTTAGTTAGCTTACGTTGGTACCCCAAACCTAACTTGAGAAAATCATTTGGGGGGGGTTGAATCTTATGATTATCCAATATAATTTACCCATGTGCAGGCCAAAGAATTATGTAGGGCAATTGGCCCATTATATTACCTTTTCTCTTATAATAGTCTTTCATGTTATGATAATATGTACATATTTTTAAGCACATGCATTATCTCTGGAATTGAATATTAAAAAACTGTGTATTTCAGGATACAAGATAACTGGATGTCTTCAATTGTGTCATGGTTATAAGGACTCAGGGTGAGGCAGATCCCATTTTCACTGTGCATTCTGCTCTAGAATGCTTACCAAGAGGTTTTCATTTATACAGCATCTTTCTGCATATGGAGTAAAGGCAGATTCAGTAGATTCAGTTTCTCCCGCAGATGGTATCGTGGGCATGGAAATTTCTACAGAATGGTCTCAGTCACCCCAAGATCCATCACTGGAGCCATCCTCTGATCCTAAACTATAGCCATCCAAAGAGCTTTCTGCAGATAAACCTCTTCCTCGGAAAAGTAAATGTCCCCATTGTTCCAACCATTTCCATCCCAACTCCCTGAGAAGGCACATTCGCCTGAAGCACATTAAGGTTGAAGCCAGCACCAAAGATGATCAGAGGGAGAAATATCTATATGCTTGTTGTGTGTACAGTGTGGCAAGAAATTCAACTAACCCTAGGTATCCAGTCCATGTGGTGAGAACTGAAGGGCCAAATGAACTGGTGAGATATGTTATTGTTCATGTGATAATGAAAGTTCAGTATTTTGCTTTGAAGGCTGCATTCTTTTCTGAAATATTTAGAAAAAATCAGTTTATGGATATTTCTTGCTTTATGTCATGATAACGAACATATTATATTAGCAGTAACCTTGTTTTCCATCTACTAGTTGCAGTTTGATGTTGAGGATTGTATGGAATTGTCACAAATCCAGTGGTGTAGTGGGAATACCAGTTACCTTTGTCACCATCTCCAGTCAGTTCCATATGCTGTTCCAGGGATTTGCTGCAACCTTGATACTGACAGATTAGAATGTATGGTGTCCTTGGGATCCTTATGAACAGCTAACTATGTTGATTGTATTTCTAGATTGGAACGGGCCAATGAAGAACTAATACCATTATTAGTCAAGGTATGTCAGATGTTAGTACCCTTGTCATAAAGACAAGCAGAAAGTAGATGCATATTATGATATCTGATTTCATTACTTGTATCATAATATCAATGTTTGTTTAAAGAAATTAAATGAACTTGTAGTGGTAGAGAGAATTGACTAAAAATATTTTGAAATACTCATTGTAGTTAGAATAGTTTTCTTATTTCTCTCTTCACAGATTCCAGATGATCCTATGACAAGTGATCAATACACCTTTTTCAGTGTATTTACTGAATGCATAAGCTGGTGGTGCAAGTCAGAACGCACATTTGTGACCCTCAACACCAAGACATATGCTATAAGCTATCAGTGCCAACAGAAAGGATGTGAACATATGGCCATTGTCAAGTGGTGGCTGTTCCAGGAGGACCAGGTGTCTACATTGCATGCTCTGAGTGAGGAAGAGGAAGTGCAGCCTGAGGAGGTGTCCTGCAACAACAAATATCCTCCAGTCGATGAGCCCCTAGAGAAAATGATAGCCTATATTCAGTCTGAAAAAACCATCCCTCTGGACATCCTCCAGCTAGAATTCAATGCTACTGATATACCAGCACACCTTATTGCTCCTGAAACCACTTGCCATTTCTGCTCAGGAACTTTGTCTGAACCCAAGATTATCTGCAAGCAAGCTGTGGTTATACACATTGCAAACCAACCAAACAGAAGTATGTTGCATTTACAGGGCAGTCACTAAAATTTCTGGTGTGGACATGATAAAAAAAGTTTTCCTTGTATTCTACATTCCATTTCTATAATTAAAGAATACAGATGAATATTTATTTATTTGCTGCAACCTGGATACTGACAGATTAGAATGTATGGTGTCCTTGGGATTCTTATGAACAGCTAACTATGGTGATTGTATTGTGACCAAACCATTTCAATACACCCTCTTCTGCTCTCTCAACCACTCTTTTCATTATCACACATCTCTCTTACCCTTTCATTACTTACTCGATCGAACCACCTAACACCACATATTGTCCTCACACATTTCATTTCCAACACATCCACCCTCCTCCGCACAACCCTATCTATAGCCCACGCCTCGCAACCATATAACATTTGTTGGAACCACTATTCCATCAAACATGTGCATTTTTGCTCCAAGATGACGTTCTCGCCTTCCACATATTCTTCATTGCTCCCAGAACCTTTACCCCCTCCCCACCCTGTGATTCACTTCTGCTTCCATGGTTCCATCCACTGCTAAATATTCCCAGATATTTAGAACACCTCTTCCTCCAGTTTTTCCATTCAAACTTATCTCCCAATTTACTTGAACCTCAACCCTACTGAACCTAACAACCTTGCTCTTATTCACATTTACTCATAACTTTCTTCTTTCACGCACTTTACCAAACTGTCACCAACTTCTGCAGTTTCTCACCCAAATCAGCCTCCAGCACTACAACAACTGACTCACTTCCCAAGCCCTCTCATCCACAACAGCATGCAGACTCACTCCTCTCTCCAAAACTCTTGCATTCACCTCCCTAACAGCCCCATCCATAAACAAATTAAAAAGCCACGGAGACATCAAGCACCCCTGCCGCAAACTGACTTTCACTGAGAACCAATCACTTTCCTCTCTTCCTACTCGTACACATGCCTTACATCCTTGATAAAAACTTTTCACTGCTTCTAGCAACTTACCTCCCACAGCATATACTCTTAATACCTTCCACAAAGCATCTCTATCTACTCTATCATATGCTTTCTCGAGATCCATAAATGCTACATACAAATCCATCTGCTTTTCCAAGTATTTCTCACATACATTCTTCAAAGCAAACACCTGATCCTGACATCCTCTACCACCTCTGAAACCACACTTGCTCTCCGAGATAACATTCTCACCTTCCACACATTCTTCAATGCTCCCAGAACCTTCGCCTTCTCCCCACCCTGTGACTCACTTCCGCATCCATGGTTCCATCCGCTACTAAATCCACTCCTAGGTATGTAAAACACTTCTTCCTCCAGTTTTTTCCATTCAAACTTCTCTCCAGATTTACTTGTCCCTCAACCCTACTGAATCTAACAACCTTGCTCTTATTCACATATACTCATAACTTTCTTCTTTCACACACTTTACCAAACTCAGTCACCAAAATCTGCAGTTTCTCACCTGAATCAGCCACCAGCGCTGTATTACCAGCAAACAACAACTAACTCACTTCCCAAGCCCTCTCATCCACAACAGCCTGCATACTCACTCCTCTCTCCAAAACTCTTGCATTCACCTCCCTAACAACCCCATCCATAAACAAATTAAACAGCCACGGAGATATCAAGCACCCCTGCCACAAACCGACATTCACTGAGAACCAATCACTTTCCTCTCTTCCTACTTGTACACATGCCTTACATCCTTGATAAAAACTTTTCACTGCTTCTAGCAACTTATCTCCCATAGCATATACTCTTAATACCTTCCACAAAGCATTTCTATCCACTCTATCATGTGTTTTCTTGAGATCCATAAATGCCACATACAAATCCATCTGCTTTTCCAAGTATTTCTCACATACATCCTTCAAAGCAAGCACCTGATCTACACATCCTCTACCACCTCTGAAACCAAACTGCTCTTCCCCAATCTAATGCTCTGTACATGCCTTGACCCTCTCAATCAATACCTTCCCATATGATTTCCCAGGAATATTCAACAAACTTATACCTCTGTAATTTGAACACTCACCCTTAGATCCTTTGCCTTTATACAATGGCACCATGTATGCATTCCGCCAATCCTCAGGCACCTCACCATGAACCATACATACATTGAATATCCTTACCAACCAATCAACAGCACAGTCACCCCCCTTTTTTAATAAATTTCTCAGCAATACCATCCAAACCTGCTGCCTTGCCGGCTTTCATCTTCTGCAAAGCTTTCACTGCCTCTTCTCTGTTTACCAAACCAATCTTCCTGACCCTTTCACTTCACACACCACCTTGACCAAAACACCCTATATCTGGCACTCTGTCATCAAACGCATTCAACAAACCTTCAAAATCCTCACTCCATCTCCTTCTCACTTCACCGCTACTTGTTATTACCTCTTCATTAGCCCCCTTCACTGATGTTCCCATTTGTTCTCTTGTCTTACACACTTTATTTACCTCCTTCCAAAACATCTTTTTATTCTCCCCAAATATATATGTCATTGCTGATTTAATAATGTTGTCCTTTACTTTGTTTAGGTTATCAGACATACTACAAAGATTGCCTTGAATGCCATACAACATACAGATACCAAGAGCATTGCCATGGTATCTTCAACTACAATGACTACTTGTTGGTAACCCATGCTGCACTAATGGAGATCCAGGCTGGGCTTGTTGTAAGTCAGATCTCTCCAGTAGAAATTGTTATTTTGAGATATTAAGATATTTGAGATATTGAGTTTATACATATACAGTAGGCAATTCGCTTTCACAAGTACATGGTTACAGGAAATTTGAAATATACATAGAATGACAGTGAGATGAGAAGAAAGGAAAGATAGGTAGCATGTTTGAGGAAAGGAACCTGGATGTTCTGTCTCTTAAGTGAAACAAAGGGTGAAGGGTTAAGGGGAAAAATAATTTTGGTTATTCTGGGAATGTATGAGAGTGTAAGAAAGTGATCTCCAGACTGATGTTGGCAAAAAATGAAGAAGGATTCTGAGAGATGGGTTACTATTAATGTTTATTCACTTGGCCATGAGAAGAAAGATGATAGGCAAGTGTTTTGGGAGCAGTTGCATGAGTTTATTAGCAGTTTTGATGTAAGAGACCAGCTATTAATGATAGGTGATATAAATATGAGTGAGTTACGTTTCAGTTGAGTATATAGTTGGAAGGCATACAGTATTCAGTAAGATGAATCAAAATGATGAACAGCTTGTGGAGTTGTGTGCTGAAAAAGGGTTGGTAATTGGGAATACCTGGTTTAAAGATAGGGACATACACAATTATCTGTTGGTGAGTAGTAAAGACAGTAAGTGGAAATTTTTGGATTACAAATTAATTGTTAAGTGGACAAAATTTATACTGTATTGAATACGAATGCATTGAGTGGGGAAGCTGGTAGGATGTCTGATCATTTACCTGGTGAAGGCAAGGAAGAAGATTTATTGAGAATTTTGGAAGAGAGGAAATGATGTAAGTGATAAAAGGGTGATGAAAGGAAGTGAACTTGGAAAAGAGACATTTGTGAAGAAATGCCTGGAGATAATGAATGTAGAATAGCAAAGATTGAGAGTAAATGAGGTAAGAATGTGGGTGAGGAATGGGAGGTATTTATGGAAGCAGTGCTCGCATTTGGAAGGTGGGAGGTGGGCAGGTGAGAGAGGGTTGTGAGTGGTGGGATGATGGTGTAAAGTTGCTAGTGAAAGAGGAAAGAGGTTTATGTATGGTACTTAAAGGGAAGGAGTGTAAATAATTTGGAGATGTACAAGAGAAAGCAGAAGGAAGTCAAGCAGAAGATGCACAGGTTGAAAAAGAGGGCAAATGGGAGTTGGAGTGAGTAAGTGACATAAATGTCGGGGAGAATAAGATGTTTTAGGATGTTGATAGTGAGAAAAACAAGAGAACAAATGGAAACATCAGTGAAGAGGGCAAACGAGATTGTGGTAACAGGCAGTGATGAGGTGAGGAGATGGCATGAGTACTTTGAAGGACTGTTGAATGCGTTTGATGATAGGATGGCAAATGTAGTGTTTAGGTGAAAGAGTTATGGAGAGTGCTTTGGTGAAGAGATTTGAAATGTGGTGAGGTAGATGGAGTGAGTGGTGTTGCGGTTGAATTTCGTAAGAAAGGGGGTGACTCTGTTGTTAATTGTTTAGTTAGGAGTTCCAGTATTTGTGTGGGTCATGGTGAGGTGCTTGAGGATTGGTAGAATACATACATATATTGCCACTGTATTAAGGCAAGGGGAATAAAGTTGAGTGTTCAAACTACAGAGATATGTCTTTTTGAGTGTACCTGGTAAGTTGTGTGGGAGAGTGGTGATTGAGAGGCTGAAGGCATGTACAGAGCATCAGACTGGGGAGGAACAATGAGATTTCAAGGGTGACAGAGGATGTGTTTATCAGGATTTGCTGTAATGTGCGTGAGAAAGACAAGCATGATATGTGCGTGAGAAAGACAAGCATGATATGGATATCTGGGAGTGGATCTGGCAGTGGATGGAACCATGGAAGCGGAAGTGAATCATAGGATGGGGAGGGGGCGAAAATCCTGGGAGCCTTGAAGAATGTTTGGAAGTCGAGAACATTATCTCGGAAAGCAAAAATGGGTATGTTTGAAGGAATACTGGTTCCAACAATGTTGTATGGCTGCGAGGCGTGGGCTATGGATAGAGTTGTGCGCAGGAGGGTGGATGTGCTGGAAATGAGATGTTTGAGGACAATATGTGGTGTGAGGAGGTTTGATCGAGTAAGTAATGTAAGGGTGAGAGAGATGTGTGGAAATAAAAAGGGTATGGTTGAGAGAGCAGAAGAGGGTGTTTTGAAATGGTTTGGGCACATGGAGAGAATGAGTGAGGAAAGATTGACCAAGAGGATATATGTGTCGGAGGTGGAGGGAACGAGGAGAAGTGGGAGACCAAATTGGAGGTGGAAAGATGGAGTGAAAAAGATTTTGAGTGATCGGGGCCTGAACATGCAGGAGGGTGAAAGGCGTGCAAGGCATAGAGTGAATTGGATTGATGTGGTATACCAGGGTCGACTTGCTGTCAATGGATTGAATCAGGGCATGTGAAACGTCTGGGATAAATCATAGAAAGTTCTGTGGGGCCTGGATGTGGAAAGGGAGCTGTGGTTTCGTGCATTATTGCATGACAGCTGGAGACTGAGTGTGAGCGAATGGGGCCTTTGTTGTCTTTTCCTGGCGCTGCCTCGCACACATGAGGGGGGAGGGGGATGTTATTTCGTGTGTGGCGGGGTGGCGATGGGGGTGAGTAGGGGCAGACAGTGTGAATTGTGTGCATGTGTGTATATGTGTGTGTCTGTGTGTGTATATATGTGTGTATGTTGGGATGTGTGGGTGTGTATGTTTGCGTGTGTGGACGTGTGTGTGTGTGCATGTGTGTGGGGGTGGGTTGGGCCATTTTCTTTCGTCTGTTTCCTTGCACTACCTCACAGGCGCGGGAGACAGTGACAAGGAAGAACTGCTTGGCAACTGTATGAGAAGAATATGAATTGATAAATGTGCACCATTTAATCTTATCATCACAATTCATCACTAAAACCAGAAAAGTTACAGGTAAACAGGGCAGAGATCCTTTCTGGGATAAGCATGCTTCCCATGAAAGTGGCAAAGAACCTCTACAGGTTCCTCTTGTTTTGTAACAACTATTCACCTGTTGCATGTTAAGATCTTAGGGCTTATCTCTATGGGTGTGGGTGTGAAGGCATGGAGAAAGAGCACAACTTGATGCATATCCACCCTGTAACATGACTTGCAGCATGCAATATGCTCATGCATTTCTGAGATTGTGTGAAGACATGAAGAAAGAGCAAACATGATGCACATCCACTCTGTAATATGAAGCATACAATATGCTTTTGCATCTTCTGAAAATAACACAAGGGAGGCTGGAGGTTTCCAATTTGCTCAGAAGACATGTTGAAAGGTTCCTCTCTTGGCTGGAAACAGGACAGGAATACCTTGTGTGGATTGGCCCATGCACTGTTTCAGACTTCTTGAATTAAGTTTGTTGAGTATTTCTGGGAAATTGCAAGGGAGGGTATTGATTGAGAGGGTGAAGGCATGTACAGAGCATCAGATTTGGGAAGAGCAGTGTGGTTTCATAAGTGGTAGAGGATATGTGGATCAGGTGTTTGCTTTGAAGAATGTGTGTGAGAAATACTTAGAAAAACAGATGGTTTTGCAAGTAGCATTTATGGATCTGGAGAAGGCATATGATAGGGTTGATAGAGGTGCTTTAAGGAAGGTATTAAGAGTATATGGTTTGGGAGGTAAGTTGCTAGAAGCAATGAAAAGTTTTTACCAAGGATGTAAGGAATGTGTATGAGTAGGAAGAGAGGAAAGTGATTCGTTTCCAGTGAATGTCCGTTTGCGGCAGGTTGTGTGATGTACCCATGGTTGATTAATTTGTTTATGGATGGGGTGGTTATGGAGGTAAATGTAAGAGTTTTTGAGGGATGTGTGAGAATGCAATCCGTTGTAGATGAGAGGGCCTGGGAAGTGAGTCAGTTGCTGTTCACCGATGATACAGCTCTGGTGGCTGATTGGAGTGTGAATCTGCAGAAGTTGGTAACTAAGTTTGGAAAAGTATGTGGGACGAGAAAGTTGAGAGTAAATGTGAATAAGAGCAAGGTTATTAGGTTCTATAGGGTTGAGGAACAAATTGATGAGTTTGAATGGAGAAAAATTGGGGGAAGTGAAGTGTTGTGGATATCTGGGGTTGGAGTTAGCAGCAAATGGAACCATAGAAGCAGAAGTGACTCACAAGTTCGGGGAGGGATCGATGATGAACGTGTGAAGTAGAGAACGTTGTCTCGGAATGCAAAAGTGGGTATGTTTGAAGGAATAGTGGTTCCAACAATGTCATGGTTGCGAGGCATGGGCTATAGATATGGTTGTATGGAGGAGGGTCGATGTGTTGGAATTGAAATGTTTGAGGATAATATGTGGTGAGGTGGTTTGATCGAGTAAGTAATGAAAGTGTAAGAGAGATGTGAGGAAATAAAAAGAGTGTGGTTGAGAGAGCAGAAGACGGTGTATTGAAATGGTTTGGACATATGGAGACATTGAGTGAGGAAAGACTGACAAACAGGGTATATGTGTCAGAGGTGGAGGGAACAAGGAGAAGCAGGAGACTAAATTGAAGGTGGAAGGATAGAGTGAAAAAGATTTTGAATGGTACCTGAACATACAGGAGGGTGTGAGGCGTGTAGGGAAGAGTGAAATGGAACCATTTGGTGTACCGGGGTCGACGTTCTGTCAGTGGATTGAACCAAGGCATGTGAAACATCTGGGTTAAGCCATAAACCATGGAAAGGCCTGTTGGGCCTGGATGTGGATAGGAAGCCGTGGTTTCGGTGCATTACACGACAGCTAGACTGATTGTGATCGAATGTGGCCTGTTTTTGTCTGTTTTCCTGGCGCTACCTCGCTGAAGCAATGGGTAGCTATGCTGTTTTCTGTGGGGTGGGGTAGTGCCAGTAATGGATGAAGGCAAGCAAGTATAAACATGCAGATGTGTATATATGTATATGTCTGTGTATGTATATGTTGATATGTGTATGTGTGTATATGGGCGTTTATATATATATATATATATATATATATATATATATATATATATATATATATATATATATATATATATATATATATCATCTCGGAAAACAAAAATGGGTATGTTTGAAGGAATAGTGGTGAGAACAATGTTATATGGTTGGGAGGCGGGGACTATAGATAGGGTTGTGCAGAGGAGGGTGGATGTGTTGGAAATGAGATGTTTGAGGACAATATATGGTGTGAGGTGGTTTGATCGAGTAAGTAATGAAAGGGTAAGAGAGATGTGTGGTAATAAAAAGAGTGTGGTTGAGAGAGCAAAAGAGGGTGTATTAAAATGGTTTGGTCACAATGAGAGAATGAGTGAGAAAAGATTGACAAAGACGGTATATGTATCAGAGGTTGAGGGAACGAGGAGAAGTGGGAAACCAAATTGGAGGTGGAAAGATGGGGTGAAAAAAGTTTTGAGCGATAGGGCCTGAACATACAGGAGGGTGAAAGGCGCGCAAGGAATAGAGTGAATTGGAACGATGCGGTATACCGGAGTCGACGTGCTGTCAATGGATTGAACCAGGGCATGTGAAGCGTCTGGGGCAAACCATGGAAAGTTTTGTGGGGCTTGTATGTGGAAAGGGAGCTGTGGTTTCGGTGCATTACACATGACAGCTAGAGTCTGAGTGTGGACGAATGTGGCCCTTGTTGTCTTTTCCTAGCGCTCCCTCGCGCGCACGCGGGGAGTGGGGTGCCGTTTCATGTGTGGCAGGGAGGCGGCGAGAATGGATGAAGGCAGCATGTATGAATATGTACATGTGTTTATATGTTTATGTCTGTGTATGTATATGTATGTATGCGTTGAAATGTATAGGTATGCATATGTCTTATGTGTGGGCATTTATGTATATACATGAGCATGTGGGTAGGGTGGGCCGTTCTTTCGTCTCTTTCCTTGTGCTACCTTCCTAACGCGGGAGACAGCGACAACGTATATTAATTAATGATATATATATATATATATATATATATATATATATATATATATATATATATATATATATATATATCATCAGCGAACAACAATTGACTCACTTCCCAAGCACTCTCATCCACAACAGGCTGCATACTTGTACCTCTCTCCAAAACTCTTGGCATTCACCTTCCTAACAACCCCATCTAAAAACAAACAACCATACAGATATCACGCATCCTTGCTGCAAACTGACATTCACTGGGAACCAATCACTTTCTTCCTACTCGTACACATGCCTTACATCCTCGATAAAAACTTTTCATTGCTTTTAGCAACTTACTTCCCACATCATATATTCTTAATACCTTCCACAGAGCATCTCTATCATATGCCTTCCCCAGATCCATAAATGCTGCATATAAATCCATCTGTTTTTCTAAGTATTTTTCACATACATTCTTCAAACCAAACACCTCTACCATTTCTGAAACCACACTGCTCTACCCCAATCTGATGCTCTGTACATACCTTTACCCTCTCAATCAATACCCTCCTATATAGTTTCCCAGGAATACTCAACAGACTTATTCCTCTGTAATTTGAACACTTACCTTTATCCCCTTTGCCACTGTACAATGGCACTATGCATACATTCCGTCAATCCTCAGGCATTTCACCCTGAACCATACATACACTGAATATGCTCACCAGTCAACGGCACAGTCACCCCCTTTTTTGATAAATTCCATAGCAATGCCATCCAAACCCGCCGCCTTGCCGGCTTTCATGTTCAGCAAAGCTTTCACTACCCCTTCTCTGTTTACCAAATCATTCTCCCTGACCCTTTCACTTCGCACACCACTTCGATCAAAACACCCTATATCTGCAACTCTGTCATCAAACACATTCAACAGACCTTCCAAGTACTCATTCCATCTCCCTCTCACTTCACCACTACTTGTTATTGCCTCCCCATTTGCCCCCTTCACCGATTTTCCCATTTGTTCTCTTGTCTTACGCACTTTATTTACCTCCTTTCAAGACATCTTTTTATTCTCCCTAAAATTTAATGATAATATCTCCCCCCAACTCTCATTTGCCCTCTTTTTCACCTCTTGAACCTTTCTCTTGACCTCTAACCTCTTTCTTTTATATATCTCGATGTCATTTGCACTGTTTCCCTGCAAAAATCGTCCAAATGCCGGTCTCTTCTATTTCACAAACAATCTTCTTCATCCTACCACTCACTACCCTTTCTGATCTGCCCATCTCCCACCTTTCTCATGCCACAGGCATCTTTTGCGCAAGCCACACTGCTTCCCTGAATACATGCCATTCCTCCCCCACTCCCCTTACATCAATTGCTCTCACCTTTTTCCATTCTGCACTCAATCTTTCTTGGTAATTCCTCACACAAGTCTCCTTTCCAAGATCACTTACTCTCACCACCCTCTTCTCTCATTATTTCTGAAAACCTTTACAATTCTTTACCTTCGCCTCCACAAGATGATGGTTAGACATCCCTCCAGTTGACCTTCTCAGCACATTAACATCCAAAAGTCTCTTTCACGCGCCAATCAATTAACACGAAATCCAATGATGCTCTTTGGCCATCTCTCCTACTTGCATACATACACTTATGTATATATCTCAATTTAAACCAGGTATTCCCAATCACCAGTCCTTTTTCAGCACAAATCTACAAGCTCTTCATTTCCATTTTTCCAAAAGATGTTTTGGAAGGAGGTAAATAAAGTGCTTAAGACAAGGGGACAAATGGGAACATCAGTGAAGGGGGCTAATGGGGAGGTGATAACAAGTAATGGTGATGTGAGAAGGAGATGGAGTAAGTATTTTGAAGGTTTGTTGAATGTGTTTGATGACAGAGTGGCAGACATAGGGTGTTTTGGTCGAGGTGGTGTGCAAAGTGAGAGGGTTAGGGAGAATGATTTGGTAAACAGAGAAGAGGTAGTAAAAGCTTTGCGGATGATGAAAGCCGGCAAGGCAGCGGATTTGGATGGTATTGCAGTGGGATTCATTAAAAAAGGGGGTGACTGTACTGTTGACTGGTTGGTAAGATTATTTAATGTATGTATGACTCATGGTGAGGTGCTTGAGGATTGGCGGAATGCTTGCATAGTGCCATTGTACAAAAGCAAAGGGGATAAAAGTGAGTGCTCAAATTACAGAGGTATAAGTTTGTTGAATATTCCTGGGAAATTTAATGGGAGGGTATTGATTGAGAGGGGTGAAGGCATGTACAGAGCATCAGATTGGGGAAGAGCAGTGTGGTTTCAGAAGTGGTGGAGGATGTGTGGATCAGGTGTTTGCTTTAAAGAATGTATGCAGAAATAATTAGAAAAGCAAATGGATTTGTATGTAGCATTTATAGATCTGGAGAAGGCATATGATGTAGTTGACAGGATGCTCTGTGGAAGGTATTAAGAATATATAGTGTGGGAGGCAAGTTGTTAGAAGCAGTGAAAAGTTTCTATCGAGGATGTAAAGCACGTGTACGTGTAGGAAGAGAGGAAAGTGATTGGTATTCAGTGAATGTTGGTTTGTGGCAGAGGTGCTTGATGTCTCCATGGTAGTTCAGTTTGTTTATGGATGGGTTTGTTAGGGAGGCGAATGCAAGAGTTTTGGAAAGAGGGGCAAGTATGCAGTCTGTTGTGGATGAGAGAGCTTGGGAAGTGAGTCAGGTGTTGTTCGCTGATGATACAGCGCTGGTGGCTGATTCATGTGAGAAACTGCAAAAGCTGGTGACTGAGTTTGGTAAAGTGTGTGAAAGAAGAAAGCTAAGAGTAAATGTGAATAAGAGCAAGGTAATTAGGTACAGTAGGGTTGAGGGACAAGTCAATTGGGAGGTAAGTTTGAATGGAGAAAAACTGGAGGAAGTGAAGTGTTTTAGATATCTTGGAGTGGATTTGGCAGAGGATGGAACTATGGAAGCGGAAGTGAATCATAGGGTGGGGGAGGGGGCGAAAGTTCTGGGAGCGTTGAAGAATGTGTGGAAGTCAAGAATGTTATCTTGGAAAGCAAAAATGGGTATGTTTGAAGGAATAGGGATTCCACCAATGATATATTCTTGCGAGGCGTGGGCTATGGATAGAGCTGTGCGTAGGAGGGTGGATGTGCTGAAAATGAGATGTTTGAGGACAATATGTGGTGTGAGGTGGTTTGATCGAGTAAGTAATGAAAGGGTAAGAGAAATGTGTGGAAATAAAAGGAGTGTCGTTGAGAGAGCAGAAGAGGGCTTTTTGAAATGGTTTGGTCACATGGAGAGAATGAGTGAGGAAAGATAGACAAAGAGGATATATGTGTCAGCGGTCGAGGGAACGAGGAGAAGTGGTCGACCAAATTGGAGGTGGAAAGATGGAGTGAAAAAGATTTTGAGTGATCGGGGCATGAACACGCAGGAGTGTGAAAGGCGTGCAAGGAATAGAGTGAATTGGAACGATGTGGTATACTGGGGTCGACGTGCTCTCAGTGGATTGAACCAGGGCATGTAAAGCATCTGGGGTAAACCATGGAAAGTTCTGTGGGGCCTGGATGTGGAGAGGGAGCTGTGGTTTCGGTGCATTATACATGACAGCTAGAGACTGAGTGTGAACGAATGTGGTCTTTGTTGTCTTTTCCTAGCGCTACCGCGTGCACATGCTGCAAGTATTGATTATGTACATGTGTATATATGTATATGTCTGTGTATGTATACATATGTATATGTCGAAATGTATAGGTATGTATATGTGCGTGTGTGGACGTGTATGTATATGCATGTGTATGTGGGTGGGTTGGGCCATTCTTTCGTCTGTTTCCTTGCGCTACCTCGCTAACGCGGGAGACAGCGACAAAGCAAAATAAATAAATAAATATACACATACACACACACATTCCTAAGAGTCCACGGAGAAAATGAAACACGATATGTTCCCAAGTGCACTTTCGTATGTTTACCAAATAGCGTCCTAGTTACGTCTCTTCGTTGTATGTCAACTGATTGTTATATCTCTCTCTTGTGTCTCCCCTGATGATGTGATTATTACACGAAAGTGCACTCTGGAACTTATCATGTTTCTTTTTTCCCCGTGGACTCTTAGGAATATACTTGATCACGCGCAAAATTATGATCCTTTCCAGTATATATATATATATATATATATATATATATATATATATATATATATATATATATATATATATATATATATATATACACGAATAAAGTGTATATGAACGCGCACCTTCATAGAACATACAAAGCTCCAACAGCCAGGATCGAACCTGGGACCCCTTGTGCAAGAGGCCTGCCTCTTGCACAAGGGGTCCCAGGTTCGATCCTGGCTGTTGGAGCTTTGTATGTGATATATATATATATATATATATATATATATATATATATATATATATATATATTATGCTTTGTCGCTGTCTCCCGCGTTAGCGAGGTAGCACAAGGAAATAGACGAAAGAATGGCCAAACCCACCCACATACACATGTATATACATACACGTCCACACACGCACATATACATACCTATACATTTCGACATATACATATGTATACATACACAGGCATGTACATATATACACATGTAGATAATCAATACTTGCTGCCTTTATTCATTCTCGCCGCCACCCGGCCACACATGAGTCATACATATATTGAATAACCTTACCAACTAGTCAACAACACAGTCACTTCCTTTTTGAATAAATTCCACTGCAATACCATCCAAACCTGCTGCCTTGCCGGCTTTCATCTTCCGCAAAGCTTTTACTACCTCTTCTCTGTTTACCAAATCATTCTTCCTAACCCTTTCACTTTGCACACCACCTAGACGAAAACACCTTATATCTGCCACTCTGTCATCAAACACATTTAATAGACCTTCAACATACTCAATCCATCTCCTCACATCACCACTACTTGTTATCACCTCCCTATTAGCCCCCTTCACTGATGTTCCCATTTGTTCCCTTGTCTTGCGAACTTTATTTACCTCCTTCCAAAACATCTTTTTATTCTCCCTAAAATTGAATGATACTCTCTCACCCCAACTCTCATTTGCCCTCTTTTTCACCTCTTGCACCTTTCTCTTGACCTCCTGCCTCTTTTTTTTTATATATATATATATATACATCTCCCAGTCATTTGCATTATTTCCCTGCAAAAATCGTCCAAATGCCTCTCTCATCTCTTTAAATAATAATCTTACTTCTTCATCCCACCACTCATTACCCTTTCTAATCTGCCCACCTCCCACGCTTTTCATGCCGCAAGCCATCACTGCTTCCCTAAATACATCCCATTCCTCCCCCACTCCCCTTATGTCCTTTGCTCTCACCTTTTTCCATTCTGCACTCAGTCTCTCCTGGTTCTTCCTCACATAAGTCTCCTTCCCAGGCTCACTTACTATCACCACTCTCTTCACCTCAACATTCTCTCTTCTTTTCTGAAAACCTCTACAAATCTTCAAATTCGCCTCCATAAGATTATGATCAGACATCCCTCCAGTTACACCTCTCAGCACATGAACATCCAAAAGTCTCTCTTTTGCGCGCCTATCAATTAACATGGAATCCAATTTCTCTCTCTGGCCATCTCCCCTACTTACATAAGTATACTTATGTATATCTCTCTTTTTAAATCAGGTATTCCCAATCACCAGTTCTTTTTCAGCACACAAATCTACAAGCTCTTCCCCATTTCCATTTACAACACTGAACACCCCATGTACACCAATTATTCCCTCAACTGCCACATTACTCACCTTTGCATTCAAATTACCCATCACTATAACCCGGTCTCGTGCATCAAAACTACTAACTCACTCACTTAGCTGCTCCCAAAACACTTGCCTCTCATGGTCTTTCTTCTCATGCCCAGGTGCATAGGCCCCAATAATCACCCATCTCCCTCCTTCCACTTTCAGTTTTACCCATATCAATCTAGAGTTTACTTTCTTACACTCTATCACTTACTACCACCACTCCTGTTTCAGGAGTAGTGCTACTCCTTCCCTTACTCTTGTCCTCTCACCAACCCCTGACTTTACTCCCAGAACATCCCCAAACCACTCTTCCCCTTTACCCTTGAGCTTTGTTTCACTCAGAGCCAAAACATCCAGGTTCCTTTCGTCAAACATACTATCTATCTCTCCTTTTTTTTTCATCTTGATTACATCCACACACATTTAGAAACCCCAATCTGAGCCTTCGGAGGAGGATGAGCACTCCCCGCGTGACTCCTTATGTTTCCTCTTTTAGAAAGTTAAAATACAAGGAGGGGAGGGTTTTTTAGCCCCCCCCCCTCTTCCGTCCCCTTTAGTCGCCTTCTACGACACGTGAGGAATACGTGGCGGAATGCATGTTTAGTGTTATTGTACAAAGGCAAAGGGGTAAAGGTGAGTGTTCAAATAACAGAGGTATAAGTTTGTTGAGTATTCCTGGAAAATTATATGGGAGGGTATTGATTGAAAGGGTAAAGGCATGTACAGAGCATCAGATTGGGGATGAGCAGTGTGGTAGAGGATGTGTAGATCAGGTGTTTGCTTTGAAGAATGTATGTGAGAAATGCTTAGAAATACAGATGGATTAGTATGTACCATTTATGGATCTGGAGAAGGCATGTGATGAGGTTGATAGAGATGCTTTGTGGAAGATATTAAGAGTATATGGGGTGGGAGGTAAGTTGCCAGAAGTAGTGAAAGGTTTTTATCAAGGATGTAAGGCATGTGTTCGAGTAGGAAGAGAGGAAAGTGATTGATACCCTGTGAATGTCGGTTTGCGGCAGGGGCGTGTGATGTCCCCATGGTGGTTTAATTTGTTTATGGATGGGGTGATTAGGAGGTGAATGCAAGTTTTGGAGAGGGGGGCAAGTAATCAGTCTATTGTGGATTAGAGGGCTTGGGAAGTGAGTCAGTTGTTGTTCCTTGATGATACATCGCTGGTGGCTGATTCGGGTGAGAAACTGCAGAAGTTGGTAACTGAGTTTGGTAAAGAGTGTGAAAGAAGAAAGCTGAGAGCAAATGTGAATAAGAGCAAGGTTATTAGGGTCAGTAGGGCTGAGGGACAAGTAAATTGGGAAGTAATTTATAATGGAGAAAAACTGGAGGAAGTGAAGTGCTTTAGATATCTGCGAGTGGATTAAGCAGTGGATGGAACCATGAGTGTGGGAGGGGGCGAAAGTTCTGGTAGCGTTGAAGAAATGTGTGGAAGGCGAGAACGTTATCTCGGAGAGCAAAAATGGATGTGTTTGAAGGAATAGTGGTTCCAACAATGTTATATGGTTGCGAGGCATGGGATATAGATAGGGTTGTGCGGGGGAGGGTGGATGTGTTGGAAATGAAATGTTTGAGGACAATATGTGGAGTGAGGTAGTTTGATCGAGTAAGTTTTGAAAGGGTAAGACAGATGTGTGGTAATAAAAAGAGTGTGGTTAAGAGAGTAGAAGAGGGTGTTTGGTCACTTGGAGAGAATGAGTGAGGAAAGATTGACAAAGAGGATATATGTGTCAGAGTTAGAGGGAACTAGAAGGGAGAGACTAAACTGGAGGTGGAAGGCTGGAGTGAAAAAGATTTTGAGCGATCGGGGCCTGAACATACAAGAGGGTGAAAGGCGTGCAAGGAATAGAGTGAATTAGAACGATATGGTATACCGGGTTCGATGTGCTGTCAATGGATTGAACTAGGACTCGTGAAGCGTCTGGGGTAAACCACGGAGTTTTGTGGGGCCTGGATGTGGAAAGGGAGCTGTGGTTTCGGTGTATTACACCTGACAGCTAGAGACTGAGTGTGAACGAATGTGGCCTTTTTTTGTCTGTTCCTGGCGCTGCCTCGCTGGGGGGATGCTAGATCGCGTGTGGCGGGGTGTCGACGGAAATGGATGAAGGCAGAAAGCAAGAATATACAAATGTGTATATATGTATAAGTCTCTGTATGTATATGTATGTGTGCGTTGAAATCTATATGTACGTATACGTGTGTGTGGGCGTTTATGTATATACGTGTGTATGTGTGTGGGTTGGGCCATTCTTTTATGTATTTTTGTATTTATGTATTTTTTGTATACATGTGGCACGACATGTTTCGTTTAGACAATCCACCTCATCAGGTGCCAGGACTTAACAAAGTTATTTAAATCTCAATATCACAACGGAGTATCGCCGTCCAGCGTCTACCAGCACAGATAGTAACCGTTAAAAGGGATTGATTAAGAAAGGGGAGCGGGGGATCACGTAGCGGGGATTGACCTAGGCAGCTGGATGTGTTTTTATGTTTTCATGTTTTGTCCATTCTCTCATAATGATTTGGTTACGATAGGATGGGCTGGAAAGATGCCTAGGGACAAATCAAAGTTCTTAGTATTAACAAATACGACAGATTCACTGACATTACTTATGGTATAAGGGTATAGGATAGCTTAATTTTTAAGGTCTACAGTGTGATAATTTTCATGACAATGTTTAGCGATCGCATTTTATGGTCATCCCTGGGTACTGCTCAACTGTGCCAATAGCATCTCTCAGTTACAGTTTTTCCGGTTCGACCAATGTATATATCTTTACATGCCTTACATTTGACGGCATGTGTTTTTGTACTGTAAAGCAACACTGCTTGCAATGTCGCTTTCCAGTAGAAAAACACTAAGACCTTAGTAAATAGTAAGCTAAATCATGGAGCATTTGGGAGTATTTACGCCGTCAAATGTAAGGCATGTCTCTGGTATTCATTTTTGTAAACAGGATTTCGTTAAACTCTCAACTTTTACATTTGTGTCATTACGTGACGACTAAATTGTTGTTCGATCTTTCCCAGTTTTGGATGCACGACGAGACAATTAATCGCACTGTGTCTGCTTTACTCGGTGATCAAACGGTGCTTCTGCAATAATTGATTTTTTAATTACATCGTTTGTGCATTATATTGGGACGCGCAGATGATGTTTTTAGTCCGGGAAATGCGAATGTTGTGATGGTAGCAGTCAGTGTGATAAATGCATCGACGCTGAATATTATTATTATTTTTTACGTGTAAATATTCTATTCATATAATACAGGGGTTCCCAACCTTTTTGTTCCTCAGTAACCCTTGGGGCATTCTGACAGGTTCCCATGTACCCCTAAAATTAAGGATATAAAAACAGAAAAAATTATATTTGCTTTTTACTATTGTATTATAAAATCTGAAAGAAACTATAAGGATTATATACTGTTGATAACATCGATAAATTGAACTGGGGTTTGTGTTTGTGCAGTTGCTCAGAAAAGTTAGCAGACCTCGACACACGACTCTAATGTCCCGTGGCGTCCTGGTTCTGGTGACAGTCGAACACACAGACACGGGAAGTGCGACGTTTCAGTCTGGTAAGCTAACTCAAAACGTCAAATTTACAAATATGTAGCTAAAATATATCTTGTGCGGCCACGTTCTCATTCCAAATTCCTAATTACGCTTGTAATTAAAACCTGTCGGTTGTTTAGCGCACATGGAAATAGGCTGGAACCCCCTGACAAAATGATGATTTGTGTCTTGCACACCTAACACGGGTTGAGTGAGTGAGAGGGGAAGGATGTGAATGAAATCAAGATACATGTCATTCAGATATTGCAATTCAGGGTAAAGTATACTGCCAGCCGTAAGTTTACTAGTTGATTTTTTGTCATATTGCGAGTATTAATGATGTCGGCCGAGCTGCTGCGAGCCACAGCCCATGCAACACGAACACACATAAACCCAACACAAACGCAAGCTTTCATTGACTTCTCTTTGACTGGGTCATATTAGCAAAGACTTATAAAGGACGTTTTGTTTGCTGAAACAGTTTCAGTGTTGGATGTGGAACTAGAATGCCGCAGAATAGTAGGGGGTCACCTGTTGAGATCCGATAACTTTATTGAGCGACTGTACAAGGTAAAGAAGGCGCCATCACACGTGTAAAACTCTCTTCTCGTAACAGAGAAATCACAACCCTTAAACTGTGAGTCAAGTGTCTTATCTTAAAAAGTGAGAACAGTGAAAGACACATTTGGAAAAAAAAAAAAGGACATTGTTATGGTGCCTTTGGAACAATTATGGGGGTATAGATTATCGTAATTCATTATAGAGGTTGATCCTAAATATTGACCAAATTGTGATTATTGCTACATTGGCCGCCAGAAGTGGATAATAACACCTCATAAAGTCACTTGTAAATTTGTAGTTAAACCACCCTTCTCAGTGGGTTAGTCCAACAACATATAACATTCAGATGGAAGTAAACATTAGGGTGTGGCATCTTTTTTTTCACTGGCTCAAAGGAGACGTGTCACAAAACACTAACCTGACCTACAAAGTCATTGATCTAGAAAAATATGTATTTAAACTAATAGGTGATAACTGTATTTTCCCAGATCCTGTACAAAGGTCTTTATCAAAGTGCAAACCAGACGAGGATACTAGTAAAAGTGCGAGTGCAAGTGAATGGAGAAAAGGGAAGTGTAAAATAGTAACAGTTTAGCATAGGCTTCGTCTAAGACCGACACTGGTTATCCACATATAAGTTGTCAGTAACGTTTCGTAAGTTGTAGCCTAACGTATTCTCTTAAGTTGTCAGTAACGTTTCGTAAGTTGTAGCCTAACGTATTCTGTAGGTTAGGTTGTCATTAACGTTTCGTAAGTTGTAGCCTAACGTATATCTTTAGATTAAGTTGTCAGTAACGCTTCGTAAGTTGTAGCCTAACGTATTCTCCAGGTTAGGTTGTCAGTAACGCTTCGTAAATTGTAGCCTAACGTATTATGTAGGTTAAGTTGTCATTAACGTTTCGTAAGTTGTAGCCTAACGTATATCTTTAGATTAAGTTGTCAGTAACGCTTCGTAAGTTGTAGCCTAACGTATTATGTACGTTAATTTGTCAGTAACGTTTCGTAAGTTGTAACCTAACGTATTCTCTAGGTTAGGTTGTCATTAACGTTTCGTAAGTTGTAGCCTAACGTATATCTTTAAGTTGTCAGTAACGTTTCGTAAGTTGTAGCCTAACGTATCATGTAGGTTAAGTTGTCAGTAACGATTCGTGAGTTGTAGCCTAACGTATTCTCTAGGTTAGGTTTGTCAGTAACGTTTCGTAAGTTGTAACCTAACGTATTCTCTAGATTGTCATTAACGTTTCGTAAGTTGTAGCCTAACGTATTCTCTAGATTAAGTTGTCATTAACGTTTCGTAAGTTGTAGCCTAACGTATTCTCTAGATTAAGTTGTCATTAACGTTTCGTAAGTTGTAGCCTAACGTATTCTCTAGATTAAGTTGTCATTAACGTTTCGTAAGTTGTAGCCTAACGTATTCTGTAGGTTAGGTTGTCATTAACGTTTCGTAAGTTGTAGTTTAACGTATTCTCTAGATTAAGTTGTCATTAACGTCTCGTAAGTTGTAGCCTAACGTATTCTGTAGGTTAGGTTGCCATTAACGTTTCGTAAGTTGTAGCCTAACGTACTCTCTAGATTAAGTTGTCATTAACGTTTCGTAAGTTGTAGCCTAACGTATTCTGTAGGTTAGGTTGTCATTAACGTTTCGTAAGTTGTAGCCTAACGTATATCTTTAAGTTGTCAGTAACGTTTCGTAAGTTGTAGCGTAACGTATCATGTAGGGTAAGTTGTCAGTAACGATTCGTGAGTTGTAGCCTAACGTATTCTCTAGGTTAGGTTTGTCAGTAACGTTTCGTGAGTTGTAGCCTAACGTATTCTCTAGGTTAGGTTTGTCAGTAACGTTTCGTAAGTTGTAACCTAACGTATTCTCTAGATTAAGTTGTCATTAACGTTTCATAAGTTGTAGCCTAACGTATTCTCTAGATTAAGTTGTCATTAACGTTTCGTAAGTTGTAGCCTAACGTATTCTATAGATTAAGTTGTCATTAACGTTTCGTAAGTTGTAGCCTAACGTATTCTGTAGGTTAGGTTGTCATTATAATTTCGTAAATTGTAGCCTAACGTATTCTCTAGATTAAGTTGTCATTAACGTTTCGGAAGTTGTAGCCTAACGTATTCTGTAGGTTAGGTTGTCATTAACGTTTCGTAAGGTGTAGCCTAACGTATTCTGTAGGTTAGGTTGTCATTAACGTTTCGTAAGTTGTAGCCTAACGTATTCTTTACAGTTAGAAATATATGTATTTCCATGTTAGCATACTACATCATACAAAACACAGCTGTACACAGACACTTCATAATGTTTTGTAATACTGGTCATTAACATTATGTCAAGAGTGAACATAACAGTACCCCACATTACTTGCACATTAATGAGTATTTGATGTTCACAAAACACATTATTTTTACCCACAATGAAATTATCAAGCTCGGTAAAGACCTTTGCACTGTAGTTTAGAAAAAATTATAATGAAATAAAACATTGTTGGGTGAATTCCGTTATATAGAGCCTAACGTACATCAATCAGTGAATGAGCTATAACATTGATCTGCATATATATATATATATATATATATATATATATATATATATATATATATATATATATATATATAT
Source organism: Panulirus ornatus (assembly GCF_036320965.1). Taxonomy (NCBI): domain Eukaryota; kingdom Metazoa; phylum Arthropoda; class Malacostraca; order Decapoda; family Palinuridae; genus Panulirus; species Panulirus ornatus. Next base: position 13,134,955 of record NC_092258.1, read on the forward strand.
ATATGTATATATATATGGAGGAGGAGGGGGCTGGAAATAGTTCCCTCCAGTTAAGAACAGAGGTCTGGGTCTTAGAGGTAATATCCTCACTTAGCCTCCTTCTCTTTTTTTTTTTTCTTTTTGATAAAAAAGGGAGAGGGAGGATTTCCAGCCCCCCCGCTACCTCCCCTTTTAGTCGCCTTTTTTTTTTTTTTTTTTTCCAAAAGAAGGAACAGAGGGGGCCAGGTGTTCTTAACGCTACCTCGCTAATGCGGGAAATGGCGAATAGTTTAAAAGAAAGATATATATATATATATATATATATATATATATATATATATATATATATATATATATATATATATATATATATATATCAGAGACGGCGAAAGCTTCTCGTTCCCCCTTTTTTCAGAAAGGGGGGGGGGGGGGGGGGTTCAGCAAACCCTCCCCCGTGCCTCCGCCACTGTATATCTGTGTGTGTGTGCGCGAAGAATACAACAGGTTTTGTTCTTGCATGAGTGGGTGACTGAACCACTCAACGTCACGCTTGTAAGCTATCGTTTGAGCCAAGAGGTCAGAAGTTTGCGCCAAAATTTCTTTTCATTTACCGCGGCACAACCTTAATGTACACAGCCTTGGACGGGTTGATGGCCACAGTGGGAATCTTGAAGGTGAGCGGCACGGGCGTTTCCTTGCAGACCTCCAACCTCAGGGGGGAAAAAAAGCGGTAAGATTAACGTTAACGTAAATACTGAGAACAAAATTTCTCAGGAGGAATAAAGTGAATCAGAAACAATTAAAAAGATCATTATTTACATTTGATGATCATCTTGATTGGGATAAAATACACAAATTTAACCTGATGCATTTATTTCATTCCTTGAATTTTGTTTTCCTGGTGTGCGGTTAGTAAATGAATAAATTCGTACTCCAGAAGACGCTTGGTCACAGAAAATGAAGTAGAAGCTTGGGTTTGTTCTGCTTATCCAAGATGCGACAGATACTGGGAAAGGCTATCATTAATCAAGAGATGATTCGTAAGGGCGCGATCCCTACATTGTTCCCAAGCCCTTCCCTCCACGGTAATAGCCAATGTGGGAACCTAGTGATTATGGCAACACTAATGTCTACATGTCTTCATAGATTCCCAATTTTAATAGGTGGTGCAGGAAACGCTAACTACTGTGTAAGTTAACAACAGGGGGTATACACAAAGTTTGGATAGTGAAAAAAAGTTAATTGGAAGGAAGATGTGTATGGACACACTAAGGGGAAGACAGTAGATCAGACTGCTGATGGCAAAGGTAGAAATAAGTATAGAGATTGGCAGTTAAGAAATGTGTTTGGAATACCTCACCTTACCTTCACAGGATCACCCAGCACCGCTTACCTTACAGTGTGGCCTGACGAACGGGAGTAGCAAACTGCCCTGCCCAGACGTACACTTTCCCGCTACGTCAAACCATCTTCGGGAATGGTACCCGCCATGATATCTTTTTTTTTTTTGGGGGGGGGGGGATGACCAAGTCCCGCCTCCCACGAACGCACAAGGGGGAAACAACTCCGCCAGCCCGAGGGCCGACACCTGATGAACAAGGCAGGCGACCGACTGTTAACCTGTGTTCGTAGACCACATCCTGTAAAGGGGGTGGGTCCAGGTTAGGGCTTCCACGGAGCACACCTTAAGGTCCCGGTAGGAAAGCCCTATCCCTCTGAGAGCACACTTGACACCATGCTCCACGCCAGTCAACAGTGGTCCGTGTCTCGTGCCTCCTCAGTTATTACTTCCCGCGTTGTTCCAGAGCCTCTCCTGCCTGCAGTCAGGATTCATACTTTGGATGGCATGACGCACTGCTCCACACCTGGCTCGTTCGGGGTCATGATTCACACCGCTTGATGGCGTCTGTGACCTCATTTGCCAAGTACAAACCCGGGTGCAGTGACCGAAAGGTCTTATTCAACATCACCACGGGAACCTCAGCAACGCCTCTTTCCTCCTGCAACATAACCATGGGATCTCAGCCACGCCTCCTCACTCCTGCAACACAACTGTAGAACCTTAGCAACGCCTCCCTCCGGCAACACAACCATAGAACCTAAGCAACGCCTTCTCTCTCCTGCAGCACAATCGTGGAACCTCAGTAACGCCTCCCTCGTGTAACACAATTATGGGACCTCAGCAACACCACCTCCCTCCTGCAGCACAACCACAGAGCCTCGCCAACGCGCCCATCCTTATGCAGCAGCACCAGAGACCACGAGGCTCTTGCCTCACCTCTCCTCCTGCTCCTGCATCAGTTGTAGCCATTGTCCGCGTAACTGGCCCATTTATTGCACACGCTTGTATATTTCAGCATGGTGATGTTGTGTTACCCATGTTCTTGGAAGCAATTGCACGTTCACATCTCCATAACCTGACGCTACACCATCACACGGGAAACTATTCAGAGATTAAGTACTTTGCTTCGTTCAAACTTTTTCCATGACAACTCTACTCCCTCTGAGGGTCAGCAATCATGGGAACGCCTTATTATAAGGGCAAGAGCAGGAATTTCAGAATACGGACTAATAAATAGTTATAAAAACGAGTGACTGGTTTATTGATCAAATAAATTTCACGTCTCTACAAGCTCTGCAGTTATGTAGCGTTGGTATTGTTGTATGTCAACCCGCCAGGTGGTGCAGGTAACGTCGTCTGCGAACAGCTCGGTTAAGTGTCTATGTATTCAACTACAGACGTGATAATGGTTATAGCAGAATAAAGCTTTGGAACCATGGCACTGCAACCATGGCGCCGGATCCGCTACGTAGCGTTGGAATTACGGTGTTGGAACCGTGGCGTTGGTTGTGTATGATATAGTTAACGACTTCTGAAACTTCCAGATTTATTTTTCATGCTGGCAGCTCTGAATTAGGCTCCAGCACTTTAACAATTTCCAGAAAAAAAATCAAATTAACAACTCATAATACTTTTGATATATTTGAAATTTGATCTATACCTTTTCAAGTTTCTCGTTATACGAAGGTATTTCTGTTTACGTGAGCAGCGGCCATATTGGATGGTGGACGGGGCTGCCAGACAGTTGTGGAGGGAGCTACCTAAAGACACACCCCTGTTAAGTCTGGTTCAGGTCGGGTCAGGAGTTACGGAAGACGAGACTGAGGTGTGAACGTTACCGGACGGACGGTGTTTGGCCAGGTGAGCTGATGACGGTTTGGTAGTCCAAGGAATGAATAGTTATAAAAAACGAGTGACTGGTTTATTGATCAAATAAATTTCACGTCTCTACACATGATAGATTCCAGCCTCCATAGAAGCTCTGCAGTTATGTAGTGTTGGTATTGTTGTATGTCAACCCGCCAGGTGGTGCAGGTAACGTCGTCTGTGAACAGCTCGGTTAAGTGTCTATGTATTCAACTACAGACGTGATAACTGTTATAGCAGGATAAAACTTTGGAACCATGGCACTGCAACCATGGCGCCGGATCCGCTACGTAGCGTTGGAATTATGGTGTTGGAACCGTGGCGTTGGTTGTGTACGATATAGTTAACGACTTCTGAAAATTCTAGATTTATCTTTCATGCTGGAAGCTCTGAATTAGGCTCCTGCACTTTAACAATTTCCAGGAAAAAAAAATCAAATTAACAGCATAATACTTTTGATATTTGAAATTTGATCTATACCTTTACAAGAGTTTCTAGTTATACGAAGGTATTTCTGTTTACATGAGCAGCGGCCATATTGGATGGTGGACGGGGCTGCCAGACAGTTGTGGAGGGAGCTACCTAAAGACACACCTCTGTTAAGTGTGGTTCAGGTTGGGTCAGGAGTTACGGAAGACGAGACTGAGGTTTGAATGTTACCGGACGGACGGTGTTTGGCCAGGTGAGCTGATGACGGTTTAGTAGTCCAAGGAATGAATAGTTATAAAAAACGAGTGACTGGTTTATTGATCAAATAAATTTCACGTCTCTACACATGATAGATTCCAGCCTCCATAGAAGCTCTGCAGTTATGTAGTGTTGGTATTGTTGTATGTCAACCCGCCAGGTGGTGCAGGTAACGTCGTCTGTGAACAGCTCGGTTAAGTGTCTATGTATTCAACTACAGACGTGGTAACTGTTATAGCAGAATAAAACTTTGGAACCATGGCACTGCAACCATGGCGCCGGATCCGCTACGTAGCGTTGGAATTATGGTGTTGGAACCGTGGCGTTGGTTGTGTACGATATAGTTAACGACTTCTGAAAATTCTAGATTTATCTTTCATGCTGGAAGCTCTGAATTAGGCTCCAGCACAATTTCCAGAAAAAAAAAAATTAACAACTCATAATACTTTTGATGTATTTGAAATTTGACCTATGCCTTTACAAGAGTTTCTAGTTATACGAAGGTATTTCTGTTTACATGAGCAGCGGCCTTACTCGATCAAGTAAGGAGGGAGCTACCTAAAGACACACCCCTGTTAAGTCTGGTTCAGGTCGGGTCAGGAGTTACGGAAGACGAGACTGAGGTGTGAACGTTACCGGACGGACGGTGTTTGCCCAGGTGAGCTGATGACGGTTTGGTAGCCCAAGGAACATTTCAGACATCATAAAAAACATCTTATTGACTAATATTCATTCTCTACCGTTAGGTCATGTTTATCCATATCACTTTGCCATTTCTCAAGAATATATATATATATATATATATATATATATATATATATATATATATATATATATATATATATAACATACAAACCTCCAAACAGCCAGGATCGAACCCGGGAACCCTGTGCAACAGGCGGGAGCGCTACCGCTAGGCTATGATCCGCGTTGTACAGTTAGGTTCGGTAAAATGCTATCTGCTGGCTTTGTGAGCCTGATGGGAAATGACTGGTGTAGACCCCGTTGCTCACCAACGTGAGGCGAAGCGTATTCGAGTACATAATATTCGAATAGTCATTTCCCTATAAGGGACGATCATAGCCTAGTGGTAAGGCTCCCGCCTGTTGCACAGGGGTCCCGCGTTCGATCCTGGCTGTTTGGAGGTTTGTATGTTTTATGAAGGTGCGCGTTCATATGCACTTTGTTCGTGTATATATATATATATATATATATATATATATATATATATATATATACTTTGAGATGTTACATAGGGGAAGTTTTATTATCAATACGAATTGTTAAACTGCAAGTGTTATATAGCAGTGAGTGGTGGGGAAATGTAGATGATCACAAAATAGCTTAAAAGAATGTTTAGTGTTAGAGGTTAAGAAACCGACAAAGATTACGATAAGAACATTAGTGATAAAGTGAAAAGTATATTTAAAATCCCGAGCAGGACACATCTGCCTGGGGTCAGCAGATCTCTAACCTTATAGCAACATCGGAGCTGATGCACGAGAGATGCCACACTAGTATATGCAACATTCAATAATTAGAACATTCATAATAATCATTCTGGATATAAAAGCTCTGCGTGACGAACGCTACAAGATGGAACTGGTAGTTTTCAACCAAGTTGGGGTGAAACGCTCATATAATTCGTTTAAGGCCATCGGCCATATGTGACATGGAGATGCAGTTTTACTTTGCATTTATAATGACTCATGCCGGAGGTAGTGATCTAACCTCAGCCGGACCCCAGCCTTCAGGTTGAGGCTCGCCTGAAGCAAGGCATCTTGTGAGGACTGCTTACCGCTGCGGCAAATGTTCAAGAATGGCCCACTTATGTGCGTGAAGATTGGTAATATCTATCAGTGATGATACGAAGCGCAAGAGGAATATTACCATTCACATTGTTATACCAAAAAGGGCTTCGAAGGGTTTATTTTCTTGGGGTAGAAAAATGGCTTTTTGCTCTTGCCGATTTGGAGAGATTAGGGGGGCGGGGGGCACTGGGGTAGTTTCCCCACAGCTATATAAAAACCATGCCCTGATCTGAGTCCAGATAGTCCAAACCCACATCGGTCATGTGGGAAGCGACGTGACTCACTTCCCACACCTCAGTACCTTACGCTAGAAACCTGGGACCGGTGCTGGAGACCAGCAGCAGAACACCAGCTGTTGTGTATCCATTTACCAGCACCCTGATTGTGAGACTGATCTCAGTCCACTGGGGGCTGAATATTGTTGTATTTAGGGTGTACAGAACCCCTTGGGTCTTCGGAAAGCTAGAAGGGATAATCTGAGGATTAAACTTGCCTTTCCTTTAAGCAGGGCAGGAGTTGCTTCATTATGAAAAGCATTTATCTACGCGTCTCAAAACACCCAGGTACAAAAACTGTTTATATCCTTCGCCGTTTAGAAATAATCCAATGTCACACATCAGATGTAAGCACAAAGTCAGCACAACAGGCAAAAGGTATTTATACCCTGAACCTTGAGTACTGTTTGCGCCCAAACAGCAACCTTCTGCTTGGAAGAATCATAAGTGTCTAGCGACCTGAAATTGTTCTTTCATATCCGTTACAGTCAGTAAATCTGTGAAATAAGCAATTGCTTCCACTCCTTGTCTTGTCATTTTGAACTTTCGTTGACCTATTTTGTCATCTAATATCAAGAGTTCCAAGGTCATGCTGGGAAAAAGTAAGAAAAAACCCGAAACCCGAACACAAAATATATAAAATAACCGTTCTGATGGTTCGTATTACGATAAACCCACTGACACGAGAACATACCCTACTTTGTGTTCAAGTGGCCAGAAACGATAGTGGACGACCGCTAGCTTTATCAAGTCAGTGAAAACCAGAATGCACCGCTATACTCTGAGCAAGTGAAGTGATCGGTGTAGGTCCGGTGTATACCCTGCCACCTGACCTCCGCTCCGTGATGACATCGGCCACAACAAGTTAGTGCAAGGCTGTAAGTCCCTTGCTTGTGAACGAGCGTGTGTCAACCTTACATAATTTACGATAGTAGTAAGAGGGGAATCCTCTTGAATATATCTGGGATTAAAGCAGTGACTTACCTTCTCACCGGCATATGCTGTTTCTTGCTGTTAGAGTTGTGTCCGGAGGAGGAAGAAAATAATCTAAAAGAGGTTTGAGGCTGACGAGGACAGTGATGAGTACAATGGAAGTCTGATGCTGAGGTGTATGTCCAGAATGGGATCTTACGTCCAGTTAGGTCCCGCTTTGCCATCATCAGACTCCAGATGTTTGTGTTCCTCAAAACAACGTTCTCTCTATATCCCTCGAGTCTTTCACAGACGGATTGACCGTAGGGAACTATGCCCAACACGACATAACTGGCTTTTCCAAACTACGGAGGTTAACAATCCATGACAGCCAGACTCCCACTACCAAAAGTAGCTAAGCCACGGCACAGCCGTCTTAGCTTCACAACAGGAGAAGCGCCAGTGACCTAGATATAGGTTTAACCTTCCTGACCCTGGAGTTAGCTGAGAGTGGGAGCTGGTAATGGTGATATTATGGATCAGTTTCAAGGATTGTTTGATATTATAATGACCCCGCCAGTAATGTCTCTTGCTCGCGTATGAGTCTAACTTGGTGGTTCGTCCTGAGCCAGGCTTTTGGGGTGCCATCCAAATGAATGCCTCAGAGAACACCTGGTGTTTGACATCATAACACCTGCACCCGGGCTGGCCCACTCTGTCCTTTACAAGTGCTCGTGAAGACGGCCATCTCTCTCAGTCAGCATGGAGGTGTTGACCGAGGGAGCCAGTCTGCCGGGGGTGTAAACCCTCCGTCAACAGACATCACTTAAACCCCAACGCGTTGCTCCTCAACAGATGGGCTCGTGTGCCTACCTCGCATCCTCCTTCGTGTGCAGATTATTAATGAGTATCCATCATTTCATTCCCCTCACGCGCTTAATTTGACTCTCAGAAATAGTAATCAGTTCGCACCTGAGGTCATAGTCTATCTTAACATCTTTGTGTACATATTATCACGCACAATCTTAAGACGCGCATAGAATTTGATGTATATCAGGTTAAGATGGATGTAGTGAGACAAGTAGAGCAATATCAATACTGTGCAAAGCTTTTCGCTGAAGAACTTTTAGTTTTCGGGATCGTCTGTATATCAGGTTCGAAATGTATGTTACTGGTGCAGAAGGTCGGTATTTGGTTAGGAATGTCTATATTAGGTTCAAAATATTTATATCTAGTTCAGAATGTCTTTATAAGGATGAGAATATCTATATCTGGTTCTAACTTTCAATATCTGGTTGAATACGTCTGTTTCTAGTTCGGAATGTCTATCTAGTGCAGAATATTTATATTTGGTTCAGAATGTATCAGTATTTGGTATGGCATGTCTATGTTCTGAATGTCTATATCTGGTTCTGAATGATACATTTGGTTCAGAACGTCTATGTCTAGTTCAGAACAAACCATTCGTTTGAGGTCAATTGCTTATCTTTTAGTCCCATAGATGTTAGGATAAAGGTTTGGTTCACACTCTTGTTCAACAGGAAACTCTGCCTGACGACACCTACATCACTTGACCTGCTCGTCCATTTCACAGCCTTTGCACAAACCTTTCCTGAAGCATTTTCTTTGTTGTCACAGAATCTGCTCGATCTGTTGATGGTTTCAGTTCTACTGTCACTTGAGTTCCATCAGAGGTCTTCCCATCATTCCATTAGTGTTTGGTTCCCAACATGAAAATTTGGACAATTCATATATTACAATATGCAGAGCAGTGATACTGGCTCCTTCTCTCTACTAATAGGTAAGCAGGTCTTCAACATTGATATAACGCCGGTTCGTGGTAAACCTGTGTTAACATGAGATAGCAAAAATGTGTTTGACGCAGAAAACGTTATATAACACAAGCGTATAGTATAGAGCACTGCGTGTATCGTAAATACATATTAGATACGTAAATGAAAAAAAGGAAACATCTGGATGTCATATATCTGCTGGGGAAGGGCGAAAGGACGAAGATTAAGACAGGAATTAAAGTCTCAGATACATACAAAGATTTGGTCATCAGTGAGTGGCATGTACTTGAAGGATTGGGTCGGCATTGCTTGCGATGCGAAGAGGAGGGAGAAATTTCAAAGGCTGGTCCAGTTTTACGAGGCGTGTAAACGTGGTACGGGGGTTGGAGATGTATTCCGATAAGACTGAGTTAGTTTCTGAGAGGATAGAGAAGAGTGCGATAGATTCTGCGACGCCATCCAGGATAAAGCTAGTGAATGGAAGACTAAAGCTAGGATGGTTAACAAACAGTTGAAAGAGGTTAGATGATGTAAGTATTTGGTATCGGGGATCTTTACGGTGCAAATGCTGCACAACGGAAGAGGGGAAATAAAAGTTATTTAAAAAGGAAATGTGAATGCATGTTTGGGTACGTTATAAGATACCACGAATGAGAGAAAAAAGTATAACATAATTCTGCTAGACCTAACTTTTTTGCAATGTAATCTGTGGACCTGAAGTGCAACAAGACTGTCGTAGAATTCCGACAGCTATATTGTGCTGTCTGAGACTTGCAGCTTAGGGGCAGCAGATGGGATTTTTTTTTTTTTTTTATGTTGAAGGCTTCAGTCATGGACGAAAGTCCACATCAAGTCCGGGCTATCATTGAAATATAGAGAGAATTACGAAACGGAAAAAGTAAAGGCAAGGGAAAGTATTTACGAATTTTTGAGAGAAAAAACACCTGTCTTTTGAAATGTGCCAGGTCCTAGTTATTAGGGAAGCTTCGACGTGTAGGGAAAGAAGTAGGTATCAAAACGGCCCACCCTTGAGTTGCCGACAGTCACAATAATCATGTGATGCAGCAGCCTGCCTGCTTGCCGAGTATTGCGTGGTCTAGCTAGTGGCGATGGCACGCAAGCAGCCAGCTCTCGGGGGCAAAACCCAAAGTAATACCTATAGAAGAGGGGAAGTAAACCAACATTGTGGCGTAGGGCAAAGGGGTCAAGTTTGTAAGTTAGCCTGGGACATTGTATAGGTCGGACCGCTTTCGTCTCAACTCTGCCAAGTAAGGATACACAGTTGGAACTACCCCAAATTTGAGGAGCAGTACTCCATACAAGGACGAATCAATCCCTTGTATACACGGATCAACTATTCAGAGGGGAAGTTTTGACATCTAAAGAGGACCCCCAGTTTCTTAGAGGCAGACTTTGCTATTCCCGTAATGTGGGGTTTCCAAGGAAGAATGGATATTACAGTAATACCGTCAAAGGAAAGACGAGAGTTGTAAGGAGTTTTCGATAGAGAGATGGGGAGAAATTGGGTCTTGGAGGCTTTAAGCTTAACAAGATCTGGTGTACCCCACTGAGATATCCTGTCCAAGTCTGAGTTTATTGAGGTAGCTGTGTCAAGACGAGATGCAGATTGAGTATAAGAGGAAACAGAATTAAAGAATGTTGATGCCTTCAATATTGGATCGTCAGCGTATGAGTGCACTGGATTATTTGTGGAGGAGAGGTAATCGTTGAAAAGGAGAAAAATTGTAGGGGATTGGACAGAACCTTGAGGGACACCACTGTTGATGGAGAAAAGTGGGGCGGCTGATTCAGCAACAACCACAGAGATAGATGGGCTGGAGAGGAAGCTAGATATCACGGAGTAAAGTGAGGGAGGGAAGCCAAAAAAAAGGGAGCGTAGAGATGAGACCCCGATCCCACACCCTGTCAAAAGTCTTATATATGTCAAGGTCCACTACATATGACTCCAAAATCTGTCGAAGATGATGACCAGACATTAGTAAGGTAGGATAGAATTTATCACCAGTGGATCTCGCCTTACGGAAGCCATACTGGTGATCAGAGAGAAGATTGATTTTCAAAGTGTTTAAGGATATAGGAGTTGAAGAGGAATTCAAAGACTCTGGAAATGGTAGACGTCAAAGCAACAGGACAATAGTTAGAGGGGTCACAACGGTCACCTTTCTTAAAGATGGGATGTATCAATGCATGTTTCCAAGGAGAAAGATTTGGTTTCCAAGGAAAAGATTTGGTTTTTAAACAGAAACGGAACAGACGGGCAAGCACAGGTGCAAATTCAATGGCACACTTTCAGTACACGGGGATGGATGTCTTTAGGACCATAAGCCTTGATTTTGTCCAGAGAAAGAAGCGCTTTTCGTACAGTCCGAAAAGAAATAACGGGAAGAGGCGTACAATTAGTAAGAGGAGCATCAAGGGGAGGGGGAAGTGAAGGACTATTAGTCATCCACGGTGGAGATAGAGGAGAAACGGGAGCCAAAGAATGTTCCTTTGTCAACGGGAGAGACAGCTATAGTTAACGTCAGAACGGAAAAGTGATGGAAAGGTTGAGCGACAGAATTTGTTAGAGATGCCCTTGGCTGAAGACCAGAAAGACCTATCCGTGGAGGAGGAGGAGAGGTAATCGCACTTCCTTTAAGGAATGGGTTATAACGAGTGTATTTCAGACGTGGGATGTTGGAGGAAGGAAAGGACTTGGAGTGTGGTGACATAACAGATTAAGGAAAGTAACTTGAAGTGATCTGGTCGCTTGGAGAGGATGTAGGATGCGGGAAAGTCACCCTGCTGGCAGGGGAAAGCCGGGGAGAAAACCCAGGAAGTCGTGATGCAGGATGGACCCTGCTAAACAAGGTTTAATTGGATAGATCACTTAGGAAACATTTCTTGCTGAGGTAATAGAGGCGTCATGAAATAATAATAATAATGATAATAATAATAATAATGATAATAATAATAATAATAATAATAATAATAATAATAATAATGATGATAATAGTAATAATAATAATAATAATAATAATAATAATAATAATATAATAATGATGATAATAATAATACAGTAGAATAAAGAAGAATGATGATAAAACTGTTATAGTAAGACAATATACCTGTAAGTTTTGATTACCCTGGCCAGCGTCAGTTTAGCCTCCAGCTGAGCAAACCTCATCCCAGGGCAGTTCCTGGGACCTGCACCGAAGGGCAGGTAAGACATGGGGTGATGTGACTCCGCCGCCTTGGCGTCCGGTGAGAACCTGACAACAGAAAAGTGCGAGTTAGCACCAAGACAGTAACGCTTCAGATTACGGAACTGTATGGACTACGATACTGTATGAACGACGATACCGTATTAATGATGATACCCGATTTATACTAAGCTACAAAAACATTGATCATTTTATTAATATATACTTAATCGCTGTTTCCCGCGTCAGCGAGGTAGCGCCAGGAAACAGACGAAGAATGGCCCATCCACTCATATTGACATATACATACATAATAGCCCATACACGCATGTATACATGCATATACATATCAACATATACACATACATACATATACATACACAAACATATACATATATACACATGTACATATTCATACTTGCTTGCCTTCATCCATTCATGGCGCTATCCCGCCCCACAGGAAACAGTATCGCTACTCCCGCTCCGGCGAGGTAGCGCCAGGAAAAACGGACAAAAAAAGACCACATTCGTTCACACTTAGTCTCAAGCTGTCATATGTAATGCCCCGAAACCACAGCTCCCTATCCTTATCCAGGCCCCATAGACCTTTCCATGGTTTACCCCAGAGGCTTCATATGCCATGGTTCAGTCCATTGACAGCATGTCGACCACGATATACCACATCATTCCAATTCACCCTATTCTTTGCACGCCTTTCACCCTCCTGTATGTTCAGGCCCCGATCGCTCAAAATCTTGCTCTCCATCCTTCCACCTCCAATTTGGTCTCCCGCTTCTCTTTATTCCCTCCACCTCTGACACATGTATCCTCTTTGTCAATCTTTTCTCACTCATTCTCTCCATATGTCCGAACCATTTCAACACACCCTCTTGTGCTCTCTCAACCACATTCTATTTATTACCACACATCTCTTTTACCCTTTCATTACTCACTCGATCAAACCACCTCACACCACATATTGTCCTCAGATATTTTTTATCCAACACATCCACCCTCCTCCGTACAACCTTATCTGTAGCCCATGCCTCGCAACGATATAACATTGTTAGAGCTACTATTCCTTCAAACATACCCATTTTTGCTCTCCGAGATAACGTTCTCTTCTTCCACACATTCTTCATCGCTCCCAAAACCTTCGCCCCCCTCCCCACCCTGTAACTCACTTCCGCTTCCATGGTTCCATCCGCTGCTAAGTCCACTCCCAGATATCTAAAACACTTCACTTTCTCCAACTCTTCTCCATTCGAACTTACATCCCAGTTTACTCATCCTTCAACCCTACTGAACCTAATTTCCTTGCTCTTATTCACATTTACTCTCGGTTTTCTCCTTTCAAACACTTTTCCAAACTCAGTCACCAACTTCTGCATTTTCTCACTCGAATCAGCCACGAGAGCGTATCATCAGCGAACAACTGACTCACTTACAAAGCCCTCTCATCCACAACAGACTGCATAGTCGCCCCTCTCTCCAAAACTCTTGCATTTACGTCCGTAACCATTCCATCCATAAACAGATTAAATGACCATACGGACATCACAAACCCCTGCCGCAGACCGACCTTCACTGTGAACCAATCACTTTCCTTTCTTTCTACTCGCACAAATCTCTTACAGTTGGTAAAAACTTTTCACTGCTTCTAGCAACTTTCCTCCCGTAACATATACTCTTAATACCTTCCACAAAGCATCTCTATCAACCCTATCATATGTCTTCTCCAGATCCATAGATGACACATACTAATCCATCTATTTTTCTAAGTATTTCCCACATACATTCTTCAAAGCAAACACCTGATCCACACATCCTCTACCACTTCTGAAACCACACTGCTCTTCCCCAGTCTGATGCTCTGTACAAGCCTTTACCCTCTCAATCAATACCCTCCCTTATAATTTCCCAGGAATACTCAACAAATTTATGCCTCTGTAATTTGAGCTTCTTCTTTCACACACTTTACCAAACTCAGCCACCAGCTTCTGCAGTTTCTCAACCGAATCAGCCACCAACGCTGTATCAGCGAAAAACAACTGACTCACTTCCCAAGCTCTCTCGTCCACAACAGACGGCATACGTGCCCCTCTTTCCAAACCTCTTGCATTCACCTCCCTAACAACCCCATCCATAAACAAATTAAACAACCATGGAGACATCACGCACCCCTGCCGCAAACCAACATTCACTGAGGACCAATCACTTTCCTCTCTTACTACACGTACACATGCCTTACGTCCTCAATAAAAACTTTTCACTGCTTCTAACAACTTACCTCCCACACCATATATTCTTAATACTTTCCACAGAGCATCTCTATCAACTCTATCATATGCCTTCTCCAGATCCATAAATGCTACATACAAATCCATTTGCTTTTCTAAGTATTTCTCACATACATTCTTCAAAGCAAACACCTGATCCACACATCCTCTACCACTTCTGAAACCACACTGCTCTTCCCCAATCTGATGCTCTGTACATGCCTTCACCCTCTCAATCAGTACCCTCCCATATAATTTCCCAGGAATACTCAACAAACTTATACCTCTGTAATTTGAGCACTCACCTTTATCCCCTTTGCCTTTGTACAACGGCATTATGCAAGCATTCTGCCAATGCTCAGGCACCTCACCATGAGTCATACATACATTAATAACCTAACCAACCAGTCAACAATACAGTCACCCCCTTTTTTAATAAATTCCACCGCAATACCATCCAAACCCGCTGTCTTGCCGGCTTTAATCTTCCGCAAAGCTTTAACTACCTCTTCTCTGTTTATCAAATCATTTTCCCTAACCCTCTCACTTTGCACACCACCTCGACCAAAACACCCTATATCTGCCACTCTGTCATCAAACACATTCAACAAACCTTCAAAATACTCACTCCATCTCCTTCTCACATCACCACTACTTATTATCACCTCCCCATTAGCCCCCTTCACTGATGTTCACATTTGTTCCCTAGTCTTACATACTTTATTTACCTCCTTCCAAAGCATCTTTTTATTCTCCCTAAAATTTAATGATATTCTCTCACCCCAACTCTCATTTGCCCACTTTTTCGCCTCTTGCATCTTTCTCTTGACCTGCCTCTTTCTTTTATACATCTCCCAGTCATTTGCATTATTTCCCTACAAAAATCGTCCAAATGCTTCTCTCTTCCCTTTCACTAATAATCTTACTTCTTCATCCCACCACTCATTACCCTTTCTAATCTGCCCATCTCCCACGCTTCTCATGCCACAAGCATCTTTTGCGCAAGCCGTCACTGCTTCCCTAAATACATCCCATTCCTCCCCCACTCCCTTTATGTCCTTTGTTCTCAACTTTTTCCATTCTGTACTCAGTATCTCCTGGTACTTCCTCACACAAATCTCCTTCCCACGCTCACTTACTCTCACCACTTTCTTCACCCCAATATTCTCTCTTCTTTTCTGAAAACCTCTCCAAATCTTCACCTTCGCCTCCACAAGATAATGATCAGACATCCCTCTAGTTGCACCTCTCAGCCCATTAACATCAAAAAGTCCATCTTTCGCGCGCCTATCAATTAACACGTAATCCAATAACGATCTCTGGCCATCTCTCCTACTTACATACATATACTTATGTATATCTCTCTTTTTGAACCAGGCATTTCCAATCACCAGTCCTTTTTCAGCGCACAAACCTACAAGCTCTTCATCATTTTCATTTACAACACTGAACACCCCATGTACATCAATTATTCCCTCAGCTGCCACATTACTCACCTTTGCATTCAAATCACCTATCACTATAACCCGTTCTCGTGCATCAAAACTATTAACACACTCACTCAGCTGCTCCTAAAACACTTGCCTCTCATGATCTTTCTTCTCATGCCCAGGTGCATATGCACCAATAATCACCCATCTCTCTCCACCCACTTTCAGTTTTACCCATATCAATCTAGAGTTTACTTTCTTGCACTCTATCACATACTCTCACCACTCCTGTTTCAGGAGTAGTACTACTAGTTCCCTTGCTCTTGTCCTCTCACCAACTCCTTACTTTACTCCGAAGACATTCCCGAACCACTCTTTCCCTTTGACCTTGAGCTTCGTTTCACTCAGAGCCAAAACATCCAGGTTCCTTTCCTCAAACATACTACCTATCTCTCCTTTTTTCTCATCTTGGTTACATCCATACACATTTAGACACCTCAATCTGAGCCTTCGAGGAGGATGAGCACTCCCCGTGTGACTCCTTCTTCTGTTTCCCCTTCTAGAAAGTTAAAATACAAGGAGGGGAGGGTTTCTAGCCCCCCGCTCCCGTCCCCTTTAGTCGCCTTCTACGACACGTGAGGAATGCATGGGAAGTATTCTTTCTCCCCTATCCCCAGGGATATATATATATATATATATATATATATATATATATATATATATATATATATATATATATATATATATATATATATAGAAAGAGAAGAGAGAGGCATTTGGACGAGTTTTGCAAGGAAATAGTGCAAATGACTGGGAGATGTATAAAAAAGAAAGAGGCAAGAGGTCAAGAGAAAGATGCAAGAGGTGAAAAAGAGGGCAAATGAGAGCTGGGATGAGAGAGTATAATTAAATTTTAGGGAAAATAAAAAGATGCTTTGGAAGAAGGTAAATAAAGTGCGGGAGACAAGAGAACAAATGCGAACATCGGTGAAGGGGGCAAATGGGTAGGTAATAACAAGTAGTAGTGAAGTGAGAGGGAGATGGAGGGAGGATTTTGAAGGCTTGCTGAATGTGTTTGATGATAGAGTGGCAGATATAAGGTATTTTGGTCGAGGTGGTATGCGAAGTGAGTGTGTCAGGGAGAATGATTGGGTAAACAGAGAAGAGGTAGTGAAAGTTTTGCGGAAGATGAAAGCCGGCAAGACAGCGGGTTTAGATGGTATTGCTGTGGAATTTATTAAAAAAGGGGTGACTGTGTTGTTGACTGGTGAGGATGTTCATTTTATGTATGGTTTATGGTGAAGTGCCTGAGGATTGGCGGAATGCATGTATAGTGCCAATGTACAACGGCAAAGGGGATAAAGGTGTGTTCAAATTACAGAGGTATAAGTTGTTGAGTATTCCTGGGAAATTATATGGGACGGTACTGATGGAGAGGGTCAAGGCATGTACAGAGCACCAGAATGGGGAGGAGCAATGTGGTTTCAGAAGTGGTAGATTTGTGGATCAGGTGTTTGCTCTGAAAAATATATGTGAGAATTACTTAGAAAAGCAGATGGATTTGTATGTAGTATTTATGGATATGGAGATGATAGAGATGCTCTGTGGAAGGTATTAAGAGGATATGGTGTAGGAGGTAGAAAAGCAGTTGGATTTGTATGTAGTATTTATGGATCTGGAGAAGTCATATAATAGAGTTGATAGAGATGCTCTGTGGAAGGTATTAAGAGGATATGGTGTGGGAGGTAAGTTGCTAGAAGCAGTGAAAAGTTCTTATCTGGGTTATAAGGCATGTGTATAAGTAGGAAGAGAGTAAAGTGATTGGTTCTTAGTGAACGTCGGTTTGCGACAGGGGTGTGTGATGTCTCCATGGCTGTTTAATTTGTTTATGGATGGGGTTGTTAGGGAGGTGAATGCAAGAGTTTTGGAGAGAGGGGCAAGTATGCAGTCTGTGGTGGATTAGAGGGCTTGGGAAGTGAGTCAGTTGTTGTTCGCTGATGATACAGTGCTGGTAGCTGATTCGGATGAGAAACTGCACAAGTTGGTGATTAAGTTTGGTAAAGTGTGTGAAAGAAGAAAGCTGAGAGTAAATGTGAATAAGAGCAAGGTTATTAGCTTCAGTAGGGTTGAGGGTCAAGTCAATTGGGAGGTAAGTTTGAATGCAGAAAAACTGAAGGAATTGAAGTGTTTTAGATTTCTTGGAGTGGATTTGGCAGCGGATGGAACCATGGGAGCGGAAGTGAGTCACAGGGTGGGGGAGGGGGCAAAGGTGCTGGGAGCGTTGAAGAATGTGTGGAAGGCGAGAACGTTATCTCGGAGAGTTAAAATGGGTATGTTTGAAGGAATAGTGGTTCCAACAATGTTATATGGTTGTGAGGCGTGGGCGATGGATAGGGTTGTGCGGAGTAGGGTAGTTGCGTTGGAAATGAGATGTTTGAGGACAATATGTGGTGTGAGGTGGTTTGATCGAGTAAGTAACGTAAGGGTAAGAGAGATGTGTGGTAATAAAAAGAGTGTGGTTGAGAGAGCAGAAGAGGGTGTATTGAAATGGTTTGGTCACATGGAGAGAATGAGTGAGGAAATATTGGCAAAGAGGATATATGTGTCAAGGGTGGAGGGAACGAGAAGTGGGAGACCAGATTGGAGGTGGAAGGATGGAATGAAAAATATTTTGAGCGATTGGGGCCTGAACATACAGGAGGGTGAAAGGCGTGCAACGAATAGAGTGAATTGGAATGATGCGATATACCGGGGTCGAGGTGCTGTCATTGGATTGAACCAGGCCATGTGAGGCGTCTGGGGTAAACCATGGAAAGTTTTGTTGGGCCTGGATGTGGGAATGGAGCTGTGGTTTCGGTTCATTACACATGACAGCTAGAGACTGAGTGTGGACGAATGTGGCCTTTGTTGTCTTTCTAGCGCTACCTCGCGCGCTCGCTGGGGGAGGGGATGTCATTTCATGTGTGGCGGGGTGGCGACGGGAATGGCTGAGGGCAGCAAGTATGAATGTGTACATGTGTATAGATGTATATATCTGTGTTTGTATACGTTGAAATGAATAAGTATGTATATGTGCATGTGTGTGCGTTTACCTATATACATGTGTATGTGGGTGTGTTGGGCCATTCTTTCGTCCGTTTCCTTGCGCTACCTTGCTAACATGGGAGATAAAGACAAATATAATAATAATGATAATATAATGGTAAATTATATGGGAGGGTATTGATTGAGAGGGTGAAGGCATGTACAGAGCATCAGATTGGGGAAGAGCAGTGTGGTTTCAGAAGTGGTAGAGGATGTGTGGATCAGGTGTTTGCTTTGAAGAATGTATGTGAGAAATACTTAGAAAAACAAATGGATTTGTATGTAGCATTTATGGATCTGGAGAAGGCATATGATAGAGTTGATAGAGATGCTCTGTGGAAGGTATTAAGAATATATGGTGTGGGAGGCAAGTTGTTAGAAGCAGTGAAAAGTTTTTATCGAGGATGTAAGGCATGTGTACGTGTAGGAAGAGAGGAAAGTGATTGGTTCTCAGTGAATGTATGTTTGCGGCAGGGGTGTGTGATGTCTCCATGGTTGTTTAATTTGCTTATGGATGGGGTTGTTAGGGAGGTGAATGCAGGAGTTTTGGAAAGAGGGGCAAGTATGAAGTCTGTTGGGGATGAGAGAGCTTGGGAAGTGAGTCAGTTGTTGTTCGCTGATGATACAGCGCTGGTGGCTGATTCATGTGAGAAACTGCAGAAGCTGGTGACTGAGTTTGGTAAAGTGTGTGAAAGAAGAAAGTTAAGAGTAAATGTGAATAAGAGCAAGGTTATTAGGTACAGTAGGGTTGAAGGTCAAGTCAATTGGGAGGTAAGTTTGAATGGAGAAAAACTGGAGGAAGTAAAGTGTTTTAGATATCTGGGAGTGGATCTGTCAGCGGATGGAACCATGGAAGCGGAAGTGGATCATAGGGTGGGGGAGGGGGCGAAAATCCTGGGAGCCTTGAAGAATGTGTGGAAGTCGAGAACATTATCTCGGAAAGCAAAAATGGCTATGTTTGAAGGAATAGTGGTTCCAACAATGTTGTATGGTTGCGAGGCGTGGGCTATGGATAGAGTTGTGCGCAGGAGGGTGGATGTGCTGGAAATGAGATGTTTGAGGACAATGTGTGGTGTGAGGTGGTTTGATCGAGTAAGTAACGTAAGGGTAAGAGAGATGTGTGGAAATAAAAAGAGCGTGGTTGAGAAAGCAGAAGAGGGTGTTTAGAAATGGTTTGGGCACATGGAGAGAATGAGTGAGGAAAGATTGACCAAGAGGATATATGTGTCGGGGGTGGAGGGAACGAGGAGAAGTGGGAGACCAAATTGGAGGTGGAAAGATGGAATGAAAAAGATTTTGTGTGATCGGGGCCTGAACATGCAGGAGGGTGAAAGGAGGGCAAGGAATAGAGTGAATTGGATCGATGTGGTATACCGGGGTTGACGTGCTGTCAGTGGATTGAATCAGGGCATGTGAAGCGTCTGGGGTAAACCATGGAAAGCTGTGTAGGTATGTATATTTGCGTGTGTGGACGTGTATGTATATACATGTGTATGGGGGTGGGTTGGGCCATTTCTTTCGTCTGTTTCCTTGCGCTATCTCGCAAACGCGGGAGACAGCGACAAAGCAAAAAAAAAAAAAAAGAAAAAAAAAAAAAAAAAAAATATATATATATATATATATATATATATATATATATATATGTATATATATGTATATATATGTATATATATATATATATATATATATATATATATATATATATATATATTTCTTTCTTTTATACTATTCGCCATTTCCCGCGTTAGCGAGGTAGCATTAAGAACAGAGGACTGGGCCTTTGAGGGAATACCCTCACCTGGCCCAATTCTCTGTTCCTTCTTTTGGAAAAAAAAAAAAAAAAAAAAAAAAAAAAAAAAAAAAAAAAAAAAAACGAGAGGGGAGGATTTCCAGCCCCCCGCTCCCTCCCCTTTTAGTCGCCTTCTACGACACGCAGGGAATACGTGGGAAGTATTATATATATATATATATATATATATATATATATATATTTTTTTTTTTTTTTTATACTTTGTCGCTGTCTCCCACGTTTGCGAGGTAGCGCAAGGAAACAGACGAAAGAAATGGCCCAACCCCCCCCCCCCCCCATACACATGTACATACACACGTCCACACACGCAAATATACATACCTACACAGCTTTCCATGGTTTACCCCAGACGCTTCACATGCCTTGCTTCAATCCACTGACAGCACGTCAACCCCTGTATACCACATGACTCCAATTCACTCTATTTCTTGCCCTCCTTTCACCCTCCTGCATGTTCAGGCCCCGATCACACAAAATCTTTTTCACTCCATCTTTCCACCTCCAATTTGGTCTCCCTCTTCTCCTCGTTCCCTCCACCTCCGACACATATATCCTCTTGGTCAATCTCTCCTCACTCATTCTCTCCATGTGCCCAAACCATTTCAAAACACCCTCTTCTGCTCTCTCAACCACGCTCTTTTTATTTCCACACATCTCTCTCACCCTTACGTTACTTACTCGATCAAACCACCTTACACCACACATTTTCATATATATATATATATATATATATATAATTATTATTATTTTTTTTTTTTTGCTTTGTCGCTGTCTCCCGCGTTTGCGAGGTAGCGCAAGGAAACAGACGAAAGAAATGGCCCAACCCACCCCCATACACATGTATATACATACACGTCCACACACGCAAATATACATACCTACACAGCTTTCCATGGTTTACCCCAGACGCTTCACATGCCCTTATTCAATCCACTGACAGCACGTCAACCCCGGTATACCACATCGATCCAATTCACTCTATTCCTTGCCCTCCTTTCACCCTCCTGCATGTTCAGGCCCCGATCACACAAAATCTTTTTCACTCCATCTTTCCACCTCCAGTTTGGTCTCCCACTTCTCCTCGTTCCCTCCACCTCCGACACATATATCCTCTTGGTCAATCTTTCCTCACTCATTCTTTCCATGTGCCCAAACCATTTCAAAACACCCTCTTCTGCTTTCTCAACCACGCTCTTTTTATTTCCACACATCTCTCTTACCCTTACGTTACTTACTCGATCAAACCACCTCACATCACACATTGTCCTCAAACATCTCATTTCCAGCACATCCACCCTCTTGCGCACAACTCTGTCCATAGCCCACGCCTCGCAACCATACAACATTGTTGGAACCACTATTCCTTCAAACATACCCATTTTTGCTTTCCGAGATAATGTTCTCGACTTCCACACATTCTTCAAGGCTCCCAGGATTTTCGCCCCCTCCCCCACCCTATGATCCACTTCCGCTTCCATGGTTCCATCCGCTGCCAGATCCACTCCCAGATATCTAAAACACTTTACTTCCTCCAGTTTTTCTCCGTTCAAACTTACCTCCCAATTGACTTGACCCTCAACCCTACTGTACCTAATAACCTTGCTCTTTTTCACATATATATATATATATATATATATATATATATATATATATACACTATGATTAATGTCATTAGTAGTAGCAGTAGAAGTAGTATGGAATCATTATCATCATTATCATAAATCATTGACATTATCATTACGATTATCATCATTATCAAAGGACCACACGACCTCTTTCTCTTGGGGTTTTCTGCAGCTTCGACGCTGCGCTTTTTCCAGTAGCAAGGACATGAGGAATTTTTCTCTGGAGTGAAAAGTTCCTTGACTGTAGCCTGCTCTTCTCCGTAGGTGACTTATAACTTCGGGCGAATCCTCACATCATTATCTACCAAGGTCGTCGACGTTAACCTCCTCTCGGTGTTCAAAATAATCTTATGTCTGATCTCAGTGGATATGAGGCCTTAGATCGCCCGTACTGGATGGGATGATAAGATAACAATGATAACTGGCATATTCGTGTAAACAATGAGTCACGCTATCTTGTTCCCTAAGTGTTTCAATTCTCAAACAGTAAACAGCTTTAACTTGAACATCCTGTTTACAAATGATACTCTTAAACTGACAGACTAATCCTCGTTAGTCTGTGTTAAAAAGAACTAATTCATTTATTCATTTTGTTTGCTTCAGTGGAAGAAAGTAATGATTGGACTTCACTGGCCTCCATATTCAGTCTCGTGTAGTAAATACTGACTGATCAGCAATGTAGTATTCTCATCCAGAAGCATCGTCCCAGTTGTCCCAAGTATTACATAAGAGCATAGCCTATTTACGAATGCGTTACAGGGATATTAAAGACTGGATTTGTCCCAAGTATTACATAAGAGCATAGCCTATGACGAATGCGTTACGAGGGTATTAAAGACTGGATTCTAAATAGCTGAAAAAGTGTTTAACGTTCGCGATATCTTTCAGTATAATGTCGGAGTTGTTTATTAGAAATGGTGATAAAGTAAGGAAATAAATAAATAAAGAAATGTTCAGGAATTACAGAACGTGGAAGGCCAAACAGTAAAGCAGATATCAATATTTAACATCGTGGAAATGTTCTTTACTACCGGTAAGGCTGGAGATGGTTACGACATATTTAAGATTTTATGACAAGAAATCTATCTTCAGAATCATGTGAGTAAAGAGTATTTATACAATATGATTATTCATAATAATGGCAAAAAAAATAAACCTGTTAATAAATTTCCAAACATAATTTGTCATTGTGCTTGCACCATATATTGACTTCCTGCTTCATATGCAGCCTAGGAGAAAGACAGCTTACACAAAGTGTCTTCAGGAGTTGAACAGCATGTTAAGAATTTGCTGAGTAATTTTTCATGCTGGTGTTGCTTTTTGTTAGAGCATAATTGGATATAGCTCTGGAGGAAAAAAAAAAAAAAGGCGGGTAGGCAACATTCAGGGGTTTACAGAAGGCGTGTGACAAAAGCGAAAGTTTGGTAAATTTAGGCTCTGCATGGGTTACCTGGAAGGCTTGTGATGAGCGGTACGGGTTTTCATGTACTGGACTGGAAGCGTGTGTGAGAATGAGTTATGGTATGCGTGAATCGAAGAGAGCGTCAAGATTTTTAAGTTCTACGGAGATGATACTGTGCTTTCAGCTGAATTGGGTATATGGATACAAATGTGGACCATTTTCATGGCGCACTTGTAAGCAGCAAGCTGAGAGTAAATAGTAAATTTGATGGTGCGTTTCGAAGCAACGAGCTGAGAGTAAATGGCCCTTTTGATGATGCATTTCGACGCATCGAGCTGAGGGTAAATGGTCCTTTTAGTGGTGCATTTCGAAGCAGCGAACTGAGAGTAAATGGCCCTTTCAGTAGTGCATTTCGACGCATCGAGCTGAGGGTAAATGGTCCTTTTAGTGGTGCATTTCGAAGCAGCGAACTGAGAGTAAATGGCCCTTTTAGTGGTGCATTTCGAAGCAGCGAGCTAAGAGTAAATGAGAAGAAACTCCAAACTTAGCTTTTGGAATAGATGGGACGATTGTGGACAACAAGAACCTCTGGATGGGTTTAAGTATTTAGGAGTTATGATCTCGAAAGATGATCGTAGGTCTGACTAGAATGTGATAAAAGGAAAAAGAGATTGAACTTTTAGTGAAGTAAATGTTAAGACTTAAGTGTGGAGTGTCTAAGAAGCTTCTATGAAAGTGTTATTGTCCCAACTCTAATATACTGTTTTATCTTTTTTTATCTTTTAATTGGTTGAGTGAAAATTACAGATAGAAATGGTCAGTTTGGGAGGCATAGTTGAGTTCAGAGGGGACAGTTGAAGGAATACAAACATGAGGACATTGCTTGCGATGTCATTAGAAACGCGCGTATAATGAGTCTATGAGGCGAGTAAGATGATAGAGAACTTACCGCAGATAATACACGAAGATATATACAACAGCAGAACAGCTGAAGCTCCTGTAGGTAGACCACAGAAGACATGGGTAGATGTAGTGAAAGAATTGATTACGGTTAAGGAAATTTCAGATGAAGATGCAGGAGAAATGATTTGGAACCAGACGCTGTGGGAGGGTTTTGTGTACACAGCCGGTGAGAAAAGAGATGTTGGTCTCTTAACGAAGGACCGTAATGTACGGAGATAAACAGATAAACAATACTGATATAGTTGCGAGAGTTCGTCTCTATCACACTGGGTACAGATTAAGAATGTGTGTGTACACTAGGCCAGGGTTAAGGATGTATATACTGGACCAGGGTTAAGGATATATATACTTAGTCAGGATAAAGGAAGTGTATACTCAGCCGGGATTAAGGATGTGTATACTGGGCCGGGATTAAGGATGTGTATACTAGGCCGGGATTAAGGATGTGTATACTGAACCAGGATGTAGGATGTGTATACTGGGCTGGGTTAAAGATGTGTATTTTGGACCAGTATTGAAGGATGTATATATTGGACCGGGATTAAGGATGTGTATACTGAACCAGGATGTAGGATGTGTATACTGGGCTGGGTTAAAGATGTGTATTTTGGACCAGGATGTAGGATGTGTATACTGGACCTGTGGTTTGGGCAGTGAGGCATTCTCATATGTCAACAAGAGTTCCGAAGCTTCGTTCACGAGGCATAAAACCCAAGCGTTGTCAGGTGAACCAATGTGAAGTGAAAACTCCTATGGATAAGATCTGTTTGATGTATCCCGTGACCCTCTGATACCGGCTATAGTGCCCGGGACGTGTCCTCCTGACTCACTTACCTGTCTGGGTCAAAGGTCTCAGGATCCCTCCACTGGTCGGGGTCCCGGTGGAGCTGCCAGATGGGAACTGTGATGATCATGTCCTTCGGCACCGATATGTTGCCTAGCTGCCGGAGACAAGCCAGTCTTACAGGTGATCTACGCTCTTTTGTACAACATGAGGGACGCAGTGGAAGGAGAGATAGAGAGAGATATACAAGGCAGATATTCTCACTAATATTGCTCATATATTCGGGGAATATCTAAGAAGGTCGCACAATATGTGCAGCAGGAGCACTTGCCTTAAAGTCATGAGCCGCCTCCCTGCTGATGAAGGTGACGACTGGCGGGTACAGCCTCAGGGACTCGGTTATCACCTGGTCCAGGTACTTCAGGTCCCTCACCTGCTCGTAGGTGAGAGATCCGCTTTCACCTTTCTGTTGATACACGACACATTAGTCAGGTTGACCGACGAATCGTTTTCTTTCAGTATCTGCTCTGATTGCCGACATATTTACAAGACAGGAATATATATATATAGAAGTCTGTTTGAATTTTAGATATATGATAAGAATCTATTTATAAGCAAACACATGAGGAGAGCGCGCCGTTGGCGGATCATGAATTATGGTAATGAAAGAAACAGACGACACACGTCAGACGTCTCTCCAGCTGGGTAATAGTAACACAGGGTGTTCCACAGGGCTCAATCTTGGGACCACCGCTCATTCTGATCAACATTAATGACCTGCCAGTAGAATTCGAATCCCATCTCAGGATGTCTCCGGATGATGCTACAATCGCGAAAAAATGACGAGCTTTCATAATCGTGACAACATACAAACAGACTTAGGATCCAACGCTGTTACATTTACGTTTGAGAAGATTTAGTATAACCAAATACCAAGTGAGGACGTCGAGGCACTGGGAAGTAAGGCTAAGCTCTGTCAACCCTCTCCCTGGGAGGAGGGTACAGGAGCTGATGAGGTGAGATCTTGACACACCGACTACAGTCTTCACCAAGTAAGGACTTGGGGTGAATGGAGTTCCCTGTGTCACTGAAAACCACACGAAAGATCATTAGAGTAATTCACATGTCTACCAACGAACGTATAAAATGTCTATTGGAACGAAACGATGTTCAGGAAGAATATTTACAACAAGCGTTAAACTTTTGAGACTTCAGCACCAGTGTCGTCACTGCATCTTCACAGGCAAATAGATTTCCCGTTGAGTGACCACACGACCGGGTGTTCGAAAAAGTCTTCCTTTAACAGGAAGGTAAAATAGCGCGTGAAGTCAACACTCGTGAAGCTGACCAAAATGGAGGAAAGACAAACGGAGTCACGAGAAAAGTTCTATAAGTTTCTCGGTGGATCTGGCAAGGTCGACATGGAGCAGTCCTTCGCACAGGATAGGAAGGCATCAAACTGTGTGCAAAACTGGGATCAGCATGATATGATAAAGAAAATATTAGGAAAGACTTCGATGACACCAGAACACGAGACCAAGTGAAAATGTGTTGAATGAGGAGAATTTGAAGATTAAAATGCTAGACAGCTGATAAGAAAGAGTGAGAAGCGCGGCTCCATGTGGTTGACACTACTGACCTTCAGACACACTGTGTGTAAAGGATGAGCAAATGTCCCTCGGTTCCCAGCAGTACAGCCACCCTCTACGCAAGGTTACGCACGATTCCTACGCTCGATCTGGTTTCTTGAAATACATGTGGAGGCCCTTATTGCCCGCGCACTTATCTACGCATCGCCACGTCAGACTTATATCATCAGTATCTTTTTTTACAATTACTTGTACCTAACTGAGAATAAGAATGAAGACATTTTATACCGTGAGCGCGAGTTTGAGTACTTGAGCGTGAGTGCAAGTCCAAGTACTTAGTGTATGAGAGTGAGTACAAGTACTTGTACATAAGAGCAAGTACAAGTACTTGTACATAAGAGCGAATACAAGTAATTGTAAATAACAGCAAGTACTTGAACATGAGATTTAGCTCAAGTACTTGTAAATGAGAGCGAGTTCAAGTTCTTGTACATGAGAGCTAGTACATGTACTTGTACATAAGAGTAAGTATAAGTACTTGTGCATGAGACCGAGTACGAGTACTTGGACATGAATACCAGTACTTGTGTACTACGAGTACTAGTACTTCTGCATTAGTACGAATAAAATACCTGCGCGAATACACATTTACCAGGACAAGCTTTAGTAACTAAGTCAGGTTTTACTATGAATAAAAGCACTTGGAATATGTGCTGTAGTCATGATGTACGAGATGAAATACTGTACTGACAGGAATTATACAACATGACGTATAATACAGCATGGTGTATAATACGTGATGTATGATGTAACCTGATGTATAAGATCAACGGATTCTATACAACAACAAAGTTGCTCTCGAGCGTGTCACCACGCGTAGTCCCTGCGCCGCTCTGCATGTTAATGTCCACAGGTCTGTTATTTACATTGTAATGAGGGAATCAGAGGCGTGTTAAGGTGGCCCCCGGCCACCAGGTTTGTTGCAGGAACCCATCACTTCCCACACTTGAAAAGGAAAGTACGACAATATGACACTGTATATACAACTTCTATGGGAGTTTGGTATACATCCAGTGACGGTCATGTGGAATCTATGGTTTTCAGTATTTTACCTCCCAAGAATGCCAAGTGAGAAGTATCTAAGCGTTTTAATGATCTGTTTGGTAATAGCAGACATCCAGATACAAAAACACAGAGGCCGTCTTGAACTATAAATCCTTGTCGAGTCTTATGAGACACTGATATTAAACTTTCAGTAGCTTAAGTAAGAATAAACTTCCTCAACCTTTCCTCGGTCTTGGAAATGTCCCTCACGAGAATTCCCTCAAGAACTATCCATCTCCATGTCTTCAAAGTCTTGTCTTATTATGTCCCGCTTCATCCATATTAACACCTGCTGCCAAGCCTCGTTAGTTTCTCGTAGGGCGGTGCTGAGCGTAGCAGATCTAACATGCGTTCTTAAGTCGAGAATGAACGTTCCCCTTCAGCCTTTGATGCCATAACAGTCACGTGAATTCTCAAAGCAACACATAATATGTGAAAAGCCATATCCTGTTGTGTAGTGTCCGATTCAGGAAATGTATTATGAGGGTTTTTCCATCACATTTGAATGTCTTTTGGGTACTGGTTAAACTGAATGCATCCAAGCAAGTCCTCAGGTTCTCTGGATACGCCTGTTCCAACCTTGAATCTCTTCATAGATTCCCAATTAGTGATGGGACGTGTTGGAAAGGCTAAGTACTTACTGCTGTGCATCTTTTTTTTTTTTTATCTAAAACAACAGGGGTTTCGTCAGTAGGTGACCTAAACTACATGCTGATAGTGAAAGAAGTTGTTCATTGAAGGAAGGAATGTATGGACACACCAAGAGGAAGATGGTAGATCAGACTGCTGATAGCATAGATAGAAGTATGTTGAGAGGCGGCAGTAAGACGATGGTTCGATACCTTACCTTACCTTACTGACTGACACACACAAGACCCTCCAGCACCGCTCACCTTCCAGTGCCGTCTGTCGTACGGGAGTAGCAGACGACCCTGCCAAGGCGCCCCCCGCTCGCTACGACAACCCGCCCTCAGGAACTGGTACCTGCCCTTGGAGCTTCGGGAGAACAGCCTAATCCCGCTCACCACAAGCGCACAAAGGGGAACCACCTCCACCAGCCCTACGGCCGAGACCAGATAGACAAGGCAGGCCCGATTGCTAACCTGTGCTCTTGGACCACATCCTGTGAAGGGAGTGGGTCCAGGTTAGGGCTTTTACTGAGCACACCTCTAGGTCCCGGTAAGTGAGCTCTAACCCTCTGAGAGCACTCGCGCTTTCGTGGCACCATGCACCACGCCCATTCAACGTGGCAGATGTCACATGCACGGTGACATCCTGGTGAAATCCCGTACGCCCTGAAGGACTTCCGGGGTGCCGTAATAGCTGCACTTGTACTGATGTGCAGCCGAAAGCGCGAAATGGACACCAGAGACTTGGGTATCGATGATGAAAGCCTCTGTTCCTTTGGAAGCCACGATGTCCAACTTCCTAAAGGACCCCACAATCGGAATGCGAGGCTCACAGGGCACCTCGTACCCCTTCTGTCTCAATCGTCCGGCCGAATAGGCACTGATGTTATCGTGCCTCTTTACCCTCCCACCATGGGTACGTGGGCACATCTGAGCGGTATGCCCGAGCGTACCGGGCTTATGACGAGTGTCACAGAGGCCGTTGATCTCGGGCCGGCCTCTGGAAGCCCTGGCGGGGGTGGGTAAATCGCCAATCCTCACTTGGACGGCCTTCACATAATCAGACCTGGACAGGAAGCGGTTCCCACTATGTACCCATCCACTAACCTGAGGCACGGTAGTAGATGGAGCGAGACCCGCACCGTCGACGGTGCTGATCAGATTAGCCCTCGATACGCGATGGCGTTCGAGTTTATTACTCGCCTGCCGACCAGCAGCAATGCACGCGGGTCCAGTCCAACTCTGCAGCTTGCTCAACACTGCAGGCTCCCGGACAGCCGCCTGAATCACCGGGTCAGTCGAGGTGAGTCATTTCTCGAACCTGGCTTGTTTGTTTAGTCGGACGGTCGAGGCAAAGTCCGGTATACCAAGCCCACCATCTCCTGCCGCCGAGTGGAAGTATGCGCAGGACACGTCATGGGTTAGACGGAGCCAGCGGCGAACCGCGACTCGCACCTGTCTGTCCAGGCGTGCTAGCTGAGTCTTATACACTTCCCCCAGCAACAAGCGAGGCATGAGCTAGGTATCCCACGAGCGACGCAATTCGTTGTTGAGGTTTTGGAGTGGCTCTGGTGATGTTACGGAGCCCCTCTTCTAGCATGGCACCGTAGGATTTTCGCCTTCCTCCTTCTTCGACGAGGATACTGAGGTACTTATGATCGTCCTCAGTGTTCATGGAGCCGACAGCGTTACCCAAGACTTGAGACGTCCTACTTTTGTTGACGTACCAAGTCTTGCGTTTGCCGTCGACCTCCATGCTGAGGGAACGACACTTTCCCAGGTTTACCCGGAGTCCAACCCCCACAAGTCTCCGCCATAATGTCTATTGCCTGTTGCAGGCCAATCGGCGTCTCCGCTACCAAAACCAGATTGTCGGCAACTGCCAGTGCTGACACCTTTTGGTCCCCGAACCCAATTCCTACACCAGATTCCTTAACCCATGCAACTCCCTCGTCAATTACAAGGTTGAAAAGGACTGGTGATAGCGGATCGCCCTGTTTGACCCCACGAGTCATATTGATCTTTTCCGACATCTCGCCGCTGCCTTCAGTATGAGTGAAGGCTCGGTCGTACGTCGACATACTATATGCCCTGACGAGGGCAGGAATGCCCTTCCGCGACATGGCCCGCTCGATAGTGCTATGATTAACACTATCGAATGCTTTGGCCATATCGAGGAATGCCAGGTACGCACCGTGGGCGTGTGCCCGCGCACGACCGGTGATCGCGTCCAGGATCGTGAGGTTCTCAAGGCATATCCGTCCACAGGAACGAATGCCTTTTGATCTCCATCGATTTGGACGAGGCTCGAGATGCGGCTGTTCAAGATTTTATGGAGCAATTGGACTACGGCACAAGAGATCGTGATTGACCCGTAGTCCTTGGATTGTGTTGGGTTCGGTACCTTAGGAATCAGAATCGTGCGATTTGCCATGAATGGTTCTGGCAACGTTGATGTGGCAAGTCACAGGTTGAACATCTTGGGAAGAATTCTTGGGGAATGGACTTCAATAAACGAGTCGGCATTCCGTCAGGACCAGGGGCAGATGTTTTCGTGGTTTTGAGGTGGTGTGTTACCTCACCTACGGTCATAACCTTTGCTAGTTGTCCATGTTCTGGGTCGCAATCGGTGATTATACGCTCATCCGGCTCAGATGGGCGAGAGAAAAGGGGCTCCCCAAAAGGGGTAGGGGCTTCCCGGCCCAACCGAAGTTGGCGGGACCTCCCAGTCACCTTTTAGGACAAGTCCAGTCCAGCGGCCAGTGAATTATTCTGGCGATAAAGTCTCAGTACTTTCTGGTATTGTCCCTGCCTAAGCCGGTTTCCGCGCAAAGGAACCTCCTCCGTACGGCGTACGCTGCCAGAGTTCGCTGACTGTCTTGGTCCGTCTCCCCCACGATTCCGGCGGTCTTGGGGCGAGCCACAGGAGCTAATCAGTTGCCTGGCATGCTCTGTGGCTACCCTGATCGCGGCAAGGCTGTCACCCTGACGTAAGTGGTTCAGGGCAACATTTGAGACGTCCTCGCCCCACGATGGAGTTGTGGGGCTAGGTCCTAGTGTGTCAAGATAGGTGGCAGTCTCCGCAACAGAGGAAGCAACAGATTGGGATTGGGGAACCCGCGGAGCGTCTGGGACAGATGAAACCGTGGGATCGGCCTCACGGCCAGAAGCGGTAGGCTCCCTTCCTCCGAGGACAGCCCCATCTCCCGCATCTGTGAGGCTTTCACCACTGGAGTTGGCACGCACGCGCCTACTTGCGCGTGGTGCTTCCTCCGGGAGGCCACACCGCGTGTTGCTTCCTGAAGTTGCCGGGACACGCCTCCCATCTGACGTACTATCAGTCACCTCGCCTTCACCGGTTTCCTGGTGGAAGTTTATGTCCAAGACCAGTTCCTGAACCCTGGTCTTATACGACGCTTTCCGTCGAAGGCCTTTGATCGCTTCGACCGTCCTAAAGGGAACAATCGCCTGCAACCGCTGGTTCAGGCCTAGGCCAGCAACTAGTGAGGGACCAGCTGCCATCTTCGCCTCTGCCCTAGCGAGGAGCTCTACTTCCTCATCAGTCCATCGAGCCTTGGATAGATCGTGTCGTGTAGCCAACTCCTGGTGAAATGAGTTGGCATGTGCCTGCCTTTCGTGGCCCCTGCTGCCCCGAAGGCTGGCAAAGGTGCTCCCACAATGTGGGCAAATGGGAGAAAGGTCGTCTGCCGCTCCCCCTTGGCTGTTGTTGGCACCCGACATACCAACAGTGGCTGGTACGCTAGTCCGTAAGGATTGGTTCTGCCTAGCGGGTGACACGGAACGAAAACCCGTGACAAGTAAGGATCGCACAGTATTGCCGCCCGAAGGAAGCAGAGGACTGCAGTCAGGAGATGGAGGCTCCCGCTGAGCCTCAGTCCTGGGATTGCCCTTTGGTAGTTGCCCTACTGCACCAGCAAACGGAGCTGGACACCTTCCGACTCTCAGCTGTTGGTTAATATATGACGGATAATCAATCAACGAAGCTAAGGCTCCAAGTTCGCAATCACTCAAGTTACTCGGCTTAAAGGCTTTATAAAGCGAACGATAATCCCTCTGCAACGTATGTTATTGATACCGTTTTCCCTCAACTTTGCCCACATCAGCTACCACATAGATTCGGGTCCAGTCTTACAATCAGACGATTAACGATAAAAGGACACTAGTGCGAAATAGGCCTTGTGCTGATGCTGATTGCAGTTAAGTTCCGTTTCTGCTCTCTTCATACCTTATCTTTCCTTAGCAACTTAGCTTCCTTTTTGTAACTTCAAAGTCAAGAATGGCTTTCACGTAGCTATGCAGTGCCACCCACTTTGGTACTGGTCATATGCCTTTGCTAACAACTTCCTGGTGTAACGAACTCAACCGAGACCAGCGTTCCTTATTACTGTTAGCGCAACACTGTCGAATATGCAAAACTTTGCCAGCAACTCTGTTTGCCCGACTTTTGGTATCGTTGCTTTATTCTGCATGATCAATTTATTGCGGATCGCGACAATCGAATTTTAGATTAACTGACCGATAAAACATTGTGCGGCATCACGTACTGCAGCCCAGCGAATGTTGACAAGGCTTTTCGGCGTGCAGGAGAGGCCAGGGTCAATGCTGTTCCACTTGGGAGTAGACTCGGAACACAATCTGTAGTATGTTTCTAGAAAGCCAGAGAAATCTATGGCCGATACGCAAAATGAATGTCCACTAGATTTATGAACTGAACATGGGACATAATCAGTAGAAGGTGGTGACACGACCTATATTCAAGGATATAGACCAATATATTTCCCTACTATGCTGTTGATGTTATTACAGCTTTGTCTTCTGCAGTAACATACGAGAATTTTGAGCACCACAAGTGTATTGAATTCCAGATCTCCTAAGTCTGCTGGAACACGGCTCTAGTTTGGGAGGAACATGAAGAAAAACAAAAAAATATGTGCCCGTTAAGGACGTATCGAACCGCTGGTATTAACTGATTGGGAGCAACATCCAGTGTTGATTCCACGCTAGTAAAGATATGTTTGGCTTCCCTCATTTCACTAACGATCGTATTTCGAACTCTCTCGTTCATGGACCAAATCAGGTCATTGTAGATAGTGTTTGAAAGATATGATGAAGTTCCTCGGCTGTTCATCCCATAACTCGCAAGTTAACCAACTAGAAATGGTTGGCAAGCTGACAGAAGCTCCATCATATCCGTAAAGTCGCCGATGTGAAGTGTACCGAGCAGCTGAACATGGCCCAGCAGGGCTAGGCAGACCACGTTCAATGGGGAACGTCATCGTAAAAACCACCCACGTCAGAGGTGGCTCCTCCGACCATCACCTGGTTGGAGACACGTTCGTTTCTGTTGTGGAAGTTGGCCATAGTCATCTGTGTTCCCGATGCTGGCTGTTGCGTTCGTGGACTCTGATATATTCAGCTCCATGGCTTAGTCGTCGCAGCCACATGCAAACCTCCTTGCCAAAGAGCCTTAAGCTTAGGAATGTTTTCTTTCCAACTGAACGGGGAAAATACTAACGTCGATTGATTGATTGATTGTATCCCTCTTATTCTGCTTTTCAAAGAAAACTGTATATGATCTTAGATTGGTCCCTTTCACCAGAGTCCATTTTGACGGGTCAAAACCAATATCAGTACTTCGCGGTGGTTCATTCTCCCTAATAAATTCTCTCCGATCATTGTCCTCGTTGCTCTTTCGGTTAATTAACGCCAAGACTTCCTCAGTGAAGACCATTACATCAAGTAGCGTCGGCTCTGAATTAGTTTCTTTTGTTTGCAGGACCCATCAAAGCTCGGAGCCCATGACGCACGTACGTACTGTACCCTGGCCTTAACTAGCCCCACAGGGGGATGTGTCTGTGTAGAGAGAGACTCGCTTGTGATAACTTGCGTTCATAGACGACACTAGAAGTACATTGGTCAAAGTATCTGATGCCATTACAATGGTTTTCTTTTAGTCTGAATGACGTTATATTCTGGCAACAATATTTCTTTTAAAGTAGCAAAAATACTTGTACACTTATATCTGAGTATGACAATGAGTAATAAGATAGACATTGATAAGGTCATGTACAAGGTACAAGTGCGTGTCCTTGAGCTCACTAGGACGAGTTCACGTATGGCGCAAGTGATTGTCGCAGAAATACACACCAATCTTAATGCGACCTTCATGTTCGCGTTCAGACAGCACTCGCTAACCTACGAGTATTCAAGACGAGATTCTACCATGAAGTAGGGCGTGGCGCTCACACCGCACAGAGAGAGAGAGAGAGAGAGAGAGAGAGAGAGAGAGAGAGAGAGAGAGAGAGAGAGAGAGAGAGAGAATGGAGCCCGATTTTGGCCACCAAGCCATCTGACTGCAGTTGACAAAACAAAGAAAAAAAAGGAGCGAACCGGGAGGGAGTCCAGCAAGGAGCCCCTGGAGAGTTACTGCACATTACAGCCTCCCTCAGCCGTCCAGGCCCATCTATATGACACGTGAGGAGTTCAGGAGGCCGTATATACGCTGAGCAATATGGTCACGAGTGTCGGGTGAGCATTTCCAAACGGCTGCTGTTACGGACGCAGTGTAGGGAGGACAACGCACTGAAAATGGCTATACCAGCCGTGTCACCTTCACAGATCATGTTTGGAATAGTGAATGGCTGTTGGCACGGGTATTTTAATCGATCCAGGGATGTTACTGGCAGTCTTTACTTGTCTGTCATGCGTTATCATTCGCTAAACAACGTCACGTGATGTAGGTATAATGATGTGTCGATATTCCCCGTCCATTTTGAAAAGGTTCATGTTTACACTCGAGTGGACCCGCTTGTAGCTCGAACTCTTAGCTCGCCAGTACGACACTAACCTACTGTCCGAGCCTCTCTCTCTCTCTCTCTCTCTCTCTCTCTCTCTCTCTCTCTCTCTCTACAGAGAGCCAGGGGGAGTCTTAGGTACCTCTGTACCTAAAACCAGACGGAATAGATATGGAAGCACTGGTATAGATAAAGATGCACCAGTATAAAGATAAAGAAACACTGATAAAGATAGAGTAACACCGGTATAAAGAAGCGTTGGTAAAGACAGAGAAGCAACAGTAAATTAGAGAGAGGCACGGTGATGATAGAGACTGACTGGTGGAGATACAGAGGCACTGATAAAGTTAGAGAAGTCCTGGTCACGATACAATAGCTCTGTTGAAGACAAAATCACCGGTAGAGATAGAGAAACACTGATAAAGATAGAGAATAACTGGTAAAGATAGAGAAGAAATGATAAAGGCAGAGGAACACTGATAAAGATAGAGAATAACTGGTAAAGATAGAGAAGAAATGATAAAGGAAGAGGAGCACTGATAAAGATAGAGAAGAACTGGTGAAGACAGAGAAACACAAGTAAAGAAACACAGGTAACATACTGTATTGGCCTATAACAGTGTGTGTGTGTGTGTGTGTGTGTGTGTGTGTGTTATGGTGGGATGGGGAGGGGTCTCTTGGCAAGGAGGAACTCGCTCATATGTCTGGGGGCTGGGCGGCTCCGCTATTTGTTAGAGAGAGAGAGAGAGAGAGAGAGAAGAGAGAGAGAGAGAGAGAGAGAGAGAGAGAGAGATGGTTGTCGCACACCGTCAGTAGTTCCCTGAGTGTTCCTGGGTTCGTCTGGGTACGTGCGGGAGGCTCCTGCAGTCTGGCAAGCCTGAGTCTCGCTGACACACAACGTATGGCAAAGCGTGAGTCCCGAGGCCACTGCCTCCCTCCTCGCCTTTGCCCGACGGTGGACACTGCACGTGATGGTGTCTCCACTCCCGTCTCCCTTACCAGACCCACAGGGGCTTCGAGACTTGGGGAAAGAGGCTGGAAATAAGTAGATTTCATTCAGAAATATTAGGAAAAAAAAAAAAAAGAGGTAACCTAATAGGAAAACAGAAAATATAAGTACAAAAACGAAAGTTTTATAGATATTCTTATTTCTTTGTCCTCTTTCCTGGCCCAATGGGACCATCAGATGCCGCCAAACCTTTCCCCAAGGCCCGCGCCGCCTCCCGCCAGCCAACCCTACCGCCCATAACTCACCATCAAGTCTACTGGAGACTGCCTGGGTGGACGACCTCGACCAGGGCCACAGCTCGGAAACCGTAGACAGACGTTCAACGTATTTCTTCGTGGTAGATATACTATCGTCAGGTACCCGGACCCTCTGTCTATATACATTTTACAAACCAAATGCTCGATAACAACAGGGCCTGCAGCTTTCACACACACTGATGGAAAATAACTGTGAATCAGGTCAGTCTCGTCTCGTTGATCAGTGTGTGTCGTCCATGTTGATCAGCATTGGGCACAACAGTCTCGTTGATCCTGTGTCATCCATGTTGATCAGCATTGGGCACAACAGTCTCGTTGATCAGTTAACGTTGATCAGTATGTGTCAAGACGGCCTCGTTGATCCTGTGTCATCCATGTTGATCAGCATGGATCAGGACGGTCTCGTTGATCAGTGTGTCCGTTACGTTGATCAGCATGTATCATAACAGTCTCGCTGATCAGTGTGTCTCCGTTACGTTGATCAGCATGTGTCATAACAGTCTCGTTGATCAGTGTCTCAGGTACGTAGATCAGCATGTACCATGACACTCGTTGATCAGCGTCTCAATTACGTTGATCAGCATGGGTCAGGACAGTCTCGTTGATCACTGTCTCAGTTACGTTGATCAGCATGTATCATGACACTCGTTGATCAGTGTGTCTGTTACGTTGATCATTATGGGTCAGGACAGTCTCTTTGATCAGCATGGGTCAGGACAGTATCAGTGATCAATATGATTCAAGACTCGTTAATCAGTATGGTTCAGGACATGATCAGTATGATTCAAGACTCGTTAATCAGTATGGTTCAGGACTGTCTCGTTAATCAGCATGGGTCAGGACAGTCTCGTTAATCAGCATGGGTCCTGATAGTCTCAGTGATCAATATGGGTCCGGAAAGTCTCGGTGATCATTATGGGTCAGGAAAGTCTCAGTGATCAATATGGGTCAGGATAGTCTCAGTAATCAATATGGGCTAGGATAGTCTGAGTGATCAATATGGTCAGGAAAGTCTGAGTGATCAATATGGGTCAGGAAAGTCTCAGTGATCAATATGGGCTAGGATAGTCTGAGTGATCCATATGGGTCAGGAAAGTCTCAGTGATCAATATGGGCCAGGAAAGTCTCGGTGATCAATATGGGTCAGGAAAGTCTCAGTGATCAATATGGGCTAGGATAGTCTGAGTGATCAATATAGGTCAGGAAAGTCTCAGTGATCAATATGGGCTAGGATAGTCTGAGTGATCAATATAGGTCAGGAAAGTCTCAGTGATCAATATGAGTCAGGATAGTCTCAGTGATCAATATGGATCAAGAAAGTCTCAGTTATCAATATGGGTCAAAGCATTCTCGTTGATCAGCCCAAGTCAGGGTTATGTTGATTAGCATGGGTCTGGATAGTCTCGTTGATTAGCATGGGTACGTGGGAAGGCCAGACAGATAACAGGAGACCTGATGGTCCTTAACGAGGTTATCTGCTCGAATGGCGTAAAATGGACGGTAGAAACGGAATAGTAAAGCCAGGTGGAGCTTCCCAACCACCTCTCCCTCCGGCTCACCTATCAGTGGGAAAAAGATAGACAAAAATAAAACAAAAAAAAAAAAAAACGAACACCATATTGTACATGGGGAGGATACTGCAATGGAATTTTTTTTGGAGGAAACTGTGGTTTGGAAAAAGCTCCGAAACAATTTAACAACATCTGCTCTGGTCTGGAAAAAGCTCCGAAACAATTTAACAACATCTGCTCTGGTCTGGAAAAAGCTCCGAAACAATTTAACAACATCTGCTCTGGTCTGGAAAAAGCTCCGAAACAATTTAATAACATCTGCTCTGGTCTGGAAAAAGCTCCGAAACAATTTAACAACATCTCTGGTCTGGAAAAAGCTCCGAAACAATTTAATAACATCTGCTCTGGTCTGGAAAAAGCTCCGAAACAATTTAATAACATCTGCTCTGGTCTGGAAAAAGCTCCGAAACAATTTAACAACATCTCTGGTCTGGAAAAAGCTCCGAAACAATTTAATAACATCTGCTCTGGTCTGGAAAAAGCTCCAAAAAAATTTAATAACATCTGCTCTGGTCTGGAAAAAGCTCCGAAACAATTTAATAACATCTGCTCTGGTCTGGAAAAAGCTCCGAAACAATTTAACAACATCTCTGGTCTGGAAAAAGCTCCGAAACAATTTAATAACATCTGCTCTGGTCTGGAAAAAGCTCCGAAAAAATTTAATAACATCTGCTCTGGTCTGGAAAAAGCTCCGAAACAAATTAACATCTGCTCTGCAACTAGATAGGGAAGGTATGATTACTGGCAGATTGGATCTTTTTTCCTAATGATAACAGGAATCGGTGAAGTATTTGTCTTACCTTGATTGGAAGGTACTTACAGTCTTCACTTAGTTAAGTCCAGTGCTCAAGCACTCAACATGGAGAAGAAAACGTTTGCTATTACGTCTTGCTCTTATGTTCATACCATTATTTCTGGTCACTGAATCTGTCTAAAGGGAAGAAATTTTTCGAGTGCTATGTTGTGGAAATGATTTAGCATTCTGAATACTTTTGTGAGATCCCCTCGGAGTCAGCAGTTTTCTTTTTTAAGAGAGAGAGAGAGAGAGAGAGAGAGAGAGAGAGAGAGAGAGAGAGAGAGAGAGAGAGAGAGAGAGAGAGAGAGAGGATATTTTTTCAGCCTTTGCAGCTTATAGCTTATTCCAGAGTGAAGGAATTAGTTTGGTTGCTCTTCCGTGGATACGTTCTGGTTTCTTGTCATTTTTGATCTGGCTGGTGACGAGAATCAAACACCCTATTCCAACGGAAATCTGACCAAAGCGTTGTAGAGAATGAGTATAGTACCCTTTGCTTGTAGTCTTGTTTATATTTCTAGCTCTGTAAACTAACACCCAGTTGACTTTGTTCTAGGTATAATTTGAATGACTAAACATTATTTGCTGTATTTAAGGTCATAATTGATAATCATTCCAAGGTCACTTTCTCCTTTAACTTCAAGTAGTGGTTTATGAAGCACCTCATAATCATTATTAATAGATTTTGTACCAGAATCCATAACTCTGCATATTTACCTATCCGCCACGTCTCTATTCACTCTACCATTTTGTCTAAATTCCTCTGACTCTTTAGGCAGTCCTTTGGGTTGGCTACGTGTCCTAATTTGGAGTCGCTAGAAAATGTGGAGACTCTGCCAGTGA
This sequence comes from Panulirus ornatus, assembly GCF_036320965.1. NCBI lineage: Eukaryota > Metazoa > Arthropoda > Malacostraca > Decapoda > Palinuridae > Panulirus > Panulirus ornatus. Next base: position 13,174,810 of record NC_092258.1, read on the forward strand.
GTCTTGTCTCCGGGCGGTTGATAGAAACGACAGGGTCGGGTCGTTTGGAAGTCCACACACAAGCCACACGAAGCCTAGCGAAGGCTTCGTCGTTCAGAACCACAGTTTCTTTCCTTTTCAGATTCAGTTCGCTGTCCACGCGTACATGCGACCATGATCCCTTACAACATATTTATCAGTCTTTTGGGTTACTTTATCGAACGTTTAACGAAAGTCCATTAATGGAATATCAGAGGTTATTTTGACTTCCCAGTTATCTTATATATCACTAAAGAATCGAATCATATTCGTTGATCTTCTATTGCGGAAACCATGTTGATGGTTGGTTATTAAGCTGTTCCCAAGAATATGAACGATTTTGTCTTTAATCATTGTTTCCAACATTTTACGTAGAACCGAAGAGAGGCTAATGGGGCAGGAAGTCGAAGCTCATTTTCTAATTCCTCTTTCTTGAAAATCGTGTTACGTTAGCGATCTTCCGGCCATGAGTGACTTTCTCACGGCACAATGATGTGTCCAGCATTTTGGTCATCGGATAAACCATTTTCCGGTTGGTGTCTCTCCGTATTCTGGCGAAGATACCATCTGGACAAGTTGATCTGTTGGGATCTAATGTATCAAGATATTTAAGTTCCGCTTGACTCAGTGTTTTTAGCGTCCAAATTTTTCATTTTGGCGCCAAGAAATGAATTTTGTGCATGTGGTATAATTAGACGAATTTTCGATAAACGCCAAATCGAAATGTCTGATAAGGCGGGAAGCCATTCTAGTTAATGTCCATTATCATCCAATAATGAGCCAACAGTAATCCTGGTTTTTTTTGTTTTGTTTTTTTGCCTTGCTTCTAAGGTGTTCAAAGAATTCTTTACGGTTCTGTTTCCTGTGAGAAATTTTTTCAGATTCTCACTGGTGCTGATTTACTTCGTGCTCCCTCTTTTCTGTAACTCTGTAAATAACCTTCGAGAGGTCTAGGCCTGAGCCTCTGTCTGAAGTCCAGGCCTCTGTCTGAAGGGGGACGCCCAGCGAGGCTGTTTGCCCAGGGGGACATGCTGGTTTTCGAAGCCCCAGCTGATCTTGACGTACACCACCTTCCAAGATATGCATTCAAGGAGAACGTATGAAAGGGATGATATATTTATCAATTGTTGTGCACCAGTAACTCGGTTCATTTCATCTATATACATGGTCAGACAAACTGAATTCTGTGTGCTCTGTAATCTAGTTTTGTGGAGCGGGAACTTGTTTGTATGAGGATGTCATATTTGCATCTGGGAGTCAGACTCACCAGATTATGTTGGGTTTCAATTGCTGGGTTAGGAAAGAGGTATAGATCCGTTGATAATCAAGAAGGATGCAATCGAATTGTAAATTCTTGAGAGGATCGAGTATTACTTGGGCTCCACACATTCACACCTGCGAATGAAGCTCGCCAGATTATGTTGGATGAGAGATGACAAAATTTGGAAAGAGCTGAGAACTGATTAATAGTTAAATGAATGTATAAATGTTATAGATTCCTGAAAGAACAGGATAAACTTCAGCAAGCTGAAGCTGCATTTGGACATTTAACACGACATAGAGTGAGAGAATTTCATTTTTCCGAAAGTGAGGAATGGCTTATCCTATTATCTTTGAATACGTCATGCATACGAGAGTTACACCCTGTGAGTTAAACACTAGTTCCCTCTAGAGTTATACAACAGATCGGTTAGTATAGGAATAATGGTGAGAATGAAGCAAGATCAAAAATCAACATGAAACATATAGAAAGTGTGTTAAAGTTGTTATGTGTCTGCTTATAGTAAAAATGACAAAATGTTGCCATATGTATGGTTGGTGGAAGAATGATGCTTCAGTTTAATTCTAATTATTTATCATAATCATGTCCAGTTCGGTTTAGTACATCCTAATGGGAAACAGTCAGTTGAATCGTAACGGTAGGACGGGCTAATGCAGTTTCAGTGGGTAGATGTGGGTAGATCGATAAAACATGGTTTGGAACTGAACTTATGAATAAACCCAGTTCTTTGTGATCTTGGAATAATCCTCAACACCTGACGAAGGCGCTGAAGATTTTACGGATGGTGGATGTAGCTTGACGTTGACGGCCTTAATGACCCTGGCAATTGAAAAGTATAAAGCTGGTGTATACAAAGGGTCTGTGAGCAAATGGAAAAAGCCACCGTCGTATTCCAGAGTTAAATTATCGTTTTGTGTAGATAAATTTTAACAAGGTTTTTTGTTGATTCTCCTTTGTACTGTTGTCCCATTTTATTGTATATTTAATCATGTAGTGAACTCTTCGTCTTTGTGTGTGTGTGTGTGTGTGTGTGTGTTCTATTCCTCTAGGAAAAGTGTGATAAATTCACTCGGAGTGAGGACGTATTGGTTCCCACAGTTATTATCCCACAACCAGTGTTTACCCGCTGCCAACATTTCCCTTATGATAAAAAGGGACAATGTAAAAGGGGTTCACACCAAAAACTTCTCAGCCAAACACAGCATTGGAACTATCTATACCATCATCCTCCAGTAGACTCGTTGATCCCGTAAGTGAAGACAATGTCTCCGGACGAGAAATTGCGAATTTCGCTCTGAGTTCTGCCAGTGGGCAGTGTTTACCAGTGCTGTGATGCTCTGCCCACACCGAGGTTGTTGCCGCTTCACATTTCAACCAAAGGAAGGGGATGGAGAGTTGGGTGAGCTGTGCCCCGGGAAACGAAACCAAGCCAGTGCATTATGAATCAGGATCACTCATCCCTGCACAAACTACGCGAATTTAAAGGATGTATTGCAGGACTCTGTACCCCTAACTAAATGTTCGACCCGCATGGTGGTGTCCGAAGCCCTAATCTCGTCTCAGCTCTGGGGAGGAGGGGTGTGGAGAAGACTTATACAACTAGACTAGTAAGAAACAGTGCGTCAACTCACCTGTGCGACGTCACACACCTCCTGGTAAAGTCGATCCTGCACCTGAGGATGGGTAGCCAGTAGATAGGTAGTGTAGGTGAGGGTGCTGGCCGTCGTCTCGAATCCACCCAGCATGAAGACCCAGGCGTTAGCGATGATCTCGGCATCAGTAAGCAACGTGTGTCGTGGCTTCACCTTCGCTGCCTCGGGTTCGGCCGCACCGTTGGCAACTTGGCCGTCGGCTTGGCTGTAGCGCGACTGAGCAGCCTCCAGCATGAGCTGCAACACATCGACGTACCTCGTCTCCAGGTCTTTGCGACGGATGGCGATGACTTTTTTCAGGTGGTTGACGATCATCTGTGTCATCCTGCCCGACACGGCCAGCTTGTTGCTCACGAAGCTCAGCAAGCTGGCAAAAACGGGGAAGTACAGCGCCAGAAGGATGGCTGGGTTGACGGCGTTTTGCAGAAACTCTCTGACAGCCACCAAGAACTCGTCTTTCTCTTGGTCACGTTGGCAGTTGGTCTGCATGGCGAGGGCGCACTCGCTAATGACATCCAGCGTCAGGCCCTGGTAGGTCGAGTACCACTCCACTGGCTGACCTTGTGCAGTCTTCTCCTCCACTATGGTCATCAATTGATCAATCTTCCTGTTTATGATCCCCGCCATGTGCTTCATCTTCACCATGGAGAACGTCGGGGCAAGGACTGCCCGCACGTCTTTCCAACGCTGGTCCCGAAGCCCAACGACGGTGTCGACAACCGGTTGGGCGTCGATCACCAACTTGGGTCGGTTCGAAAAGTTGTTGAAATCTTTAATGAGAACCTGTTTGACAAGGTCCAAGTCAGCCACGACGAGCGTAGGCCTCCATCCGACGTAGTAGCCGAAGACTTTCCCATATTGTTTGGTCCACTTGGCTATAATATCGGTGGCGAGGGCCCCGGGTGCCCGCAAGACGTGGTTGCTGCCGTAGATGAGGTGGGGCGGGACGAAGGGGATACCCAGACGGGCGAAGACGGAGTGTTGATGCCGCCGCTTCTGCACCCACCACACCACATAAAGCAGGACAGCAGCAACGAACAGCGTCCAGGTGTGACTGGTGAGCCCCGTCAACACCTCCATCACATTCATGTCTTGGTGTTCCTCTGGTCTCTAGTACTATCTGTTATCACACACCAAGTTCCACATAAGAAGTAAAATAGGTTCCTAAAATCTTTCTTGTAGCGGTTCATATGTTTATGTACAGCGTGAAGTTCTACGTACTTTAAAGTGTCAGTAGCATGTTATGGCATTAAATTCGATGTTCTGACGTAGTTTAAGCTGTCAGTAGCATGTTATGGCATTAAATTCTATCTCTTATCAACAAAGCAAAAGTAGCATGATAAAAAAAGTGATTATCAAATCAAACCTGGAAAACTTTCTTATCAGAAATCGGTTGACAACATAACTTCGTTAAGTGTATAATGAAAGTCACACTGACACTTGTATTTACAGTACCTTTAATCTGACGACGATAAGAGGAATACCGCTCTTTCTCGGTACGTTACCATGACATTCTCACGTCAAGGAAATCAAACTCATATTATTCAGTACCAAACAGTGAATGCAACGTGCATTACATAAAGAAACAATCAACATTATAAGGACGAAGGTACAGACGATACCAGTGGGAGATAATGAAAAGAACACTGCAACCAAACCCCACAAAAACATGCATGGGTTGACGTCACCCCCTCCTGTTACAGTCCCACCCAAAGTTGGGGGCTGAACCTCCCCCCCCCCCCCCCCCACAGTGGCCTCTACAATTGTTATGATTTATCTCGGGAACTATCATTTCGATCTTTCAGTGGGTCACTTTCAAAATATGTCTTCTCATTTTCCTGTATTAGAAAGAGATCTGAAGACTTCAAACATGTCAACTCAGTAATCACAGAGACTTGACAGTTACTTTATATTGAGTTGTAATCCTGGTTGTGTTGAAGCCGTGTGTCAGCTTTCCAGCATATGATATTCTGAAGTTTAGCGTAATGCCAACACTGCTGATAAATTTGCCTCACCTGGAAATTAGCATATATAGTTCCTTCAAAGTGGCAATTGTCCAAAATATCATATTCGTCGTCCTACAGATTTAACCTATACGAATTATAGAGGACTCTACCCTAGCCGTAAGCCATTCCCTTATCCGCGTCGTGTATGACCATGAACTACTTCAGTTTGAATTACATGCCTGCACCACATTCCGTATGGTCAGCATTTTACAGATTAGCATTCGTGAAACCATATTCTGTGTAGTAATTCATTTTCTAAAAAGTCACTTCGGGGTAAAGAATGGACCCCCGTAACACTCCCCTGGCTGCACCTCCGAGCAAGGATGCTGATCAGTAGTTTAGAAGGAAGTATACAACAGACGTACGTTTAAGGCAACACTTAATTATGATAACGTCACTGTACTGCCGCTGACACTCGACAACTCTGCAAGTCGGAGATATTGCCACTTCTTGTTGTTTGCGTAGACTGCATATGAAAGCTCAACCGTGCTTTACTACATCGTAATTACGTTTATGAGCGACAGTTTACTGCTGCTCCCGCCACGGACACTAACCAACTAAAGACCAGGGTGATGAGCGGCAGTACCCAGCCTCACTGTCCTCCCATCCTCCCCCACTCCTCCGTCCACGAACGCACGCACTACCCTGCACCACGCGTCACCGACCCCGATGACACGAACCTATCGACAGTGACACAGTGTATCATTCTAATTTTCCCTCCTATATATCTAATATCCCAGAGACACCAACTCTGATGACCCCGGGAGCGGTATGAACAAATCTTTTCCATCCAGTTGATTAAACATATACTGAGATATTACTAGCTGGCCTCAACAGATGAGACAGATGCCATTTTGTATTTTACGCTATTTTGTTCGGTCGTAGATGATCGTTGACTTATGTATCCCAAAGGCTGTTACAGCCATTCGTCTGCCACAGTCATTTGCCTAATCTGTTTCTCAAAGTCGTTCGGTCAGTACAGTTTGTCTTTCAAGCGCTGTGGTCAATAATTCCTCATCGATAGTTCTTTGTTTCAGCTAATTATGTCACAGCCAATATACGTCACTACCTATTAGTCTGTGCTATTCATTCGTCTGGCTCATCGTACAGTTCACCGATCACAGTCATTTTTTCGTAATAATCAACTGTCTATACCCTCCCATGATCATTGCCAGGCGTCCGTGAGTCGTACAAAACCACTTCGTACCGCAGACATTACCTACATATTTCGGGGGTGTCCACTGGATGGGGGGGGGGGATGCTGATCATGAGGTATACAGTATACAATGAACTTCATAATAATGTTAGAGTATAATTCCATAATTATTCTAATCTTTTTAGACCCTCGAAAGGAAAATTAGATATGTATGTATGTATGTATGTATGTGACCACTGAAAAAAAGAACCGTGTCTGTTTCACCACTTTCTCTAAACATGACAGATAATGTTAACGACGTTTTCTGTCTGAAAAAAAAAAATCATGTCAATGTTTCATTAAAGAAAATTTCCATGATTACAATTATTAGCAGTTTTACGTTATCAGATATGAATAAGTACACTCACTCAAAAACAGTCTCAGTACTCTTTGATAAACTTACTCCAGCACAACAGCTATGATAAGATATGTGAGAATTTGAATTATATCAAAGGTTAAATATGACATCCAAATAACTCAAAAAGAGCTAAGTTCTTTTCATATCCGTACATATCACTCTGGTTTTGAGCTTTTCATTATCATCTTAGCGAATGTGTCATTCGTCCTTGACCCAATCCTGGATACGTGTGTAACCTATATGCGTCCACACCGACATATAAGGCAGACATGATATGATTCTGGGACGGATTGCTGACCTATTTTTCAGAAACTCGGTTTTATGAACATGACGTCAAGATGCCGGAGACGTCCCGGGCCAACAACCATGACGGGCTCCGCCATTTCTCTCGTTTTCATTAAAGTTTTCTGAGAATTATGAAGATCCTCAATCAGTGCAGCAGTGAGTTCAGAAACAAACTCACATCAGCAGTAGCAGTTATTATTTGACAATACCTTTTTATACGTAAATTAAGTATCAAGAGGTATATTTTAGCATTGATTATTTAGATGAAAATAATAATATTGGGCCCGTGTCCCTCGGCGGACCCCAGGCTCAGGGGCAGCGACCCCCCATCTCATGACGGACGAAGATGGCACCCGTCCAGGACCCACAGCCAACACCAGCCTCGCATGATGAATATGAGAATTTTTTTTGATTTATTCGGTTCCCATTATAGTTTCTGTCGATTAACATCAAACTGACTCCCATAATTCTAACATGAAAAAAGATTGTCATACATATATATATATATATATATATATATCTTTCAAACCATTCGCCATTTCCCGCGTTAGCGAGGTAGCGCCAAGAACAGAGGACTGGGCCTTTTTTGGAATACCCTCACCTGGCCCCCTCTGTTCCTTCCCTTGGAAAAAAAAAAAAAAACGAGCGTATCATAAACTTATTAGTCGCCTTCTACGACACGCAGGGAATACGTGGGAAGTATTCTTTCTCCCCTATCCCCAGAGATAAGAAGGAACAGAGAACGAGGCCAGGTGAGGATATTCCTTCAGAGGCCCAGTCCTCTGTTCTTAACGCTACCTTGCTAACGCGGGAAATGGCGAATAGTATGAAAGAATATATATATATATATATTCTATATATATATATATAAATGGGGAGGTGATAACAAGTAGTGGTGATGTGAGAAGGAGATGGAATGAGTATTTTGAAGGTTTGTTGAATGTGTCTGATGACAGAGTGGCAGATATAGGGTGTTTTGGTCGAGGTGGTGTGCAAAGAGAGAGGGTTAGGGAAAATGATTTGGTAAACAGAGAAGAGGTAGTAAAAGCTTTGCGGAAGATGAAAGCCGGCAAGGCAGCAGGTTTGGATGGTATTGCAGTGGAATTTATTAAGAAAGGGGGTGACTGTATTGTTGACTGGTTGGTAAGGTTATTTAATGTATGTATGACTCATGGTGAGGTGCCTGAGGATTGGCGGAATGCGTGCATAGTGCCATTGTACAAAGGCAAAGGGGATAAGAGTGAGTGCTCAAATTACAGAGGTATAAGTTTGTTGAGTATTCCTGGTAAATTATATGGGAGGGTATTGATTGAGAGGGTGAAGGCATGTACAGAGCATCAGATTGGGGAAGAGCAGTGCGGTTTCAGAAGTGGTAGAGGATGTGTGGACCAGGTGTTTGCTTTGAAGAATGTATGTGAGAAATACTTAGAAAAGCAAATGGATTTGTATGTAGCATTTATGGATCTGGAGAAGGCATATGATAGAGTTGATAGAGATGCTCTGTGGAAGGTATTAAGAATATATGGTGTGGGAGGCAAGTTGTTAGAAGCAGTGAAAAGTTTTTATCGAGGATGTAAGGCATGTGTACGTGTAGGAAGAGAGGAAAGTGATTGGTTCTCAGTGAATGTAGGTTTGCGGCAGGGGTGTGTGATGTCTCCATGGTTGTTTAATTTGTTTATGGATGGGGTTGTAAGGGAGGTAAATGCAAGAGTCCTGGAAAGAGGGGCAAGTATGAAGTCTGTTGGGGATGAGAGAGCTTGGGAAGTGAGTCAGTTGTTGTTCGCTGATGATACAGCACTGGTGGCTGATTCATGTGAGAAACTGCAGAAGCTGGTGACTGAGTTTGGTAAAGTGTGTGGAAGAAGAAAGTTGAGAGTAAATGTGAATAAGAGCAAGGTTATTAGGTACAGTAGGGTTGAGGGTCAAGTCAATTGGGAGGTGAGTTTGAATGGAGAAAAACTGGAGGAAGTGAAGTGTTTTAGATATCTGGGAGTGGATCTGTCAGCGGATGGAACCATGGAAGCGGAAGTGGATCATAGGGTGGGGGAGGGGGCGAAAATTTTGGGAGCCTTGAAAAATGTGTGGAAGTCGAGAACATTATCTCGGAAAGCAAAAATGGGTATGTTTGAGGGAATAGTGGTTCCAACAATGTTGTATGGTTGCGAGGCGTGGGCTATGGATAGAGATGTGCGCAGGAGGATGGATGTGCTGGAAATGAGATGTTTGAGGACAATGTGTGGTGTGAGGTGGTTTGATCGAGTAAGTAACGTAAGGGTAAGAGAGATGTGTGGAAATAAAAAGAGCGTGGTTGAGAGAGCAGAAGAGGGTGTTTTGAAATGGTTTGGGCACATGGAGAGAATGAGTGAGGAGAGATTGACCAAGAGGATATATGTGTCGGAGGTGGAGGGAACGAGGAGAAGAGGGAGACCAAATTGGAGGTGGAAAGATGGAGTGAAAAGGATTTTGTGTGATCGGGGCCTGAACATGCAGGAGGGTGAAAGGAGGGCAAGAAATAGAGTGAATTGGAGTCATGTGGTATACAGGGGTTGACGTGCTGTCAGTGGATTGAAGCAAGGCATGTGAAGCGTCTGGGGTAAACCATGGAAGGCTGTGTAGGTATGTATATTTGCGTGTGTGGACGTGTGTATGTACATGTGTATGGGGGGGGGGGGGTTGGGCCATTTCTTTCGTCTGTTTCCTTGCGCTACCTCGCAAACGCGGGAGACAGCGACAAAGTATAAAAAAAAAAAAAAAAAAAAAAAAAAAAAATATATATATATATATATATATATATATATATATATATATATATATATATATATATATATATATATTCTTTCAAACTATTCGCCATTTCCCGCGTTAGCGAGGTAGCGTTAAGAACAGAGAACTGGGCCTTTAAGGGAATATCCTCACCTGGCCCCCTTCTCTATTCCTTCTCTTGGAAAATTAAAAAAAAATAATGAGAGGGGAGGATTTCCAGCCCCCCGCTCCCTCCCCTTTTAGTCGCCTTCTACGACACGCAGGGAATACGTGGGAAGTATTCTTTCTCCCCTATCCCCAGGATATATATATATATATATATATATATATATATATATATATATATATATATATATATATATATATATATATATATTGGAAAGGATTACAATTTTGCGCGTGATCAAGTATATTCCTAAGAGTCCACGGGGAAAATGAAACACGATAAGTTCCCAAGTGAACTTTAGTGTAGTAATCACATCGTCAGGTGAGACACAGGAGAGAAATATAAGTCAGATGATATACAACAAAGGGACGTAACTAGGACGCCATTTGGTAAACATGCGATTGTCCAAGACATACAACGAGCGTTCATAAACTCTCATTTTACAAATTTTATCAACAATAAAGTTATCTAATTTGTATAGACCATCACTAATATTAACATTGCAATTCTTTGTGTATTAGATAATAGAAGATTCAATGATATTTCTCGTGGTAATAGAGTTAGAGTTAATAAGTGATATGGCATTACTACAGTCAGTACAATGATAATTGATTTTAACGTGATTAAACAAGGCATTTGATTCTTGTCCCATTCTTATACTATATTCATGTTGCTCAAGTCTAGCAGAAAGATCCTTACCAGTCTGCCCAACATAAAACTTATCACAATTTCTACATGGCACATTATAGATGCACCCAGGAGAATTTTCTGGTGAGTTCCTTTATTAAGATATTCTTTATTGTATTATTGTCACTGAAAGCAACATTTACATTAAAGGACTGAAGCAACATGTGAGGTAAAGTAAAATTATTATTGAAAGGGAGAAATAAAAGATTCTTGGTGTCAATGGGAGGTTTGGATTCAACTCTATAAAAAGATCTAGGGTACTTTAACTTAGATCCAATAGAATATATCCTCAAACTCATCATTAATAAACTCTGGACTACAAATAATCTCAATATTAGTGAAGGTCTAAACAAATTGAATAACTTTATTGTTGATAAAATATGTAAACAATTCACCTTCTTGTCCACATAATAAGTTTATGATACGCTCGTCTGTCTTGGACAATCACATGTTTCCAAATGGTGCCCTAGCTACGTCTTTTCTTTGTATATCAACTGACTGTTATATTTCTCTCTTGTGTCTCCCCTGATGATGTGACTATTACACGAAAGCGCACTTGGGAACTTATCGTGTTTTATTTTCCCCGTGGACTCATAGGAATATATATATATATATATATATATATATATATATATATATATATATATATATATATATATATATATATATATATTTTTTTTTTTTTTTTTTTTTTCTTTTAAACTATTCGCCATTTCCCGCGTTAGCGAGGTAGCGTTAAGAACAGAGGACTGGGCCTTTTTTGGAATATCCTCACCTGGCCCCCTCTGTTCCTTCTTTTGAAAAAAAAAAAAAAAAAAAAACCATAGGTGATGAAATGCTGTGATGTATGAGCGCATGGTGAGCATGATGTTTCTTAGGAGTGACGAAATGATGTTTGTAGCGTTGTGTGGATGCGAGATGCCCAGGGAGAAGACGGGAAGGTGTGACTCGTGTGTGTCTGGGGAGTGTGGTTTCTAATGGATGTATATCTGGTGGGTTGGAGTTTAAGACACTTGGAAGGTCGGTTGTTTAGTGCTTGTCGGGTCAATCCGGTGAGTATGTTTTGTTATCGAGTTGGAGGTATTGTGAGTAGAGGTTAGTGAAGCGTGAGGCCGCGGTAAGCTTTTTATTTCTATCTGTGGGTAGGGGGATAGTTGTAAGAGTGGTTTTGGGTAGGAGGGGTCTAGTGCTGCTGCATAGAGTCGAGTGCAGGGCATATTGAGGTGAGACTCTGCTTGGAGGATCTTTGTTTCATGACATTATCGACGCGTGGAACAAGCCCGCAGAATATGCTGTCCAGAGCAACATTGTTATCCTGTTCCCATTTAGCCTTGGTCATCACCTGTCACTCTCCGGTATTGAATATTTCCTTTAACCAATCATTATGACGTAGTGATGTATCATGCTACCTTCTCACCCACTGGCATGGCCTCGGCCATGCTGCGGTAACGTATCGACGCTGACAACCCGCGTCACCTGCTTAAGGGGAACATGATGGAATTATTGTATCATCCTTTCACCTTTCACGTCAGGAGTACTATAGACATGGTAGGTCGCGAAGTTGGAGCTCAAAGTTTATTCTTATTATTGTCCTTTTAACAGAACGTAAAGGGATGCATGTCATTGGTGATGGGATGCGTGACATATTCACGTTCGTTCTAACTTTTGACTTTCCTATGAAAATTTCCTTCAGTCATGTTGGTCCTACAAGGTATTTTTTTCCTTTGACTGTCCTACAAGGTATTATTTTTCTACCTTTTTCCCGTCTGGCGAGCTACCGGAAGGTGGGGAGGGAAAACCTTTGCTTTATTTTATTTTTTTTAACTACTTTTAAGGGGACTGCGTCTTTCTCAATTGTGTTAAGGCCAAACCACCTTAGACTTGGGTTTCTTTGGTCTATCTTTGTTTATGTAACTAATTGTGGAGTTGAATATTGTGGTTGCTAGGCAGCCAGTGATTGTTCTAAGTGTACTATTGTGTGTGGTTATCAGCTTCGATTGAATGAGATTGGGTGAATTGTTTATAGAGGATGGTGAGCGATTTTTCTTGCCCAAATCTGATGCCATTTGGTTTATGGGTTACATTTATGTTGATGTTATTAGTGTGGAGAGTGAAGGTCATGTGTGTGTTGTCATATGTGATGCCTAGAATGGTTGGTGTTTTGTTTAGTGGGAGTTATTATCCATTAGTCATTTATTTGATTGTAATTACCTCATGATTTTTTCTAAAGAAAGAATGCTAGTGTTATTCAGAACCTCTAAATCTAGAGACTCATGCAGCCCAAGACTGCGCTACTTCTAGTAGCAGGGAAATGTGGACTTCTTTAGAGTGAAAAGTTCTTTGATGAGACTGCAATCCCAACTATACAGCCTCCTTAAAGGTGATTTTTCCCTTGAGGTGTAGACTTGAGCAGGTGGAGTCCGGGGACAGAGGTAGATGTTCGAATTTTAGAGGTGTAAGTATGTTGAATGTACCTTGTGCGTGAGAGTAGTGATGGAGAGGGTGGTTGAAAGAACACAGCATTGGATTGGGTAGGAACAGTGTAGTTTCAGGAGTGGTGAAGGATGTGCAGATTAGGTATTTGCCTTGAAGAATGTGTGGGAGAAATATTTAGAGGAACAAAGGGATTGATATGTGGCATTTACGGTTCTGGAGAAAACATATGACAGGTTGGGTAGAGATGCTTTGTAGAGGGTGTTACAAATATATGGTGTAGGAGGAAACTATTGGAAGCACTGAAGCACTGAGTTTTCAGCAAGAGAGGAAGCCGTATGTGCACGTAGGTAGAGAGGAGGGTAATTGGTTCCAGGTGACGGTGGGTCTGTGGCAGTGGTGTGTGGTGTCACCATGGCCATTCAGTCTGTTTTTGGATGAGATGGTGAGCGAAGTGAATGCTGGTGTTTTTAGGGAGAGGGGGAACTCTTCAGTCTGGCAGGGGTCGGGGTTACTGGGAAGCGAGTCAGTTTTTGTTTGCTAATGACACGGTGCTGGTGGCATATTCGAATGAGAGACTGCATTAGATGGTTTCTGAGTTTCGGAGAGTATGGAATTAAAAAAAGTTGAGAGTGAATGTGAATGATAACAAAGTTAATAGTTTTAGAATTGGAGAGACAACTGGGGCGAGAGACTGAGTGGAGAAAATTCGTAGGAAGTGAAGTGTTTTGGATACACAGGAGTCGACCTGGCAGTGAATGGAACCATGGGAGCTGAAGTGAGCATAGGGTGGATGAGGGGACGAGGTTCTTAGGAGGCAAGTGTGGAAAGAAAGATCACAGTCTGGGAGAATGAAGATGGGCATGTTTGAAAGTATAGCAGTTCCGACGGTATTTTATGAATGCCAGTCATGGGCAGTAGTTGAGACTGTACGGAAGAGGTTGGATATGGTGGAAGTGAAATGTTTGAGGACTAAATGGAACCATGTGAATGGAACCATGGGAGCTGAAGTGAGCATAGGGTGGATGAGGGCACGAGGTTCTCGGGAGGCAAGTGTGGAAAGAAAGATCACAGTCTGGGAGAGTGAAGATGGGCATGTTTGAAAGTATAGCAGTTCCGACGGTATTTTATGAATGCCAGTCATGGGCAGTAGTTGAGATTGTACGGAAGAGGTTGGATATGGTGTTAGTGAAATGTTTGAGGACTAAATGTGATGTGAAGAGGACTGATTAAGAGTAATACTGTAAGAAAGAGGTGTGGTAATGCGAAAAGTATGTCTGAGAGAGCAGAAGAAGGTGTGCTCAAATGATTTGGACATATGGAGAGAATGAGTGAAGAGATATATATGTGTCGGATATATGTGTCGGAAGTGAAGGGGGCAAGGAGAAAGGAGAGACCGCTATTCAGATGAAGGGGTGGATTTGATAAGTTTTAAGTGCTTGGCGCCTGAACATGCTGGAAGGTGGAAGGCTTCCTCGTGATAGAGTTGGGGCGATGAGGTTTTTCAGTAGGCGACGTGCTGTCAGTGGATTGAACCAGGGCATGTTAAGCGTCTGGGGTAGACCATTAAAAGGTCAGTGGAGCCTGGTTGTGGATAGAGGGCTATGGTTTCGGTGAATTACACATGACAGCTGGAGAATAGATTTGAGCGAATGTGTTCATTTCTTTGTTTCTGACGCCGTTTCACACGTCAGCGAGGTAACGTCAGGAAACAGTCGAAGAACGGCCCATCCACTCATGTATAATATATGTATATATATATATATATATATATATATATATATATATATATATATATATATATATATATATATATATATATATATTATATATTTCTTTTTTTTTTTTTGCTATGTTGCTGTCTCCCGCTTTTGCGAGGTAGCGCAAGGAAACAGACGAAAGAAATGGCCCAACCCGCCCCCATACACATGTATATACATACACGTCCACACACGCAAATATACATAACTACACAGCTTTCCATGGTTTACCCCAGACGCTTCACATGCCCTGATTCAATCCACTGACAGCACGTCAACCCCGGTATACCACATCGATCCAATTCACTCTATTCCTTGCCCTCCTTTCACCCTCCTGCATGTTCAGGCCCCGATCACACAAAATCTTTTTCACTCCATCTTTCCACCTCCAATTTGGTCTCCCACTTCTCCTCGTTCCCTCCACCTCCGACACATATATCCTCTTGGTCAATCTTTCCTCACTCATTCTCTCCATGTGCCCAAACCATTTCAAAACACCCTCTTCTGCTCTCTCAACCACGCTCTTTTTATTTCCACACATCTCTCTTACCCTTACGTTACTTACTCGATCAAGCCACCTCACACCACACATTTTGTCCTCAAACATCTCATTTCCAGCACATCCAGCCTCCTGCGCACAACTCTATCCATAGCCCACGCCTCGCAACCATACAAAATTGTTGGAACCACTATTCCTTCAAACATACCCATTTTTGCTTTCCGAGATAATGTTCTCGACTTCCACACATTCTTCAAGGCTCCCAGGATTTTCGCCCCCTCCCCCACCCTATGATCCACTTCCGCTTCCATGGTTCCATCCGCTGCCAGATCCACTCCCAGCTATCTAAAACACTTTACTTCCTCCAGTTTTTCTCCATTCAAACTTACCTCCCAATTGACTTGACCGTCAACCCTACTGTACCTAATAACCTTGCTCTTATTCACATTTACTCTTAACTTTCTTCTTTCACACACTTTACCAAACTCAGTCACCAGCTTCTGCAGTTTCTCACATGAATCAGCCACCAGCGCTGTATCATCAGCGAACAACAACTGACTCACTTCCCAAGCTCTCTCATCCACAACAGACTTCATACTTGCCCCTCTTTCCAAAACTCTTGCATTCACCTCCCTAACAACCCCATCCATAAACAAATTAAACAACCATGGAGACATCACACACCCCTGCCGCAAACCTACATTCACTGAGAACCAGTCACTTTCCTCTCTTCCTACACGTACGCATGCCTTACATCCTCGATAAAAACTTTTCACTGCTTCTAACAACTTGCCTCCCACACCATATATTCTTAATACCTTCCACAGAGCATCTCTATCAACTCTATCATATGCCTTCTCCAGATCCATAAATGCTACATACAAATCCATTTGCTTTTCTAAGTATTTCTCACATACATTCTTCAAAGCAAACACCTGATCCACACATCCTCTACCACTTCTGAAACCACACTGTTCTTCCCCAATCTGATGCTCTGTACATGCCTTCACCCTCTCAATCAATACCCTCCCATATAATTTACCAGGAATACTCAACAAACTTATACCTCCATAATTTGAGCACTCACTCTTATCCCCTTTGCCTTTGTACAATGGCACTATGCACGCATTTCGCCAATCCTCCGGCACCTCACCATGAGGCATACATACATTAAATAACCTTACCAACCAGTCAATAATACAGTCACTCCCTTTTTCAATAAATTCCACTGCAATACCATCCAAACCTGCTGCCTTGCCGGCTTTCATCTTCCGCAAAGCTTTTACTACCTCTTCTCTGTTTACCAAATCATTTTCCCTAACCCTCTCACTTTGCACACCACCTCGACCAAAACACCCTATATCTGCCATTCTATCATCAAACACATTCAACAAACCTTCAAAATACTCACTCCATCTCTTTCTCACATCACCACTACTTGTTATCATCTCCCCATTTGCGCCCTTCACTGAAGTTCCCATTTGCTCCCTTGTCTTACGCACTTTATTTACCTCCTTCCAGAACATCTTTTTATTCTCCCTAAAATTTCATGATACTCTCTCACCTCACCCCAACTCTCATTTGCCCTCTTTTTCACCTTTTGCACCTTTCTCTTGACCTCCTGTCTCTTTCTTTTATACATCTCCCACTCAATTGCATTTTTTCCCTGCAAAAATCGTCCAAATGCCTCTCTCTTCTCTTTCGCTAATAATCTTACTTCTTCATCCCACCACTCACTACCCTTTCTAATCAACCCACCTCCCACTCTTCTCATGCCACAAGCATCTTTTGCGCAATCCATCACTGATTCCCTAAATACATCCCATTCCTCCCCCACTCCCCTTACTTCCATTGTTCTCACCTTTTTCCATTCTGTACTCAGTCTCTCCTGGTACTTCCTCACACAAGTCTCCTTCCCAAGCTCACTTACTCTCACCACCCTCTTCACCCCAACATTCACTCTTCTTTTCTGAAAACCCATACAAATCTTCACCTTAGCCTCCACAAGATAATGATCAGACATCCCTCCAGTTGCACCTCTCAGCACATTAACATCCAAAAGTCTCTCTTTCGCGCGCCTGTCAATTAACACGTAATCCAATAACGCTCTCTGGCCATCTCTCCTACTTACATACGTATACTTATGTATATCTCGCTTTTTAAACCAGGTATTCCCAATCACCAGTCCTTTTTCAGCACATAAATCTACAAGCTCTTCACCATTTCCATTTACAACACTGAACACCCCATATATACCAATTATTCCCTCAACTGCCACATTACTCACCTTTGCATTCAAATCACCCATCACTATAACCCGGTCTCGTGCATCAAAACCACTAACACACTCATTCAGCTGCTCCCAAAACACTTGCCTCTCATGATCTTTCTTCTCATGCCCAGGTGCATATATATATATATATATATATATATATATATATATATATATATATATATATATATATATATACTTCCCACGCATTCCCCGCGTGTCGTAAAAGGCGACTAAAGGGGACGGGAGCGGGGAGCTAGAAACCCTCCCTTCCTTGTAATTTGACTTTCTAAAAGGGGAAACAGAAGAAGGAGTCATGCGGGGGGGGGGGGGGGGTGCTCATTCTCCTCGAAGGCTCAGACTGGAGTGTCTAAATGTGTGGGGATGTAACGAAGAAGAAAAAAAAAGAGAGATAGGTAGTATGTTTGAGGAAAGGAACCTGGATGTTTTGGCTCTGAGTGAAACGAAGGGTAAAGGGGAAGAGTTGTTCGGGAATATCTTGGGAGTAAAGACAGGGGTTCGTGAGAGGACAAGAGCAAAGGTAGAAGTAGCACTACTCCTGAAGCAGGAGTTGTGGGAGTATGTGATAAGAGTGTAAGAAAGTAACTCTAGATTGATAGGGGTAAAAATGAAAGTGGATGGAGAGAGATGGGTGATTATTGGTGCCTATGCACCTGGTCATGAGAAGAAAGATCTTGAGAGGCAAGTGTTTTGGGAGCAGCTGAATGAGTGTGTTAGCAGCTTTGATCCTCGAGACCGGGTTATAGTTGTGCGTGATTTGAATGCAAAGGTGAGTAATGTGGCAGCTAAGGGTATAATTGGTGTACATGGGGTGTTCAGTGTTGTAAACGGAGATGGTGAAGAGCTTGTAGATTTGTGTGCTAAAAAGGACTGGTGATTGGGAATACCTGGTTTAAAAAGAGAGATATACATAAGTATACGTATGTAAGGAGGAGAGATGGCCAGAGACTGTTATTGGATTACGTGTTAATTGATAGGCGTGTGAAAGAGAGACTTTTGGATGTAAATGTGCTGAGAGGGGCAATTGGGGGGATGTCTGATCATTATCTTGTGGAGGCGAAGGAGATGATTTGTAGAGGTTTTCAGAAAAGAAGAAGAGGTGAAGAGAGTGGGGAGAGTAAGTGAGCTTGGAAAGAAGACTTGTGTGGGGAAGTAATAGGAAAGATTGAGTGCAGAATAGAAAAAGGTGAGAGCAAATGACGTAAGGGGAATGGGGGAAGAATGGGATGTATTTAGGGAAGCAGTGATGGCTTGCGCAAAAGATGCCTGTGGCATGAGAAGGGTGGGAGGTGGGCAGATTAGAAATGGTAGTGAGTGGTGGGATGAAGAAGTAAGATTGTTAGTGAAAGAGATGAGAGAGGCATTTGGACGAATTTTGCAGGGAAATAGTTTAAACTAGTGGGAGAAGTATAAAAGAAAGAGGCAGGAGGTCAAGAGAAAGGTGCAAGAGGTGAAAAAGAGGACAGTTAAGAGTTGGAGTGAGAATCATTAAATTTTAGGGAGAATAAAAAGATGTTTTTGAAGAAGGTAAATAAAAAGCATAAGACAAGAGAACAAATGGGAACATCGGTGAAAGGGGCTAATGGGGAGGTGATAACAAGTAGTAGTGAAGTGAGGAGGAGTGAGTATTTTGAAGGTTTGTTGAATGTGTTTGATAATAGAGTGGCAGATATAGGGTGTTTTGGTCGACGTGGTATGCGAAGTGAGAGGGTCAAGGAGAATGGTTTGGTAAACAGAGAAGAGGTAGAGAAAGCTTTGCGGAAGATGAAAGCCGGCAAGGCGGCAGGTTTGGACGGTATTGCACTGGAATTTATTAAAATAGGGGGCGACTGTCTTGTTGACTGGTTGGTGAGAATATTTGTGTACGTATGGTTCATGGTGAGGCGCCTAAGGATTGGTGGAATGCTTGCATAGTGCCATTGTATAAAGGCAAAGGGGACAAATGTGAGTGTTCAAATTACAGAGGTATAAGTTTGAGTGTTCCTGGGAAATTATATGGGAGGGTATTGTTTGAGAGGGTCAAGGCATGTATAGAGCATCAGATTCGGGAAGAGCTTTGTGGTTTCAGAAGTGGTAGAGGATGTGTGGATCAGGTGTATCCTTTGAAGAATGCATGTGGGAAATACTTCGAAGAACAGATGGATTTGAATGAAGCATTTATGGATCTGGAGAAGGCATATGATAGAGTTGATAGAGATGCTCTGTGGAAGGTATTAAGAGTATATGGTGTGGGAGGTAAGTTGCTAGAAGCAGTGAAATGTGTTTATCGAGGAAGTAAGGCATGTGTACGAGTACGAAGAGATAAAAGTGATTGGTTCCCAGTGAATGTAGGTTTGCGACAGGGGTGCGTGATGTCTCCATGGTTGTTTAATTTGTTTATGGATGGGGTTGTTAGGGAGGTGAATGCAAGAGTTTTGGAGAGAGGGGCAAGTATGCAGTCTGTTGTGGATGAGAGGGCTTGGGAAGTGAGTCAGTTGTTCGCTGATGGTACATTGCTGGTGGCTGATTTGGGTGAGAAACTGCACAAGCTAGTGACTGAGTTTGGTAAAGTGTTTGAAAGAAGAAAGCTGAGAGTAGATGTGAATAAGAGCAAGGTTATTAGATTCAATACGTTTGAGGGACAAGTTAATTAGGAGATAAGTTTGAATGTAGAAAAACTGGAAGAATTGAAGTGTTTTAGATATCTGGGAGTGGATTTGGCAGCGGATGGAATCATGGAAACGAAAGTAAGTCACAGGGTTGGCCAGGGGGCGAAGGTTCTAGGAGCGTTGAAGAATGTGTGGAAGGCGAGAACGTTAGCTCGGAGAGGAAAAATGGTATGTTTGAAGGAATATTCGTTCCAACAATGTTATATGGTTTCGAGGCATGGGCTATAGATAGGGTTGTGCGGAGGAGGGTGGATGTGTTTGAAATGAAATGTTTGAGGACAAAATGTGGTGTGAAGTGGTTTGATCGAGTAATTTATGAAAGGGTAAGAGTGATGTGTGGTAATAAAAAGCAGAAAAGGGTGTATTGAAATGGTTGGGTCACATGGAGAGAATGAGTGAGGAAAGATTGACAAAGAGGATATATGTGTTGGAGATGGAGGTAACGAGAAGTGGAAGACCAAACTGGAGGTGGAAGAATCAAGTGAAAAAGATTCTGAGCGATCGGGGCCTGAACATGCAGGAGGGTGAAAGGCGTGCAAGGAAAAGAGTGAATTGGAACGATGTGGTATATCGGGGTCGACCTTTCCATTGTTTACCCCAGACGTTTCACATGCCCTGGTTTAGTCCAATGACAGCACGTCGTCCCCGGTGTACCACATCGTTCCACTTCACTCTATTCCTTGCACGCCTCTCACCCTCCTGTATGTTCAGGCCCCGATCGCTCAAAATTTTTTTCACTTCATCCTTCCACCTCCAGTTTGGTCTCCCGCTTCTCCTTCTTCCTTCCACTTATGACACATATATCCTTTTTCTCAACCTTTCCTCTCATTTCCTCCATATGTCCAAACCGTTTCAACACACTCTCTTCTGCTTTCTCAACCACACTCTCTTTATTTCCACACATCTCTCTTACCCTTTCATTACTTACTCGATGCAATCACCTCACACTACATATTGTCCTCAAACATTTCATTTCCAACAGAACCGCTCTTCTCCGTACAACCCTATTTAAAACCCACGCGTCGCAACCATATGATAATGTTGAAACTATCATTCCTTCAAACATACCCATTTTTCCTCTCCGAGATAACGTTCTCACCTTCCACACATTCTTCATCACTCCCAGAACCTTCTTCCCCTCCCAGCCCTGTGGCTCACTTCCGCTTCCATGGTTCCATTCGCTGCTAAGTCCATTCTAAGATATCAAAAACACTTCAGTTCTAACAGTTTTCTCCATCCAAACTTACATCCCAACTAACTTGTCCCTCACCCCTGCTGAATCTAAATAACCTTGCTCTTATTCACATTTACTCTCAACTTTCTCCTTTCACAAATTTTTCCAAACTCAGTCTCCAATATCTGCAGTTTCTTACTGGAATCAGCGACCAGTGCTGTATTATCGGCGAGCAACCGCTGACTCTCTTCCCAGGCCCTCTCATCCCAAATAGACTGCATACTTGCTACTATCTCCAAAACTTTTACATTTACCTATCTAACCACCCCATTCATAAACAAGTTAAACAACCGTGAGGAGATTACACATCCCTGCCGCAGACCAATCTTCACTGGGAACCAATTAATCTCCTCTCTTCCTAATTTTTCACATGCCTTATATCTTTGAAAAAACTTTTCAGTGCTTCTAGCAACTTACCTCCCACACCATATACTCTTAAGACCTTCCACAAAGCATCTCTATCAACCCTGTCATATGCCTTCTCCAGATCCATAAGTGCTACATGCAAATTCATCTGTTTTTCAAAGTATTTCTCGCATACATTCTTCAAAGCATACACCTGATCCACACATCCTTCAGTACTTTTGAAACCACACTGCTCCTCCCCAATCTGATGCTTTGTACATGCCCTCACTCACTAAATCAATACCATCACATACTGTTCCCCAGGAATACTCAATAAATTTATCCCTCTGTAGTTTGAACAGTCACCTATATTCCCTTTGCCTTTGTACGATGGCATTATTCATGCATTTCGCCAATCCTCAGGTACTTCACAATGATCCATATTTTTCTAAGTATTTCTCACATGCATTCTTCAAAGCATACACCGGATCCACACATCCTCCACTACTTCTGAAACCACACTGCTCCTCCCCAATCTGATGCTCTGTACATGCCTTCACCCTCTAGATCAATACCATCACACGCTGTTTCCCAGGAGTACTCAATAAATTTATCCCTTTTTTATTTGAACGGTCACCTTTATTCCCTTTGCCTTTTTACAATGGCATTATTCATGCATTCCGCCAATCCTCAGGTACTTCACAGTGATCCATACATACACTGAATATCCTTACCAACCAATCAACAGCACAGTCACCCTCTTATTAATAAATTCCTCTGCAATACCATCCAAACCCACCGCCTTGCCGGACTTCATCTTTTGCAAAGCTTTCACTACCTCTTCTCTCTTAACCAATACATTCTCCCTTATACCCTCTCACTTCGCACGCCACCCCGACCAAAACACCCTACATCTGCAACTTTAACGTCAAACACATTCAACAAACCTTCAAAACACTCAAGCCATATCCCCGCTTAATCACTACTTGTTATCACTTCCCCCTTTCCCCCTTCACTGATGTTCTTATTTGTTCTCCTGTCTTACGCACGTTATGTACCTCCTTCCAAAACATCTTTTTCCTCTACCTAAAGTTTAATGATATTTTCTCACCCCAACTCTCATTTGCCCTCTCGACCTCCTGCCGCTTTCTTTTATACATATCCCAGTCAGTTGCACTACCTCCTTGCAAGTATCGTCAAAACGCTTCTATTTTTTCTTTCACTGACAACTTTACTTCATCCCATTACTCACTACCCTTTCTAATCTGCCCACTTCCCACCTTTCTCATGCCACATGCATGTTTTGCACATGCCATCACTGCTTCCCTAAATACGTTCCATTCCTCACCCACTCCCCTCACGTCATTTGCTCTCACCTTTTGCCATTCTACACTCAATCTCTCCTGGTACTTCCTCACGCAAGTCTCCTTTCCAAGCTGACTTACTTTCACCACTCTCTTCTCCCCATCATTTTCTCTTGCTTTTTGAAAATCTCTACAAATCTTCACCTTTGCTTCCACAAAATAGTGATCAGACATTCCATCAGCTGCCCCTCTCAGGACATTAACATCCAAGAGACTCTCTTTTATACGCCTATCAATTGACACGTAATCTAATAATGCCCTTTGACCATCTCTCCTACTCACATACGTATACTTTTTAAACCGGGTATTCCCAATCACCAATCTTTTCTCTGCACACAAATCCACAAGTTCTTCACTATTTCCATTCACACCACTGAATACCTCATGTGCACCAATTATACCGTCCACTGCCACATTACTCGCCTTCGCATTTAAATCACCCTTTACTAATACCCGGTCCCTTACACCAAAGCTGCTCACACACTCACCCAGGTGCTCCCAAAACGCTTGCTTCTCATGATCTCTCTTCTCATGACCAGGTGCATAAGCACTTTCAGTTTTACCCACATCAATCTAGAATTTACCGTCTTACACTCTAATACACACTCCCACAACTCTTGCTTCAAGAGTACTGCTACTCCTTCCTTAGCTCTTGTCCTCTCACCAACCCCTGACTTTGCTCCGAAGACTTTTCCAAACCATTCTTCCCCCTTACCCTTGAGCTTCGTTTCTCTCAGTATCCACACACACACTCAGACACCCCAATCTGAGCCTTCGAGGCGGAGGAGCGCTCCCCGCTTGACTCCTGTTTCCACTTTTAGAAATTGAAATACAAGAAGGGGAGGGTTTCCCGCCCCCTTTAGTCGCCTTTTACGACACGAGGGGAATACGTGGGATGTACTCTTGCTCCCCTATCTCCAGGATATATATATATATATATATATATATATATATATATATATATATATATATATATATATATATATATATATATATATATATATATATATATATATATATATATATATATTCCCTGGGGATAGGGGAGAAAGAATACTTCCCACGTATTCCCTGCGTGTCGTAGAAGGCGACTAAAAGGGAAGGGAGCGGGGGGCTGGAAATCCTCCCCTCTCGTTTTTTTTTTTTTTTTTTTTAATTTTCCAAAAGAAGGAACAGAGAAGAGGTCCAGGTGAGGATATTCCCTCAAAGGCCCAGTCCTCTGTTCTTAACGCTACCTCGCTATCGCGGGAAATAGCGAATAGTATGAAAAAAAAAAAAAAAAATATATATATATATATATATATATATATATATATATATATATATATATATTCGCCATTTGCTGCGTTAGCGAGGCAGCGTTAAGAACAGAGGACTTAGCCTTAGAGGTGAATTATATATTCTATCCTTATGAGGCTCCTGCAGCACCCAGGAGGCTGGTCACTTCCACTGGTCGGGACCACAGGTCATAACCGATTGTGATGTGCGTGCGTCTGTCTGCAGATAATGGAGGGCAATTCAGCAGTAAGTGTTCGGTGTCTACTTTAGTTGCATCGTGGGCATGAAGGGTCTTGGGATATGTTGCAACGGTGCTTGTAGTGTTGTTGTGATGGATGATTTCCTGAGTGTAAGTGGGAGAGTGTGACTCGTGCTTGTCTAAAGAGTGTAGTTTCTAGTGGGTGTGTGTCTGGTAGGGTGGAGCTTAAAACTTTTATATTTCTGTAAACACAGTCCTCTCTGTCATTTTGCGGTATCTCGAAAAAAAAAAATCAGCTTGTGGGGAGCATTTTTTTTTATTACCTTTTTTAAGTCAACAGGACACAAGGTAAACAACAAACGTACGTATTTCTGATATTTCTTGAAGGTGTTGGATTTGGCACATGTACAGAATTGTTGTGGCCAAAGATCAATCAGTGCGAGTAATATGTCTGGTCGTTACTAACATGTCTGGTCGTTACAAGGTGATGCGGATGACAAAAGATGTAATGAACTCGCGAATTTAGTGCCTTTTGCCTTGTTATGGAATTTCTTTGTATTTTTTCAGCAAAGATGTTGAAAAGTCGTGCAGTGAGGCTATAGCTTTATTTCAGCACTATGTTTTCATGACAGATTGTACGAGGCATTATTAGAAACTGAAGGACAAACTCAAAGAAAAGACCGATTCTGTAGCATTCACGAAGAAACTGAGCGACGTACATCGTCCTTATTGTGCGTGTTGTGCATGTCGAGTGCTACTCAGTCTGTGAAAACAGTCATTATATTGGAGTGTCTTGAGAAGCAAGAACGTCACAGTATGTCATGAGACAGTCTTGAGAAGCAAGAACGCCACAGTATGTCATGAGACAGTCTTGAGAAGTCAGAACGTCACAGTACTCCACTGTGACTATATGTTTGAATGAGTAAACTTGTGGCAGTACATTTTACGGTTTTGGAATCTTATCTCGTAGCGCTTCAACGACAGCAGTAAAATTCTGCTGCAGTCAGTAAAACATTGCTACTGTGGTTTGGCGTTTGGAAGTCACTCACAGATTATGTCGGGCAACAACGCGATACTCTTGATGAATCTGAATGAAATGACAAGCGTCTTTCAGGAACCGAGGAGTGTGTTGTGGTCAGGTGTCGAGCTTGTCATGGTAATGTGCGTCAGCTGCCACTTGTGGTCATACAGAGGCTGATGCTCAGCTGACACCAAAGGGAGGCTTTTTGTTAAGCAATTTGTCATGATTCTTTTAGAATTGATGCGGTTAGTTTGTTGGGCCTCTACAAGCGAGCTGGATAGTAATTTCGGCCATGAGCTAATTCAGATCGTTATTCGTCTATGTTTTTTTCTGAGTCAGTAAAAGAAAACTGTAGTTGAGATTAGAATATGTATAATGTCAAGCTTGACAAAGACGTTCAGGTCACCTTTTTCAAAGCATTGAAATTTCCTTGAAGATTTGATATCATTTATCTCACACTAATGATCACTATAAGTTCCAGATAACTGTCTTGTTGTCAGAAGGAGATGATTAACTATCTGTAACTATTGTGGCCCCTAACATCTCACATATCGTACCATAATGAATGCTACGTGGAAATTCTTCACACAGTTGCTAACCAAAAGAGACGCAAGTCATTAATTTCAAATAAAGAACACATAAATCTGCTATATTCTTAACATGGGAAGGAGGTAAATATGAAAATTTGAATAAATGGGTTACATCCGGAGAGGTTTGCCCAGGGTTCTGTTAAGTGTTTAAAATCGGTCTTGCACAACTTGGCTTAAGGAATACGTTTCTTTCCAATGGCGACATCGAACACTATATTTCTTGAACCTGATTTGCGCTAGGTTAGGTTGAGCGGCGTCAGGATGTCGAACTCACATTTCCCCACAGAACAATCACATCCACTCACCCTCCTGAGCTCAGTGAACTTGTGTGCTTCAAGGGAATTCAAAGTGCATCCACTTGTACTTGCTTTTTCTTTTCTTTTTTTTTCGTAAAACACAAAATCTATGGTGATAACGAATGATTAGGGTACGCATGACATGCACACAAAATTGATTGGGATGGTAATAATTTGGCTGTATGACAGTTTGGACACAAAGCGTCTCCAAACGTCCCAGTTTGTTATGTCACACCTTGCCTGTTATCCGTATTAACTAACCTAAACACTGAATAGCCTATCATTATACTGAGTTATGGGTCCTTCACGAAAGGTTCTTTCGTATTATATAGCTGCAGTATCCTTCCTTCTCCAAATCCTGTTCTTTGTAGTTTATATGTCACCATATAAATAAATAAATAAATAAAGATAGCGCATTTTATCTACAGATAATAGTTTGTCTTGTGCCTGCTGACTAACAGCATTCCCGGACTTCTTGTGGGTGATTACACACACCAAGGTTGACGAACGCTAGCTAGTACAGTCGGGAGGAACCACTTACTCCAAGGAAATCCACCATTTCCGCTACTGACAATAGCGCAGCATAAGCGTTTCAAGGGCCCCTTTACTAAGAAAGATCTTAGAGATTACATGTTACAGAAGATAAACTACATTTCATTAGATTACTTTACTATAACAATACCTTGCCTCTTAACCTCAACCTTTGTAAGTAATGCTTACTAAATTTCAGCGCTTAGACATGTGGAAACCATAACCTAACTTTAATTTTTGTAAATGATTTAGCAGAGTTGAAGAACCATTTTGCTTTCCTTCACAGAACAATAAAAATGTTCTTTCATTTTATGTGAAAACGATTAATGTACGGTTGATGTAAATTTGTATAGTGTTATCTTAATGCAGATAATCTATGAATTTAACAAAGGAGGGCGGGGCTCCGAGGAAAATTGATATTGTTGGGAAAAGAAATAAATGAATAGGTGCGAAGGGGAAGGTAATAACCTATTGGGGACGAGGGTCAAATTCAGTGAGAGAATTCAATTAAGATTCGAGATATTTCAAATACGGGTGGCATACGAATGGGATAGGAGACCGAGGAGTTCTTTGTGTACAGGTGTGTGAATGGAACTGTTAGTCCCATTTGAAGAATCAAGTTAATGTAGCGACGCGCTGCCTGAGTCGCAATACTATAAGCGAGAAGAGCTGTGGAGCACTGTAAGTACCACGGTTTCCCACTGGAAGTAGCATCGTACTCCCACTGTAGGTAGGGTCGCACTCCTTGCCCTGCGTCACTACATTATTCTGAAACGGAAGACGTAAGAAGCATTTTCGTAAATGTGGAAGTTAATGTTTCACTTATGGTACATAGGACGTAGGTCGAGGATGTGTATTAGTGACTGAGAGGCGATCCGTCCAATAGAACTGAAAATGAAGAAAATTTCGATGGACAGAGGTAAATAAGTAGCTGCCGAAGGTGTGGATGGAAGTCGACGAACTGTGTTGTGGATCAAGGCGAGGCAGCTCACCAAGGCGGACCAATTATACAACGCTGGAAATTGGATGCGTCCGCTCGAATCATACATAACCACGCGTACATGTTTTCTTTTATTATCAGTGGTACACCTGGGTGGACCATGTACATACTTAAAATGTATGTGATTTTCTGATTATGTTTAACGCCTGGAAAATGTGTGATGGATGTAGTTTGACGGTGACAGTCTTAATAAACTGTTACCCTGGCTGATGATAGATAGGTTTAGTCCAGCCAGACTGAATCCTAGGCTCCATACTCTCCTCTTCTTCCTGTATATTCTTTTTCTATTCCTCATGGCACTCCAGACAACCAACCAACCGTCAAGATGTCTCTTTATTTCTAATGTTTGCTGGGAACTGAACCCATGTTGACGCTGTGGACGAGCCATGATCTGGACCACCTGGAGTGGGATTCGTTCTGCTTAATAAGTATGCGATCGTTTCTTTGACCAACTTCCTGTATTGTGTGTGTGTGTGTGTGTGTGTGTGTGTGTGTGTGTGTGTGTGTGTGTGTAGATAACCCCAGTTTTCCCTCTTTGATGAAAAAAAACAAGATTGCTGTAGTTAAAGTGGGGATCTTTCCCATGGATCCCCACTGGGGTGTTGCCATTGGACCTCCCGGGCAAGCCCGATGAAGCGAGAGAGAGAGAGAGAGAGAGAGAGAGAGAGAGAGAGAGAGAGAGAGAGAGAGAGAGAGAGAGAGAGAGAGAGAGAGTCTAGAAGACCGGATCCGGTTTCCCTTTTACTCAAATCCCACTTGACTTCAGAAAAAAAAAAAAAAAAAACACCCTCTTCCTCGTTTCGTCATCATTACGTACTACACTACATGCACTGTGCTGTTTTCTGCGAGTTCGTTGCCGCCCGACTTTGGGATTTCCTTTAAAACTGAGCTATTCAGTTACTGTTAGCGAAGTATCCGGCTCACAAAATTCCAGGACGGCAAAGGTCCGGAGGAAAGACTTCGTTTAACGTAATAGAAAATAGACGACGTATTTCAGGTTGATGTGGCGTCTCAAGATAACTGGTAAATTTATTTTAAGTTACTGCAAGAGATGATGAGACCCAAAATTGGCCGCTGGCCGCCACTTAAGTAACCTTGTTCTGGAGTTAGTTCTTAAGATACTAAAAGAAGAAGAACGTAACAGGACATTTGGGTAGGCGGTTACCACACACACACACACACACACACACACACACACACACAAGTTGGCTGCGGGCCTAATATTGATGCATTTTACCAGTGCTTCTGTATCGTATCAATCTAGCAGCGAATATGCTTTTCATATTGCTTCCTTGTCTCTGTTTTGAGAGGGATCGATGTATGTGATGTTGTTTAAGACTGGCCGGACCTTACTGTAGAGCAGAGCCTCTTGATTTGATTTGTGCTGTTATCCCTGGCAGATTTATTGTGCTGCTCCTGCTCATCCTGTGAGCGGTAGCGATAAAGGTCACAGAGGGTCTTAGTCAGACCCCAGTGGGTTGATATTATATAAGATGTTACAATTCGTATTTCAGTACATACGTTACATAGTTTCATTTGGTAAGTTTTACCGACTAGATGCAAAAAGTGGATACAAACTTTAGATTTCAGGTATCTTGTTATTAACAATAAGGTGTTGTGACATTTCTTATCGGGTTTATATAGATGAATCCTTAAAAAGGCTCTATTTTTCACAGTCGGACATAGTGTTTTCGTTTGTTCCAAGACCTTTGGACACAAACTTTACGGTTCATATAATTAACATCTTCAGTCAGGCCAACGCGCCAATAGTTCCTATAACCTAGCTTTAATCTAGCAGTTACATCATGTAATCTGCTGATCTTATTACTTCCTCCATATACATGTTTTACTGTACACATCTCACTGTGATGGAGAGTGTTTCTACTTGTCTGATCTCGTCTGTTCACATCAAAGAGGTCTGATAGTTCCTTTCTAATTACAGTTTTGAGGCTCTGATTAACAACTCAATGTTGTTTTCAACATCTTAAGTACATGTTTGGCTAAAGCATCAGTTTTGTCATGCTCATGGAGTCCTATATGAGAGGGAAGCCATAACAATTTGATTTGAAATCCGTGAACAATAATGTTTGAGTATGCGTCTCTGGCTTCATGGTCTCTGTTACATTCTGATCTCAGGGTGTTAAGGGCAAGTAGCGAAGATGAAGAATCAAAGATCATTGAATTTTGTGATTGTGGTTTGTACAAACACAACAGCGATGAGTATGGAGGACAGTACAGTTTCTAGGGGAGATGCCCAATTGTATAATCTAACATTTTTCTCTAACCTGTTTCCATTGGGCTGGATCACAGTGGCACAGTTGTTGGAACCGTCAGTATAGATGCACTGGGTTATGTTATTTTCAGTCTGTATTTTATGTATATGTTTATGAGCACTGGTTTTGGATGTGTCTATGGCTAAGGTTATAAATTATTAGATTTGTTGGTGGATGAGTAATTAGTTGAGATATAAAAGAGAATTATTTGCCAGGAAGAAGAGAAATGCTGCCGCTTCCTAATTATATACATATTATTTACTCCAAACATTGTCATGTGGTTAGCTGTTATTTGGATCCATTCAGTCACTTGTGCAGTAGCATATATGGCTTAATGATTCTTCAGAGACCGTCTGAATCACCACTTATTTATTTTTTCCGATTAGGTTCCGAACAGACAACGGATGAGTGTTTAACAGCCATGTTGTAACAAAACCCGTATCCTACTTTCTGTCATTCTATCTTATTTATGAACTTGACCGCATCTGATGGATATTTTTTCCTCTCCATGTAATGTACTGATATCAATTATGCTCAGCGTTTGGAGGCGGAGGTTTTGTTTTTAATGGTTCTGCCTGTAGAAGAAAACGGATGTAAGTTTTAGATTACATGAAAACGAGGCATAATTTTAAGACATACTAAGATAAAGTCTCTTGTTTGTGATGCATGTATTTCTGGAACGAAGTGCTTATTTAGCAAAGTCTTTGTATGAAACCATAACAGTATGTCATGAAAGAACACAAATACTTCTCAGTCGTTTTAACATAGTAGAGTTAAAGTTTAAAAGTCATAAACACAGAGGCACGTTATTTTGATATTACACCATAGACTATTGAGGAAAACCAAATTGAAGAAAAAACGAACGCCTGTTGCGGCATTGTATACTGAGAATACTGGTGGATGGTGACATTAGCAGAGGATAATACTGGTGGTTGATGGCAGTAGCAGACATCAAAACTATCATACGTATAGACCATGATTCAAGAAGTCATACTCAGTTATGGTCAAAATGTCCAGGAGAGGTCTCATATAATTCTGGGAGAAACTGCAAAACTATATATATATATATATATATATATATATATATATATATATATATATATATATATATATATATATATATATATATATATGCTATGGAGGGATCTGTACTAAAGAGTTAGTACATGTTATAGTTGGAGTTAGGTTGTTGTAACCTGCGATGAATTTAATGTAGTAAATCCAAGCCTGTCGTAGGCTAGATTAGGTTGTTACAGATTACCTTATAACAACCGGAGAGAGAGAGAGAGAGAGAGAGAGAGAGAGAGAGAGAGAGAGAGAGAGAGAGAGAGAGAGAGAGAGAGAGAGAGAGAGAGAGATTCCTACCTGTCATAAACGCACACACAGAAATGCTTTTGTTGGTTGGTTTTGTCATTACCATTGATTGAACAAAACATTTTCCATCATTTTGTTAGTCTTGCCATCTTTTAGTCGAGTTTTAAGTATAATCTTTTCCAAATATCTACAATCATGGTGCAGATATAATCGTTCCTGTAAACACTAATTACGATTAATGCTAATCAGATTCTTTTAGGAGGGTTCCAATAAGTTCATTACAATAGGATCCTTAAACATGACGATGCTTTTATGAACAGCCGACGTTGTGGTGGATGATGCCCAACCAAAGTGGTGCCCCGCGGCTCCTAGTGTTCCTGGTGACCTTCGTCTACCATTTTCCTGTGCCGTCTTTCCCCATGTCCTTAGCGAACCATGTCGGCCACGTCAGGTGAAACGTACATCGATCTTCCCAGGTATCCAGTGATGCATTGCATGTGAAATATTCCGACTGCTCCCCAAGACTTTTGGCCAGTTTATTTCAGGGTTGGGAGTTTGATAGAGTTTCAGTTCATCATCCTCAATAAAAAAAAAGAAATATTGCTCACAGCTTGAGCGTCAACCCAGGGGTCATGGACGAGCTTTAGCAGCGTTCTTGTGGAGAGATACACCCCTCCAGACCTGTGTCAGTTGTCTTTTCTACTGTTTTCTTTTCCTGTTTATCGTCTTCCTTGCTTATTCGTCCTTTTCTGTTTCCTTTGTGTAGCTCGTTTGAAGTCTTCCCTCACTTCTCATTTCTGTAATTACCGATTTGTGCTGTAAGATGAAGGAGTTCTACACTCGCGGGGTCCCGTCACTTGAATGTTCTCTACCATCGTACAAGTTTTAACACATCTGTATGCTGTCACCATTCACACCTTCATCACTTGTCTTAGAATTCCATTCGTCCACTACTCTGACATTACAGGAGTACTTCTTTATATTATCATAATGTTTCGTACCTAGTATCACTCCTCGGGCTCTGGTTGTTCTATCCTTACATCTCCCGAAAAAGAACATCTGTGAGCTTCATCAAGGTTATGATCAAGTCTCCCCTAACTCTTTACTTTTCCACTGTGGGCAAATTCACAGCCGTACCCCGTCCATGCAACGTCTTTGTTGCCCTCCTCTTCACCTTCTCGATTGTTTCTTTGTGCTTCTTTTCGTGTGGTGACCAGAACTGAGAAGCATATTTCAGTTGAAGTCCAGCATAAGTTATAGGTAGCTTCTCGAACACATTTCCATATCCACATACTAAAATGGAATCATTACATTTACTTGAAAACATATTTCTGAGGTGGCATTTAGTCGACAGAGAAGGTAACATGTCCGCCGTTCCCCCTTTCCGCCGACACACACACACACACACACACACACACACACACACACAGATTCGTGTAGCTTGTCTTGCTTAATCAAATTCATGTGGAGGCGTTGTATTCACTGCATCCCGTTCTCGTCGCTTGGGATGAATTTCATCACACATGTATCATGGCAACTTTGGAGCTTCTCTGAGACCCTCTGTATGCTGACACAAACCTCTACCATTCCTTAATCTTAACATGACCTTTGCATCGTTCGTAAAACGCACTCAGGTATGAGGCAAGTCCCTCTGGCAGGTCATTTCCCCACGCATAACGAAAGACAGCGGTCCCAAGACCGTGCCCTGTGGCAAGCCACTGTACCTCCAGCCTATTTCTAGAAGGTTCCTCTGACATGAGTCTTTCGTTCCCTTCCAGGAAGACAATTTTCCGTCCATCGAAGGAATCACCCTTGTATACCAGCCTGAATATCTAGCTAGATGAAAAAAAAAAACGAATGTGGTGCTATGTTAAGCGCCGTCTTACA